>NC_067494.1:31184345-31833288 GCF_947179515.1 Apodemus sylvaticus | reverse complement strand
GGTGTTAAACACACATACGTGATGATGCATGACTATAATATCAACAATAGGAACTTTAAGGCAAGGTCATCTTTGGCTATATAACAAATCTAAGGCCAGCTTATTGATGAGAGCACGTCTAAAGAACACAGTTTGGCAAGGGTATGTGCAATGAACAATGCTACTAAAAAGCATTGAAAGTTGTACATTAGTAGTTATGGTTCAGGACAGCCCTTAAGACAGACATAGAGTGGTCAGTATCAATGCTGCATGCAGACTTGCAATGCCAACCCTCAAGAGGCTGAGGCAGAAGGAACACCAAGCTCAAGACCAACCTGAATCACTACATATAGACAGATAGTCTATTAAGTAAACAAACCACTAAGTTGATTTGGTGACTATATGTGACTATACTTCTATGAATATATATTCAAATACATTTGTTCTTTGAAAATGAAATTACTTGAGCAGGTGAGAATTCTCAGGGGGTAAAGTCACCTGCCACCAAAACTAATAAACAGAGTTCAGTTCCTGGTATCTACATGGTAAGAGAGAACCAACTCCAATCTAAACACACACACACACACACACACACACACAAACACACGCACACACATTATGGCAACTAATGCACCAACAAACATACACATAAACACAAAATAAATTAAAATGCAATAAAAATTTTTAAAAGAAAACTGCCCTTTGTTTATTTGCTTGGTTGCCTGGTTTGGTATAGAGTCCAGCTCCCACGTTTTAACGGCGAGTTCCCTGGAAGGAGAGATGGGTATGGGAACGGGTGGCAAGAGAAAACACGTGGAGAGAGACAAAACATGGTTTCTGGTTCAGCTCTCCATCTTTAATGCATCTCTCCCAAGATACAAAGACAGGCCAAGCCCCTCCCCTGAAGGCTGGAAACCAGGTTCTTCTTGTTCTTCAATGAGTGATCAGGTTGCTGGCTGCTATTCTTTTAGAACGGTGGGCTGGGGGAGGTCGCAGTTTGGTTTGTTTTTCTAGCCAGGGGTTTCTCTGTGTAGCCTGGCTGCCCTGAAACTCACTCTGTATACCAGGCTGTCCTCGAACTCAGGGATCTGTCTGCTTCTGTCTTTTGAGTATTGAGATCAAAGGCGTGAACTACCACACCAGGAAATTGCCTTGTTTGATTGTTTGTGTTTGTGTCTTGTTTTTCTGAGTCAAAGTTTCTCTCTGTAGCCCTAGCTGTGCTGGAACTCACTCTGTAGACCAGGCTGGCCCTGAACTCAGCCTCTCGGGTTCGCATTGCCCATCTCTATGTGAGTAAAGCAAATACCTTTATCAACACCGTTGTTTTACTTTTTTCACATACAATCTGGGGCAAAATTTCAAAACTGTGATGAAGACTGCCAAGATTCTAATTTTTTATTGTGATCTTAAGAAGTTCTTCCATAAAGATTCTCTGGCAAGAAGACTTGGGTCTGTTGGGCATGGTAGTAACACATCCTTTCCTGACACCATAGAAGAAAGACAGCTGACGTTGTCATAGAGATTGCATACAGACCTGTCATCTTAGCACTCAGTGTGTATATCCAGAAACCAATGGGTAAAGAATTCCCGGCGAGCCCTGGATTCTGCAGCAGTCATAATGGTATGCCTGGATGATGGCCCGACTTCCTCTCGGAGGAAGACGTTGGACTTAAAGCAGTAATTGTAGATCTCCAAAGTGATGCTGCTCTTCAAGTGGACATTTCAGATGCTCTCAGTGAAAGGGATAAAGTCAAATCCACTGTTCACACAAAGAGTGCATTGCCAAATTTTAAGCAAAATGAATTTTCAGTTATTCGGCAACATGAGGAATTTGTCTGACTTCACGATTCCTTTGTTGGAAATGAAGACTATGCAGGTTACGTTATCCCATTAGCAACACCAAGACTGATTTTGATGCTTCACGGGAAAAACTGCAGAAGCTTGGAGAAAAGGCCAGGGCCAGTGACAAAGGAAGAAGAATTCACAAAGATGAAACAGGAACTGGAAAGCTGAGTATCTGGCAATCTTCAAGAAGACAGTTTCGATGCCCGAGGTCTTCCTGTGTCCAGTTGCAGCGCATCCTATTTAGAGAAAAGATTTAAGTTTCCACATCTTCTTGGAATATGATCAAGATTTGAGTGTCAAGCATGGTTAAGTCAGTGGATTGAGTAACTGTTTCAGGAGTCAAGGGTGTAGACGACGTCTCTGAGCATGGGCGAGTATTCCTTTCAGAATAGCACAGCTGAGCGAAAGATGCATCCGCTAAGTCTGACAGAATGACAAGATCTCACGAAAGTGCTGCTGCCGATTGCATAGAATTGGGTCTTCATTACATGCTTCAGGAACTCAGGACTCCACAGTTATGTGCAAGTTTTTCCTCAAAGTTTCATAATTGTTTGATAAAACAAGAAAAATAGGTGCTCAGTATAGCACCACTCAAAATGCCCCCCACCCCCAGCCACCCACCCCCGCCCCATCAATCATTAATTTTTTTAAAAAAAACTCCCCAGAGATGGATCTTATGGAAACATTGTCTCTATCAAGTTTCCTTCCTCTCAAATGATTCTTAGTTTGTGACAGGTTGACATAAAAGCAGCCAGGACACCGACCTGGCCCCTTACCCACACTCTACCTCTAACTGAGCCTTTCTGTAACCTTTCCTCCTCCCCACTTTATCCTTCACCCAACATGCGATTCCTGATGAAGTCCAGCCCTTAATGGGCCCTTAAGGGTCCATTCTTTCAGTTGTCTGATGACACAGGTGGCTCTCCTTAAAACACATGCTCCTTTCCAACATGGTTACAGCCCTGATGGTCCTCTATCTCACTCTGAGAGAGAATATGCATCCGGGGACCATTAGGCAGTTGTGAGTTACCTAACATGGATGCTGGGAATTGAACTCGGGTCCTCTGTCAAAGCAATATTCCCTCAGCTGCTGAGCCATCTCTGCAGCCCCCAAATAGAGAAGTTAAAAACACAGTCAAGCATCTCCGTCCAATCAGTTGAGTTCCAAAAAAGATGCCAAAGAGAGAACTTCCTCAGCTCTTAAAGTAAATGTGTTACCACCTATAAACCACACTTCAGTGACATTGACCTTAAGAAGGAAAAAAAAAGAGCCCAACAGCACAAAAAATCCAACCCAAGCAAACAGAAGGTTGGCTTCCTTAACAGACCTTTGCTGTGTGCCTTCAGAAGCCACTGTTGGCTCTTACAGAAGCACTGCAAATTCCATTCAGACAGCAGATGGCACCAACAAGCTAGGCTTAGCCCTCAGGGAAGTTGCTGTAACTTACTAAGTTAGTCTGGCTGGCCCCAGCATTTCATCAGTGGCTTAGAGAGACACATAGACTGGTGCTCACTAAATGATGGAGAGGCTGAAGTGAAATCAGCTGGGTGGTCCGGTACCCAGAAGACGTTCAATGAATAGTCCCTGTCCTCAGTGTGATGAAGGGGGTAGAAGTAGGGATTTAAACTCCTCTGTAGAACCTCCTCCAATGAGTGTCCAACCTAAGTACAATCAATTCAAATGTGGACTGGCAGGTGTGTTAAAAACCTGTATCCAAGGTTGTCCTCTGGCTTGTACATACACACACATGTACACACACTCATGTATACCTATGCATACATTAGTATAATTTTTGGAGTTGGGTGTTGTTGTTTGCTTGTCAAGAGAGGGTTTCTCTGTGTAGCCCTGGTTGGCCTGGAACTTGCGATATAGACCATGCTGACCTCGAACTTATGGAGATCTGCCTGCCTCTCAAGTGCCTGGAACACCACTGCCCAGATATATTAGTGTGTGTGTGTGTGTGTGTGTGTGTGTGTGTGTGTGTGTGTGTGTGTTGGTTTCCCAACTAGAAGTCATAAGTATGTGGTCAAGGGAGCCCCTGGGGATAAGTAGGGTCAGGAAGTTCCTGTCTCCCCTTCTTCTTCTCTCAGTGCTCCATTACTAAGTGTGGGACTGTGAAAGGTAGCATGGTCCCGGTATAAACTAAGGCTAAAAGCCCGGGCGACACTGAAGGGATAGTGGACGCTTTACCTGTTCCCAGGCACCAGCCCCTGCCACTAGCTGCAGCTCCCCAGAGATTTGTGTCCCTCAGCATGTAAGGGCAATGCCACAAGCCCCTCCAGAGGCTCAAGACAGATCTCCATTTTAATGAGGTACCTAAAGGACTGGAGGGCTTAGCCAACTAGCTTTCCTTCTTAGACATTCCCCCCTGGAATAGGTATTTAGCTTCAGGCCTGCCCTGAGAAGTGGGCACAGTTTTACACAGAGAGATGTAGAGGGGGTGTGGGGGGCGGGGGAGAAAAGGTTGGCCATGAGCACAGGAACATGTGGAGAGCGAGGGGCAGGGGAATGGGGAAAGAGGGGGACAAGAGGACAGAGGGAGAGCAAGAAGGCAGGCGAGAGAGTAAGAGAGAGTGGAGCCAGCAAGAGAGCGAGCAAACAAGAGGCCCTTTCTAGTGAGTCAGGTGCTCTTGGCTATAACTCCTCCTCTGTCCGCATTTCCCTCCCTCTGCTCTGCTGTCCTCTGTCTCCCTACAGTAGCCCCGCCCAGCCTACCTGACCCCTCAACAATTCCTCCCACACTGACTTAGCTTGTATCTCTCTGTTCCCCATCTTATATCCTAGAAGAAAACTTCTGAGTGGTTCATCTAGGCCAGGTGTTCACAACTGCTTCCAACACAGGGTGGGGATAGAGTCACCTGCGAGCTAAATCTGTCCCAGTAGGCAGAGAAGACTCCATGAAAGGGGTACAGATGAAGATATGGAGGGCAGGTCTAAGTTTACTGACCACTTCATTAGCATGTTCAGAGAAAGTTAGACCCCACCTGGTTGCAGGAAATATAATCTTTCAGTTTTGTGCATCTTGTTTCTTATCTGTAAAATTAAGGAATGGGGCAGTTCAGGCAGGTTTGGGGCAGTTCAGGCAGGATTGAGGCAGTTCAGGCAGGATTGGAGCAGTTTGTGATGCTAGAAAGTCTGGGGCTGGTTGCTTTGGAGCTGTCTAGGATGTAGATTCTGAGGGAACATCTGGGGCTGGCAAGTTGCTGGAGCAGTTTTTAGTTGATTTGAAATCTGCTAGGACAGATAAACTAAATACTGAAGGAGTTTACGGGAAATTTTTTATCTTGGCTGTACATTTGAAACTTTTAGGCTCGTGGTCCTGGTACTTGAGGAGGGGGAAGAAGACCAGGGAGAGGGGGAGGGGAGAGATCCCACCCCCCAGGAATAGGCAGGTGGGGGAATTCAAGGTGCTGGGGAGCAAGGTTCCCACAACAAAGGATCGTGCACCTGAGAATTCGCTCACTGGGAACAACCAGATCTTGGTGTTCAGAATTTGGGATTTGTATACACAGCACCAGACCAACCCCCAACAAGCAAGTGAACAGTGGGGTGTGAGGGGTTTGGAATACTGGGTGTGTATTCTGACTGTGGGTGAGGGAAAGGGGTGAGTGGGGGAGAGTGAGCAGTGTGCGGTTAGGCAGGTCAGTCAATGTTGTCAGAGATCTGAGGATGGATTATAGGAGGAGGTATAATCTAATGGCCTCCATCAGTTCAAATAGCAGAGATTTTTCACGACCTAGACAATAGCCCTAGGCTCCCCTGGTCTTGATGGCTGGGCAGCAATGGTAGGCCTTCAGCTGTCACACAGGGCAGTAGCCTTGGGCTGTCAGATTCAGATCTTAGAGATTTTTGTTTCTTTGTTTTTGTACTTGGAAAAACTGACATCACTTTGACTAGGAGGAGCAGGGCAATTATCCCAAAAATGTTTGCAATTGGCGCCAAGCCATCCAGTGAGGCGTGGGCAGCTTTCCCAGTGGTTAGTGTTACCACAATCCAGATGAAGTCACTGTCATCACTGCGCCCTATCTGTCTTCTTTGGTGACCACAAGATCTGGGTTAGGCATCACTGTGTTTGAAAGGGCCTCGAAGTTGGCACAAGACACCTCAAAACAAAGATTTATTTGCCCCTGTGGGACAAAGGATAGAGAGGAGAAAAACACACCTATAAGAAAATGACAGTTTGTAACCTGAAAAAGGAAATCCCCGTTAGGATGAGCTGGCTAATTTTAACTGGGCATGTTAATGAGGTCAGCCAAAAGAGGGAGGGCTTCTGACTGCTGGACCTTGGTCGGCAGCCTCAGAGGGAGCAAGTGGCCAGATGAGGGGCTAGACCTTGGTGGCTTTAGGAATGTAATCTAACAGTTTAGCAAGGCAGAGGGCAGGAGGGAAGGGCAAGGCTGGCAGAGCCATGTTTACCATGCCCAGGACATCTAGGAAGCCCTTCAATGTCTCTCTAATTATTAAATACTTGAAATGTCATATTCAGAGATCTCTGAAGAGCATGAGGACCACCTGCTATCTAGTATGTTTGATTTCAGGCTTAACTTTGAAATGTACACACACACACACACACACACACACATTAGGTGTGTGTAGTCCAAGGACGGACAGAGGAGAGTGGAAAATGAAACTACGTGGAAGGGAAGTGGAGATAAGAGACTTTTGGAGGTGTAGAACAGAGTGAGATATGAGAGATTTGGGGATCCTGTACTTGTGTGAATGACAGGAGTTTTGATACAGGAAAAGACCAAGCAAGCAGTTGAGGGCAGGAGAGGGTTGAGACTGTGGCTTCCTAGGCGGGAGGAGATGGACACAGGGAGGGGAGATGACGGGCCATAACTATATTACATCTCCAGGGTGGAGGTGAGAGGGGAACTTGGAGAATGATGAGAGAGAAAGGAAACAGGGAACCAACAGGAGAGCAGGTGGCTTCAGGAAGGGAGGCCGGAGCAGAGCAGCTGCAGGTGGAGAGTTTACCTTAGGCTGGCACAGGAGTGAGTGTGGCTGGTTTCTCATCTGTAAAATTAAAATACGAGATGAGAACAGAGGTGGTGCGGCCCTGTGATCTCAGCACTCAGGAGAAGGCCGGAGTAGATGAGTTCAAGGTCAGCCTGTGTGTGCTACATAGTGAGATACCGTGTGTGTGTGTGTGTGTGTGTGTGTGTGTGTGTGTGTGTATGCGTGTGTTGCTAGGGATTGAACTTGGGATCTTGTGTATATACAGGCATTCTACGATTAAGATGGTGACTTAGAATATAAGGATGAGGGGTCTTGAGTGGGATTAGGGAACCCTAGGAGGCGCCTTCTACTCTGTGAGGACAATGAGACCATCTATGATTTTAGAAATGAATACGATGATATCTTGATCTTAAAGCCGCACACTAAAGAGTGTTGTGTCCTATCAGTCAAACTAAGTCAGGTGTCATCCGTTCCAACACCCAGTAAACTGATGCGGGATCATCAATCAGCTCCACCCTCCTTCCCATACCACCTGGCTTTTGCCTCCCTACAAGTTCAGCTCTCCATTGCTGAACTTCTGGTGTTTAAAGTTCTCTAAACGAAACTGAAAGGCGAATTAGAACCTGAATGTAAATGTTCTGTTTCCTTTATTACCGACCGTACTCCAAATCTCTTCAATAATACATAATGCAACTAAGCTGCAAGCCAAAACCCTGGCAAAGTTGTCTGTGGTTGCCTGGCTGTGCCCGTCGTTCTCCGGAGTAGCCCCGGACTTTAGACTGATGGATTTACCGACTCTCCCCTCCAACCCCGAGCGCCCTACCCTGTGAGCTATGGCCTTGCGCGGGTCTGCTTGCTTAGTGATGCCTGCTAGGCCCAAACACCCACGCTGCCTAGGGTGTGATCGAGACGCGGGGCGGCCAGGCAACTCCGGGGAGTCCCCTCCTCCTCCCCGCCGCGCGCGCCTGCGGAAGTCCCGCCCCGAGCCGCCCCAGCACGCCAGGCTCCGCCCCGCCGCAGCCGCTGTCCGCACGCCGGTGCTGATCCACGCAGAGGCCGCGCGTCGCCCCGGTGCGCTTCCGCGGCCGAAGCGAAGATCGAGGCACCGAAAGCCCGTAGCCTGGTAGAAGGGCCAGGGCGGCGCCAAGTCCGGCCGAGTACGGCCCGCGATGCCTCTCGAAGCCGGCACGCTCGCCGCCTCCGTGAAGCAGCCAGGCCCCGGGGCCGCCGAGCTCTGAGGCCGCGCTCGTGCCATGGCCGCCCGGGGAGGACCGGGCCCCGGCTCCCGGCACCGCGCGCTCTGCGGGCTGCTGCTGCTCTGCCTCTGGCTGCCCGGCGGCCGGCCCGGGGAGCCCGCCGCTCCGTCGTCCGGGGTGGATAGGCTGCTTCAGGACTTTCGCCGGCAACTACAGCGGGCACGGCCTCGCGAGGAGCTGGAACCGGAGCTGCTGGGCGGCCCGCGGGAGGATTGCCCGGGTGCGGGCGGTACGGCGGTCTACCGGGCGGTGCCCGACACCATCATCCGCCCGCAGGACTCCATCGCGGCGGGAGCCAGCTTCCTGCGCGCGCCCGGGACCGTGCGCGGCTGGCGGCAGTGCGTGGCGGCCTGCTGCTCCGAGCCGAGCTGCTCGGTGGCGGTGGTGCAGCTGCCCCGGGGGCCCAGCGTGCCCGCACCCATGCCCGCGCCCCGCTGCTACTTGTTCCACTGCACGGCGCGTGGCCGCAGTGTCTGCAAGTTCGCGCCACTCCACGGGTTCCGCACTTACACCCTCAGTCGCGCCGGGGACGCCGCCGGGTTCTCTGCCGGGCCAGGTAAGCGCTACCAGGAGGGTCCCGCCTGCCACCAAGCATGCAAACTCCTCTGCTTCCAGAGGATAAAAGCTGCAGGTAACAGGGAAAGTGGCTCACATTTTTTTCAGACTTTGGGCTGGTGCTAAGAAAGTGCGGTAAATGGGTAGTCCATTGGGCTACCTTTGAAAGATAGGAGGGCAGATCCGAGAGGACTCACGGATCGATTTAAGAGGATATCTCAGAACCTTCTTTATCCCAGTCAAGATCATTTTAGTTTTATTTCGTCTCATAGGTTTTATGAAGCGTGTTTTACAGCAGGAAATAGTAAGGACAAGATTTGATTAGATACAAAGTTGCTCCTAACACCCACTCCTGCTTCCTGCTTTGGCTCTCTGCCTGCACATACTTAATTCAGATTAAAAAAAAAATGTAAAGGAAAACTTGTCACTCAGTCTTCATTCTTTTCTTCCACCCCTTGCCCAAAAATTTCTTCACATTCGTGACCTTGTTGGTTTTGTGTCCCGCTCAATTTAAGGAGGGCCAGCTGTGTGCGGAGGGGGTCGGAACTCTGTACTGGAGTCTGCTGGGCTAAGGAAACAGTGTATAAAGTTTGTCTCTCTTTAAAAGGCCTAAGCAGCTTGCCCTGTGGCTTCTATATCAGTTGCTCTAGAAAAACCAAGGCACAAAGCAGGGGCAAAGTAGCACAGAAACAAAGTTTATCCTCCCCACCCCCACCCCCAGGTTCGCTGTGCTCCTCTGTCACAAATTTGCATTGCTACCAGAGCTTTCCTTAAACCCTGTGTGCAGAAAGTAAACAGGATTAAGAGTAAGGCCCAAAACAAAAGCCATCTAAGGGGGTTTTTTTTACCCTCCCTCCCACTCTGTCCTTCCTTTCTCTACGGGAGTTTGCCACGTGACCACTGGCATGGCCTCTTCTCTGGGGAGCACACACTGCCCACTCTCCACTTTACAGACTCCGGGGATTCCTGGTCCAGATGCTTACCTGTTTGAGTTCTTTGTTTGTTAGACAACGTCGGCTTTCCTTTCAGGATTATTATGCTTTCTTTCCTGCTTTCTTGTGAATCTTGTGAGCATGTGGAACTTGAGGCTAAATGAGACCGTGATTTAGCAATGCTCCTTGCAGGGAATTGTAACCAGTCTTTAAGGAAGAAACGGGGCAGGATGGGGGTGAGGATGTTTGCTGGATGGGACCGGATAGATTTAGAATGGTTTGCCCATCTGCCAGTATATTGGTCACTCTGGGTGAGTTCGATGTTAGAAGCTATTTTAAGCTATTTGCTCTTTCTCACAACAGCTCAAAGGTCAAATCCTGTTGTAGGGAAGGCTAGCCTGGAAAGCAACTTGCCTGAGGGCCAGCCACTCAGAGAGCTTTCCCTCACAGCCCTGGGCCTGTCACTCTCAAGCATGACTACGCAGCTGTTAGAGATAGCGAGAGAATTGAAGATAGAGTAGGAAGGTATCTTGATGTGACAGCCAACCTGCTAGAACATCTGAAGTGCCAGAGATCCTCAGCCCTCCAGATTGACTCTAGGCTCCTCCCACACCAACCATCCTGGACTTGGCTCTGTTCTAGCTCAAGTTGCCATAATGGGTGAGCGTGGATGTTTCTTGTGATTTTTCTGGGCAGTGTAGGTGTCTATGGTATCATTACAGAACCGTGTGGCTGGCTGGTGTGACTGATTGGACAGACCCGTGGGAGGCCTTGAGTAAAGAGGGCTGTGGGGTGGAGGCCCATGTCCTTGGGATCCTGTAGGAGCTGAGAATATCATCTCTCAGCGTTCAGACACCAGAACCTGTGTGCTGTTTTAACTAAGCTAGCCTGAAGTCCAGTGTCTCTGCGTAGCGCTTGGAAAGAACCCTTTGCAAGCCAAACCAAAGCCTTGGGTGAAATTCAGCCTTCTCCCAAGCAGACCTCCCTCTGCTGTCAGTCTTCAAGTAGGTAGCTAGGACCGACCTTCCTGTTCAGGGCTGATCCCCCGCAGCAGGCTGACTCATCTCCACTAACCTGGCTAAATAAATAATACTCAGATTACTTGTTGGCAGTGTTGGAGAAAAGGTATTGAGACAACTCTGACCACACACACACACGTCCCAGATGGACATTTACTTTTGTTTGTTTGTTTTTGGTTTTGATTTTTGAGACAATCTTTCTGTGTAACAGAGGCCTGGCCATCCTGGACTCTTTTCATAGACCAGGCTGGCCTCAGACTCGCAGAGGTCCGCCTGCCTCTGCCTCCCGAGTGCTAGGATTAACAGAAGCATTCACATCCTTTACTTATTCAGTGTGTTTATGGACATGCCTGCCACAGCCTTTGTATGGGAGACAGGCAAACTTGCAGGAGGTTGTTTTTCTTCCATCGTGTGGATCTTGGAGGCAGAATTCAAGTTGTCAAATTTTCTGAGCCATCTCAGTGGCCCTATATACACAAGTATTTTAAAATTAAGCTGCAGTCTGCTCCACAGGTAGAAAAACTAGAAGCTAAATTCAGTATTATCTATCTGGAAGGAAGAAGTCTTCAAATCAGTTAAGTAGACCATCAAAGAAAGATTTTGTACAAATTCAAAAAAATTGTGTCAATAAATAAGGAACTGCAGCCGGGCGGTGGTGGCGCACGCCTGTAATCCCAGCACTCTGGGAGGCAGAGGCAGGCGGATTTCTGAGTTCGAGGCCAGCCTGGACTACAGAGTTGAGTTCCAGGACAGCCAGGGCTATACAGAGAAACCCTGTCTCGAAAAAATCCAAAATCCACAAAAAAAAAAAAAAAACAAAAAAACAAAAAAAACCATAAAAATAAGGAACTGCAAACAAGAGTCTAGGAAATACACTCTTAAAATATTAGCAGAGCTAAGGGTTGCTTTGACAAAAGTAAATAAGCAAAGGTTCAAGTAAAGAAGACATGCAGCTGATAAACACAGGAAGTGGCCCGAGTTAAAGGTAGGCAGAGGCTAGGCATACAGCTTCAAGGGACAGCACTTAGCTAGCACATTGGAGGGCCTAGGCTCAATCCCCAGTACCATCAGAAAGAGTGTGTGTGTGTGGGGGGGGGGGGGGAGAATCAAATGTAAATGTCACCTTACACTTACTAAATTGTATAAAACAACCTAACCTGGCACATGTGTGAGACACTGTATACTCATGAGCATTGATGGTGTAAACTGGTACCAAGCTCTTGGAAGCCAACTAGGAAATAATATATCAGAGATTTATTATCCATTCTTCGAGGGTAGGGGTTCTCAGCCTTCCTAATGCTTTAATACACAACCTCATGTTGTGGTGACCCACCCCACCATAAAATTATCTCTGTTGCTGCTTCATACTGTAATTTTGCTACTGTTATGAATCCTAATGTAAATAATTTTGGAGATAGAGGGTTGCCAGAGGGGTCGTGACCCACACGTTGAGAACCACTGTTCTAGTTTTTTGGGGGTTTGTTTGTTTGTTTTTTAAGGACAAGAATCTGTGCTAGAGAAACAGTATGAGCAATAATATGATAATTGTGGTATTATTTACAGTGATAAAGTTGATGAAATATAAATGTTTCATTCAGACTGATAGTGAATGTCAAGTGAGGAGATGCAGGTAGAACCCTTAGCACACTGCACTACATGGTACAAATAACTTACCAGTAAGGTGCACTCATTTCATCCCAGCACTCAGGAGGCAGGGGCAGGGGCAGGGGCAGGGGCAGGGGCAGGGGCAGGGGCAAGGGTAGAGGCAGAAACAGGTGGATCTCTGAGTTTTAGGCCATCCAGGTCTATGAAGAGTCCAGGACAAGTGAGGGCTGTGTTACACAGAGAAACTCTTTCTCAAAAATAAATAGAGTATAAATTATATAACATATAGCATATAATATTTTATTATATATTATAAATATCATATCATTGTTACACAATTGTTTTATTTATTTAATTTCAAAATTAATTGTATTTATTAAATTAATTAATAATACATTTCATTGTTGTTGTTGTATTTGATCATCAGTATCCTATGGGAAAGACAGATGGGACTTCACATACTTAAAATAATGAGAGCCATACTGGAATTATGGATTTTTTTTTCTTCAGTGATGCAGTTTAAAAATAAATAAATGATTGATTCTCCAGCCTGGAGAGGAGAGACAAACAATCCCAGAAAGCTTTCGTCTCTGCATCTGTAGGCCTGCCTTCCCTTCTCTGGCCCCACCTTGTTTTTGGATTGCCCAGCCTGTCTGTAGCCTTTGCACCACTTGGCACAGATTCAGGTCTGTCAGGGAAGCTCCAGTCGCAGCAGGTGTGGGAAGAGGCCGCTAGCTCCTTCTGTGCAGTAAGCCCTGCCTGGCAGCCCTCAGTCTCAGCTGTGTGAGTCGCACTTCACCTCCCTAGGTCTGACCCACTGTGGTTAGTTCCCAAAATAAATCAATGTTCCCACAGTACTTAACATGCTCAATTACATTTTTATTTATAATGAAAATTCGAAATTACATTTATCTCACTCTTGGAGGGTTGTGCTTTGTTTGCTTCCAGAACTGTTTCTGTGTAGATAAGCTCTGGAATAATTAGCCTGACTGGAACTGAGGAGAAATTGTTTTCTCAGAGGTCATCAGAGGTCAAGTTAGACTGTGAGGGTTTCCCTGGGCTCAGAAGTCTTATCTATGATGCAGTTAAACAAAGTCAGTGACGGTTATGACGTTTCTTCATGAGAAGCAAGATTAATTTGTTTCCTGACAAGCAAGATATTTCAGTGCTTTCTCATTCTTCCATGTAAAACCTTTGAAGGTTTTAAAAAAAATATTATTGGGAGCCAGAGAGCTGGCTCAGTGGTTAAAAATACTGGCTGGTCCTCCTCAGGGCCTGGGTTCAATTCCCGGCACCCACATGGCCATCCACACCTGTCTGTAACTCCAGTTCCAGGATCTCTGACAACATCACATACACACACATGCTGGAAAAACACCAATGCACATAACTTAAAAATAAATCATTAAAAAAAATTTTTTTAAATGGGGCTGGAGAGATGGCTCTGTGGTTAAGAGCACTGGGTGCTCTTCTAGAGGACCTCGGTCCAATTTCCAGCAACAACATGGTGGCTCACAACCATATGTAATGGGATCCAATGCCCTCTAAACAGCTACAGTGTACTCATATATACACATAAAAATATGTGTATGTGTGTGTGTATATATATATGTACAGATGTATGTATATGTATATATATATGAGTATATATGTATGTACGTATATATACACATATATGTATGTGTATACTCATATATATACATATATATGTATATACATATATATAATTAGTTTTCTATAGCACGCCATACTTCCTCTTCCACATGCAGAATTGCTGAAAGTCCATGTCAGAATAGGATGGAAGTTATTCTCTTTGTGGTTTTTTGGATGGACTGATCTGCAGACAAGATCGGCTGGGGAATCAGAGAGGCACGCCTCTCACGTCTCTGCTCTTTCACAGGTGAGGACGAGCCTCCAGTCAGCAGGGCTGGGAAGGATGTGGTTTTACAGCTGCCCACAGACGGGGTAGTTCTAGACGGCCGAGAAAGCACAGATGACCACACCATCGTCCTTTATGAGTGGACGCTGCAGCAGGGTGACCCGTCGTCAGTGGACATGAAGGTGACTCTTGTTGATCTTGCTATCAAAACTGATGTTTCTGGGAAGTGGTTTTCTGTAATGTCCTTGCTGTCAGTCCCTAAATGCACGTAAGCAAGCAGAGTGGACTTACGATGGACAGATCATAAAATCGATTATCCTAAAAATGATTTATTCTGTAAACTCCCTTTGGTGCTCAGTAAACGGTCTTGATTGTTTGCTTAAGAGCTTGCCAGGGTCCTGCTCCTTCAGCTCGGAGGAAAAGACTTAGGCTGTGTTTCAATAATTCTGGTTCCTTTTTTAAAAGGTTTTCTCTTTTCTTAGTATAAGATTTAGGTCGTGGCCAAGTATGATGGCACGTGCCTGTAATTCTAGTACTCAGTGGGTTGAGGCAGGAGAATCTTGTGATTCAAGGCCAATCTAGACTAGGTCACCAATGCCTGGCTACCCTGGACTAAAAGTTTAGAAAGTACTAGGCAGTGTTGGTGCACACCTTTAATCCTGGCACTCAGGAGGCAGAGGCAGGCAAATTTCTGAGTTCAAGGCCAGCCTGGTCTACAGAGTGAGTTCCAGGACAGCGAGGACTACACAGAGAAACCCTGTCTCGGAAAACAACAACAACAACAACAAAAAGTCTGAAAGGAAGGAATATAAAGAGGGAGTCAATAATAATGGAATGAATTCTTTCTTTACGTGATCTGGAAGCATTGTAATCCTCCTCGTGGAAACTGTGCTAAGAAGTGAGATGGGCACAGCATAAGGCGGTCCTGCTCCCTGCTCCCCTGTGGGGGGGGAGGTGCTACATATCCCAGCCATGAGACCGTTAGAGCCATTTCTAACGAGGAACACTTACAGACTATGTCTCACACACTTCATCCAGACCACACCCTTTTACAGGGTCACCTCAGACCATTAGAAAACAGGGATACTTACATTACTATTCATAACAGGAGCAAAATTACAGTTACAAAGTAGCAACAAAATAACTTTACAGTGGGGGGGGGGGGGTCATCACAACATAAGGAACTGTGTTAAAGTGTTGCAGCACCAGGAAAGCAGAGAACCACACGGCCTGGGAGGGTGAGGTGGTGAATAAAAAGCCAGTTTGTACCGGACTGGAATCACAACAAAAGCAACAATCAGCTGTTGCCACTGCACTGATCTCAGATCGTGCTGCTTTTGCTCAGTGATTAAATGACTTTAGCATTGGACCTTTTCAGAATTGTCCTCAGCCTGTCACTCAGAGTCCTTCCTCAAGTACACCACCCAAGAGTCCTCGTTCTCTGCCCAACTTTTCAAGAAGCAGAAACTCCTTTTATACATCATGTCCTAAGCTGGTGGTTCTCAGCCTTCCTAGTGCTGTCGCAACCCTTTAATACAGTTCCTCATGTTGTGTTGACCCCCAGCCATAAAATTATCTTTGTTGCTGCTTCATAACTGTACATTTTGCTACTGTTATGAATCATATTGTAAATATCTGATAGTTAAGGTTTTACTGCTGTGAACAGACACCGTGACCAAGGTAGCTCTTATAAGGACAATATTTAATTGGGGCTGACTTACAGGTTCAGAGGTTCAGTCCAGTATCATCAAGGTGGGAGCATGGCAGCATCCAGGTAGGCATGGTGCAGGAGGAGCTGAGAGTTCTGCACCTTCATCTGAAGGTTGCTAGCAGAATATTCACTTCCAGGCATCTAGGATGAGGGTCTTAAAGCCCACACCCACAGTGACACACCTACTCCAACAAGGCCACACCTCCAAATAGTGTCACTCCCTGGGCCAAACATATTCAAACCACTAGAACAGGGTATCTGATATGTGACCCCAATAGGGTCATGTCCCACAGGCTGAGAACCTCTGTCCTAGCTTACTGTGAATCAGCTCTACTACTTAACCAAATGGTCTGAACTTGGCCATATGTACTGTACTAGACTTCCCTTTGGAAAATGCTGAATGCTTCCTTTTATTCTGTATAAAAATCCTGGTAATGATTTCCAGACCATCTACCTTCTAGCCTAATCTAGATTTTCTTAGATGTGTATTCTCCATAAAATCTGAAGCCCCTGATTGAATTCCTCATGTACGCTGTGGTTCCTTCTGAACCTGTTAACACCCTCCTGTGGTCTGCACATTGGTCCTGATGCCTGCTAACAAAGCCAGTTGCATGAACTGTGTTAGTAGCTGTGTCATAGGATAGGTTCACGCTGAGTCTTCCGACCATCCGCTTCATCCTTCCACGTGACCGCCGCCATCATGGCCTCCCCTTTCCTGTGTCTGTGTGCCTGACTGCCTGCCCCTTGCAGGACCTCCTTCCTGTCTGTCTTCTTTACTTTTCAACGTTTTGGTTTAATTTGTACATCAGAAGTCATTTCTACCTTGGAGCATCACCCATCATTTGTTATTGTTTCTGTTTCAAAGTTATTTATTTATCACTTCTAAGGAGATAAGAGGAGCGACGGCTTGTCTCGGGGAAGGGGCAGGGTGCTTGTCCCTGTGTGCTCCTGGTGCTCTGCACTAAGCTCTCTTCCCTAACCTGTCTGTCTGGCAGGTGCCTCAGCCAGGAACCCTGAGGCTGTCCCGCCTGAAGGAAGGAGCGTACGTCTTCCAGCTGACTGTGACTGACTCTGTGGGTCAGAGAAGCTCCAACAACGTGTCTGTGACTGTGCTTCCCCGGCTCTATTCCACGGGAGATGAGGGTAAAGTCCTTCCATTGTGTCCCCACGGCAAGCCAAACCCAGCTGGTCGTGGAAGGGTGTCAGTGGGATGCACATCCTGGGGTCACAGTTCACGGGCTCCTCCGTCTTATTTTCAGTGCTTGAAGTGTTTGCTAAAAATGTAACAGCAAATATGGGCTCTATGTTTAGGACCATTAGGATCCCACTGGTGAGAGTGCAGAGAGCATTCTCAGGGCATAGACCATGAGCCAGGGTCCTGAGTGCTGACCTTCTGCCTTTCCTCATTGACCTTGTTAAAGACAGCACCTTGCTTTCCTAGAAGAGGGTTTAATGTAAAGACAGAGGGCCCTTCTGATACGCATGTTTGAAGTGTTTAACTGAATTCTACAGTTTAAACAGTTCAGCCAATGGAATCACAGGGTGAAATCACAGGTAGAATGGTGGCTAAAAGCTGAGGTCATTATGTAGGAAATACTTGTAAATAATCCAAATAAAGCCGGGCTGCGGTGGTGCACGCCTGTAATCCGAGCACTCTGGGAGGCAGAGGCAGGTGGATTTCTGAGTTCGAGGCCAGCCTGGTCTACAGAGTGAGTTCCAGGACAGCCAGGACTATACAGAGAAACCCTGTCTCAAAAAAAAAAATCCAAAACAAACAAACAAACAAACAAAACCAAAAAATCCAAATAAATAGAGTGAGTCAAAAGAATAAGTTTAAATATTCTTACCACAAAAAAAAAATGAGTAGAAAACGTGATATAGATTGTTTACTGACTTGATCTAGTTAGTACTAAATATGTACATACAAATAGTATATACATATATGCATGTATGTGTATTATATGCATATCAACACATACCCCATATATCTATATGCTATTGCCCATAAATTAAAAATAAAATATGGGGTACAGGGAGGAAAGGCATATGATAGGCTAGAAAGCAGACTTGACTATATCAATAGTTTATATGATAAACCACTTAAAAATATTAGAAAGAAAAACATGTGGTTAATGACTACAGTTGGACTGAAATAGGCAAAGTAAAAAAGTTCTGCTCAAAAGTTTCATAGAAACCAAGTGGTGCTAGTGCACATTCTTAATTCCTGCACTCAGGAGGCAGAGGCAGGCAAATCTGTGAGTTTGAGGCCAGCCTGGTTTACAGAGTGAGTTCCAGAACAGCCAGAGCTGCACAGAGAAACCCTGTCTCAACATAAAAAGACAAAAACAAAACAACCAAAAAGGAGTCATGGAGGTGCTCTTCTTAATTATAGAACGTGCTATGAAGTCACCGATGAAATGCCGCTTGTAAACGTGGTAAACAGGCGGGGACATTAGACAGGAGTTTCTGTCTCCATTAACATACACACATACACACACATACATACACACACATATGCACACACATACACACACATACACACACACATATGCACACACATACACACACATACATACACACACATATGCACACACATACACACACATATACACACACATACACATACACACATACATACACACACATATGCACACACATACACACACATACATACACACATACATACACACATATACACACACATACACACATACATACACACACATACACACATACATACACACACATACATACACACACATATACACACATGCACACACATTGAATGCATCGAGGAGCCATCTCTGCAGATAGCAGGCTGGAGAGAGAGCACTGTACCATGAGCTAGCAGAGTGGTTCAAATAGGGACAACCTTCACACCTTCACCTAGGGCTTCACACCTTCCCTTTTTAGGGCAGGGAAACAAAACACTTGAACATTTAATTTTACTCATTTTCAATCTTTTGACATTTTTTCAGTGTGTTTAATAAGGTGTGTGGTGTTTGTTTATTCAGTGTGTGCACACTCAGTGTGTGTGCCTGCACATGCATACGCGTGTGTAAAGGTCAGAGGACAGCTTGCAGGGAGTTGTTGCTCTCTTTCCAGCATTGTGGGTTCCTGGAATTGACCGCATGTTTTCAGGCTTGGTGACAGCACCTTTACCCACTGAGTCATCCTGCAGTCCCCCTTGGGTGCAGTGTCTCAGAACACCAGCACATGCAATTTATGAGTCAATTTGAGGTGTGTGTTTATTATGATGCTTAAAACGTTTAGAGACCGCTATTCCAGAAACAGATTAAGTATAAATGCTGATCTGTCTCTAACATGACATAGAAATAAGGAGAACCCTGCAGTTTGGGGTTTTCCTGTCAGGTGAGTAAGATTGCTTGGTGATCAGTGCCCTTGCTTCTGCCTGCTCCCTCTGGTGGCTGTCGCTGACCCTACAGGCCTAAGTTTTCAAGGAGTCCACACTGAGAGCTATCCCAGCAGTTCCAGCATTCTTCCTTTCTTTACTTTCTCCTTTAGGACCAAGAGCGCTTCCAATCACCTTGCGCCCAGACAGGGTCACTTTCCAGTCTTTTAGTTGACAGCTTTTCAATAAAATACATGCACATCCGTCTGAGCACATCAACTGTGCTTAGCTTTTGCTGTTAGTGCAGAGTCTATAATCTGCCAGTCGTGTTCCTGAGAGAGCCATTTCGTCCCCTGTCACCATGTCATGGTAGGATGCCAGGGGGCTGGGGAGACGGCTCAGCAGCTAGGAGCACTGGCTGCTGTTCCAGAGGCCAAGGGGTTCAATTCCCAGCACCCACATGGCAGCTCACCACCGTCCCAAGGGATCCTATTCTGTCACACAGATATACTTGCAGTCAGATCACCAGTGTACATAAATAAAAGTGAATGAATAAATAAGAAATTGTAGGACTCCTTAAGGCCAGCTTCTAGCTGGGTGCCATTCGTAACTTTACCTGAGTTACAAGTGGAAGGCAAAGGAACCAGGGCAGCAAAGGTTTGAAGGACACCCTTCTGACCGAGAGCTCCGGGGCAGCCCAGAGCGTCCAATGAGAGGTGACAGAGGGACCCTCTGACCTGTTGTGCCAGTTCTGTCATGTCACTATCCCTGCCACTTTACCCTGCTTGGTGTCCTTTCCCCAGTCATCCTGACGGGATGTTAACTTGCCCTGCATCCCTCTGACCTGAGACTTGTTCACAAACAGGATGCTCCAGTGCTTGTTCCCGCTACCATTTCTTCTGTGACAGTGGCTGCTGCATTGACATCGCCTTGGCTTGTGATGGTGTGAGGCATTGTCCAGACGGGTCTGATGAAGCCTTCTGTCAAAACTGTGAGTCAGTTGCATGGTCTTTTCAGGCAGGGATCTGGACGGGATAGCACCAGCAGGTCAGTGTCTGTAAAATATAACATGTACTTTTTAAAAAACAGCAAGATGACTCAGTAAATAAAGGCATTTGCTAAAGCCTAATGGCCTCATGATCTGAGTTCAAGCCCAAGGACCCATGGGTGGCAAGAGATAATCAACTCTCACAAGTCTGATGTCCACCACGTAGCGTAATACACTTTTAAAAAACATCAAGTACATTAATAATTGCCTTGCTAATAATTGATAATTGCCTTCTGTGTGTGTGTGTGTGTGTGTGTGTGTGTGTGTGTGTGTGTGTGTGTGTGATGCAGTCTTGCCACATAGCTGACCTCACAGTTACAATCCTCTAGCCTTAGCCTTCCGAGTTCTGAGATTATAGGCATGGGCCTATGGGTACACTTGGCATTGCTTCTATAATTTTTAAGGATTGTTTATGACACACTGGAGTATGGCTAAGGTGACCTATAAGTCAGCTGTATAAGGTCATGAACCTAAAAGTAGCATAAGAAAGAAGTGCTGTAGTAAATAATCCAGTCAGGTTGGTGTACGGACAGAAGAAAAGAGAAGGTCTCAAAACACAAGGTACAGGAACTGAGGTTGTAGCTCAGCAGTCCAGTGCTTGCCTCTAGTGCATGAGGTCCAAGGTTCAGACCCAACTGCACCAAATGGGGAGACTAGAAGAACAAAACAAAACCCAAGAATATAATGTCGAGTATGTCCGTGTCCATGTTAGGAAGCCACTAGAAGAGGAAAGAACACATTGCTCACTTAAAAGCTGAGCAATAGTTTTAGTGAGCTCTGCCTGTCTTAGCTGAGTAAGTAGACTTAAATATCTGTGATTTTAAATCAACTGCAGATACGATGGTTTTAGTTAACGTTCAGAAAAAAGGCTGAGATTATAGCTCCTCAGCATCCATGTTGAAAAAAATGCTAGTATGTCATCATGTGCTAATCCTAGTTCTCAGGAGGCAGAGGCAAGACTGAGGAAGCCTACTGCTCAGCCAGTCTGCCTGCCTCACGAGTCCCAAGCTCTAGGCCAGTAAGAGCATTATCTCAAACGCAGAGGTTGATAGCACCTAAGGAACAACAAGGTTGTCTTCTGGCTGCCACATGCAGTGTACACACACACACAAACACAAACAGAGAGAGAGAGAGAGGGGGGGGGAGGAAAAAAAGGGAGGGAGGGAAGGGGGAAAGGGAGGGAGGAAGGAAAGAAGGAAGGAAGGAAAAAAGGAAGGAAGGAAGGAAGGAAGGAAGGAAGGAAGGAAGGAAGGAAGGGAGGAAGGAGGGAACCCAGCCAGTAACTGAGCTCTTCCACAGTGTCTCTTGACCGCAAGTGGGTGACACACACAGTGGCTACTTCTGCCCAGCCAGGAGTCACGGGATTAAGTGAAGGTGAAGGAGACCCCAGGTCGGGGTCCCAGAGAGCCACTACCCACAGGCAGCCGGCTCCTGCATCCCACACAGAGAAGAGGATACACTCCACCCAGAAGGCGCCGGAGAGTCAGATCCATCCTGTCCAGCCAGGTAAGGACTCAACAGAGCTCTCCATAACTAGTTTCTCAGTTGTTGATATTAATATGGTTCCAAGTTATGTTTTGTGCTTGAAGACCATCAGGGAAATGGTACTCCAAAGATGAAAATTGAAATGAAGAATTTGGCCAAACAAAACAAACAAAACAAAACCCAACCCTGACATTTGTACTAATGAGTTTACAATGAAGGAGCTCTGGAGCTGTGTGTAAGAGGAAGAGCCCTCGTCTCGTATCCAGAGGCTTGGATTTGACCCCCAGCACTAAAGAGAAATGCACTGTTGACTAATGGAAAGGAACACCTGGTGAACAGTCCCTGAGGAGTGGGTTCCAGGACCATGAGAACCAAAGTTCAAAGTTCAAGTCCCATCTGTGAGAGTAGCAACTAGGGCCCGGACAACTTGGTGCGTACAGGCACTTGCTGCAAATCCTGACAACCTGATTCCACACCCAAGGCCTCACCTGCTGGAAGGAGAGACCTGAGTCCTGAGGTTATCCTCTGACCTCCACACACGGCCGTGGCATATGTGCATCATACAAAATAAACAACTATAAAAAAAGTTAATGGCCCCTTAATTGTAAACTCACTAGTACAGTATACATCCTCCTGTATACTGTAAACCACCTCCAAATTACATATGGTCCCTTTTATAATGTAAGTGCTAAATAAATACTTCTGATACTATATATTTTAGGGACTAATGACAAGGAAAACAATCTCTTTATGTGTTCATAGACACCATTTTCGTGTGTGTGATGAGGATTAAAGTCAGGGCTGTATACATGCACAACATACTGACCCACTGCAAAGCACCCCCTGCCTCAGAAACAGGTTTCTAAAGCTTATGGAGGGCACTATAAATGGTCACACAGTGAGGGCGTGCCTAGAATGCGCGGAGCCCCTGGCATCGGGAGCACAGAGCTGCAGTGTGGCCTGTCTGCTCAGTACCTCGTGGCACAATGGCCGGACTGTCACCAGTGTGGCTGCAGCTGCAGGGCCTGTTCTCTGTGTGGTCCAAGTCACTCGCTAACAATGCTGTCTTCTTGGATCCAGTCTAGCTGGAGGAAGGAAATCAGGTTTCCAGGCCTACGGAGTGGCATAAAGGAGTGTTGTGTGCCCGTTTACATAGGCTCTAGTTACTGCCAACTCAAGAATGCGTGGGTTCTGTGGCTGATCAGCCAAGACCTTCGAGGCATTGAGCTGAAATATGTACAAAAAACCATTTACTGCATACAGTTGTGGTGCCCTTCCTCTACTAAATGTGCCAGCACCTCAGGCTGTAGCTTACCTTTGTTTTTAGGACATTCATGCATTTATTTCTATAACACTGGGAGTTCAACTCTGGGCCTCGTACATTGTAAACGACTCTACTGGCTTTCAGGATGTTATTATTTACTTTGAGATTCAAGTCTGATCATTGACTTTTTACCCTTTTTATGTATGTATGCATTTATTTATTTTTATGATAGAAGAGAAAGTTTATTATAGATATATAGGAAGGCATAGCCAGAGGCAGGAACATCTGGGAGAGTGCAAAGTGGACATGACCAGGCCGAGCTGGCCTCTGAGGGGACAGGGGACCCAGGTGCAGCAGCCAGGAGGCCAGAGGTACAAAAAGGACACTTGTCACTCTTCAAGGCTTACCGTTGACTGGACTCACAAGGAGAGCACTTGGTGGGAACAGCCTACAGCTCTGGGCAATGTGTTTGTGGCATTTTTCCTTGGAGTCTTGATTCCCTTGGCCATACACTTAGCACATCCTGCAATGTCCTTCTTGCTGGACTCAGTGAATTGTTTCCTCAGAGCAGTACATCAGCACCTGAGTCAAGGACACGGGATAATGTCAAACCCTGGGTGCTGTGGTTCTGGGCTTCTCACCTTTGTCTGAGGCCTTTCATACAGCATATTGGTAGACACCATCTCCCTTAGATTAAAGCCCTGCAGGTTCCCCTAGCTCTTTTATATACCAACTACTGAGGCACAATGATATCTGTCAGTCCAGGAATATCCTTCCCCCCCATTTTTAATAATAAGCAAAAATACAAGTTTGAGAACACTCAGATGGCATCCACAATGCATCCTTGAACAGACTTGCATTTCCTCTGTCCAGTTTCCCTTGGTCTCTCGTGAGATTGCTCCTTACTCAGCAGTAGGCACGCTCTGTCATGGGTCAGAATGCCTCAGTTCATGGGAAAACCTTCCTTGTCGTTGCTCTTCTGAAGCAGCCGTGAGAACGACAAGGAAGGTGAGAGCGCTGAGAGTGAGGAAGACTCCTCACCCAGTGGCAGCAGCTGCCTCTGTGGCCATGCACGGCTCCTAAAGAACATGAAACTTGCATCCATCACCCATTTCTGTGAGTTTCTGACAGCCAGTGGTGCAGGAGACATTCAGCTTGATCTTGAAATGGCTGACCTCTTAAAGGTGTCACACACACACACACACACACACACACACACACACACACAAAAGAGCCTGAAGACTTGTTTTCAAAAGTTTCTCTTTTTTTATGTTGTTGTCTAGAGAACGTCTCAGGGATTGTGTTGTAGGGGGAACTGTCCGGACTCTGTATGATCAAAAATCTAGGAAAGTCGTTTGTATCTATGGAAGTGTGATCTCTGGGACAGCTGTAAAAGCATGTGTTCTCCTAAGATGGTGCCAGGAATCCAACAGAACAGTGTGAGGAGGTTCATTTATCACAAACTCGAAGATCGCAATGTCAGAATGCCTTCTTATAGATACATGCACCCTACTGGGTCAGTACAGACAGGATTCCTCCCCTGGGAAGTGAGTTCCCATCAGATGGCAGAGCTGTTATGGTAACAGCAGAATGTAATGTCATTGTGTCCATCCATCCATCCATCCATCATCATGTCTCCCACCCCCTCCTGGCCTTGAAGAGTCATAACTGGCTCTTCTGCCACAACGTCCCTGATTCTCTTCAGATCCTCCATTGTGCCATCTGTCTCTGGTGGGGAGCCAGAAGTCTCATCAGAACCTTCACTATTGCCCATCTGTCTGACTGTCTGCCTGTCTGTCTGTCCCTGGCATTAATAACTCTTCTAAGAAACTCCTTAGTCCTCAACAGCCCATCTCAGTGTCCCCTGTACTGCTCACCCCTCATCTAAGGGTTAGTTCCATCAGATTTTGAGACCCTCTTTCCTTGTTTACATCTTTAAAAAATGTCATTTAGATATTATACATTTATGAATATATTCCTTTATGTATCTACCATATGGGCTCAGGGAGAGACAGTGATCTTAGAAGCCGACCCTGCAGGAAAACATGTTCCTAGCTGTGACTGCAGATGGGGGAGGGATCCCAGGGACTTAAACTACTAGGTAGAGCCTTGTGCAGGCCAACACAGCTCTGGGACTGCACTCTGTCCCCTCCCCAGCTGTGTTAGTAACCTTCCTTCATCAGGAGAAAAAAATGATAATCATGTTTTGTTTAAATCGCTTCTAGGCCATTTGAAGAGAGCCTCTTCAAAGCTTATTGGGGCCTTGGTCTGAAAATGAGCAAAGGGAACGAGGGGGGGGGTCGCTCGGCACAAGCCTCGATTGCTGTGCAAACCCCTGAATTCTATATTTAGTATGTGTCACATGGAAACTTCCCCCAAAGTTTTACCATGCTTAAATGTATGAGAAGAATAAACCAGAAGGTCAGTTCTTGCAGTTTTGACCAAGCTCCTGAAATGGAGCTGACCAAGTTTCTTCACCTCACATAGAGCCCCACCCACCCCCAGAGATCCATCTTCCTTTGCCTCCAGAATGCTGGGATTAAAGGCATGGACTACCATGTCCAACTGGCCTGTGTTGAATTATTTTTCAGTAAACACCGTTTAAGTACCATCCCTTTCTCAAAATCCATCTTGTAAAAATTAAACAAGGAACTGGAAAGATTAATTAGTGGTCAACTAGAGAATGCAAGTTTGGTTCCCGGCACCTACATCAGGGATTCACAACTGGCCTCTGGGTGTCCATATCCATATACATGTCATACACAGACAAACATATATCTAAATTAAAAAAAAATAAAGCTGTAATTCTATATTTAATGTGTGTCATGGAGAAACCTTTTTCCTACTTCGTGCCATTTTTAATGTCCCTTTAACATGTCTGTTTACTTTCCATAGACAGTAATTCCTCAGGAAAGAACCAAGAAGAAGGAAACCACTTTCTCAAGTCCAAGAGTGGCAAAGCGCGAGCGGAGCACCCTGCCCTGGAAGCAGGTCAGTGGATACCGTGGAGACACTACAGAGTTGACCCAAGCACAATGTTGTTCCTCTCCATTTCATAGCTGGACAGCACCAAAATACAAATTATAAACAACTGATGTCTGAGCACAGATACAGCTGTCAGGCACCTGTCTGCATGCCCTGCAGCCTGCTGGCCTATTGCACTGGGCTTGTCTCAGAGTGTTAGATAAGACTCCCTGTCACTCGTCAACTGTGGAGCTGTGGCCACGTATCTCTGGAGACTCAGTTCTTTTTTTTTTAGAAATTATTATTATTATTATTATTATTGATTTGTTTTATGTCTATGAGTACACGGTTGCTGTCTTCAGACACCAGAAGTTGGCATCGGATCCCATTCCTGATGGTTCTAGGAAAGCCTACTCTCTCATTTCTTCCAGTTTCTGGGGCTCGAGGGGTTTCTGAGCTCATGGTGGCTGTAACTTTAACCTTTGTACATCTCTGCTTCCATGGTGCCTTTCAGAGTTCTCTTGTTTTCCTGTAAGTGCACCAGTCGGAGTTGAAAATGACTGGGTACTGAGGTCTTTAAGTTATAGCCACAAAGATCCCGTTTCCTAATATTGTATTAAGGGCCATCCGTGGGTGACCTGGGTGTGCAGAGCCCTAATCATCAACCAATCCACTGCTGCGCTGACAGAGTTGGCACTTTTCCAGAAATAGGGTGGAAACTGGATCAATGAGCCACCCACCTCACACACATTCATTAAAACTAGCAGGGCCTTTCAAGAGCTGTGTTGACTCAGGAAGTGGGACAGGGTAACTTTATTAAAAACCACAGCTTAACAGGTGTGCCTTTTCCTGTGTGTGGTTTGATTCACTGTGGCGATGCTACAGAGGGCTGCAGAGCACAGTGACTCTTTCTGCCAGTGACCTGGAGGAAGGTCTGTACCCACAGAACTCCCAACTCCTACCCACTCGGTAACCAGCACTTTGAGAAAGAACATCCTTTCTGCGGTTCTTTGTTCAGATGTTTGTAACCAAGAAATGTATGTGAAAGAGACTATTAGTACTAGGTAAAATAGAGATAGAATCTGTTTAGTGTGAGATTTATCTTCCTTGGTTTTATGTAAATATTTAAATTATAAAAGATTAGATGTATATTAAAATTGTAATATTTTGACATAAATATTTATAAATATTTAAATCTATGTATATAATATATTTATGATATTTTATATATATATAAATATTTGATGCAATATATAAAAATAAAACAGGAAACTATAATTTTCTGAATTTCATGCATTTTTCTAAAAGCATATACTGTTTCTTCTCCATTAAGACATGTTTGTCCTATGGATGGAGCTAGAGAACATCATACTAAGTGAGGTAACCCAGACTCAAAAGGTGAATCATGGTATGCACTCACTAATAAGTGGTTATTAACCTAGAAAACTGGAATACCCAAAACATAATCCACACATCAAATGAGATACAAGAAGAAAGCAGGAGTGGTCCCTGGTTCTGGAAAGACTCAGTGAAACAGTATTTGGCAAAACCAGAACGGGGAACTGGGAAGGGGTGGGAGGGAGGACAGGGGAAGAGAAGGGGGCTTACGGGACTTTCGGGGAGTGGGGGGGGGCTAGAAAAGGGGAAATCATTTGAAATGTAAATAAATTATATCGAATAAAAAAAAAAGAATGAAAAAAAAAAGACATGTTTGTCCTATGGGGATGGGGCATCTGGGAAAGGGGAAATCATTTGGAATGTAAACAAAGAATATAGAAAATAAAAATATTTATAAAAATAGAAGACATGTTTGTCCTTTGTTGCAACTTTCCTTCTGATGTAGGGAGAATGTGAAATGGCCCATTGTCTTAGTTAAAGTTTGTACCATGGTGATAGGACACAAAGCAGAAGAATGTAGAAGAGGAAGGTTTGTTTTGGATGACGATTTTTTTGGAGGGGTTTCCGTTTATGTAATGAGAGGGGTTGGAGGTGGGAGCTGCTCTGCCTGTAGAGGTGGAAAGGTGGCCTCTCTCTCCCTGGCATAGACCAGGAAGCAGAAACAGTAGGCCAGAACCAGGGACAGTAAAGGCCACCCCCAGTGACCTACTTCTGCTAGCCAAGCCCACGCCCTAAGCAGACAGCCTTTAGGACAGGTCTACAGACTGGGGAGGAGCAGTCAAGACATGAGCCTTCCTGGGACAGTTCAGATCCAAACTGCCACACGTTTGCATTCAGATACAAACACATATGTTTACATTGAGTCCTTCCTGTAGGAGGCTCACCTTGCCCTCTGAGTAGATCAGATGTCCTGTTCTGTGTTTCTGTAGACCTTTTCTCTCAGTTCTGGCATTTGCACCCTCATATTTCTTTCTTTCTCTGGAGACCACACGGAGAAAGAGTCTTTTGCTTGTCAGTCAAGAGCCTGGAAGACTTATGTGTGTAATGTGTGTAAATGAATGACACTGAACAAATGAATGAATAAATGAATGAAAAGCCACAAAGAAAAATTATTTAAAAATCACACTGAGCGAGGATGTGTTTAACAATTTTGAGAACACAAAGTGGCTGTATAAAACACTAAGTTCATGTTGTGTAATCTGAGCACCTCAAATTCCTCATCCCTGCGTACATGAAATTCTATTTTGCACTTAAAGTCTACCAACTATTGAGTGCAGAGGGACAGCAGTCTCAGGAGCGAGCATCTCAGATGCAGGGCACACCATCATCTGTGCTGGGAGTGCAATGTGGTCTCCTGTGTGCTTCTGCTGTGGGAAGCAGAACAGAAACCCACACATCTGCACCCAACCTTCTCAGTGCCTCATTGTTCCCAGCTGGACACTTCTGCAGGATTCCTTCAGTAGTGGATGAGGACTACTGAAGATGTTCAAGAGGAGAATCTGCAGTTGGGAAACCACCCCCTTTTCTCACCACATAAGCCATCTTGCTGTCTGTGGATAGATCTCGGGGTGCATGGTAGATGTTGAGAGTGGAATTGTACTTGCCAAGTAAAGTAACTGAGACTCTGACACTCCCCCATCCCCAGCCAGTAACTCAAAACCTGCCCTTAGTTGGAAACAGAACCTTTTCAGTCAATAGGCTGGGTTGAAATTCTTGCAAAAACAGAAAACTTGAACACAAAGACAGACAGACTCTTCCAAGAAGACCATGTGAAGGGACACAGAGATGTGGCCACTTGCAGAGGAGATCAGACAAGGCAATGATTGGGGCAGGTCTGGGAACAGGTGACACTGTCAGCAACTGAACTCCCCTTTCCCCCTCCCCCCAGTACTTAGGAAGAGTGAGCCAGCACCTGGCCCCTGGACTTCCAGTTTCCACAGCCCTGAGCAATAAAGCTATGAATTTTGAAGCCACACAGCTTGTGGTACGTTGTTATGACTGCTTTAAAACAGTTGATGTGGTTATATATTTTCTTGTTCATTTAAGAGAATTCTGTAAGAACTAACAGGTTAATTGGAAGGAAGAACAAGGAGGCAGATGTAGGAGAACAGTTAGAAAGTAGGGAAGGGGGAAATTGAACTGGTGAAAACATGTAAACCAATAAGCTGATTGTATCCATTGCTGACAGAACCTTTTAGTTGTTTAGTTGAGTGGGATGAGACTGACTCTCCATCTGCAGAGGGAGCTGGAGGGCATTCCCATGAGGAAAGGAAGTGGGACTGGGCGAAGTCTGGGTAACAGGGAGGCATTCCTGTCCTCTGAGCTACAAGCAGAATTGGCTTCGGATCAGCTAGTGGGTAGAGTGGTGAGCCACCATCTTGGTGGCTCAAGATGGGATGTGATAACCTCCCTCGAAAAGCAGGAAGAACTCTGTGCGAGTGCCTTGGTTGTACTAACACCTCACTATCACAGATATCAGGGATTCTAGAGAGAACAGTGAAATCATACTTTTTTCCTCTGTAGCTCAAAGAGGCAAGCAGGACGTCACCCCTGCTAGACTGGAGAAAGTGTACTATTGTGAAATCCTGAATCTGGCCAGAATTTGTCTTTCAGAAGACAAACTAGATAGAAGAGGGCCCTTGTAAGTCATAGAAATGATGGCTGAGGGAAGGACAGTCTGGCCAGGTTTCACATTTAATAAGGTAACCACCTCATCAAGCTCTGCATGGAGTCAGCCCAAGAGGTCACAAGACCATTGGGAGACACCATGAAAATAACATGGAGAAAGGGGGCGTGGCATGATGCCTCCCAAGAAACTGTGAAGGGAGGCTGAGAAAGAGGCTGAAGTATGATAGCTGCCTCCTGCATTGGAACACGTGCTTCTTATCCTGTTGACCTTTCAGCTCAAGATAAACACAGAGAATGGATGAGAACAACAAGGAGCAAGTGTGGAGCTGTCTATGGAAGGACTTTTTTAGTAGTGGGCGGGGCATCTTGCCTGTCTGGGTAGTGAGTTTCCTGTGAGACTTGCTCTAACAGGGGACAGGTTGTTAATTACCCCCTGATGTTGCAGGGGTAATTCAAAGAAGCAGCAGTTGGATAGGGTGACCAGTTAAGTACTATGAAGTCTGGCTTTCCACTTAAGGGAAGACACATTGAGATGAAATGCTGACTCAGCAGAGGTTAGCCATGGTCGATGAGGGAGCACCCTTCTATCAGAGGGAACTGCAAATATGGATCCTAGGACATTTGGATCCTTGCTCTGGGAATTGTGAAAAGACAAGAAGGGGAGTAATTAAAGTAAGGCTATAGAGAGGGAGAGGGAGGAGGAGGAGGAGGAGGAGGCGGAGGAGGAGGAGGAGGAGGAAGAAGAAGAAGAAGAAGAAGAAGAAGAAGAAGAAGAAGAAGAAGAAGAAGAAGAAGAAGAAGAAGAAGAAGAAGAAGAAGAAATTGGCTCACAATCATGATAGCTAAATCTAAACTGCAGGAAGAAAGAGAGAGGGGAGGAGACAGAGCAGAGAGAGAGAGAGAGAGAGAGAGAGAGAGAGAGATGGGGGCATAGAAAATTCCAGGATTTAGAAAATTCCAAAGCCAGGAAGCCTTTGTGGGGTTGACCAGGGCCATACTGTCTGAGGAATTCATTGTTTCCCACTCCTTTAGATTTAAAATGTCTGCTATGTGATGTTGATCATGGCTCCTCATCCTTGTGGAGATACAGAAATGACACACAGACGTGAAGATGCAGGAATGATCTATAGGATCGAGGTTAATAGGCCATAGGGATGAATCTGGTAAACCCTTTGCCCAGAGAGGGAGGAGAGTCACCGACAGTGTTACACACCCCTCAGGGAACAGCAGGGACATTCAAAATTCCTGTAGTTGTTTACCTTAAATGAAATATCAAAATGTGTATCAAATGTTGATGCTACATAGGATGTTATTTCTCTTTGGGTGTTCTGGGATAATACAGCCTGATCCTATCAACACTATCTTGTATAGCTTTGAATTTCGTGCAGAAAAGTCCCAAAGTTAAAGTAGTATCTACTCCTAAGTGGTAATGTCATACAATTCTTAAAAGTCCACATTCGTGCAGAAGTGAGGATTATCCATGGGTTCAGTTATTAAGTGTAGGAATGGGATCCAAGCACCTAATGTACCTTCTAACTGGCTTTCCTAGTATTTGTGAGAGTGTCTGTGCAGGTCAGTCCCATGCTACATGCTGGGTCTCATAGATCAACAGCCCTCTGGTGTGTGTGTGTGTGTGTGTGTGTGTGTGTGTGTGTGTGTGTGTCATCCCCCTTGATTACTGTACTTAAATCTCTGTCTAAACCTTTTATAATAAACTTGAACTGTCCTTTAAAAACAAAAAGCCAAATTCACATCAAGGATATTTGAATAAGCCTCTTCACATTTGGCTTATCTTGGATTATTAAACTATAATCATACATTTGCATAAATTTAGGAATTAGAAAATAATCTTTTCGTGTAGACTCTACTGCTCAGAAGCCGCTCCAAGGCCAGTGTACATGCTTCTTGCCTCTGAGAACGTAATGAGCTCTGTGGTATTTCCTCTGATTGCAGTCTCACTAACTTTCTTTCCCCATTCGCTTGTTCTTTCCAGGCTGAAGGACACAGGCAGGTGCCTGAATCAATTTTATAAAATTACAAATGATATTTTTGGAAGTATTGTGGCTGTTGTATTTAATTAAAATCTTGAGATATCTTGCTGAGAGTATGTTTTTAAATGCCAAAAAAAAGAAAGAAAGAAAAAGAAAAGAAAGAAAAAGAACCTTTTTATTCCCTTATTTTGTGACTCAGCTTGGCTTTTCTGAATTCCAGCGGTTACGGTTTAAACTTTAAATCAACAGAGAAAAATCCCTTCAGTGCTTTTGTCTTAGTATTTTATGCTTTGTTATTTCTCAGAAGCACATATATGTACCTGTCAGGATTGCCTGGAGAAAGGATGTGGTTTACCCCTTTGGGGCTGATTTGGCTTTTCCAAATTCTGATCTTGGACCTGGGGAGGTTTTAGTGCTGCCCCTCCCCCCTCACCTTCAGGATCACCAGTCTCCAGGGACAAGCTTTGGGCCACTCAGGAGGGCTAACCCTGTACCCCCACCCCAGCTCGGATCTGGCAAGCTGGAGCCAGGAGTGAACCCTTTCAGACTCCTGCCAGGTAGCCCTGTACCCCATGGGAGCAACTCTCCTACCTGCGCATCCCGATGAGGCAAACAGCAGAAGCAGTGTGTGCAGCAGCAGCAGCAGTGGCAGGGCCGGGTGGCCGGGCGCGGGGTCCCGAGACCCTGCATGGGCTGTCAGCTCGGGTCACATCTCGGGAACACGGCGTGGCCTCCCCAGGGCTCCTCTCCAAGCGCGAGACCCGCGACAGTTGGACAGTTGGAGCCCAGAGTCCACTGTGCTCAACCGGCTTCCCCCGCAGGGGTCCGCGCCAGGGAGGCTGTCTGGGTTTCAGTTCCCAGTCCACAGGCTTCAAGGGGCGATGGAGGTCAGCGTGGATAAGGACTCTGCCCAGCACAGCAGAGTCTCATCAGTCGCTTCAAATGTCAGGTTTCATCCCGGAAGAGGAAGAAGCTGGAAGGCTGAAAAAGGTACCTATTTCTCAACATAGGGTTGGGTGTGCTGCCTTACCTTGGTCGCGATTTCCTCCCCAGACCCCTAAGTCAGGTGTCTTTGCATTTAAAGAAGAGCACAGACAACCTCAAAACAAAATAGAAATCTCCCAAACCAGAGAGGGCCATCCCCCAATGAAGAGAGAAAGGAAACACTTGGAAACACTGAAACAAAGATCTGCAAACAGATCTCAGGGCTCGTCCTTTCTAGGTAGTTGTAAATATTAAGCACAACGAGAAAATAAACAAATTAACCATTTACTTCAGGCATGTTCTCTCTTTGCTTCATAAACTTCGGTTGCAGATGCACAAATAACAAGAAATAACTGTGAAATTGGAACAACAGACATTAAGAAGAAAGGTGTTTCAGTAACTAAAAGAAAACAGACAAACGGCCCGTTTTTGTGGTGGAGGCCTTTAGAGATGCAACCATTTTTAGAGTGCCTTACACTCCTGTGTTCTTCTGTCTGGAAGAGAAGTCTTGGGTTGGGGATGAAGGCTTCATGAAGGAGGGTTAGAGCAAGTCCTGCTTCTCAGTTGCGCTTCTAGTTCTCACCGCTAGGGGGCACTGGAGGGGGAGGGACAGGACCTGCTTGCTGCTTACTTGCTGTTCTCTTAGTAATTCCTGGACTCATCCCATCTTAGTTCTAGCAGCCTTTGGTCCTAGTTTCCAGCGTCTTCCTCTATGTGAAGGGTTTGCCTCCTTGGACGGACCCAATTCTCATGGGTCCGAATCGCCATCTAGTGAACTTCCTTTACCTTCTATGTTTCTCCAGCCCTAAGAGTGGGAATTGCAGTCAGTATATACTAGTTTCCACCTTCGGCTTCTTTTTCAGCCGTCAGTTCTCTGACATCTGCCTGCTAAGATACCTGTTACGTTTCTTGACTTTCCTGCGCAAACTAGACTCTTACTGATTCATATGTAATTCCTGAAAACTGTAAGAAGATAGTGTGATAGCAATATATTCTTTTTATATCAGTGTTCGTACTTGTGTGCATGTCTGTTTAAATATGACTCATTCATAGCTCAGTGAATTAAAGGGGCTAGCTCAAGCAGACATATATACCTGGATTTCTCAACTTAAACACATTGATTGGGAGAGTGTCTACAGCCTGTTCTCTTAGGCTAGCGACTGGGAGACAGTCAGACCCTGCCCTCTCTGGTGGCCAATCCGGAATTCCCTTGGAAGGACTGATCTTTCTTCAGTACCAGACTCCTCCTGTCCTCAGGAAGGCTCAGACTCACTAGGTTCGAACTCTCCTCTCCAATGCATGGGAAACATCGCAGTTTACCATGCACCAGAGAGGAGAGTTTCACATCTTGTATTAAACCTGTCACCCAGAGCTCATCTTAGGGCACTTCTTTAGCCTCTTTTAGTATTTTTGTGGTGTTTGCCCTTTGTACTCATACGTTCTAACTTCCAAGAGTTATTCAGTGTGAGAAACCATCCATCTGAGGTGAAATAAACTCCAGTGTATCCTCCAAAGATCTGAGAATTAACAGAATCACATAGGTATTTTCTTCAACTTAACCATAATACAAACAGGGTGTTACAATTTATCACTGTGAAATCTTATGAGATGAATGGACTAAGTGTTTCTGGGTTTTCTATAAAACAAAACAAAAAACAAAAAGAGCCTCATGACCTAGTTAGCATCACCCCAAAATCCCACTTCCATCACTACCACCATACACACACACACACACACAGAGAGAGAGAGAGAGAGAGAGAGAGAGAGAGAGAGAGAGAGAGAGAGAGAGAGAGAGACAGAGACAGAGACAGAGACAGAGACACTAACAAAATATACATTTTCCTATTCCATTTTAAATACTAAGTAGTTTCCAGGCATGGCTTTGCTTTGTCAACTTGACAGAAATTGGGAAGAGAGTCTCAAATCAGGAATTGTCTGCATTGGGTTGATCTGTGGGCATATCTGTATGGGACTGTGTTAAGATAATGGATGTAGTAGATCCAATCCACTATGGGCAGTACCATTCCCTATGCAGTGTGTTCAGCGCTGTGTAATAGCAGAGAACTTCAGTTGATCCAAGCAAGTATGCATATACACATTGTTTACTGTCATCTTTCTGTTGTGGATGTGGTGAAACTTGCATTAAAAGTTTCTACCTTGACTTCCCCATGGTGATGGGTCTTAACTTTGAATTGTGTGCTGAAATAAATCCCACAACCAAGCTGCTTGTTGCCAGGGTATTTTATCACAGCCACTGAAGTGAAACTAGAGTACCTGGTATGATATATAATATTGATACTAGGAAGTTAGTGATTGATTCATTTGAGTCAGACACTAAGTAAGGAGTTGACATGTGCTAACTCCTTTAAAGCCAAGAATCCCATGAAGTAGTTTTATTCCCCGAGTTTCAAGGAAAGCAGACAGGCTTGAACATGTTCCTTCTTTAAGAGCAAGAGGAGTGGAACTGGATGGAGTTCTCCTTACTCTAATATCAAAGTCTGTTTCTTTAACAGTTTTCTTCTTTGCTGCTTACTTTTAAGAAAATGAAGTGAATAACCTTGGAGTTTGAACCATGTAGACGAACAAGTCAATTGAAATGCCTATAGTTGTTAATTTATGGTTTTAGATTGTACACTGCATAGTGAATGGGAGAAAAATGCTCATTCCTGAAAATCAAGTATAGCCAGAGGCAGGTCTGTATGAATGTAACTACTTTTAAAGTCAACTTGCATGGGCAGTAGTTACAGGAGAAACTTGGTGAGATTGAGTTATTTGTAACAGGTGGAGGGCGGGGTACAAATGCAGAGGAGAGAGTCTTAGGGAGGTGGTCAATAAGCACCCAGGCCAGATGTGGTCCCTGGGGTCTTTTCAGGGTCTTATCATCTGTTATGTGTGGAATTCAGAGAGTCCTTGCAATGTTTCTGCATTATACCATCAACCTAAATACAAATTTAATCTAACACCTAAAGTTATATAAGTCCTTTCCCTCCAACTCTTTCAGAAAACCGATGTATTTAATCACTTCTCTTTTGGGGAATAGGCTAAGCTTTTCTTAATAGAGTAATTCTTGGATATGCTCAGTGGTAGAGCACTTGATTAGCTTTTTTTCCCCTTTTTTTAAAAAAATGAATATCGTTTTCATTTATATTGCCAATGAGAAAACTTTTCCTATTTCCCTTCTCCCAAAAGACCCAAAACCCCTCCTGCCACCCCCTGCCTCCACATATATGCCCCTCTGCCCGACACACTCCCACCTATCCCCCTTGGTTTGCCTTTGTTGGGGCATCTATTGAGCCTTTACCTGGCCAAGGATCACTCCTCCTACTGATGCCCAACAAGGCCTTCCTCTGCCACATTTTTGGGTGGAACCATGTGCATCCCTTGGTTGATGGTTCAGTCCCTGGGAGTCTTGGTGCATCTGGGTGGGCGAAATCAATATTCTTCCTATGGGGCTGTAAACCCCTTCAGCTCCTTAGGACCACCCTCCAGTTCCTCCATTGGGGACCCCACACCCAGTCCAATAGTTGGGTGCTAGCTTCTGCCTCTGTATTTGTAAGGCTCTGTCAGGGCCCCTCCAGAGACATCCATGGCATGCTCCTTTTGGTATATGCTTCTTGTTGTCGTATTGGGGTTTGGTGACTTTATAGGATGAATGCCTAGGTAGCTCAGTCTCTAGGTGGCCCTTACTTCAGCCTCTGTCTCCCTTATTGCTCCTGTGAGCATTTTGTTCCCTTTCTCAGAGGAACCAAAGCACCCTCACTTAAGTCCTCCTCCTTCTTGAGCTTCCGGTGCTGGGTGAATTGTAACGTGCTTATTTGGTAACATTCTCTTTTTGGAGGCACTCAGAGCTATGAGTTTTCCTCTTAGCACTGCTTCCATTGTGTTCCATAAATTTTGGTATGATGTGCCTTCATTTTCATTAAATTCTAAAAAGTCTTTAATTTTGTTCTTTGTTTCTTCCTTGACCAAGGTATCGCTGAGAAGAGTCTTATTCAAAGTCCATGTGTATGTGTGTTTTCCATTGCTTATGTTTGAGCTTAAGACCAGCCTTAGACCGTGGTGATCTGATAAGATACATGAAATAATTTCACTATTTCTCTATCTGTTAAGGCCTGATATGGTCAGTTTTGGAGAAGGTACCATGAGGTGATGAGAAGAAGTTATATTCTTTTGCTTTAGGGTGGAATGTTTTATAAATATCAGTTATATCTATTCGGTCCATAACTTCAGTTAGTTTTACTGTATCTCTGTTTATTTTGCGATACCATGATTTGTCCGTTTTTGACAGTAGGGTGTTAAAGTCTCCCACTATTATTGTGTGGGGTGCGATGTGGGCTTTGAGCTTTAGTAAAGTTTCGTTTATGAATGTGAATGCCCTTGCATTCAGAGCATAGATGTTCAGAATTGAGAGTTCATCTTGGTAGACTTTTCCTTTGACAAGTTATGAAGTGTCCCCCCTTATCTCCCCTTATCTTTTTTAACAACTTTTGGTTGAATGTCCATTTTATCTGATATAACAATGGTCACTCCAGCTTGTTTCTTGAGAACATTTGCTTAGAAAATGTTTTTCCAACCTTTGACTCTTAAATAGTGACTGTCTTTGTCATTGAAGTGGGTTTCTTGCATGCAGCAAAACATTGGGTCCTGTTTATGTATCCAGTCTGTTAGTCTGTCTTTTTATAGGGGAATTGAGACTGTTGTTATTAAGAGATATTAAGGAAAAGTGATTGTTGCTTACTGTTATCTTCTTAGTTAAAGGTGAAATTCTGGTTGTATAGCTATCTTCTATTGGGTTTGTTGAAACATTACCTTATTGATTTTTTCTATGGTGTGGTTTTCTGCCTTGTATTAGTGTTTTCCAACAATTATCCTTTGAAGAACTGGATTTGTGGAAAGATACTGTGTAAATTTGCTTATGTCCTGGAATGTCTTGTTTTCTCCATGTATGGTAATTGAAAATTTTGTTGGGGATAGTAGTCTGGGCTGACATTTATGTTCTCTTAGGGTCTGTATGACCTCTGTCCATGGCTCTTCTGGCTTTCATAGTCTCTGGTGAAAAGTCTGGTGTAATTCTGATAGGTCTGCCTTTATATGTGACTTGACCTTTTCTCTCACTGCTTTTAATATTCTTTTTTGTTTAGTGCATTTGGTGTTTTGATCATTATGTGACAGAGGGAATTTTTGCTCTGGTCCAATCTGGAGTTCTGTAAGCTTCTTGTATGTTCATGGGCAGCTCTTTCTCTAGGTTAGGGAAGTTTTCTTCTATAATTTTGTTGAAGATATTTACTGGCCCTTTGAGATGTAAATCCTCGCTTTCTTCTATACCTATAATCATTAGATTTGGTCTCTCATTGTGTCCTGGATGTCCTGGATATTTTGTGTTAAAAACATTTTGCATTTTGCATTTTCTTTGACTGTTGAGTCAATGTTTTCTATGGAATCTTCAGCATCTGAGATTCTTTCTTCTATCTCTTGTATTATGTTGCTGATGCTTGCATCTATGACTCCTGAATTCTTTCCAAGGTTTTCTATCTTCAGAGATGTCTCACTTTGTAATTTCTTTATTGATTCTATTTCCAGTTTTAGATTCTGGATACTTTTGTTCATTTCCTTCACTTGTTTGTTTGTTTTTTCCTGAAAATCTTAAAGGAATTTTTGTGTATCCTCCTTAAGTGTTTCGACCTGTTGACCCATGTTCTCCTGTGTTTCTTTTAGGGATTGTTGTGATTCCTTTTTAAGATTCTGGATAGTTTTGTTCATTTCCTTCACTTGTTTGTTTGTTTTTTCCTAAAAATCTTTAAGGAATTTTTGTGTTTCCTCCTTAAGTGTTTCGACCTGTTGACCCATGTTCTCCTGTGTTTCTTTTAGGGATTTTTGTGATTCCTTTTTAAGGGCTTCTGCATGTTGACCCATGGTCTCCCATAATTCCCTATGGGATTTTTTTATTGCCTCTTTAAGGGCTTCTACCTATTCACCCATGTTCTTGCATATTTCTTGAAGAGATTTTTGTGTTTCCTCTTTAAGGGTTTCTACCTTTTGTTCCATATTCCCTTGTATTTCGTTAAGGGATTGTTGTGCTTTTACATGTTGACCTATGTTCTCCTGCATTTCTTAAAGGGAGTTATTTATGTCCTTCTTGAAGTCCTCCATCAGCGCTATGAGATTTGATTTTAAATCTATTTCTTGCTTTTCTGATGTGATTTAGTATGGAGGATTTCCTGTTGTGGGAGAACTGGCTTCTGATGGTGCCATGTTGCCTTGGTTTCTGTTGGTAATGATGTTGTGTTTGCCTTTGTCCCTCTAGTTATCTCTGCTGCTAGCTGGTCTTGCTGTCTCCATCTTCTCTGTTCTGCAGGCCTGTGCTTCTGCACTCCTGGGATTCTCTTTCTGTCCAGTGCCCTGCAAACAGCTGATTCTCCAGGAAGAATCAGGTGATGGGGTCTCCCCTCTGACTGACTTGGCTAAGGTCAAATGCATTAAAGGCTGCTAGTTCTCTAATGATCTTCTGCTAATGGATCTTGGATGTCCTGTTGATGCTGGTTCTTGAATGCCCCACTTCGGCCTGTTCGAATGCCCTGCTGCTGCCAGTTCTCAAGTGACCTGCTCCTGCCAATACTCAAATGCCTTGCTCCTGTCAGTTCTCCAGTGCCCTGCTCCTGTCAGTGCTCGAATGCCCTGCTCCTGTCGATTCTCTAGAGACTATCAGGAAGTTGGGCCCTCTCTGTGCCAGATGTGGCCCAGGTCTACCATATCTGATGGAAACGAACAGTGACTGGGGAGGAGGGAAGGGTAGAAAGGGTGTAGGGGAGTTGTGATCTGGAGGTTGCTGGGTAGTAAGTCCCCAGAGCAGAGCGGCTCTTTGTGTCTAGGGGGTGGGCAGTGATTCCTACCTAATGCTATGCTCCTGCTGGTTCTCGAGAGAGTATAAGCTTTTTTGGCCCTCTCCATGCCAGATGTGGTACAGGTCTGCCACATCCCTCAGAAAAGCTTGATTAGGTTTCATAAAGCCTTCTGCTCACTCCCAGCCCTGAAAGAGAGTTGTAACTTGAAGCATAACATACAAAGAGAAAAAAGAGCAAAGTAGTTGTAGTTCTCCAAATCCTCACAAAGTGAACTTGCTGCTAAGCATTGTAGAAGGCCATGCAGAGCCAAAATAATGTTTCCACAGCAAATATCCAGTTAACAGTGCTCATCTTTGAATAATTCAGTAGATTCTCTCACATCTGGCTTCTTTCATTTAACTTTACTCTTACAAAGGTATGGTGTTCTGAATAAGAATGACCCTATAGGCCCCAGGGAGTGGTACTATTAGGAGGTGTGGCCTTGTTGGAGTAGGTATGGCGTTATTGGAGGAAGTGTGTCACTGGGGGGAAGACTTTGAGGTTTTCAAGGCTCAAGCCAGGCCTAGTAGCTCACTGTCTCTTCTTGCTGTCTGTTGATCCAGGTGTAGAACTATCAGCTCCTTTTTCAGCAACATATCTGCCTGAATCCCACCATGCTTCCTGCCATGATGATAATCAACAGAACTTCTGAATGGTAAGCCAGCCCCAAGGACATGTTTTCCTTTGTAAGAATTGCATTAGTCACGATGTCTCTTTACAATAACAATATTCCAAGTAAGACAAAATGTTACTCACAGGGCTCTAGAGATGTCCCTCTGGTAAAGAACCCTTGCTGCTTCTATCAGCTTTGGTTCCTGGCACCAGCACGGCAGCTCACTATTATCTCTGATTCTTGGGGTTCTGGCACCATCTTACAGCCTTCATGGGCACCAAGTATACACCTAGTACAATACATTCAGGCCTGCATGCATTCAGATGCATAAAATTAAAATAAATAGCATTGCAATTTTTTGACAAACTACAAACTTCCCGTGAAGCATCATGGCGGTTACATATATGAGTTCTATATTGAGGCTGATGAGTTATATAATTAGGAGATGCTTGAGCTGTTCCCTTGCATGAACAATAACTGAATACTCAGAAAGACAGAAACCATGGAGATAGTAAAAATAACAGCTTGGTTCATATAGTATAGGTGATACCTAAGGCTAGAATTCCTCTAAAAGGCTTCTGGTTTAGGCATTTTATAGGGCCCCTGTGTCCTCTCTTCCCTTATAGTTTCAGCTCCCACACTGAGTCTCATAATGTCTTCTGGGAATAAGAAGGCTTATGTCAGGAAGCCTGTTGTCACTTTTCTAGTCCACCTGTGTCCATCTAAACTGCCTTCATGCCCCATCTCAGAGACTGACACTAAGTGTTGTCAGGAAAGGGGGTGATGATCATGTTAGCTGCTTCATGCTGTGAGGGGGCATAGTCCATGGGAGTGTCAGTCCAAGAGAGGGGGGACTCCAATGAGGAGTTCTGGAACTGGTCCTATTTTGACACACAGTATATATCTGAGGCTCCATTTAAAGGGCCATCTGTAGAAGTAGAAGGGCTGAAGGGGTGGGGGAGGAGAGGAGAAAACTAGAGGACACTGAATAACAAACAGAATAGGTGACTGTTTCCTGAAGTGTTGCCTGTAGTAGCAACTGGTCCAAGGCTGGTCTGAAGAGTGATGAACCCAGGATCTGCTTTCAGACACTTTGGTAGCTCTTGGGATGACCAGACACACACTGAGGTCTTTTTCATATGGCTTCTAAAGTGGGAGAAAGAAAATCAATTTAACCTAAGAATCAAATGACAGTTAAAACCAGGGGGACTATCTCTCTTGGTTGCAGGTAGATAATGCAGTGCTGAGTTGTGCCAAGGTCATGACATTCTATATCTGGGCAGCATTTTTCTTATCAAGAAGAAAACCACTATTGAGAAATGGTTGTCTGAACAACATCTCATGTGGTCTTAAACCTAATGTCTAGGGAGTATGGTCTTTTAAACTGTTCAAGAAATACACCAATCATTTTAATTTTTGGTTATAATTTTCTGCTGGGTGTTTGAGACAATTCAGGTGGACAAAATTAACTATATTTATGTGTTTTGAATATCAAGGCTGGTAGAAGATATGATCCTTGGGGGTTATTTGAGCTTGAGAGCATCTAAGCTTCTTTTACAACTGTGCTCATTCTATGTGAGGATAATTCTAAGTCCATGCTTAGCCATGTCTTTCCTTTGGAGGAAAGATCCATGGAGGGTCCTGTATGGACTGTCCTCTTGTAGAGTGGACAGTGGTTAGAAAATACCAGGTGGAGTCTCACGGCCTCCCTGAACAACAGAAACGGTGATTCCTGCCACACAAGTAACACTTTATAAGAGATACCTGTCAATCCTACTTGACCTTGGAGGCTAAGGAGGAATATATTGTTCTTTTTAATCAAAGTTGATTTGATTTGAATTGATTCAATGGTTTTCTGGTTCTATACTTGTGGAATAAGAAAGTATTGCACTTGTGTTTAATCGTATGAGAGTCCACATCCGAAACTATCTAGACATAACTAGATATAAGTCAGTGTACTTCAAGAACGTAATCATGAACTGTCTATATCCAAAACATTAGTAAAAATAACTAGATAAAGCAAATATAAAAATGTACCTGAAACATGCCTTGTACTTCTTGTCATCTTAGGGTTGTCCTCATGCTTTTGGGGAAATACCTTCCTCCGACTGGTTGTGTCAGTGACATGCAGCAACACATGGCCCGGATGCATGCTGAAATTCTCTTCTTCCATTTCTCAGAGCACCTTGGCTGCGGGGATCTTGGAAGTAAAGGTCTCCTTCTTTCTGGGTCACTTGAGGCCTTTTCGGCCTGAAAGATAATGCAAAAGCTGTTATCTAGTACCTCTATCACTTCTACCACAGTGTGAGTTCCTAAACAAACACAAGGGGCTGCCATTGATCTTTGGTGACGGCTCCCCTAGGGGGGCACCTTCGTGGGTGGAAGAGGGACATTTGTCTCCCCACTTTGTTTTAGACGATGTTTTCCTGTAGATGAGACTAATATCTTAAGGAAAGGTTTCCTGGCCCTTCTTCTGGGCGGCAGAGGGAAAATGTTATGATCTGCTGTTCAAGGGAAAGGTGTCACTCCTGGATTAATTAAATTTGTTTGGATATAGTTGCCATAGTCCTGACATGCCTAGGTTTTCATGAGGTAGTAGGTAGCCATAGTTTCATTAAACTATGTTTTAATGATTCTCATATTTCCTGCGAATGAAACCCACTACTTTCCATGGCCCCTCTTATGTCAGGTTCTGTGAAGGTAGTGTCTCTGTTGTAATGAAATGTGAAAGTCTTGAAACCATGGATGGCTTAGGAGGTCTTGTACCTTTGTCCACTGCGTTGCATTGATAGTTAATAAGAGGCTTATCATGCTCCTTAAGTCTTTAGAGAGATTGCAAGGTATTTGGTATTTTCCTTGCATTACTTTAGTGCTCAATACAGACAGGGTTCCTGCTCTAAATGGAAGAAATCCAGTAGTCATGTAGTATAAAATGATGTCCAAGCAATTGTCCTGACATGCCTGGGTTTTTAATAAGTGGTAGGTAACCAGAGTTTCATTGAACTATTTTTGTTTAATGATTCTCTGATGTCCTGCGAATGAAACCCAATGTTTTCCATGGACTCCATTATGTCAGGGTCTGGGAAGCTGGTACCTCTGTTGGAATGTAATGTAATGTGAAAGACTTGCTTCATGCTCCTTAAGTCTTTAGAGAGATTGTAAGATATTTGGTATTTCCCTTGCATTACTTTAATGCTCAATTCAGACAAGGTTCTTGTTCCAAATGGAAGAAATCGGGTCATTGTGTAGTATAAAATGACACCCTAGGCCTACATATCTACTTTTGGGGACATCATAGGCTATGCCTCCAAAGATTTCTGGAGCATTGAACTGCAAAGCTGCACACAGTCTTTCCAGTTTTTGCTCAGGCGTGAATCTGGCATCTAAGCTGAAAGCCAATAATTGTAGCCTTTCCTTGCTCATCCACTATGACACTGTCAGGCTTTAAGTCTCTGTGAACCACACCTTCACCATGACAGTAGCCTATGGCACTGAGGAACTGAACAGATATGCTCCTAGCTTCATCTTCCTTCAGACATCCAGCGTCCCAGACTCATTTAAGTAGCTCTTCTCCCCTGGCTACTTCCATTATTAAATAAATTGTGTGTTCTGTCTCTGTAACTTGTACAAGGGAAACAATATTTGGGTGTCTTAGCATTTTCATGATTTAGACTTCCAGCATTGTTGGCTCCAACCACTTCTCCCTCTTCAGGAGAGCCTTGAAAGCAACTGGGGTACCTTTTAGGTGGTGGGAGCATAGCCTCATGTCGGAAGTGTCACTCTCTCCCAAGGTCTCCAACATTGTGTACTGCATCATGAACACATCCTCACTGAACATGCTGACCACAGTGTCGGGCTCTGATAACTCTGACTCACTGTCTGAATACATGGTTGGTAGCAATGCAACTGCCCAAGGCATTGATGCCTGGGTAAAAAGGAAAGGAGATATAAAGAAACTTACTGAGACATGAGGGATGAGAGTAACAAATCACTGGGATCCAAAGTAAAAAGAAAGGACAAAGTGAAAACCACTGAGACAAGAAGCTTTAACCTATGTGCAGAGCCTTCTTGGGGTGCTGTGCTGCCTGGAAGGAACTTGACATTGACCAGGGACATGGGCTTCAGGCAGGAATCTGACATTTGGGCATTAGAGGGACGTAGGTTATGGCAGGAATGTTTAACTTAGAGTGGAACAAGAGAAGCAAGCTTCAGGCAAGATTCTGGGCTTGGACAAGGAAGCAGGCTCAGGTGTTTTGGTCATTCTGACAAAGGGAAACAAGTGTCACAGAACTTTGCTTATTGCCTTGACAATTTTGTGTTTACTGTCTTGCTTGTTCTTCATTGTACTACTATTGATCTTAATTCCTGCATGTAATTAAATTGGTACAAAAATGGATTGAGAATTATTAAACCTGCCTTCAGTCTCAGAATTGACTGAGGTCATACTGCAGTTCTGTCTAATTGTCTCTTTCTTTTCAATCCTCACTCCTGCACTGGAGAACCTGTTGACTGAGTGAGCGGGCTTGGTCAGGTGACACCTTGTGAGAACCCTGTCAGAAACAGCAGGCCAGCTCCCCACAACCCAGAATGGGGGCTCAAAGCTGGACTGAAACTTTGCATTCTGCCCAGGACTGCCTGGGGGAGGATAAGGCCTATACAGAAGCAGCCTGCCTAGGGTGAGGCCAGAGAGGGAAGTGACTCAACAAAAAGACAAAGCCAGGAAACACCACAACTGCTTCAAGGTGGGCAGGACAGGGCCAGATTGCAGAGACAACCTCCCTTCTCGAGGTGACCAATAATTTTAAATGTTGCTTAGGGTAACCAGTCACAGTTGTCCAACTTAGGGGACCCCAGAACTCCCTGCCAAAATGTTCATAAAAAGGGTAGTCTTAGTGAGCTCAGGATCTCCTGCCTGTGTGCTGAGGGAGCTCCGTGTACACTGGAACAATAAACCTCTTGCAGATTGTAGTGATTCTGGGTTTCTGTGGCCTTATTGAGTGTGGCGGTATCTTCCGACAGACTCTTACATATGATTCATTGCCCGGGAAGTTTCCCTCCTCAAGCCCCAGACGCATTGTATGGGGAGGTTTACTCAAGCAAGGTAATGTGGGATACATGTCTGTCATTTTTGTCTGTGTGTTTGTGTTGTGTGCCTCTTTCTTTTTTTCTCCTAAAGGCCACATTTGGTCTGTAGTTTTGGTTTTGATATGTAGTTGCCAGAATGGCCGTCAGACTTGCCAGAATGCTTTGGCAATATTGGGGGACTGGGAGGACCCTCAGGTCTCCCGCTGGGACAAAGAATCCAATAGGGTTCTTCTCCATCTGGGCAAAGGGGGATTCTGCCTTTGGCCATCTGAGTCTGTTTTTGTAGTTGCCAGAATGGCAGGCAGAGGTGATGGAATGCTGTGGGGACTTTGGGGGACTGGGAGGATGTTCTGGTTTCCCACTAGGAGAAAGAATGTGATAGGGTTCATCTCCATCTGGGCAAAGGGGGATTCTGCCCTCAGCCATCTTAGTCTGTTTTTCTTTTGTGGTGGTTGCTGGGCGGTTGTTTTTTACTGTCTTAGTGTCCTCTGTTTTGTTTTTGGACTTGGACTGATGACTGTTTGAATCCATGGGACAGGCTGCTTCTACTCTGACTCTGACAAATCTTTAGGACTGGGTCTGCAAATCACTCAGACCAAGTCCCACATATCATTGTCTGGGAGGACTTAGCCACCTTTCTGCCCTCCTGGGCCCATTGCTTCTTTTCCTCCACAGGACCTGTGTTGTTGGGGGGACTTATGCTCTCCAGGAGACCCCCAAGGGACAGTGTTATCAGATCCTGATGCCGATCTCCTTTTAGACCGTTCTCCCTACCCTCCTTCTTTGAATTCACAAAGGACACCACCGGCCCCTTCAGCCCCATCTTCTAAGGCTGGTTCTGGACCAGCTATGGGGACTGGAGTTGACAAGTTGCCCCCACCTCTGGTCCCTGCAGTGACATTTCCCCTCAGAGCATACATGCCTCAAAGCAAGAATGGCAACCGAGCTCTTATGGATTCCCTCTCTGCCACCCTGAGTGGAGCTACAACTCCCCTGAAGGTAACAGGATCCGTGTAAGTACAAGCAGTTACATATTTATACAAGTGTGCTTTCTGCTCTGTGCATTGTCCGGCTTTGGTGCACCAATTTGCCAATTTGTGTCTGTCTCTCTTTCGTTCTTTGAATGTTTTATGTTTTCAAAAAATGGTAAAACTTCATCTGCTGGTGACCCGTTCAGTCTCAGTTTACACGGCAGGGGTTGATTTAAAGTGCCTCACATTAAACTTGGAGTAAAAAGCTGCTTTTAAAAGAGCCAGCAGCATCTCAAATTCTAGGGCAAATGGGTTGATGGTTATTTTTCCTAGAGAAATCTCTACAATTGTGATTATGGGTTCAAAGTACTTTTTTCTCTTGAAATTACAGCTAGAAAAAAATTGGTTTAATTTTATAGGATTCCTGTCGTCACTTTATTTTTATGTCTAATTGGTCTTAAAGGTATAAGTATTTGCATGTCTTGACTATAAAGTATTGGCTTATAAGTTATTGGGCATGATTTAAAAGGTATAATGTTGGTAACAAAAAGTTAGTTTAAAACTGGTAACTCAGGGTTGGGAGCCAGCAGGAGTGACCAAGACTGACAGGAATGCCAGCAGACGTTCTCTGCCACACCTCTCTCACTGAAGGGACAATCATGGAAGTCTCAAGACCAAAAAGCACTGTAAAGGCCCTGCCACTGTCCATTCAGTCCTATTTCTATTCCCTCAGAACGTCATGTGTCCTCCAGGGGCCTTGCCTCAGCACATTGAGTCTGGCTTAGCAACACTCCCTGTAAGTCTGTATCAGCTGACGTCACTCTGCCAATTGGCCCAAGTCTGAGGAAGTGGCAAGAAGCCACCAGAACACCACCAGAAAGTTTTTGGTGCATTTCTCTCTATGGAGTCATGACAAATGGAGCTCAGCTAGGCAATGTAAGGGGAACCAATACATGGATGTGTTTAGAGAAGAATCCTCTCTCATGCATCTTTTCATATGCTTGATTTAGCAAAGCTTCCTTTCACCTGTGTCTGCTTCAGACAACACTCCTTCCATGTCTGTTCCAGCAAAACACCGTCTGCCACAACTGACTTTCCAAAGAAACCATGACTTCCTACTTCATTTATAGCTCTAAGTATATGGGGGCTTTCTAGGCCCAGTTCATTTGACATGATTCACTAAATACCATGTGGCTGGCTGCAGAGGAAAATGTTGGGTGTGGTTTGCTTCTGGGATGGTACCATGTGCTGGATATGGCCTCTGAACTATCAGTCTTCTGCAATAACCAATTTGATTGCGGTTTGAAACAAGGAACAAATATTTCATCAGGTCCTTAAAACATTCATTTTAGCATACTTTTATGATTTTGTCTTACAACACGTTATTAACACACCAGTATATTTATTGGAAAATGTTAAAACTTTTCGTGGAGATGAGAAAGGGTGATTCTACATTAATGTTCCCTTTGCAAGGAATGGCAGTGAACACATATCATAAACAGCTGATTACAGTAGCCTTCTCTACTATCTGTAAAGTTATTTGCCCTTGCCAGTTAATTTTTATCTACATGGAAAACAGAGGTTTAAGTCCTCCTGTGTCAAGCTTAAGATGAGGTTACTATAAGATAAAACCAATTAATATATCCTAACAACCTTTGAAAATCATTGAGAATAAGCAAATTCTCTTTATTTGATATTACTATCACTATTCGCAGCCTGAGCTGGAGCATCAGGTCTGGGGTGGTCCACTTCCAGAAGGTCTTGACAGCAGCAGCAGCCTCCCTCCTATCTTTGGCAGGCAGGCTTATGGGTCTGGCTCCGAAGTCTCCATTCTCCTCGGATGTCAGGTACCTTGGGTCATCAGCCAGAGAAGCAAGAGCCATTGAGAGGAAGACTGAGAAAATGTAGACCTATCTGCTGATGGGAGGGGCTTCTTGCATGTGCTGGGGTGAGGAGAGGCCAATCAGGACAAAGCTGTAAAACCCAAGGAGAATGTGAGAGGCGTGGCAAAAGTATGTGGGGTGTAACAGCATCAAATCAGGAGGCACACAACATGAAGCTAAGTCATGTGGGAACAACCTTTTAGGCAGCCACATTGGCATCCAATTCACCTTTCACCTGAATGAGCTTCACTGAGGGAAATTCTGGCTCCCCATTCCCAGTATATGTGTTTTTATATCACGGGAAAAACAGTAGTCAAAACTGTGGTAGATGGAAATGGACCTCCTAGTTAGATTCAGAGGATAATCTTATTCTTGGGTTACTTTGCTCTTATTTTCTCCCTGTTCTAGGAATTAAAGGACCAGCCCAACCTTAAAATCTCAAAAAGAGTCTTGTAAACAAATATGCTTTGTTCTGAAATTTAGGGGGAACTATACTTCAGAGGTGTGCTGATTAGATTTTTGTTAGAATGACATGAGCTACTATCACCTGGAACAGGAAAACTGCTGAAAAAATTTCCTTCGTCAGATTACCTGTGGGCAAGTTTGTGGGCCATTTATTAATGATTGAAGTCGAGTGCCCAGGAACTTTACATAGGATCACCACTGTAGTTTGCAGTGTATTTGATTTGGTAATCTCTGGGTACTTATCAGTGGGGGACATGGGGCAAAGAACCAGCTTTGATTAACAAGAGAGCAGGACATTAAAGGGAAACTTCGATGAGCCAGGACAATTGCTGCAACTCATCTTTGGCTGAGACACTTGACATGATTAAGAAGACAGAGACATCACAGAGCTAAAATCTTCTCAAAAGCAATTCCTTGGTATAGCTCAAGAGAAGTCTGTTTGAATGGTGGCAAAGTCTGCTTCTCATGCTGGAAGTCAAACAAGATCATGTGTAAGAATTTCCCGGGTGGTATTGGTTTGGGCAGCCTGAAAGCTGAGGGGTCAAAGGGGAGGTAGAAAACAGCCCCAGCTTGGTGCTGTGAGAGGTCAGAAGAGTCCATTGTTGAAGGTGTAGCCTCATTACAGTGCAGCCCTGAACACACTGGAGATGCCAAGACTCAGTGATAACCAACCATATCAATGATAGGTGTGGACCGATTCCATCTGACAGGAGAAGACAGGATGTGTGGGCTGTGGACAAAAGAAACCCAGAGGGGGTGTGGCCCAAAACCATTTGCATCCCAGAAGATCCAGACTCCTGTGCTTGGGACACTGAGCTGAGCCACAGGAACTGAGTTACACTAGTGGATTTTGGTTTTGATTTGATTTGATGGTTTTCTGGTTCTACACTTCTGGAATAAGAAAGTATTGTACTTGTGTTTAATTGTAGGAGGGTCCACATCCCACACTATCTAGATAGAACTAGATTTAAGTCACTGTACTTCAAGAACCTAATCATGAACTGTCTATATGCAAATATTAGTAAAAAAAATAGATTTAGCAAATATAAAAATGTACCTGAAAGATGCCTTGTACTTCTTGTCATCTTCGGGGTGTCCTCTCTCTTTTGGGGGCACACCTTCCTCCGGCTTGTCGTGTCAGGTGACATGCAGCAGCAGCATAGAGTCCTGATGCAATTCGAAATTCGTTTCTTCCATTTGGCCCATCCCTGAGGCTGCGGGGGTCTTGGAGTGAATGGTCTCCTTCTTTCTGGCTCACTTGGGGCCTTTTCGAACTGGGAGCTAGAGGAGAAGGTGTTATCGAGGGTTTCGATTACTTCCACGACAGTGTAAGTAGCGATGCAGATGCAAGGGGCAGTCATTCTTCTTTGCTGACGACTGCCCATAGGGGGTGTCTTCTTGGGCGCAACAGGGGCATTTGTCTCCCCAGGACGTTGTCCAGTAGATGACACTAGTATTTTCAGGGAAGGTTCACTGGCCCTTCTCCTGGGAGGCAGAGGGTAAGTGTTAGGGTCTGTTGGTGAAGGGAAAGGTGTCACTCCTGGGTTAGTGACATCTCTTTGCACATAAGTGCCATCATCCTGATTTGCTAGGGTTTTCAATAGGTGGTATGTTGCCCTAGTTTCGTCAAACTCCTTGTGTTTTAAAGCTTCTCTTATGTCTTGGGAATGAAAGCCAATGCTTTCCATGGCCCCCATTATATCAGGGTCTGGGAATCTGGTGTCACTGTTGTAATGGAATGTCAAAGTCTTTCCCCCTTGCTGGAGCCATGGATGGCTTACGAGTTCTTGCGCATTTGGCCTCTGCCTTGGGTTGACAGTTAGCAGGAGGCTAATCATGCTCCTAATATCGTCGGAGAGATGATCCGGTGTACGATATTTTCCATTCATCACCTTGTTGCTCAGTTCCGACAGTGTTCCTCCTCCAAATGGCAGGAATCCGGTGGACATATAATATAAAATGACCCCCAAGGCCCACATATCTACTTTTGTGCCATCGTAGGGTAGGCCTCGGAAGATCTCTGGAGCAATGAACTGGAAGGCTCCACACAGCCTTTCCAGTTTTTGTCCAGGTAGGAATGTGTCTCCGAGGCTGAAATCAATAAGTGTAGCCTTTCCATCCTCACCCACTATGATATTGTCAGGCTTTATGTCCCTGTGCACCACACCTTTACCATGACAGTAGCCTATGGCACTGAGCAGCTGAACAAATATGCTCCTAGCTTCATCTTCTTTCAGGCATCCAGCGTCCCGGACTCGTTTAAGTAGCTCTTCTCCTCTGGCAACTTCCATAATTAAGTAAGTTGTGTGTTCTGTCTCAATTATTTGCACAAGTGAGACGATGTTTGGGTGACTGAGCATTTTCATAATGTCCGCTTCGGGCACTGTTGGGTCCGACCACCTCTCCCTCAAAAGAGCCTTGACAGCAACTGGGGCACCTGTAAGGCGGTGGGAGCACAGCCTCACATCGGAAGTGCCACCCTGGCCCAAGGTCTTCAACACCGTGTACTGCCTGGTGAACACCTCCTCCTCGAACATGGTGACCACAGTGTTGGACTCTGATGACTCCGAGTCACTATCGGAGTACATAGTTGGTAGCAGTGCTACTGCCAAAGGCAGTGAGGCCTGGGGAGAAAGGAAAGGAGATATAAAGAAACTTACAGAGACATGAGGGATGAGAGTAACAAAATCAGTGGGATCCAAAGTAAAAACAAAAGACAAAGTGAAAACCACTGAAACAAGAAGCTTTAACCTAGACCCACGATGACACAGGCAGAGGAACCCAGTCTTGATCCCTAAACCACGACTAGCTCACAATCTAGTAAAATAGACAGACCACAGCTCAGTAATGTACTGGATGCTATCTGATAAAACTGAGAAGAGAACTAGAGTATCAGAATGAACATGAATAGAAGAAAGAAATGATTGAGAAAATATTTACAAAATAACATAAAAATTGAAGACCAACACCCCAAACCAGGCCAACTAATTAAAATACCAAGGAAATCAAAGCAAAGCCAGGACCCCTCAAGTAATCAAAACAGAAAGAGAAGCATGTAAAACTCATTAAATTGAAGCAAAAAAGCAAAAGTCAAAAGCAAGCCAGAGAAATGAAAAGAATTGGAAACCATAACTAACCACATCCAATTATGCCTTATCTCTAGCGGTCAATAACACCACCAGTACTCAATAATGGTTTTTAAAGGAAAAGTTTAAATAAACCAAAAATGAAAAAATATATTTTTAAAATTTGAAATTTATAGCAAATATCCTGTTATACAAAAGAAAAAAAAGGCCCCCAAACATATTAACCATTCAAGACAAATAAAAGCAGAAGGAAAATAAGAATAGAAACAGAAAAACAAAGAAGGAAATCTTAAAGTAGTAACCCAAGTGTCCATGACTTAGAAAGATGTCTCATTCAGTGTAGAACCTGCTGTTCAAGCCTAAGGTTTGGACTTAAATGCAAAGTACCACTGCCCACCACAAAAGTTAAACAAATGACCCACCAAACAAAACAGGCCTAATTAATGTCCCTCCCTAATTTGAATCTCCAAACACAGGCAGATCCAGAGGCTCCTTGGTGAAAACATAGCCTATGTGGCAAAAAGAGGCCAGTGAATGACTCTGTTTTAGAAATTAAGTTTTCAACATACCTTTAGCACAGCACTGAACGTTTAGCTAACCCTAACACTAACACTAACACTAACACTAACACTAAACCTAACCCTAAACCTAACCTTAAACCTAACCCTAACCCAACCCTAACCCAACCCTAACCCAACCCTAACCCAACCCTAACACTAACACTAACACTAACACTAACACTAACACTAACACTAACACTAACACTAACACTAACCTTAGCCTAACCCTAACCCTGGGCTTTCCCTGTAACTGTATGTAAGCTTGTAGATGAATTCACACAGACACACACAAGCAGGTAGACACACAGAACACACAACTAATCTATACACAGACTCACCCTCACACCCACACAGTCTCTCTCTGTCTCTCTGTCTCTATCTCTGTCTCTGACTCTCTCTCTCTCTCTCACACACACACACACACACACAACTCACAAATCAAACAATCAGAATCTCAAAACCTCACACAATCTCACTAATGTATATCTCACAAGTAAATCACCACTCCACTTCTCTATACCCTCAGAGATCCAGGGCAGGCCTCTCCCTTATTTATATCTGCTGGGTGGACTCTCACAATGGATCCTCATGAGGTCACAGTAGGGCATGCACAGATCATACCTGTTCAAACTCACAGGGACTGAAATGGCTTCAAAGCTTCTGAGTCAGGATGGCTCTGCAGAGCAACATTTAGTGTTTTAGAAATTAAAGTGGGACACAGTGTACCCTGAGAATCATCCACATAGACAGCTATATACCAGAACTGCTAAATACCCCACTGCCCCTACTATTAAATGGCACATGCAGATTCCTAGCAGTGTAGAGGAGCCAGGCATTGATTGGTGTCCTAGTGTCATTCTTTGTTAAACAAAATACCCAGACAAGGTTGGAGAAGGATATCCAGGGTGTCCCATCCTGAGAGGATGGAAAGGGGGAAGGGGAAGTATTGTGTGTGTGTGTGGGGGAGGGGGGGTGACCAGGAATGGGGCAGTGAGTGGAGTGTAAAGTGAATAAGAAATCAGATGAAAGAAAGGAGAGAGAGACAGAGAGAGAGAGGGAGAGAGAGAGAGAGAGAAGGAAGGAAGGAAGGAAGGAAGGATGGATAAAAGGAAAAAGGAAGAAAACCATCAAGTGTTCCCCCATGGTTCCTGCCTCTCTCTCTAAATTCCTGCTCTGACATCCTTCAGTGGTGGACTGTTATGGGGATTTTTAAACCAAATAATACTCCCCAAATACCCCGACAAAAAGCAACTTTGGAGATAGTAAGTTAATTTGAGGCTACAATTCCCGGTTATTTTCTAGCATTGTGGAAAAGTCAAGTCTGGAACCTCTATTAGTATCATTGCATACACAGTCAAGAGTAGAGGAAAGTAAATGGGTGTGTCCTGACTTGATTGCTTCTGCAAGGCTCCATTTGTCCACTCTTCCATAGTACTGATAGTTTGCTCTCTCTCTCTCTCTCTCTCTCTCTCTCTCTCTCTGTGTGTGTGTGTGTGTGCATGTGTGCACACGTGTGTGTGTGTGTGTGTGTGTATGTGTGTGTGTGTGTGTGTGTGTGTGTGTAGTGGCAAGTGTGGGGCTGTCCATCAAGTCTGCTTTGTAGTAGTCAGTCTGTGGTGAGCAGCAAGACTTGATGTCTCATAGTAGTTGGAAAATTGGTGTACCATTGTATTAGTTTGTGTTCTCTAGAGTCACAGAACATATGGATAGTCTTTAGATAGTTAGGGAATTTGTCAATGACTTACAGTCTATAGTCCAACTCCCCAAAAATGGTCAGCAGCAGCTGTGGATGGAAGTCCAATGATCTAGCAGTTTCTCAGTCCCACGAAGCAAGCAGGCAAGGACGAGTGAGAGAGAATCTTCTTTCTACCAATGTCCTTATATATTTCCAGCAGAGGGTGTAGCCCAGATTAAAGGCTGTAGGTCTCCAACAGAGGGTGTGGCCCAGAATATTGGCATGAGAGTCTCCAGCAGAGGGTGTGGCCCAGATTAAAGGTGTGTGCATTCATGCCTTTAATCCCAAATGATCTTGAACTCGAAGATCTCCTTGTCTTAATCTTCTGAAATTCATAGCCACTGTGCTTCAAGGTCTCCATGCCAAGATCCAGGTCAGAAACTTATATCTCTGAGCCTCCAAATTAGGATCATAGGTGAGCCTTCCAATTCTAGACTGTAGTTCATTCCAGATATAGTCAAGTTGACAACCAGGAATAGCCACTACAATCCACCCCTTGTCAATTTGACACAAATAATATCTCATGTCCACATGAAACAATAACAAGATTGTGAATATGCCTAACATGATATAACTATTCCTCGTCCAATCGCAAACACATTTGCAAATTTACAATGGGGAAATGTCCCTTGGAAACATTCTTTTAGTGTTTCAATACCAATTGATGTTAAAGGGATTGGAAGAAAGACAAATGTATCTTCAACACAACAAGATAGAAGCATTCATATTACTTATAATCCTTGTTTCTGCAACTGGTTACGTGGCCTTAGCTGGTATTTATAACTACCTTCCTCTGCTACCCATTCTGAATTTCCTTCACCTTTGGCAAGCACCTCAGCAGGTCTTGGCTCTTTTCCTGGAGGATTGACCCATACCTTCATTCCTGATGGGTCTATGTCCTTTGTCATCCTGCTTGGATTAGGCTGTTGTAGTTTCCCACTGACTTTAATCACAAGACATGATAGTACTAAGAGATGCCCTAGGGAATCTCCTGCACTCCAGACATAATCCTGCTTACCTCCATTGTGGAGAGGCAATCCAATTTCCCCATGGTAATCTGGATCTATCACCCCTCCTAACACTGTTATTCCTTTCTTAGCCTGTTGGTTTAAGGGCATTAGAAGCCCAAAATGGCCAGGGGGAAGTCTGAGCTTCCAGTTCAATGGAATGTTTCTTGTGGCTCCTGGTAGGAGCACTCCCCCCTCTGGAACCGAAACTTGTAGGCCAGCAGAACCTAAATTTGTGGAGACAGGAAGCAAAAATTGTCCTAGAGGGTCACTAGGAGTGATAGTGAGTGGAACTATTCCCTTTTCCACCCCTTGATTCCTGGACCCATGGATCCTGGCTATGGGAGAAACTTTACCATATATTGAACACTGATTCAAAGCATATACTGCCTTCTGAAGAACTTGCCCCAGCCCTCCATGCTGTCACCACCTAATTGGCGCCGTAACTGTGTCTTCAAAAGGCCATTCCATCTTTCTACCAGACCAGCTGCTTCAGGATGATGGGGAACATGGTAAGACCAGTGAATTCCATAATCATGGGCCCACTGTCGCACTTCTCTGGCTGTGAAATGAGTTCCTTGGTCAGAAGCAATACTGTGTGGAATACCATGACGATAGATAAGGCATTCTGGGAGTCCACGGATGGTGGTTTTGGCAGAAGCATTACGTGCAGGATAGGCAAATCCATAACCAGAATAAGTATCTACTCCAGTAAGAACAAAATGCTGTCCTTTCCATGGAGGAAGTGGTCCAATATAGTCAACCTGCCACCAGGTTGCTGGCTGGTCACCTCGAGGAATGGTGCCATATCTGGGGCTCAGTGTTGGTTTCTGCTGTTGGCAGATCTGGCATTCAGCAGCAGCTGTAGCCAGGTCAGCCTTGGTGAGTGGAAGTCCGTGTTGCTGAGCCCAAGCATAACCTCTGTTGTGGGAAGCCATTAGAGATCCTCACTTCGGCCCGGAGAGCTGGCATGGCAAAGGTCCTGAGTAAAACAAAGAAGAGTCTCTCCGTTAATTGCAGTGGAAGGAAGTCCTGAGATAACTGTGGTAGGCTCCAGCCTGTGCAAACACCAGATAACTCCACCAGAGGACCCTTATCTCTTCCTTTTCCTTGCCTTGAGGCACATCCCTCCTGAAAACTTTAAAACCTGTGTACCCCAGAACAGTAATCGAGACCTCTGTCTCCGTTCTTCTACCCCCCCTTTGACCCAAAGGTAGTGCTCCTTCGGGACCCTGAATAACTGACCCGCCGGATGGGTTACAGTGGCGCCTGAACAGGGACCTGAAGTATGGTCAACTACCAGACTATGAAGCAGAAACCCCGGGAAGAGGATTCAAGGACCCCACAGACCGCATCGCTCGTGCGTCGCTAGAGGGGCAGGTGAGTGGCCAAACATTGTTGTCCGATTGTCATTGGGGAAAAAAAAAAGGCTGAAGAGACTTGATTCATAGGAGAAATCAAGCTTTAATTCAGGGAGAGAGGAATAAGAGTTAAGAAAAAAGATTTAATTAAGTTCTTTTTTTTTTTTTTGTCATGAGAAATGTCCTTGGTTAATTTTAAGTGGACCTGATATTCACCCGCTAACTTGAGATAAGGTTGGTAAAGAAATTAATAAGATTTTAAAAACAGGTACAGGTGAACCAATGTCTGATACATTCTTTAGTTACTGGGGGTTCATTCAGAGTGCGAACGAGGACCCTGCTGAATATTGCCTCCGCCCTTTGTCTCCGGCAGCTTCTGTGACCTTGCTTTCCCCTAAAAAGAACTCTCCAAAACCTTCCTAGGTCACTCAGGGTCTGAGTGCCCGCCACCAGCTCCTGTAACTTCTCTTCATCCTCTGCTCCTGAGGGACCCATGCCTTGCTGATATGCCATTAAGTTTAGAGACCCCCGGGGAGAAAGCCAACTTGGAGGAGAAAAGCTGCAGAGAGCAAGTAGCCCTCTTAAAGGAGCTAAGAGGGACAAATGGTCACTCTAACTTCAAGATTTATTTCAAAGTCAAATGCCTAGAAAAAGCCAGAGCCAAAACAAGCCCCTCCACGTGGCCTGCCACCTTATACCCAGCGATAGGCATGCAGCTCGGCTCCTCTCAGCCAGGTAGGTTCCTCAGACCTTTACTGGGTCCAGGCAATCACTAGAGATCGTCCTATACTCAGCCTTAAAATAAATGGTAAAAGCTTTGAGGGCATCTTAGACTCAGGTGCTGATTCTACTGTGATCCCACAAAGTGCTTGCCGCCCCCCCCCCTGCCCCCTTGGCCTTTGCAAGCCTCTCTGACCCATCTGCAGGGGATTGGACAATCAAAAAAAATACTCTCCAGAGCTCAAAGTTGCTGACTTGGGAGGACAGAGGGAAATACTGGCTCTACTCAGCCCTTCGTGGTCCCTGGTCTGCCTGTTAACCTCTGGGGAAGAGACATTCTCTCTCAAATGAAAGTCCTTATGTGTGGTCCCAATGAGGTTATTGCTCAACAAATGCTCTCCCAGGGCTGTCTCCCTGGACAGGGACTAGGCAAAAATGGACAGGGGAGACCCATGCAGGTAGAAGTCAGAGACTGCTGCTGAGGTGGCCAGAAAACAAAAAACAAAAAACAAAAAACAAAAAACAAAAAACAAAACAAAAAGCAAAAAAACCTCTCACAGGCAGAATGTAAGACCTGGACTCTCCTCCCACCTCTCTCCACAGGTGTGTGTGTTAACCTAGGCACCCCCCCCTTCCCCCTTGTTAAATCTTAAACAAGAGAAAAAAGCAGGTTGCAGAAAAGCAGTTTTTCCATGTGTAGGACACGGTATCAAAATAATAATAATAATAATAATAATAATAATAATGGTTGGAAACTATTTCAAAACTCTCCTGGTGAGGACAGGAAAACGGAGATGTCCTGTTTTCTCTCTGAAACCTACTGGAGATCTCCTTAGTTCAGGTTAAGATATTTGAATCTTTTGGGGACATCAAGTTCCCTCTCTGTCTATTGTTTGTCCTTGGTGCACCAAAACTTGTCTATATGTGTGTCAATTCATGTTGTCTATTGTTTTGTTTGACTGAATGATTGGTTGCTTTTATGTTTTATGTAAAAAAAAAATGGTAAAAAGGCGTTATCTTGCTGGCAGTCCTGCCAATTGCAGTTTACACAGAGGAGGCTAATTTGAGGTGCCTCACTTTCTAAGGTAGGAGTCAAAGACAGCTGGAAAAAAAAAAAAAGCTGCTTCTTAAAGGGCCAGGAGCCAGACAAGTGGAAATGGTTAATTCTCCTAGAAAAATGTCTATCATGATGATGATTGGGTTCAAAGTGCTTTATTCCCCTGAACTTACAGCTAGAAAAAAAATGTATTTGGTTTCAATTTATGAGATTTGTATGATCGCTTCATTTTTATTTCTAATTAGTCTTAAAGGTATAAATGTTTTACATATCTTGATGATAGAGTTATAAATTAATCGGTTATGATTTAAAAGGTATAGTGTTATTAAGAAAAGGTTAGTTTAAAACTGGTGATTCAGTGTCGGAGCCATCTTAACTAGCTACACGTGGCATGACACAACCCAGGAAATACAGGCCTCTAAGATGCTTCTAAATTGGCATGGTGTTTTGTGTGAATCTTGGCCTGGAGATTGGACTTATAAGAAATACAATTTAAAATAATGTCTCTTCAATAAGTTACACTGTCATACATTCAAACACAAGATGATGGACAAACTTTACAATATGAAAATGTGTTTGCCACTAATTTTAAGGAGAAAAGATTGCTTAAAACTGAGTTTTGCTTTCAAAAATTGTAGTTATGCTTTGATATTACAGGTTCCCTTTCTTATGTGACCTCCATACAATGGGGTCTGGTTGCAGGCTACTCCTTGCAGGACCGGTGGGTGTAGGTCTGGCCTTAGAGATAACAAACTCAGATCAGGAGATTTACATTTGAGTTAATACAAAGCTCAGAGCTTCCTCAAAGCTGCTCAAAGCTGCAGAGGCTTGAGAGATGCAGCTTTGTCTTGCAGGCCTCACTTAGAGAGTTTCTGGCCAAAAGAACAGGTGAGACTGCCCTGAGGCAGCCTTGATTTCCAGGTGAAAGCAGCTGTATGGTTCTCAGAAGAACAAAGGCCAGGGATAACACAAGCGGAAGGCTGGGGGCTGGCGGCCAGGAATGTAGCAGGCTGATAGAATGGGCTGGAAAGCCCAGCTCAAGGCTGTGGGAGAAGGGATAGATGTGTAAGTGGTATGCAGATAACATGTGGATGATATGTTGGAAACATGGATGATGTATGCTTGAAATGTAAATAGCATCTCCATGGCATGTAGAAACATGGTTGATATGTACATGTATAAATGTTATGTGGATGTAATGTCGATGTGGGTGGTATGTAAACAACATGTTCATGATATGTGGTTGAGATGTAAATAACATTTGCATTATATGTATGAGTGCCTTTGACCCTGTGCTCCTGAGCTGTCATGTGTTCTGACACATACAGGTTCTCCTCGCCAGCTGCTTCATACCTGTCTATGCAGGACTTGAGCCTGTGGAGTATGCAGGGCAGGTATTGTGGGTGTGGCTATGCTCGAGGACTGGGAGGATGGGTGAGCAGCACAGGCATGACTGTGGGACATGTGTGTGATGTTTGCAGAAGACACAGGAATTAACATAAAGTGTGTGCAAGCCAACATAGGACAGGTGTGTGATGTGAACATAGGACATGTGTAACACGTGTGTGACCATAACACATATGTGTAAGCCAACCTAGGATACATGTATGATATGTGAACATAGGACATGTGCGATGTGTGGCAATGACACAGGCGCAACCATAAGACACATATGTGAGCCATGCAGACAGCACACGTGTGACCCACATCACGCATGTGACCCATATGCATGTGTGTCCCCTCCTGGCAGCGCTGGATGGACGGCGGCCTTACTGACAGCCTGCCCGTGCTACCCATGGGACGCACCCTGACCTTCTCACCCTTCAGTGGACGGGCAGATGTGTCCCCGCGGGATCCAGGGTGGCCTGGCGTGTGTGTGAGCTTCGCCAAGCAGGACATCACGGTGAGTCACAGTGTGCATGTTGGGTGCAGTGCACACAGAGGATGTATGCACTGTGAGACGCATACATGCATATGACACAGGATGTCATATGTGCATTATATATGTTATATGATATAATGTATAATTTGTGTATCTGACATGGTTATTTATACATAGGCACATAATTTATATGGTTATACAGAGCATAACAACATATAATACCTGCATGAGTGTCCTGTGTGCATAATGTATATAGTGACATGTGTACACATGATGGTTATATGTAGTTTTCACGACCCTTGCCTTAATCTCAGTGCAGACTGCACTACCAACCCCACGTCGATTCCATTGGATGCATAGATAAAAAACAACAAACATGCATGAATGTACACATGCACACACATGGGAACACATGCTGATTCTACCTCCCATATCATTTCAAGCAACACCAAGTGTCCCATGTGTGTGGTGTGGAGAGAAATTACAAGGTATAGCATGGAATTTACACAGAACAGTGTGTGTATGCTGTGTGCTTCATAATATGTGGTTGGTTATATACATAGAGATATGTGATCTGTGGAGTCATTTACACAAGGGAACTAAATAGATCATTGTAGAATATACAATGTGGTTTGTGTCATATTGATAGCATATGTGTTATTTAACATGATTAATGTGTACACATGTAGAGCAGTTACATGTGCACATCATATGATAAATGTGTACAATACAATGTGCATATCATTTATCATTTGTGTGTTGTGATTGAATTTAGGTGTGTGCATTGTTTATAACATACATGTTACTTCTGTGGTATGACTAATGTACACACCTGAAGTTATGTCTACGCATCATATGAAAACAATGTGTGCTATACAGTGCATATGATGCATACAGTATTCTACACAAACACATGTGATATGTAACATGTACAGTGCACTGTGTGTATTGCATCTATCATGTGTATATCTTACATGTTACTAATTATACATGTGTATGTGATGTATAAATCTTACACCTTTTCCTTCCTTCCTTCCTTCCTTCCTTCCTTCCTTCCTTTCTTTCTTTCTTTTCTTTCTTTCTTTCTTTCCTTTTTCTATCCCCTGAGACAGGTTTTCTCTGTGAAGCCCTGGCTGTCCTGGAACTTACCGTAGACCAGGGTGGTCTCAAACTCAGAGATCTACCTGCCTCTGACTCCCGAGTGCTGGGATTAAACATGTGTTGTCATCGTCTGGTTCAGTGGTCATATCTTAAACAAAGGATCATCCTCCCCCTCACCCAGCTGCTACCAGCTAACCGCTGTTGGTTCCTCAATATGCAGAGGATCTTGGAGATCATCTGTGCTGGGATTTTCCTAGTTTGATTTTGTGCAAACAACCATATCCAAGTTATGTCCAGAACACACCATTTTACAGCTCTCTCCCCATCCATGAATACTTAGTTCATGGGCAGCCTTGCAGAAGACACTAGACCAGACACCTTGCTCTGCTCGCAAGCAGCAGCTCCTCCAGTGCATTACCAAGCTCCACCTTCTGCTCCAGGAAGACGTCCGAGATTTGTTATATGCCCTGTTATTCCTAGACCCAGGAGATCCACTAACTACCAAAAGAGATACAGAGACAGAGAATGCTAGAGGGCTATATAGCTAGAGCTATAGAGAGTGCTATAATAGAGATCAACGTATTCAAATACAGGATTGAGAAAATAGAATAGAAGCTACCTGAATCAAAGAAAAATAATCCCCCCTTTTTTTGAATGGAGAAAAGCCTCCCCGGATGGCTATGGAAGGCTCCTGGTAGACTTGGCCAAATTCTTTCCTTAGACTTGAATATCTTTGAAGGATTTGTAGAAAGAGACTTACTGTAAAATCAACTTTAAGCTCAAACTCCAGCATTCCTAATTATGCAATCTATACTGCACTAATTATGCAAATCAGAAAAAGTGACAGTAGATACCAGACTTCAGTCCCCAGCCTTTCCAGAAAGACAGGAAAAGAGTAAAGTTGACAGATTAGGAAAAAGGTGTATCCCGAGCACCTCTCCCTAGGATTTACAGTTCCATGAGAGAGGAATAAGTTTTTATAAAGTAGACAAAATGGAAGAAAGTTGGCCTGGGGAGATAGCTTAGCTGCTAAAGTGCATGATTTCCCAAGTACAAAGTACTAGCATAAAGACTCAAATTCCACCCCTCAGAATCCATGTAAGGATTCTAGTACTGCTGCAGGTGTCTGTAGGCCCAGCGCTGGGCTCGTGGAGGTAGGAGACTCCCTAGTGCTGGCTGGCCAGCCAGTCTAGGCAAATCAGTGGGTTCTATGCTCAGTGAGACTCTTTCATGATAGAGAGCAATTGAGTAACATGCCTAACGCTTCTGACCCCACACTCCCACACATACAGACACACATGCATACTGACCCACATATCTGGACTCACACACAAAATATGCAAACACTGGCTAGATAAATAATTAAAATAAAACAAATTTAAAAGGAGAAAGGTGGAGTAAACAAGGTATTGTTCAAGGTATGTGCACCAAAGTGAAGGCTATTTCCTCCTGGCAAAGTGTGTCTTTTGTTTTTTTAATAGGTATTTTTTCATATGGTGTTAAACACACATACATGATGATGCATGACTATAATATCAACAATAGGAACTTTAAGGCAAGGTCATCTTTGGCTATATAACAAATCTGAGGCCAACTTATTGATGAGAGCACCTCTGAAGAACACGGTTCGGCAAGGGTATGTGCAATGAACAATGCTACTAAAAAGCATTGAAAGTTGTACATTAGTAGTTATGGTTCAGGACAGCCCTTAAGACAGACATAGAGTGGTCAGTATCAATGCTGCATGCAGACTTGCAATGCCAACCCTCAAGAGGCTGAGGCAGAAGGAACACCAAGTTCAAGACCAACCTGAACTACATCAACCACTAAGTTGATTTGGTGACTATACGTGACTATACTTCTGTGAATATATATTCAAATACATTTGTCCTTTGAAAATGAAATTACTTGAGCAGGTGAGAATTCTCAGGGGGTAAAGTCACCTGCCACCAAAACTAATAAACAGAGTTCAGTTCCTGGTATCTACATGGTAAGAGAGAACCAACTCCAACCTAAACACACACACACACACACACACACACACACACACACACGCACACACACATACATACATTGTGGCACTAATGCACCCACAAACATGCACATAAACACAAAATAAATTAAAATGCAATAAAATTTTTAAAAAGAAAACTGCCCTTTGTTTATTTGGTTGGTTGCCTGGTTTGGTGTAGAGTCCAGTTCCTACATTCTAAGAGCAGATTCCCTGGAAGGAGAGATGGGTATGGGAACTGGTGGCAAGAGAAAACACGTGGAGAGAGACAAAACATGGCTTCTGGTTCAGCTCTCCATCTTTAATCCATCTCTGCCAAGAAACAAAGACAGGCCAAGCCTCCCCTGAAGGCTGGAAACAGGTTCTTCTTGTTCTTCAATGAGTGATCAGGTTGCTGGCTGCTATTCTTTTAGAAAGGTGGGCTGGGGGAGGTCGCAGTTTGGTTTGTTTTTCTAGCCAGGGTTTCTCTGTGTAGCCTGGCTGCCCTGAAACTCACTCTGTATACCAGGCTGTCCTCGAACTCAGGGATCTGTCTGCTTCTGCTTCTTGAGTATTGAGATCAAAGGCGTGAACTACCACACCAGGAAATTGCCTTGTTTGATTGTTTGTGTTTGTGTCTTGTTTTTCTGAGTCAAAGCTTCTCTCTGTAGCCCTAGCTGTGCTGGAACTCACTCTGTAGACCAGGCTGGCCCTGAACTCAGCCTCTGGGATTCGCATTGCCCATCTCTATGTGAGTAAAACAAATACCTTTATCAACACCTTTGTTGTTACCTTTTTCACATACAATCTGGGGCAAATTTTCAAAACTGTGATGAAGACTGCCAAGATTCTAATTTTTTATTGTGATCTTAAGAAGTTCTTCCATAAAGATTCTCTGGCAAGAAGACTTGGGTCTGTTGGGCATGGTAGTAACACATCCTTTCCTGACCCTATAGAAGAAAGACAGCTGAAGTTGTCATAGAGATTGCATATGGACCTGTCATCTTACCACTCAGTGTGTATATCCAGAAACCAATGGGTAAAGAATTCCCGGCGAGCCCTGGATTCTGCAGCAGTCATAATGGTATGCCTGGATGATGGCCCCGACTTCCTCTCTGAGGAAGACGTTGGACTTAAAGCAATAATTGTAGATCTCCAAAGTGATGCTGCTCTTCAAGTGGACATTTCGGTTGCTCTCAGTGAAAGGGATAAAGTCAAATCCACTGTTCACACAAAGAGTGCATTGCCAAATTTTAAGCAAAATGAATTTTCAGTTATTCAGCATCATGAGGAATTTGTCTGACTTCACGATTCCTTTGTTGGAAATGAAGACTATGCAGGTTACGTTATCCCACTCGCACCACCAAGACTGATTTTGATGCTTCACGGGAAAAACTGCAGAAGCTTGGAGAAAAGGCCAGGGCCAGTGACAAGGGAAGAAGAATTCACAAAGACGAAACAGGAACTGGAAAGCTGAGTATCTGGCAATCTTCAAGAAGACAGTTCGATGCCTGAGGTCTTCCTGTGTCCAGTTGCAGCGCATCCTATTTAGAGAAAAGATTTAAGTTTCCACATCTTCTTGGAATATGATCAAGATTTGAGTGTCAAGCATGGTTAAGTCAGTGGATTGAGTAACTGTTTCAGGAGTCAAGGGTGTAGACGACGTCTCTGAGCATGGGCGAGTATTCCTTTCAGAATAGCACAGCTGAGCGAAAGATGCATCCGCTAAGTCTGACAGAATGACAAGATCTCACGAAAGTGCTGCTGCCGATTGCATAGAATTGGGTCTTCATTACATGCTTCAGGACTCCACAGTTATGTGCAAGTTTTTCCTCAAAGTTTCATAATTGTTTGATAAAACAAGAAAAATAGGTGCTCAGTATAGCACCACTCAAAATGCCCCCCCCTGCCCCACCAATCATTAATTAAAAAAAAAAAACTCCCCAGAGCTGGATCTTATGGAAACATTGTCTCTATCAAGTTTCCTTCCTCTCAAATGATTCTTAGTTTGTGACAGGTTGACATAAAAGCAGCCAGGACACCGACCTGGCCCCTTACCCACACTCTACCTCTAACTGAGCCTTTCTGTAACCTTGTCTCCTTCCCACTTTATCCTTCACCCAACATGCGATTCCTGATGAAGTCCAGCCCTTAATGGGCCCTTAAGGGTCCATTCTTTCAGTTGTCTGATGACACAGGTGGCTCTCCTTAAAACACATGTTCCCTTTCCAACATGGCTACAGCCCTGATGGTCCTCTATCTCACTCTGAGAGAGAATATGCATCCGGGGACCATTAGGCAGTTGTGAGTTACCCAACATGGATGCTGGGAATTGAACTCAGGTCCTCTGTCAAAGCAATATTCCCTCAGCTGCTGAGCCATCTCTGCAGCCCCCAAATAGAGAAGTTAAAAACACAGTCAAGCATCTCCCTCCAATCAGTTGAGCTCCAAAAAAGATGCCAATGAGAGAACTTCCTCAGCACTTAAAGTAAATGTGTTACCACCTGTAAACCACACTTCGGTGACATTGACCTTAAGAAGGAAAAAAAAAGAGCCCAACAACACAAAAAATCCAACCCAAGCAAACAGAAGGTTGGCTTCCTTAACAGACCTTTGCTGTGTGCCTTCAGAAGCCACTGTTGGCTCTTACAGAAGCACTGCAAATTCCATTCAGACACCAGATGGCACCAACAAGCGAGGCTTAGCCCTCAGGGAAGTTGCTGTAACTTACTAAGTTAGTCTGGCTGGCCCCAGCATTTCATCAGTGGCTTGGAGAGACACATAGACTGGTGCTCACTAAATGATGGAGAGGCTGAAGTGAAATCAGCTGGGTGGTCCGCTACCCAGAAGACGTTCAATGAATAGTCCCTGTCCTCAGTGTGATGAAAGGGGTAGAAGCAGGGATTTAAACTCCTCTGTAGAACCTCCTCCAATGAGTGTCCAACCTAAGTACAATCAATTCAAATGTGGACTGGCAGGTGTGTTAAAAACCTGTATCCAAGGTTGTCCTCTGGCTTGTACATACACACACATGTACACACACTCATGTATACCTACGCATGCATTAGTATAATTTTTGGAGTTGGGTGTTGTTGTTTGCTTGTCAAGAGAGGGTTTCTCTGTGTAGCCCTGGTTGGCCTGGAACTTGCGATATAGACCATGCTGACCTTGAACTTATGGAGATCTGCCTGCCTCTCAAGTGCCTGGAACACCACTGCCCAGATATATTAGTGTGTGTGTGTGTGTGTGTGTGTGTGTGTGTGTGTTGGTTTCCCAACCAGAAGTCATAAGTATGTGGTCAAGGGAGCTCCTGGGGATAAGTAGGGTCAGGAAGTTCCTGTCTCCCCTTCTTCTTCTTCTTCTTCTTTTTTTTTTCTTTCGGTTTTTCAAGACAGGGTTTCTCTGTGTAGTCCTGGCTGTCCTGGAACTCATTCTGTAGACCAGGCTGGCCTCGAACTCAGAAATCCACCTGCCTCTGCCTCCCAAGTGCTGGGATTACAGGCATGTGCCACCACGCCCGGCTGCCTTCTTCTTGTCTCAGTGCTCCATTACTAAGTGTGGGACTGTGAAAGGTAGCATGGTCCCGGGATGAACTAAGGCTAAAAGCCCGGGTGACACTGAAGGGATAGTGGAAGCTTTACCTGTTCCCAGGCACCAGCCCCTGCCACTAGCTGCAGCTCCCCAGAGATTTGTGTCCCTCAGCATGTAAGGGCAATGCCACAAGCCCCTCTGTAGGCTCAAGACAGATCTCCATTTTAATGAGGTACCTAAAGGCCTGGAGGGCTTAGCCAACTAAGCTTTCCTTCTTAGACATTCCTCCCTGGAAAAGGTATTTAGCTTCAGGCCTGCCCTGAGAAGTGGGCACAGTTTTACACAGAGAGATGTAGAGGGGGTGTGGGGGGCGGGGGAGAAAAGGCTGGCCATGAGCACAGGAACATGTGGAGAGCGAGGGGCAGGGGAATGGGGAAAGAGGGGGACAAGAGGACAGAGGGAGAGCAAGAAGGCAGGCCAGAGAGTAAGAGAGAGTGGAGCCAGCAAGCAAGGGCCCTTTCTAGTGAGTCAGGTGCTCTTGGCTATAACTCCTCCTCTGTCCTCATTTCCCTCCCTCTGCTTGGAGCTCCTCTGTCTCCCTACACTAGCCCTGTCCAGCCTACCTGACCCCTCAGCAATTCCTCCCACACTGACTTAGCTTGTGTCTCTCTGTTCCCCGTCTTATATCCTAGAAGAAAACTTCTGAGTGGTTCATCTAGGCCAGGTGTTCACAACTGCTTCCAACATAGGGTGGGGATAGAGTCACCTGCGAGCTAAATCTGTCCCAGCAGGCAGAGAAGATTCCATGAAAGGGGTACAGATGAAGATATGGAGGGCAGGTCTAAGTATACTGACCACTTCATTAGCATGTTCAGAGAAAAGTTAGACCCACCTGGTTGCAGGAAATATAATCTTTCAGTTTTGTGCTTCTTGTTTCTTATCTGTAAAATTAAGGGATGGACAGTTCAGGCAGGATTGGGGCAGTTCAGGCAGGTTTGGGGCAGTTCAGGCAGGATTGGAGCAGTTTGTGATGCTAGAAAGTCTGGGGCTGGTTGCTTTGGAGCTGTCTAGAATGTAGATTCTGAGGGAACATCTGGAGCTGGCAAGTTGCTGGAGCAGTTTTTAGTTGATTTGAAATCTGCTAGGACAGATAAACTAAATACTGAAGGAGTTTACAGGAAATTTTTTATCTTGGCTGTACATTTGAAACTTTTAGGCTCGTGGTCCTGGTACTTGAGGAGGGGGAAGAAGACCAGGGAGAGGGGGAGGGGAGATATCCCACCCCCCAGGAATAGGCAGGTAGAGGATTTCAAGGTGCTGGGGAGCAAGGTTCCCACAACAAAGGATCATGCACCTGAGAATTCGCTCACTGGGAACAACCAGATCTTGGTGTTCAGAATTTGGGATTTGTATACACAGCACCAGACCAACCCCCAACAAGCAAGTGAACGGTGGGATGTGAGGGGTTTGGAATACTGGGTGTGTATTCTGACTGTGGGTGAGGGAAAGGGGTGAGTGGGGGAGAGTGAGCAGTGTGCGGTTAGGCAGGTCAGTCAATATCGTCAGAGATCTGAGGATGGATTATAGGAGGAGGTATAATCTAATGGCCTCCATCAGTTCAAACAGCAGAGATTTTTCATGTCCTAGACAATAGCCCTAGGCTCCCCTGGTCTTGATGGCCGGGCAGCAATGGTCGGCCTTCAGCTGTCACACAGGGCAGTAGCCTTGGGCTGTCAGATTCAGATCTTAGAGATTTTTGTTTGTTTGTTTTTGTACTTGGAAAAATTGACATCACTTTGACTAGGCAGAGCAGAGCAATTATCCCAAAAATGTTTGCAATTGGCGCCAAGCCATCCAGTGAGGCGTGGGCAGCTTTCCCAGTGGTTAGTGTTACCACAATCCAGATGGAGTCACTGTCATCACTGCACCCTATCTGTCTTCTTTGGTGACCACAAGATCTGGGTTAGGCATCACTGTGTTTGAAAGGACCTCGAAGTTGGCACAAGACACCTCAAAACAAAGACTTATTTGCCCCTGTGGGACAAAGGATAGAGAGGAGAAAAACACACCTATAAGCAAATGACAGTTTGTAAACTGAAAAAACGAAATCCCCGTTAGGATGAGCTGGCTAATTTTAACTGGGCATGTTAATGAGGTCAGCCAAAAGAGGGAGGGCTTCTGACTGCTGGCCCTTGGTCGGCAGCCTCAGAGGGAGCAAGTGGCCAGATGAGGGGCTAGACCTTGGTAGCTAGCTATAGGAATGTAATCTAACAGTTTAGCAAGGCAGAGGGAAGGGGGGAAGGGCAAGGCTGACAGAGCCATGCTTACCATGCCCAGGCCTGCTAGGAAGCCCTTCAATGTCTCTCTAATTATTAAACACTTGAAATGTCATATTCAGAGAGCTCTGAAGAGTATGAGGACCACCTGCTATCTAGTATGTTTGATTTCAGGCTTAACTTTGAAATGTACACACACACACACACACACACACACACACACACATTAGGTGTGTGTAGTCCAAGGAGGGACAGAGGAGAGTGGAAAATGAAACTATGTTGAAGGGAAGTGGAGATAAGAAACTTTTGGCGGTGTAGAACAGAGTGAGATATGAGAGATTTGGGGATCCTGTAATTGTGTGAACGACAGGAGTTTTGATACAGGAAAAGACCAAGCAAGCAGTTGAGGGCAGGAGAGGGTTGAGACTGTGGCTTCCTAGGCAGGAGGAGTTGGGCACAGGGAGGGGAGATGACGGGCCATAACTATATTGCATCTCCAGGGTGGAGGTGAGAGGGGAACTTGGAGAATGATGAGGGAGAAAGGAAACAGGGAACCAACAGGAGAGCAGGTGGCTTCAGGAAGGGAGGCCGGAGCAGAGCAGCTGCAGGTGGAGAGTTTACCTTAGGCTGGCACAGGAGTGAGTGTGGCTGGTTTCTCATCTGTAAAATTAAAATACTAGATGAGAACAGAGGTGGTGCGGCCCTGTGATCTCAGCACTCAGGAGAAGGCCGGAGTAGATGAGTTCAAGGCCAGCCTGTGTGTGCTACATAGTGAGATACCGTGTGTGTGTGTGTGTGTGTGTGTCTATGCGTGTGTTGCTAGGGATTGAACTTGGGATCTTGTGTATAGACAGGCATTCTACGATTGAGATGATGACTTAGAATATAAGGATGAGGGGTCTTGAGTGGGATTAGGGGACCCTAGGAGGCGCCTTCTACTCTGTGAGGACAATGAGACCATCTATGATTTTAGAAATGAATACGATGATATCTTGATCTTAAAGCCGCACACTGAAGAGTGTTGTGTCCTATCAGTCAAACTAAGTCAGGTGTCATCCCTTCCAACACCCAGTAAACTGATGCGGGATCATCAATTGGCTCCACCCTCCTTCCCATACCACCTGGCTTTTGCCTCCCTACAAGTTCAGCTCTCCTTTGCTAAACTTCTGGTGTTTTAAGTTCTCTAAACGAAACTGAGAGGCGAATTAGAACCTGAATGTAAATGTTCTGTTTCCTTTATTACCGACCATAGTCCAAATCTCTTCAATAATACATAATGCAACGAAGCTGCAAGCCAAAACCCTGGCAAAGTTGTCTGTGGTTGCCTGGCTGTGCAGGTCGCTCTCCGGAGTAGCCCTGGACTTTAGACTGATGGATTTACCGACTCTCCCCTCCAACCCCGAGCGCCCTACCCTCTGAGCTATGGCCTTGCGCGGGTCTGCTTGCTTAGTGATGCCTGCTAGGCCCAAACACCCACGCTGCCTAGGGTGTGATCTCGATGCCGGGCAGCCAGGCAACTCCGGGGAGTCCCCTCCTCCTCCCCGCCGCGCGCCTGCGGAAGTCCCGCCCCGAGCCGCCCCAGCACGCCAGGCTCCGCCCCGCCGCAGCCGCTGTCCGCACGCCGGTGCTGATCCACGCAGAGGCCGCGCGTCGCCCGGTTGCGCTTCCGCGGCCGAAGCGAAGATCGAGGCACCGAAAGCCCGTAGCCTGGTAGAAGGGCCAGGGCGGCGCCAAGTCCGGCCGAGTACGGCCCGCGATGCCTCTCGAAGCCGGCACGCTCGCCGCCTCCGTGAAGCAGCCAGGCCCCGGGGCCGCCGAGCTCTGAGGCCGCGCTCGTGCCATGGCCGCCCGGGGAGGACCGGGCCCCGGCTCCCGGCACCGCGCGCTCTGCGGGCTGCTGCTGCTCTGCCTCTGGCTGCCCGGCGGGCGGCCCGGGGAGCCCGCCGCTCCGTCGTCCGGGGTGGATAGGCTGCTTCAGGACTTTCGCCGGCAGCTACAGCGGGCACGGCCTCGCGAGGAGCTGGAACCGGAGCTGCTGGGCGGCCCGCGGGAGGATTGCCCGGGTGCGGGCGGTACGGCGGTCTACCGGGCGGTGCCCGACACCATCATCCGCCCGCAGGACTCCATCGCGGCGGGAGCCAGCTTCCTGCGCGCGCCCGGGACCGTGCGCGGCTGGCGGCAGTGCGTGGCGGCCTGCTGCTCCGAGCCGAGCTGCTCGGTGGCGGTGGTGCAGCTGCCCCGGGGGCCCAGCGTGCCCGCACCCATGCCCGCGCCCCGCTGCTACTTGTTCAACTGCACGGCGCGCGGCCGCAGCGTCTGCAAGTTCGCGCCGCTCCACGGGTTCCGCACTTACACCCTCAGTCGCGCCGGGGACGCCGCCGGGTTCTCTGCTGGGCCAGGTAAGCGCCACCAGGAGGATCCCGCCTGCCACCAAGCATACAAACTCCTCTGCTTCCAGAGGATAAAAGCTGCAGGTAACAGGGAAAGTGGCTCACATTTTTTTCAGACTTTGGGCTGGTGCTAAGAAAGTGCGGTAAATGGGTAGTCCATTGGGCTACCTTTGAAAGATAGGAGGGCAGATCCGAGAGCACTCACGGATCGATTTAAGAGGATATCTCAGAACCTTCTTTATCCCAGTCAAGATCGTTTTAGTTTTATTTCGTCTCATAGGTTTTATGAAGCGTGTTTTACAGCAGGAAATAGCAAGGACAAGATTTGATTAGATACAAAGTTGCTCCTAACACCCACTCCTGCTTCCTGCTTTGGCTCTCTGCCTGCACATACTTAATTCAGATTAAAAAAAAAATGTAAAGGAAAACTTGTCATTCGGTCTTCATTCTTTTCTTCCACCCCTTGCCCAAAAATTTCTTCACATTCGTGACCTTGTTGGTTTTGTGTCCCGCTCAATTTAAGGAGGGCCGGCTGTGTGCGAAGGGGGTCGGAACTCTGTACTGGAGTCTGCTGGGCTAAGGACACAGTGTATAAAGTTTGTCTCTCTTTAAAAGGCCTAAACAGCTTGCCCTGTGGTTTTTATATCAGTTGCTCTAGAAAAACCAAGGCACAAAGCAGGGGCAAAGTAGCACAGAAACAAAGTTTATCCTCCCCACCCCCACCCCCAGGTTCGCCGTGCTCCTCTGTCACAAATTCGCATTGCTACCTGAGCTTTCCTTAGATCCAGGGTGCGGAAAGTAAACAGGATTAAGACTAAGGCCCAAACAAAAGCCATCTAAGTGGTTTTTTACCTCCCTCCCACTCTGTCCTTCCTTTCTCTAGGGGGAGTTTGCCACGTGACCACTGGCATGGCCTCCTCTCTGGGGAGCACTCACTGCCCACTCTCCGGGAAGCACTGATGTGCCCAGATTTCTTAGGGTCCTCAGCGACCTCTGGTGTGGCCTTGGCTCGCCGGCTGCATTGATTGGCCCTGTATGGAGGCAAAGGGCGTTTTACAGACTCCGGGGATTCCCGGTCCAGATGCTTACCTGTTTGAGTTCTTTGTTTGTAAGACCATGTCGGCTTTCCTTTCAGGATTATTATGCTTTCTTTCCTGCTTTCTTGTGAATCTTGTGAGCATGTGGAACTTGAGGCTAAATGAGACCCTGATTTAGCAATGCTCCTTGCAGGGAATTGTAACCAGTCTTTAAGGAAGAAACGTGACGGGATGGGGTTGAGGATGTTTGCTGGATGGGACCGGATAGATTTAGAATGGTTTACCCATCTGCCAGTATATTGGTCACTCTGGGTGAGTTCGACGTTAGAAGCTATTTTAAGCTATTTGCTATTTCTCACAACAGCTCAAAGGTCAAATCCTGTTGTAGGGAAGGCTGGCCTGGAAAGCAACTTGCCTGAGGGCCACTCAGAGAGCTTTCCCTCAGAGCCCTGGGCCTGTCACTCTCAAGCATGATGAAGCAGCTGTTAAAGATAGTGAGAGAACTGAAGATAGAGTAGGAAGGTATCTTGATGTGACAGCCTACCTGCTAGAACATCTGAAGTGCCAGAGATCCTCCAGATTTGAGTCTAGGCTCCTTCCACACCAACCATCTTGGACTTGGCTCTGTTCTAGCTCAAGTTGCCATAATGGGTGAGTGTGGATGTTTCTTGTGATTTTTCTGGGCAGTATAGGTGTCTATGGTATCATTACAGAACCGTGTGGCTGGCTGGTGTGACTGATTGGACAGACCCATGGGAGGCCTTGAGTAAAGAGGGCTGTGGGGTGGAGGCCCACGTCCTTGGGATCCTGTAGGTGCTGAGAATATAATCTTTCAGCATTCAGGGACCAGAACCTGTGTGCTGTTTTAACTAAGCTAGCCTGAAGTCCAGTGTCTCTGCGTAGTACTTGGAAAGAACCCTTTGCAAGTCAAACCAAAGCCTCGGGTGAAATTCAGCCTTCTCCCAAGCAGACCTCCCTTTGCTGTCAGTCTTCAAGTAGGTAGCAAGGACCAACCTTCCTGTTCAGGGCTGATCCCCTGCAGCAGGCTGACTCATCTCCACTAACCTGGCTAAATAAATAATACTCAGATTACTTGTTGGCAGTGTTGGAGAAAAGGTATTGAGACAACTCTGACCACACACACGTCCCAGATGGACATTTACTTTTGTTTGTTTGTTTGGGGTTTTGAATTTTGAGACAGTCTTTCTGTGTAACAGAGGCCTGGCCATCCTGGACTCTTTTCATAGACCAGGCTGGCCTCAGACTCGCAGAGGTCCGACTGCCTCTGCCTCCCGAGTGCTAGGATTAGCAGAAGCATTCACATCCTTTACTTATTCAGTGTGTTTATGGATGTGCCTGCCACGGCCTTTGTATGGGAGACAGGCAAACTTGCAGGAGGTTGTTTTTCTTCCATCGTGTGGATCTTGGAGGTAGAATTCAAGTTGTCAAATTTACAGAGCCATCTCAGTGGCCCTATATACACAAGTATTTTAAAATTAAGCCGCAGTCTACTCCACGGTTAGAAAAACTAGAAGCTAAATTCAGTATTGTCTATCTGGAAGGAAGAAGTCTTCAAATCAGTTAAGTAGACCATCAAAGAAAGATTTTATACAAATTCAAAAAAATTGTGTCAATAAATAAGGAACTGCAAACAAGAGTCTAGGAAATACACTCTTAAAATATTAGCAGAGCTAAGGGTTGCTTTGACAAAAGTAAGCAAAGGATCAAGTAAAGAAGACATGCAGCTGATAAACACAGGAAGTGGCCTGAGTTAAAGGTAGGCAGAGGCTAGGCATACAGCTTCAAGGGACAGCACTTAGCTAGCACATCAGAGGGCCTAGGCTCAATCCCCAGTACCATCAGAAAGAGTGTGTGTGTGTGTGTGGGGGGGGGGGAATCAAATGTAAATGTCAGCTTACACTTACTAAATTGTAAAAAACAACCTAACCAGCCGGGTGATGGTGGCGCACGCCTGTGATCCCAGCACTCTGGGAGGCAGAGACAGGCGGATTTCTGAGTTCGAGTCCAGCCTGGGCTACAGAGTGAGTTCCAGGACAGCCAGGGCTACACAGAGAAACCCTGTCTCGAAAAACCAAATCCAAAAAAAAAAAAAAAAAAAAAAAAAATCTAACCTGGCACACGTGTGAGACACTGTATACTCATGAGCATTGATGGTGTAAACTGGTACCAAGCTCTTGGAAGCCAACTAGGAAATAATATATCAGAGATTTAAAATATCCATTCTTCGAGGGTAGGGGTTTTCAGCCTTCCTAATGCTTTAATACACAACCTCATGTTGTGGTGACCCACCCCACCATAAAATTATCTCTGTTGCTGCTTCATACTGTAATTTTGCTACTGTTATGAATCCTAATGTAAATAATTTTGGAGATAGAGTTTTGCCAGAGGGGTCGTGACCCACAGGTTGAGAACCACTGTTCTAGTTTTTTGGGGTTTTGTTTGTTTGTTTTTTAAGGACAATAATCTGTGCTAGAGAAACAGTATGAGCAATAATATGATAATTGTGGTATTATTTACAGTGATAACGTTGATGAAATATAAATGTTTCATTCAGACTGATAGTGAATGTCAAGTGAGGAGATGCAGGTAAAACCCTTAGCACACTGCACTACATGGTACAAATAACTTACCAGTAACGGGCAGTAGAGGTGCACTCATTTCATCCCAGCACTCAGGAGGCAGGGGCAGGGGCAGGGGCAGGGGCAGGGGCAGGGGCAGGGGCAGGGGCAGAGGCAGAGGCAGAAACAGGTGGATCTCTGAGTTTTAGGCCATCCAGGTCTATGAAGAGTCCAGGACAAGTGAGGGTTCTGTTACACAGAGAAACTCTTTCTCAAAAATAAATAGAGTATAAATTATATAACATATAGCATATAATATTTTATTATATATTATAAATATCGTATAATTGTTACACAATTGTTTTGCTTATTTAATTTCAAAATTAATTTTATTAATTAAATTAATTAATAATACATTTCATTGTTGTTGTTGTATTTGATCATCGGTATCCTATGGGAAAGACAGATGGGACTTCACATACTTAAAATAATGACAGCCATACTGTAATTATGGATTTTTTTTTTCTTCAGTGATGCAGTTTAAAAAATAAATAAATAAATGATTGATTGTCCAGCCTGGAAAGGAGAGACAAACAATCCCAGAAAGCTTTCGTCTCTGCATCTGTAGGCCTGCCTTCCCTTCTCTGGCCCCACCTTGTTTTTGGATTGCCCAGCCTGTCTGTAGCCTTTGCACCACTTGGCACAGATTCAGGTCTGTCAGGGAAGCTCCAGTCGCAGCAGGTGTGGGAAGAGGCCTCTAGCTCCTTCTGTGCAGTAAGCCCCGCCTGGCAGCCCTCAGTCTCAGCTGTGTGAGTCGCACTTCACCTCCCTAGGTCTGACCCACTGTGGTTAGTTCCCAAAATAAATCAATGTTCCCACAGTACTTAACATGCTCAATTACATTTTTATTTATAATGAAAATTCGAAATTACATTTATCTCACTCTTGGAGGGTTGTGCTTTGTTTGCTTCCAGAACTGTTTCTGTGTAGATAAGCTCTGGTTTGTCTCGGAAAACATTTAACAGTATAATTAGCCTGATTGGAACTGAGGAGAAATTGTTTTCTCAGAGGTCATCAGAGGTCAAGTTAGACTGTGAGGGTTTCCCTGGGCTCAGAAGTCATATCTATGATGCACTTAAACCAAAGTCAGTGATGGTTATGACTTTTCATGAGAGGCAAGATTAATTTGTTTCCTGACAAGCAAGATATTTCAGTGCTTTCTCATTCTTCCATGTAAAACCTTTGAAGGTTTTAAAAAATATATTATTGGGAGCCGGAGAGATGGCTCAGTGGTTAAAAATACTGGCTGTTCCTCCTCAGGGCCTGGGTTCAATTCCCGGCACCCACATGGCCATCCACACCTGTCTGTAACTCCAGTTCCAGGATCTCTGACAACATCACATAGACACACATGCTGGAAAAACACCAATGCACATAACTTAAAAGTAAATCATTTAAAAAAAAATTTTTTAATGGGGCTGGAGAGAGAGCTCTGTGGTTAAGAGCACTGGGTGCTCTTCTAGAGGACCTCGGTCCAATTTCCAGCAACAACATGGTGGCTCACAACCATCTGTAATGGGATCCAATGCCCTCTAAACAGCTACAGTGTACTCATATATACACATAAATATATGTGTATGTGTGTGTATATATATATGTACAGATGTATGTATATGTATATATATGAGTATATATGTATGTATGTATATATACACACATATATGTATGTGTATACTCATATATATACATATATACGTATATACATATATATAATTAGTTTTCTATAGCACGCCATACTTCCTCTTCCACATGCAGCATTGCTGAAAGTCCATGTCAGAATAGGATGGAAGTTATTCTCTTTGAGGTTTTTTGGATGGACTGATCTGCAGACAAGATCGGCTGGGGAATCAGAGAGCACGCCTCTCACGTCTCTTCTCTCTCACAGGTGAAGACGAGCCTCCAGTCAGCAGGGCTGGGAAGGATGTGGTTTTACAGCTGCCCACAGACGGGGTAGTTCTAGACGGCCGAGAAAGCACAGATGATCACGCCATTATCCTTTATGAGTGGATGCTGCAGCAGGGTGACCCGTCGTCAGTGGACATGAAGGTGACTCTTGTTGATCTTGCTATCAAAACTGATGTTTCTGGGAAGTGGTTTTCTGTAATGTCCTTCGCTGTCAGTCCCTAAATGCACGTAAGCAAGCAGAGTGGACTTACGATGGACAGATCATAAAATCGATTATCTTAAAAATGATTTATTCTGTAAACTCCCTTTGGTGCTCAGTAAACGGTCTTGATTGTTTGCTTGAGAGCTTGCCAGGGTCCTGCTCCTTCAGCTCAGAGGAAAAGACTTAGGCTGTGTTTCAATAATTCTGGTTCCTTTTTTAAAAGGTTTTCTCTTTTCTTAGTATAAGATTTAGGTCATGGCCAAGTATGATGGCACGTGCCTGTAATTCTAGTACTCAGTGGGTTGAGGCAGGAGAATCTTGTGATTCAAGGCCAATCTAGACTAGGTCACCAATGCCTGGCTACCCTGGACTAAAAGTTTAGAAAGTACCGGGCAGTGTTGGTGCACACCTTTAATCCTGGCACTCAGGAGGCAGAGGCAGGCAAATTTCTGAGTTCAAGGCCAGCCTGGTCTACAGAGTGAGTTCCAGGACAACCAGGATAACACAGAGAAACCCTGTAACAAAACAAAACAAAACAAAACAAAAAAAGTCTGAAAGGAAGGAATATAAAGAGGGAGTCAATAATAATGGAATGAATTCTTTCTTTACGTGATCTGGAAGCACTGTAATCCTCCTCGTGACACTGTGCTAAGAAGTGAGATGGGCACAGCATAAGGCCGTCCTGCTCCCTGCTCCCCTGGGGCGGAGGTGCTGCATATCCCAGCCATGAGACAGTTAGAGCCATTTCTAACGAGGAACACTTCCATACTAAGTCTCACACACTCACTTTGGACTGAATCTCTGAACCTGTGAGCCAGCCCCAATTAAATATTGTCCTTATAAGAGCTGCCTTGGTCATGGTGTCTGTTCACAGCAGAAAAACCCTAACTATCAGATATTTACATTATGATTCATAACAGTAGCAAAATGTATAGTTATGAAGCAGCAACAAAGATAATTTTATGGTTGGGGGTCACCACAACATGAGTAGCTGTATTAAAGGGTTGCGAGAGCATTAGGAAGGCTGAGAACCACCAGCTTAGGACATGATGTATAAAGGGAGTTTCTGCTTCAGTCCAGTGTCATCAAGATGGGCGCATGGCAGCATCCAGGTAGGCATGGCGCAGGAGGAGCTGAGAGTTCTACATCTTCATCTGAAGGCTGCTAGCAGAATATTCACTTCCAGGCAGCTAGGATGAGGGTCTTAAAGCCCACGCCCACAGTGACACACCTACTCCAACAAGGCCACACCTCCTAATAGTGCCACTCCCTGGGCCAAACATATTCAAACCACTAGAACAGGGTATCTGATATGTGACCCCAATAGGGTCATGTCTCACAGGCTGAGAACCTCTGTCCTAGCTTACTGTTGGATTTGGTGTTTTCGAGACAGGGTTTCTCTGTATAGCCCTGGCTGTCCTGGAACTCACTCTGTAGACCAGGCTGGCCACAAACTCAGAAATCCACCTGCCTCTGCCTCCCAGAGTGCTGGGATTACAGGCGTGCGCCACCGCCCAGCCTTAGCTTACTGTTAATCAGCTCTACTACTTAACCAAACAGTCTGTACTTGGCTCTATGTACTGTACTAGACTTCCCTTTGGAAAATGCTGAGTGCATCCTTTTATTCTGTATAAAAATCCTGGTAATGATTTCCAGACCATCTACCTTCTAGCCTAATCCAGATTTTCTTAGATGTGTATTCTCCATAAAATCTGAAGCCCCTGATTGAATTCCTCGTGTACGCTGTGGTTCCTTCTGAACCTGCTAACACCCTCCTGTGATCTGCACATTGGTCCTGATGCCTGCTAACAAAGCCAGTTGCATGAACTGTGTTAGTAGCTGTGTCATAGGATAGGTTCACGCTGAGTCTTCTGTTAGCAGGGTTTCCGACCACCCGCTTCATCCTTCCACGTGACCGCCGCCATCATGGCCTCCCCTTTCCTGTGTCTGTGTGCCTGACTGCCCGCCCCTTGCAGGACCTCCTTCCTGTCTGTCTTCTTTACATTTCAACGTTTTGGTTTAATTTGTACATCAGAAGTCATTTCTACCTTGGAGCGTCACCCATCATTTGTTATTGTTTCTGTTTCAAAGTTATTTATTTATCACTTCTAAGGAGATAAGAGGAGCGGACGGCTCGTCTCGGGGAAGGGGCAGGGTGCTTGTCCCTCTGTGCTCCTGGTGCTCTGCACTAAGCTCTCTTCCCTAACCTGTTTGTCTGGCAGGTGCCTCAGCCAGGAACCCTGAGGCTGTCCCGCCTGAAGGAAGGAGCGTACGTCTTCCAGCTGACTGTGACTGACTCTGTGGGTCAGAGAAGCTCCGACAACGTGTCTGTGACTGTGCTTCCCCGGCTCTACTCCACGGGAGATGAGGGTAAAGTCCTTCCATTGTGTCCCCACGGCAAGCCAAACCCAGCTGGTCGTGGAAGGATCGTGTCAGTGGGATGCACATCCTGGGGTCACAGTTCACGGGCTCCTCCGTCTTATTTTCAGTGCTTGAAGTGTTTACTAAAAATGTAACAGCAAATATGGGCTCTATGTTTAGGACCATTAGGATCCCACTGGTGAGAGTGCAGAGAGCATTCTCAGGGCGTAGACCATGAGCCAGGGTCCTGAGTGCTGACCTTCTGCCTTTCCTCTTTGACCTTGTTAAAGACAGCACCTCGCTTTCCTAGAAGAGGGTTTAATGTAAAGACAGAGGGCCCTTCTGATACGCATGTTTGAAGTGTTTAACTGAATTCTACAGTTTAAACAGTTCAGCCAATGGAATCACAGGGTGAAATCACAGGTAGAATGGTGGCTAAAAGCTGAGGTCATTATGTAGGAAATACTTGTAAATAATCCAAATAAAGCCGGGCTGCGGTGGTGCACGCCTGTAATCCCAGCACTCTGGGAGGCAGAGGCAGGTGGATTTCTGAGTTCGAGGCCAGCCTGGTCTACAGAGTGAGTTCCAGGACAGCCAGGACTATACAGAGAAACCCTGTCTCAAAAAAAAAAATCCAAAACAAACAAACAAACAAACAAAACCAAAAAATCCAAATAAATAGAATGAGTCAAAAGAATAAGTTTAAATATTCTTACCACAAAAAAAAAATGAGTAGAAAACGTGATATAGATTGTTTACTGACTTAATCTAGTTAGTACTAAATATGTACATACAAATAGTATATACATATATGCATGTATGTGTATTATATGCATATCAACACATACCCCATATATCTATATGCTATTGCCCATAAATTAAAAATAAAATATGGGGTATAGGGAGGAAAGGCATATGATAGGCTAGAAAGCAGACTTGACTATATCAATAGTTTATATGATAAACCACTTAAAAATATTAGAAAGAAAAACATGTGGTTAATGACTACAGTTGGACTGAAATAGGCAAAGTAAAAAAGTTCTGCTCAAAAGTTTCATAGAAACCAAGTGGTGCTAGTGCACATTCTTAATTCCTGCACTCAGGAGGCAGAGGCAGGCAAATCTGTGAGTTTGAGGCCAGCCTGGTTTACAGAGTGAGTTCCAGAACAGCCAGAGCTGCACAGAGAAACCCTGTCTCAACATAAAAAGACAAAAACAAAACAACCAAAAAGGAGTCATGGAGGTGCTCTTCCTAATTACAGAATGTGCTATGAAGTCACCAATGAAATGCTGCTTGTAAACCTGGTAACCAGGCGGGGACATTAGACAGGAGTTTCTGTCTCCATTAACATACACACATACACACATACATACACACACATACATACATACACATATATACACACACACACATACACATACATACATACACACACATATACACACACAAACTCATGCACACACATACATACACACACATACACACATACATACACACACATATATACACACACATATATACACATACATACACACCTACGCACACATACATACACACACACATACACACACACATACATACACACACATATGCACACACATACACACAAACTCATGCACACACATACACACACATACACATACATACACATACACACACATACACATACATACACATACACACACACACATACACATACATACCTACACACACATATGCACACACATACACACACATACATACACACACATATGCACACACATACATACATGCACACACATTGAATGCATGCGAGGAGCCATCTCTGCAGATAGCAGGCTGGAGAGAGAGCACTGTACCATGAGCTAGCAGAGTGGTTCAAATAGGGACAACCTTCACACCTTCACCTAGGGCTTCTACACCTTCCCTTTTTAGGGCAGGGAAACAAAACACTTGAACATTTAATTTTACTCATTTTCAATCTTTTGACATTTTTTCAGTGTGTTTAATAAGGTGTGTGGTGTTTTTTTATTCAGTGTGTGCACACTCAGTGTGTGTGCCTGCACATGCATACGCGTGTGTAAAGGTCAGAGGACAGCTTGCGGGGAGTTGTTGCTCTCTTTCCAGCATTGTGGGTTCCTGGAATTGACCGCATGTTTTCAGGCTTGGTGACAGCACCTTTACCCACTGAGTCATCCTGCAGTCCCCCTTGGGTGCGGTGTCTCAGAACACCAGCACATGCAATTTATGAGTCAGTTTGAGGTGTGTGTTTATTATGATGCTTAAAACGTTTAGAGACCGCTATTCCAGAAACAGATTAAGTATAAATGCTGATCTGTGTCTAACGCGACATAGAAATAAGGAGAACCCTGCAGTTTGGGGTTTTCCTGTCACATGAGTAAGATTGCTTGGTGATCAGTGCCCTTGCTTCTGCCTGCTCCCTCTGGTGGCTGTCGCTGACCCTACAGGCCTAAGTTTTCAAGGAGTCCACACTGAGAGCTATCCCAGCAGTTCCAGCATTCTTCCTTTCTTTACTTTCTCCTTTAGGACCAAGAGCGCTTCCAATCACCTTGCACCCAGACAGGGTCACTTTCCAGTCTTTTAGTTGACAGCTTTTCAATAAAATACATGCACATCCGTCTGAGCACATCAACTGTGCTTAGCTTTTGCTGTTAGTGCAGAGTCTTATAATCTGCCAGTCGTGTTCCTGAGAGAGCCATTTCGTCCCCTGTCACCATGTCATGGTAGGATGCCAGGGGGCTGGGGAGACGGCTCAGCAGCTAGGAGTACTGGCTGCTGTTCCAGAGGCCAAGGGGTTCAATTCCCAGCACCCACATGGCAGCTCACCACCGTCCCAAGGGATCCTCTACTGTCACACAGATAGACGTGCAGTCAGATCACCAGTGTGCATAAATAAAAGTGAATGAATAAATAAGAAATTGTCGGACTCCTTAAGGCCAGCTTCTAGCTGGGTGCCATTCGTAACTTTACCTGAGTTACAAGTGGAAGGCAAAGGAACCAGGGCAGCAAAGGTTTGAAGGACACCCTTCTGACCGAGAGCTCCGGGGCAGCCCAGAGCGTCCAATGAGAGGTGACAGAGGGACCCTCTGACCTGTTGTGCCAGTTCTGTCATGTCACTATCCCTGCCACTTTACCCTGCTTGGTGTCCTTTCCCCAGTCATCCTGACGGGATGTTAACTTGCCCTGCATCCCTCTGACCTGAGACTTGGTCACAAACAGGATGCTCCAGTGCTTGTTCCCGCTACCATTTCTTCTGTGACAGTGGCTGCTGCATTGACATCACCTTGGCTTGTGATGGCGTGAGGCATTGTCCAGACGGGTCTGATGAAGCCTTCTGTCAAAACTGTGAGTCAGTTGCATGGTCTTTTCAGGCAGGGATCTGGACGGGATAGCACAAGCAGGTCAGTGTCTGTAAAATACCAAATAACATGTACTTTTTAAAAACGGAAGCAGGGCTGGCAAGATGACTCAGTAAATAAAGGCATTTGCTGAAGCCTAATGGCCTCATGATCTGAGTTCAAGCCCAAGGACCCATGGGTGGCAAGAGATAATCAACTCTCACAGGTCTGATTACAACCTCTGATGTCCACCACGTAGCGTAATACACTTTTAAAAAACATCAAGTACATTAATAATTGCCTTGCTAATAATTGATAATTGCCTTGTGTGTGTCTGTGTGTGTCTGTGTGTGTGTGTGTGTGTGTGTGTGTGTGTGTGTATGTGATGCAGTCTTGCCACATAGCTGACCTCACAGTTACAATCCTCTAGCCTTAGCCTTCCGAGTTCTGAGATTATAGGCATGGGCCTATGGGTACACTTGGCATTGCTTCTATAATTTTTAAGGATTGTTTATGACACACTGGAGTATGGCTAAGGTGACCTATAAGTCAGCTGTATAAGGTCATGAACCTAAAAGTAGCATAAGAAAGAAGTGCTGTAGTAAATAACCCAGTCAGGTTGGTGTACGGACAGAAGAAAAGAGAAGGTCTCAAAACACAAGGTACAGGAACTTAGGTTGTAGCTCAGCAGTCCAGTGCTTGCCTCCAGTGCATGAGGTCCAAGGTTCAGACCCAACTGCAGCAAAGTGGGGAGACTAGAAGAACAAAACAAAACCTAAGAATATAATGTCGAGTATGTCCGTGTCCATGTTAGGAAGCCACTAGAAGAGGAAAGAACACATTGCTCACTTAAAAACTAAGCAATAGTTTTAGTGAGCTCTGCCTGTCTTAGCTGAGTAAGATAGTAGACGTAAATATCTGTGATTTTAAATCAACTGTAGATACGATGGTTTTAGTTAACGTTCAGAAAAAAGGCTGAGATTATAGCTCCTCAGCATCCATGTTGAAAAAAATGCTAGTATGTCATCATGTGCTAATCCTAGTTCTGAGGAGGCAGAGGCAAGATTGAGGAAGCCTACTGCTCAGCCAGTCTGCCTGCCTCACGAGTCCCAAGCTCTAGGCCAGTAAGAGAATTGTCTCAAACGCAGAGGTTGATAGCACCTAAGGAACAACAAGGTTGTCTTCTGGCTGCCACATGCAGTGTACACACACACACACAAAGAGAGAGAGAGAGAGAGAGAGAGAGAGAGAGAGAGAGAGAGAGAGAGAGAGAGAGAGAGAAAAGAAGTGAGGGAGGGAAGGAGGAAGGGGGAAAGCGAGGAAGGAAGGAAGGAAGGATGGAAGGAAGGAAGGAAGGAAGGAAGGAAGGAAGGAAGGAAGGAAGGAAGGAGGGAACCCAGCCAGTAACTGAGCTCTTCCACAGTGTCTCTTGACCGCAAGTGGGTGACACACACAGTGGCTACTTCTGCCCAGCCAGGAGTCACGGGATTAAGTGAAGGTGAAGGAGACCCCAGGTCGGGGTCCCAGAGAGCCACTACCCACAGGCAGCCGGCTCCTGCATCCCACACAGAGAAGAGGATACACTCCACCCAGAAGGCGCCGGAGAGTCAGATCCATCCTGTCCAGCCAGGTAAGGACTCAACAGAGCTCTCCATAACTAGTTTCTCAGTCGTTGATATTAATATGGTTCAAAGTTATGTTTTGTGCTTGAAGACCATCAGGGAAATGGTACTCCAAAGATGAAAATTGAAATGAAGAATTTGGCCAAACAAAACAAAACAAACAAAACCCAACCCTGACATTGTACTAATGAGTTTACAATGAAGGAGCTCTGGAGCTGTGTATAAGAGGAAGAGCCCTCGTCTCGCATCCAGAGGCTTGGATTTGACCCCAGCACTAAAGAGAAATGCACTGTGGACTAATGGAAAGGAACGCCTGGTGAACAGTCCCTGAGGAGTGGGTTCCAGGACCTATGAGAACCAAAGTTCAAAGTTCAAGTCCCATCTGTGAGAGTAGCAACTAGGGCCCGGACAACTCGGCGCATACGGGCACTTGCTGCAAATCCTGACAACCTGATTCCACACCCAAGGCCTCACCTGCTGGAAGGAGAGACCTGAGTCCTGAGGTTATCCTCTGACCTCCACACACGGCCGTGGCATATGTGCATCATACAAAATAAACAACTATAAAAAAAGTTAATGGCCCCTTAATTGTAAACTCACTAGTACAGTATACATCCTCCTGTATACTGTAAACCACCTCCAAATTACATATGATCCCTTTTATAATGTAAGTGCTAAATAAATACTTTGATACTATATATTTTAGGGAGTAATGACAAGGAAAACAATCTCTTTATGTGTTCATAGACACCATTTTCGTGTGTGTGATGAGGATTAAAGTCAGGGCTGTATACACGCACAACATACTGACCCACTGCAAAGCACCCCCTGCCTCAGAAACAGGTTTCTAAAGCTTATGGAGGGCACTATAAATGGTCACACAGTGAGGGCGTGCCTAGAATGCGCGGAGCCCCTGGCATCGGGAGCACAGAGCTGCAGTGTGGCCTGTCTGCTCAGTACCTTGTGGCACAATGGCCAGACTGTCACCAATGTGGCTGCAGCTGCAGGGCCTGTTCTCTGTGTGGTCCAAGTCACTCGCTAACAATGCTGTCTTCTTGTATCCAGTCTAGCTGGAGGAAGGAAATCAGGTTTCCAGGCCTACGGAGTGGCATAAAGGAGGGTTGTGTGCCCGTTTACATAGGCTCTAGTTACTGCCAACTCAAGAATGCGTGGGTTCTGTGGCTGATCAGCCAAGACCTTCGAGGCATTGAGCTGAAATATGTACAAAAAACCATTTTCTGCATACAGTTGTGATGCCCTTCCTCTACTAAATGTGCCAGCACCTCAGGCTATAGCTTATCTTTGTTTTTAGGACATTCATGCATTTATTTCTATAACACTGGGAGTTCAACTCTGGGCCTCGTACATTGTAAACAACTCTACTGGCTTTCAGGATGTTATTATTTACCTTGAGATTCAAGTCTGATCATTGACTTTTTACCCTTTTTATGTATGTATGCATTTATTTATTTTTATGATGGAAGAGAAAGTTTATTATAGATATATAGGAAGGCATAGCCAGAGGCAGGAATATCTGGGAGAGTGCAAAGTGGACGTGACCAGGCCGAGCTGGCCTCTGAGGGGACAGGGGACCCAGGTGCAGCAGCCAGGAGGCCAGAGGTACAAAAAGGACACTTGTCACTCTTCAAGGCTTACCGTTGACTGGACTCAGAAGGAGAGCACTCGGTGGGAACAGCCTACAGCTCTGGGCAATCTGTTAGTGGCGTTTTTTCCTTGGAGTCTTGATTCCCTTGGCCATACACTTAGCACATCCTGCAGTGTCCTTCTTGCTGGACTTAGTGAATTGTTTCCTCAGAGCAGTACATCAGCACCTGAGGCAAGGGCATGGAATAATATCAAACCCTGGGTGCTGCGGTTCTGGGCTTCTCACCTTCTTTGTCTGAGGCCTTTCAGACAGCATATTGGTAGACACCATCTCCCTTAGATTAAAGCCCTGCAGGTTCTCCTGGCTCTTTTATATACCAGCTACTGAGGCACAGTGATATCTGTCAGTCCAGGAATATCCTTCCCCCCCATTTTTAACAATAAGCAAAAATACAAGTTTAAGAACACTCAGATGGCATCCACAATGCCTCCTTGAACAGACTTGCATTTTCTCTGTCCAGATTTCCTTGGTCTCTCATGAGATTGCTCCTTACTCAGCAGTAGGCACGCTCTGTCATGGGTCAGAATGCCTCAGTTCATGGGAAAACCTTCCTTGTCGTTGCTCTTCTGAAGCAGCCGTGAGAACGACAAGAAAGGTGAGAGCCCTGAGAGTGAGGAAGACTCCTCACCCAGTGGCAGCAGCTGCCTCTGTGGCCATGCACGGCTCCTAAAGAGCATGAAACTTGCATCCATCACCCATTTCTGTGAGTTTCTGACAGCCAGTGGTGCAGGAGACATTCAGCTTGATCTTGAAATGGCTGACCTCTTAAAGGTGTCACACACACACAAAAGAGCCTGAAGACTTGTTTTCAAAAGTTTCTCTTTTTTATGTTGTTGTCTAGAGAATGTCTCAGGGTTTGTGTTGTAGGGGGAACTGTCCAGACTCTGTATGATCAAAAATCTAGGAAAGTCGTTTGTATCTATGGAATTGTGATCTCTGGGACAGCTGTAAAAGCATGTGTTCTCCTAAGATGGTGCCAAGAATCCAACAGAACAGTGTGAGGAGGTTCATTTATCACAAACTCGAAGATCGCAATATCAGAATGCCTTCTTATAGATACGTGCACCCTACTGGGACAGTACAGACAGGATTCCTCCCCTGGGAAGTGAGTTCCCATCAGATGGCAGAGCTGTTATGGTAACAGCAGAATGTAATGTCATTGTGTCCATCCATCCATCCATCTATCCATCCATCCATCATCATGTCTCCCACCCCCTCCTGGCCTTGAAGAGTCATAACTGGCTCTTCTGCCACAACGTCCCTGATTCTCTTCAGATCCTCCATTGTGCCATCTGTCTCTGGTGGGGAGCCAGAAGTCTCATCAGAACCTTCACTATTGCCCATCTGTCTGCCTGCCTGCCTGCCTGTCTGTCCCTGGCATTAATAACTCTTCTAAGAAACTCCTTAGTCCTCAACAGCCCATCTCAGTGTCCCCTGTACTGCTCACCCCTCATCTAAGGGTTAGTTCCATCAGATTTTGAGACCCTCTTTCCTTGTTTACATCTTTAAAAAATGTCATTTAGATATTATACATTTATGAATATATTCCTTTATGTATCTACCATATGGGCTCAGGGAGAGACAGTGATCTTAGAAGCCGACCCTGCAGGAAAACATGTTCCTAGCTGTGACGGCAGATGGGGGAGGGATCCCAGGGACTTAAACTACTAGGTAGAGCCTTGTGCAGGCCAACACAGCTCTGGGACTGCACTCTGTCCCCTCCCCAGCTGTGTTAGTAACCTTCCTTCATCAGGAGAAAAAAATGATAATCATGTTTTGTTTAAATCGCTTCTAGGCCATTTGAAGAGAGCCTCTTCAAAGCTTATTGGGGCCTTGGTCTGAAAATGAGCAAAGGGAACGAGGGGGGGTCACTCCACACAATCCTCGCTTGCTGTGCAAACCCCTAAATTCTATATTTAGAGTGTGTCACATGGAACGTTCCCCCAAAGTTTTACCATGCTTAAATGTATGAGAAGAATAAACCAGAAGGTCAGTTCTTGCCATTTTGACCCAGCTCCTGAAATGGCACTGACCAAGTTTCTTCACCTCACATAGAGCCCCACCCACCCCCAGAGATCCATCTTCCTTTGCCTCCAGAATGCTGGGATTAAAGGCATGAACTACCATGTCCAACTGGCCTGTGTTGAATTATTTTTCAGTAAACACCGTTTAAGTACCATCCCTTTCTCAAAATCCATCTTCTAAAAATTAAACAAGGAACTGGAAAGATTAATTAGTGGTCAACTAGAGAATGCAAGTTTGGTTCCCGGCACCTACATCAGGGGATTCACAACTGGCCTCTGGGTGTCCATATCCATATACATGTCATACACAGACAAACATATATCTAAATTAAAAAAAATAAAGCTGTAATTCTATATTTAATGTGTGTCATGGAGAAACCTTTTTCCTACTTCGTGCCATTTTTAATGTCCCTTTAACATGTCTGTTTACTTTCCATAGACAGTAATTCCTCAGGAAAGAACCAAGAAGAAGGAAATTACTTTCTCAAGTCCAAGAGTGGCAAAGCGCGAGCGGAGCACCCTGCCCCGGAAGCAGGTCAGTGTGAACCGTGGAGACACTACAGAGTTGACCCGAGCACAACGTTGTTCCTCTCCATTTCATAGCTGGACAACACCAAAATACAAATTATAAACAACTGATGTCTGAGCACAGATACAGCTGTCAGGCACCTGTCTGCATGCCCTGCAGCCTGCTGGCCTATTGCACTGGGCTTGTCTCAGAGTGTTAGATAAGACTCCCTGTCACTCGTCAACTGTGGAGCTGTGGCCACGTATCTCTCGAGACTCAGTTCTTTTTTTTAGAAATTATTATTATTATTATTATTATTATTATTGATTTGTTTCATGTCTATGAGTACACTGTTGCTGTCTTCAGACACACCAGAAGTTGGCATCGGATCCCATTCCTGATGGTTCTAGGAAAGCCTACTCTCTCATTCCTTCCAGTTTCTGGGGCTCGAGGGGTTTCTGAGCTCATGGTTGCTGTAACTTTAACCTTTGTACATCTCTGCTTCCATGGTGCCTTTCAGAGTTCTCTTGTTTTCCTGTAAGTGCACCAGTCGGAGTTGAAAATGACTGGGTACTGAGGTCTTTACGTTATAGCCACAAAGATCCCGTTTCCTAATATTGTATTCAGGGGCCGTGGGTGACCTGGGTGTGCAGAGCCCTAATCATCAACCAATCCACTGCTGCGCTGACAGAGTTGGCACTTTTCCAGAAATAGGGTGGAAACTGGATCAATGAGCCACCCACCTCACACACATTCATTAAAACTAGCAGGGCCTTTCAAGAGCTGTGTTGACTCAGGAAGTGGGACAGGGTAACTTTATTAAAAACCACAGCTTAACAGGTGTGCCTTTTCCTGTGTGTGGTTTGATTCACTGTGTCGATGCTACAGAGGGCTGCAGACCACAGTGACTCTTTCTGCCAGTGACCTGGAGGAAGGTCTGTACCCACAGAACTCCCAACTCCTACCCACTCGGTAACCACCACTTTCAGAAAGAACATCCTTTCTGCGGTTCTTTGTTCAGATGTGTTTGTAACCAAGAAATGTATGTGAAAGAGACTATTAGTACTAGGTAAAATAGAGATAGAATCTGTTTAGTGTGAGATTTATCTTCCTTGGTTTTATGTAAATATTTAAATTATAAAAGATTAGATGTATATTAAAATTGTAATATTTTGACATAAATAAATATTTATAAATATTTAAATCTATGTATATAATATATTTATGATATTTTATATATATATAAATATTTGATGCAATATATAAAAATAAAACAGGAAACTTTAATTTTCTGAATTTCATGCATTTTTCTAAAAGCATGTACTGTTTCTTCTCCATTAAGACATGTTTGTCCTATGGATGGAGCTAGAGAACATCATACTAAGTGAGGTAACCCAGACTCAAAAGGTGAATCATGGTATGCACTCACTAATAAGTGGTTATTAACCTAGAAAACTGGAATACCCAAAACATAATCCACACATCAAATGAGATACAAGAAGAAAGCAGGAGTGGTCCCTGGTTCTGGAAAGACTCAGTGAAACAGTATTTGGCAAAACCAGAACGGGGAACTGGGAAGGGGTGGGAGGGAGGACAGGGGAAGAGAAGGGGGCTTACGGGACTTTCGGGGAGTGGGGGGGGGGCTAGAAAAGGGGAAATCATTTGAAATGTAAATAAATTATATCGAATAAAAAAAAAAGAATGAAAAAAAAAAAAGACATGTTTGTCCTATGGGGATGGGGCATCTGGGAAAGGGGAAATCATTTGGAATGTAAACAAAGAATATAGAAAATAAAAATATTTATAAAAATAGAAGACATGTTTGTCCTTTGTTGCAACTTTCCTTCTGATGTAGGGAGAATGTGAAATGGCCCATTGCCTTAGTTAAAGTTTGTACCATGGTGATAGGACACAAAGCAGAAGAATGTAGAAGAGGAAGGTTTGTTTTGGATGACGATTTTTTTGGAGGGGTTTCCGTTTATGTAATGAGAGGGGTTGGAGGTGGGAGCTGCTCTGCCTGTAGAGGTGGAAAGGTGGCCTCTCTCTCCCTGGCATAGACCAGGAAGCAGAAACAGTAGGCCAGAACCAGGGACAGTAAAGGCCACCCCCAGTGACCTACTTCTGCTAGCCAAGCCCACGCCCTAAGCAGACAGCCTTTAGGACAGGCCTACAGACTGGGGAGGAGCAGTCAAGACATGAGCCTTCCTGGGACAGTTCAGATCCAAACTGCCACACGTTTGCATTCAGATACAAACACATATGTTTACATTGAGTCCTTCCTGTAGGAGGCTCACCTTGCCCTCTGAGTAGATCAGATGTCCTGTTCTGTGTTTCTGTAGACCTTTTCTCTCAGTTCTGGCATTTGCACCCTCATATTTCTTTCTTTCTCTGGAGACCACACGGAGAAAGAGTCTTTTGCTTGTCAGTCAAGAGCCTGGAAGACTTATGTGTGTAAATGAATGACACTGAACAAATGAATGAATAAATGAATGAAAAGCCACAAAGAAAAATTATTTAAAAATCACACTGAGCGAGGATGTGTTTAACAATTTTGAGAACACAAAGTGGCTGTATAAAACACTAAGTTCATGTTGTGTAATCTGAGCACCTCAAATTCCTCATCCCTGCGTACATGAAATTCTATTTTGCACTTAAAGTCTACCAACTATTGAGTGCAGAGGGACAGCAGTCTCAGGAGCGAGCATCTCAGATGCAGGGCACACCATCATCTGTGCTGGGAGTGCAATGTGGTCTCCTGTGTGCTTCTGCTGTGGGAAGCAGAACAGAAACCCTCACATCTGCTCCCAACCTTCTCAGTGCCTCATTGTTCCCAGCTGGACACTTCTGCAGGATTCCTTCAGTAGTGGATGAGGACTACTGAAGATGTTCAAGAGGAGAATCTGCAGTTGGGAAACCACCCCCTTTTCTCACCACATAAGCCATCTTGCTGTCTGTGGATAGATCTCGGGGTGCATGGTAGATGTTGAGAGTGGAATTGTACTTGCCAAGTAAAGTAACTGAGACTCTGACACTCCCCCATCCCCAGCCAGTAACTCAAAACCTGCCCTTAGTTGGAAACAGAACCTTTTCAGTCAATAGGCTGGGTTGAAATTCTTGCAAAAACAGAAAACTTGAACACAAAGACAGACAGACTCTTCCAAGAAGACCATGTGAAGGGACACAGAGATGTGGCCACTTGCAGAGGAGATCAGACAAGGCAATGATTGGGGCAGGTCTGGGAACAGGTGACACTGTCAGCAACTGAACTCCCCTTTCCCCCTCCCCCCAGTACTTAGGAAGAGTGAGCCAGCACCTGGCCCCTGGACTTCCAGTTTCCACAGCCCTGAGCAATAAAGCTATGAATTTTGAAGCCACACAGCTTGTGGTACGTTGTTATGACTGCTTTAAAACAGTTGATGTGGTTATATATTTTCTTGTTCATTTAAGAGAATTCTGTAAGAACTAACAGGTTAATTGGAAGGAAGAACAAGGAGGCAGATGTAGGAGAACAGTTAGAAAGTAGGGAAGGGGGAAATTGAACTGGTGAAAACATGTAAACCAATAAGCTGATTGTATCCATTGCTGACAGAACCTTTTAGTTGTTTAGTTGAGTGGGAGGAGACTGACTCTCCATCTGCAGAGGGAGCTGGAGGGCATTCCCATGAGGAAAGGAAGTGGGACTGGGCGAAGTCTGGGTAACAGGGAGGCATTCCTGTCCTCTGAGCTACAAGCAGAATTGGCTTCGGATCAGCTAGTGGGTAGAGTGGTGAGCCACCATCTTGGTGGCTCAAGATGGGATGTGATAACCTCCCTCGAAAAGCAGGAAGAACTCTGTGTGAGTGCCTTGGTTGTACTAACACCTCACTATCACAGATATCAGGGATTCTAGAGAGAACAGTAAAATCATACTTTTTTCCTCTGTAGCTCAAAGAGGCAAGCAGGACGTCACCCCTGCTAGACTGGAGAAAGTGTACTATTGTGAAATCCTGAATCTGGCCAGAATTTGTCTTTCAGAAGACAAACTAGATAGAAGAGGGCCCTTGTAAGTCATAGAAATGATGGCTGAGGGAAGGACAGTCTGGCCAGGTATCACATTTAATAAGGTAACCACCTCATCAAGCTCTGCATGGAGTCAGCCCAAGAGGTCACAAGACCATTGGGAGACACCATGAAAATAACATGGAGAAAGGGGGCGTGGCACGATGCCTCCCAGGATACTGTGAAGGGAGGCTGAGAAAGAGGCTGAAGTATGGTAGCCGCCTCCTGCATTGGAACATGTGCTTCTTATCCTGTCGACCTTTCAACTCAAGATAAACACAGAGAATGGATGAGAACAGCAAGGAGCAAGTGTGGAGCTGTCTATGGAAGGACTTTTTTGGTAGTGGGCAGGGCATCTTGCCTGTCTGGGTAGTGAGTTTCCTGTGAGACTTGCTCTAACAGGGGACAGGTTGTTAATTACCCCCTGATATAGCAGGGGTAATTCAAAGAAGCAGCAGTTGGATAGGGGGACCAGTTAAGTACTATGAAGTCTGGCTTTCCAATTAGGGGAAGACACATTGAGGTGAAATGCTGACTCAGCAGGGCTTAGCCATGGTAGATGAGGGAGCACCCTTCTATCAGAGGGAACTGCAAATATGGATCCTGGGACATTTGGATCCTTGCTCTGGGAATTGTGAAAAGACAAGAAGGGGAGTAATTAAAGTAAGGCTGTAGAGAGGGAGAGGGAGGAGGAGGAGGAGGAAGAAGAAGAGAAGAAGAAGAAGGAGAAGAAGAAGAAGAAGAAGAAGAAGAAGAAGAAGAAGAAGAAGAAGAAGAAGAAGAAGAAGAAGAAGAAGAAGAAGAAGAAGAAGAAGAAGGAGGAGGAGGAGGAGGAGGAGGAGGAGGAGAAGAAATTGGCTCACAATCATGATAGCTAAATCTAAACTGCAGGAAGAAAGAGAGAGGGGAGGAGACAGAGGAGAGAGAGAGAGAGAGAGAGAGAGAGAGAGAGAGAGAGAGAGAGAGAGAGAGAGAGATGGGGGCATAGACAATTCCAAGATTTAGAAAATTCCAAAAGCCAGGAAGCCTTTGTGGGGTTGACCAGGGCCATACTGTCTGAGGAATTCATTGTTTCCCACTCCTTTAGATTTAAAATGTCTATGTGATGTTGATCATGGCTCCTCATCCTTGTGGAGATACAGAAATGACACACAGACATGAAGATGCAGGAATGATCTATAGGATCGAGGTTAATAGGCCATAGGGATGAATCTGGTAAACCCTTTGCCCAGAGAGGGAGGAGAGTCACCAACAGTGTTACACACCCCTCAGGGAACAGCAGGGACATTCAAAATTCCTGTAGTTGTTTACCTTAAATGAAACATCAAAATGTGTATCAAATGTTGATGCTACATTGGATGTTATTTCTCTTTGGGTGTTCTGGGATAATACAGCCTGATCCTATCAACACTATCTTGTATAGCTTTTAATTTTGTGCAGAAAAGTCCCAAAGTTAAAGTAGTATCTACTCCTAAGTGGTAATGTCATACAATTCTTAAAAGTCCCCATTTTTGCAGAAGTGAAGATTATCCATGGGTTCAGTGATTAAGTGTAGGAATGGTATCCAAGCACCTAATGTACCTTTAACTGGCTTTCCTAGTATTTGTGAGAGTGTCTGTGGAGGTCAGTCCCATGCTACATGCTGTGTCTCATAGATCAACAGCCCTCTGGTGTGTGTGTGTGTGTGTGTGTGTGTCTCATTCCCCTTGATTACTGTACTTTAATCTCTGTCTAAACCTTTGATAATAAACTTCAACTGTCCTTTAAAAACAAAAAGCCAAATTCACATCAGGGATATTTGAATAAGCCTCTTCACATTTGGCTTATCTTGGATTATTAAACTATAATCATACATTTGCATAAATTTAGGAATTAGAAAATAATATTTTCGTGTAGACTCTACTGCTCTGAAGCCGTTCCAAGGCCAGCGTACATGTTTCTTGCCTCTGAGTACGTAATGAGCTCTGTGGTATTTTCTCTGATTGCAGTGTCACTAACTTTCTTTCCCCAATCGCTTGTTCTTTCCAGGCTAAAGGACACAGGCAGGTGCCTGAATCAATTTTATAAAATTACAAATGATATTTTTGGAAGTCTTGTGGCTGTTGTATTTAATTAAAATCTTGAGATATCTTGCTGAGAGTATGTTTTTAAATGACCCCCCCCCCCAAAAAAAAGAAAGAAAGAAAAAGAAAAGAAAGAAAAAGAACCTTTTTATTCCCTTATTTTGTGACTAAGCCTGGCTTTCAGAATTCCAGCGGTGACGGTTTAAACTTTAAATCAACAGAGAAAAATCCCTTCAGTGCTTTTGTCTTAGTATTTTATGTTTTGTTATTTCTCAGAATCACATATATGTACCTGTCAGGATTGCCAGGAGAAAAGATGTGGTTTACCCCTTTGGGGCTGATTTGGCTTTTCCAAACTCTGATCTTGGACCTGCAGAGGTTTTAGTGCTGCCCCTCCCCCCTCGCCTTCACAATCACCAGTCTCCAGGGACAAGCTTTGGGCCACTCAGGAGGGCTGACCCTGTACCCCCACCCCAGCTCGGATCTGGCAAGCTGGAGCCAGGAGTGAACCCTTTCAGACTCCTGCCAGGTAGCCCTGTGCCCCATGGGAGCAACTCTCCTACCTGCGAGTCCCGAGGAGGCAAACAGCAGAAGCAGTGTGTGCAGCAGCAGTGGTGGCAGGGCCGGGTGGCCGGGCACGGGGTCCTGAGACCCTGCATGGGCTGTCAGCTCGGGTCACATCTCGGGAACGCAGCGTGGCCTCCCCAGGGCTCCTCTCCCGCTACAGTTGGAGCCCAGACTCCACTGTGCTCAACCGGCTTCCCCCGCAGGGGTCCGCGCCAGGGAGGCTGTCTGGGTTTCAGTTCCCAGTCCACAGGCTTCAAGGGGCGATGGAGGTCAGCGTGGATAAGGACTCAGCCCAGCACAGCAGAGTCTTCTCAGCTGCTTGAAATGTCAGGTTTCATCCCGGAAGAAGAAGAAGCTGGAAGGCTGACAAAGGTACCTATTTCTCAACATAGGGTTGGGTGTGCTGCCTTACCTTGGTGGCGATTTCCTCCCCACACCCCTAAGTCAGGTGTCTTTGCATTTAAAGAAGAGCAGAGACAACCTCAAAACAAAATAGAAATCTCCCAAACCAGAGAGGGCCATCCCCCCAATGAAGAGAGAAAGGAAACACTTAGAAACACTGAAACAAAGATCTGCAAACAGATCTCAGGGCTCGTCCTTTCTAGGAAGTTGTAAATATTAAGCACAAAGAGAAAATAAACAAATTAACCATTTACTTCAGGCATGTTCTCTCTTTCCTTCATAAACTTCGGTTGCAGATGCACAAATAACGAGAAATAACTGTGAAATTGGAACAACAGACATTACATTAAGAAGAAAGGTGTTTCAGTAACTAAAAGAAAACAGACAAACGGCCCGTTTTTGTGGTGGAGGCCGTTAGAGATGCAACCATTTTTAGAGTGCCTTACACTCCTGTGTTCTTCTGTCTGGAAGAGAAGTAAGTCTTGGGTTGGGGATGAAGGCTTCTAGAAGGAGGGTTAGAGCAAGTCCTGCTTCTCGGTTGCGCTTCTAGTTCTCACCGCTAGGGGGCACTGGAGGGGAGGGACAGGACCTGCTTGCTGCTTACTTGCTGTTCTCTTAGTAATTCCTGGACTCATCCCATCTTAGTTCTAGCAGCCTTTGGTCCTAGTTTCCAGCGTCTTCGTCTATGCGAAGGGTTTGCCCCTTGGCCGGACCTGATTCTCATGGGTCCGAATCTCCATTTAGTGAACTTCCTTTACCTTCTATGTTTCTCCAGCCCTAAGAGTGGGAATTGCAGTCAGTATATACTAGTTTCCACCTTCGGCTTCTTTTTCAGCCGTCAGTTCTCTGACTTCTGCCTGCTAAGATACCTGTTACGTTTCTTGACTTTCCTGCGCAAACTAGACTCTTACTGATTCATATGTAATTCCTGAAAACTGTAAGAAGATAGTGTGATAGCAATATATTCTTTTTATATCAGTGTTAGGACTTGTATGCATTTCTGTTTAAATATGACTCATTCATAGCTCAGTGAATTAAAGGGGCTAGCTCAAGCAGACATATACCTGGATTTCTCAACTTAAACACATATTGATTGGGAGAGTGTCTACAGCCTGTTCTCTTAGGCTAGTGATTGGGAGACAGTCAGACCCTGCCCTCTCTGGTGGCCAATCCGGAATTCCCTTGGAAGGACTGATCTTTCTTCAGTACCAGACTCCTCCTGTCCTCAGGAAGGCTCAGACTCACTAGGTTCGAACTCTCCTCTCCAATCAATGGGAAACATCGCAGTTTACCATGCACCAGAGAGGAGAGTTTCACGTCTTGTATTAAACCTGTCACCCAGAGCTCATCTTAGGGCACTTCTTCAGCCTCTTTTAGTATTTTTGTGGTGTTTGCCCTTTGTACTCATACGTTCTAACTTCCAAGAGTTATTCAGTGTGAGAAACCATCCATCTGAGGTGAAATAAACTCCAGTGTATCCTCCAAAGATCTGAGAATTAACAGAATCACATAGGTATTTTCTTCAACTTAACCATAATACAAACAGGGTGTTAGCATTTATCACCGTGAAATCTTATGAGACAAATGGACTAAGTGTTTCTGGGTTTTCTATAAAACAAAACAAAAAACAAAAAGAGCCTCATGACCTAGTTAGCATCACCCCAAAATCCCACTTCCATCACTACCACCATGCACACACACACACACACACACACAGAGAGAGAGAGAGAGAGAGAGAGAGAGAGAGAGAGAGCAAGACAGAGAGACAGAGAGACACAGAGAGAGAGAGACAGACAGACAGAGACACTAACAAAATATATATTTTCCTATTCCATTTTAAATACTAAGTAGTTTCCAGACATGGCTTTGCTTTGTCAACTTGACAGAAATTGGGAAGAGAGTCTCAAATCAGGAATTGTCTGCATTGGGTTGATCTGTGGGTATATCTGTATAGGATTGTGTTAAGATAATGGATGTAGTAGATACAATCCACTATGGGCAGTACCATTCCCTATGCAGTGTGTTCAGCGCTGTGTAATAGCAGAGAACTTCAGTTGATACAAGCAAGTATGCATATACACATTGTTTACTGTCATCTTTCTGTTGTGGATGTGGTGAAACTTGCATTAAAAGTTTCTACCTTGACTTCCCCATGGTGATGGATCTTAACTTTGAATTGTGTGCTGAAATAAATCCCACAACCAAGCTGCTTGTTGCCAGGGTATTTTATCACAGCCACTGAAGTGAAACTAGAGTACCTGGTATGGTATATAATATTGATACTAGGAAGTTAGTGATTGCTTCATTTGAGTCAGATACTAAGTAAGGAGTTGACATGTGCTAACTCCTTTAAAGCCAAAAATCCCATGAAGTAGTTTTATTCTCCGAGTTTCAAGGAAAGCAGACAGGCTTGAACATGTTCCTTCTTTAAGAGCAAGAGGAGTGGAACTGGATGGAGTTCTCCTTACTCTAATATCAAAGTCTGTTTCTTTAACAGTTTTCTTCTTTGCTACTTACATTTAAGAAAATGAAGTGAACAACCTTGGAGTTTGAAACATGTAGACGAACAAGTCAATTGAAATGCCTATAGTTGTTAATTTATGGTTTTAGATTGTTCACTGCATAGTGAATGGGAGAAAAATGCTCATTCCTGAAAATCAAGTATAGCCAGAGGCAGGTCTGTACGAATGTGACTACTTTTAAAGTCAACTTGCATGGGCAGTAGTTACAGGAGAAACTTGGTGAGATTGAGTTATTTGTAACAGGTGAAGAGCGGGGTACAAATGCAGAGGAGAGAGTCTTAGGGAAGTGGTCAATAAGCATCCAGGCCAGATGTGGTCCCTGGGGTCTTTTCAGGGTCTTATCATCTGTTATGTGTGGAATTCAGAGAGTCCTTGCAATGTTTCTGCATTATACCATCAACCTAAATACAAATTTAATCTAACACCTAAAGTTATATAAATCTTTCCCTCCAACTCTTTCAGAAAACCAATGTATTTAATCACTTCTCTTTTGGGGAGTAGGCTATGCTTTTCTTAATAGAGTAATTCTTGGATATGCTCAGTGGTAGAGCACTTGATTAGCTTTCCCCCCCCCCTTTTTTAAAAAAATGAATATCATTTTCATTTATATTGCCAATGAGAACAGTTCTTTGTGTCTAGGGGGTGGGCAGTGATTCCTACCTAATGCCATGCTCCTGTTGGTTCTCGAGAGAGTATACGCTTTTTTGGCCCTCTCCATGCCAGATGTGGTACAGGTCTGCCACATCCCTCAGAAAAGCTTGATTAGGTTTTATAAAGCCTTCTGCTCAATCCCAGCCCTGAAAGAGAGTTGTAACTTGAAGCATAACATACAAAGAGAAAAAAGAGCAAAGTAGTTGTAGTTCTCCAAATCCTCACAAAGTGAACTTGCTGCTAAGCATTGTAGAAGGCCATGCAGAGCCAAAATAATGTTTCCACAGCAAATATCCAGTTAACAGTGCTCATCTTCGAATAATTCAGCGGATTCTCTCACATCTGGCTTCTTTCATTTAACTTTACTCTTACAAAGGTATGGTGTTCTGAATAAGAATGACCCTATAGGCCCCAGGGAGTGGTACTATTAGGAGGTGTGGCCTTGTTGGAGTAGGTATGGCGTTATTGGAGGAAGTGTGTCACTGGGGGAGGACTTTGAGGTTTCCAAGGCTCAAGCCAGGCCTAGTAGCTCACTGTCTCTTCTTGCTGTCTGCTGGTCCAGGTGTAGAATTATCAGCTCCTTTTTCAGCAACATATCTGCCTGAATCCCACCATGCTTCCTGCCATGATGATAATCAACAGAACTTCTGAATGGTAAGCCAGCCCCAAGGACATGTTTTCCTTTGTAAGAATTGCATTAGTCACAATGTCTCTTTACAGTAACAATATCCCAAGTAAGACAAAATGTTACTCACAGGGCTCTAGAGATGTCCCTCTGGTTAAGAACCCTTGCTGCTTCTATCAGCTTTGGTTCCTGGCACCAGCACGGCAGCTCACTATTATCTCTGATTCTTGGGGTTTTGGCACCATCTTACAGCCTTCATGGGCACCAAGTATACATCTGGTACAATACATTCAGGCATGCATGCATTCAGATGCATAAAATTAAAATAAATAGCATTGCAATTTTTTGACAAACTACAAACTTCCTGTGAAGTATCATGGAGGTTACATATATGAGTTCTATATTGAGGCTGATGATTTATATAATTAGGAGATGCTTGAGCTGTTCCCTTGCATGAACAATAACTGAATACTCAGAAAGACAGAAACCATGGAGATAGTAAAAATAAAAGCTTGGTTCATATAGTATAGGTGATACCTAAGGCTAGAATAACTCTAAAAGGCTTCTGGTTTAGGCATTTTATAGGGCCCCTGTGTCCTCCCTTCCCTTATAGTTTCAGCTCCCACACTGAGTCTTATGTCTTCTGGGAATAAGAAGGCTTATGTCAGGAAGCCTGTTGTCACTTTTCTAGTCCACCTGTGTCCATCTAAACTGCCTTCATGCCCCATCTCAGAGACTGACACTGTTGTCAGGAAAGGGGGTGATGATCACGTTAGCTGCTTCATGCTGTGAGGGGGCATAGTCCATGGGAGTGTCAGTCCAAGAGAAGGGGGACTCCCATGAGGAGTTCTGGAACTGGTCCTATTTTGACACACAGTATATATCTGAGGCTCCATTTAAAGGGCCATCTGTAGAAGTAGAAGGGCTGAAGGTGGGGGAGAGGAGAAAACTAGAGGACACTGCATAACAAACAAAATAGGTGACTGTTTCCTGAAGTGTCGCCTGTAGTAGCAACTGATCCAAGGCTGGTCTGAAGAGTGATGAACCCAGGATCTGCTTTCAGACACTTTGGTAGCTCTTGGGATGACCAGACGCACACTGAGGTCTTTTTCACATGGCTTCTAAAGAGGGAGAAAGAAAATCAATTTAACCTAAGAATCAAATGACAGTTAAAACCAGGGGGATTATCTCTCTTGGTTGCAGGTAGATAATGCAGTGCTGAGTTGTGCCAAGGTCATAACATTCTATATCTGGGCAGCATTTTTCTTATCAAGAAGAAAATCACTAATGAGAAATGGTTGTCTGAACAACATCTCATGTGGTCTTAAACCTAATGTCTAGGGAGTATGGTCTTTTAAACTGTTCAAGAAATACACCAATCATTTTAATTTTTGGTTATAATTTTCTGCTGGGTGTTTGAGACAATTCAGGTGGAGAAAATTAACTATATTTATGTGTTTTGAATATCAAGTCTGGTAGAAGATATGATCCTTGGGGGTTATTTGAGCTTGAGAGCATCTAAGCTTCTTTTACAACTGTGCTCATTCTATGTGAGGATAATTCTAAGTCCATGCTTAGCCATGTCTTTCCTTTGGAGGAAAGATCCATGGAGGGTCCTGTATGGACTGTCCTCTTGTAGAGTGGACAGTGGTTAGAAAATACCAGGTGGAGTTTCACGGCCTCCCTGAACAACAGAAACGGTGATTCCTCCCACACAAATAACACTTTATAAGAGATACCTGTCAATCCTACTTGACCTTGGAGGCTAAGGAGGAATATATTGTTCTTTTTAATCAAAGTTGATTTGATTTGAATTGATTCAATGGTTTTCTGGTTCTATACTTCTGGAATAAGAAAGTATTGCACTTGTGTTTAATTGTATGAGAGTCCACATCTGAAACTATCTAGACATAACTAGATATAAGTCAGTGTACTTCAAGAACGTAATCATGAACTGTCTATATCCAAAACATTAGTAAAAATAACTAGATAAAGCAAATATAAAAATGTACCTGAAACATGCCTTGTACTTCTTGTCATCTTAGGGTTGTCCTCATGCTTTTGGGGAAATACCTTCGTCCGACTGCTTGTGTCAGTGACATGCAGCAACACATGGCCCGGATGCATGCTGAAATTCTCTTCTTCCATTTCTCAGAGCACCTTGGCTGCGGGGATCTTGGAAGTAAAGGTCTCCTTCTTTCTGGGTCACTTGAGGCCTTTTCGGCCTGAAAGATAATGCAAAAGCTGTTATCTAGTACCTCTATCACTTCTACCACAGTGTGAGTTCCTAAACAAACACAAGGGGTTGTCATTAATCTTTGGTGACGGCTCCCCTAGGGGGGCACCTTCGTGGGTGGAAGAGGGACATTTGTCTCCCTACTTTGTTTTAGACGATGTTTTCCTGTAGATGAGACTAATATCTTAAGGAAAGGTTTCCTGGCCCTTCTTCTGGGCGGCAGAGGGAAAATGTTAGGATCTGCTGTTCAAGGGAAAGGTGTCACTCCTGGATTAATTAAATTTGTTTGGATATAGTTGCCATAGTCCTGACATGCCTAGGTTTTCATGAGGTAGTAGGTAGCCATAGTTTCATTAAACTATGTTTTAATGATTCTCATATTTCCTGCGAATGAAACCCACTACTTTCCATGGCCCCTCTTATGTCAGGTTCTGTGAAGGCAGTGTCTCTGTTTTAATGAAATGTGAAAGTCTTGAAACCATGGATGGCTTAGGAGGTCTTGTACCTTTGTACACTGCGTTGCATTGATAGTTAATAAGAGACTTATCATGCTCCTTAAGTCTTTAGAGAGATTGCAAGGTATTTGGTATTTTCCTTGCATTACTTTAGTGCTCAATCCAGACAGGGTTCCTGCTCTAAATGGAAGAAATCCAGTAGTCATGTAGTATAAAATGATGTCCAGGCAATTGTCCTGACATGCCTGGGTTTTTAATAGGTGGTAGGTAACCAAAGTTTCATTGAACTATTTTTGTTTAATGATTCTCTGATGTACTGCAAATGAAACCCAATGTTTTCCATGGACTCCATTATGTCAGGGTCTGGGAAGCTGGTACCTCTGTTGGAATGTAATGTGAAAGACTTGCTTCATGCTCCTTAAGTCTTTAGAGAGATTGTAAGGTATTTGGTATTTCCCTTGCATTACTTTAATGCTCAATTCAGACAAGGTTCTTGTTCCAAATGGAAGCAATCCAGTCATTGTGTAGTATAAAATGACACCCTAGGCCTACATGTCTACTTTTGGGGACATCATAGGCTATGCCTCCGAAGATCACTGGAGCATTGAACTGGAAAGCTCCACACAGCCTTTCCAGTTTTTGCTCAGGCGTGAATCTGGCATCTAAGCTGAAGTCAATAAGTGTAGCCTTTCCTTGTTTATCCACTATGACACTGTCAGGCTTTAAGTCTCTGTGAACCACACATTCACCGTGACAATAGCCTATGGCACTGAGGAACTGAACAAATATGCTCCTAGCTTAATCTTCCTTCAGACATCCAGCATCCTGGACTCATTTAAGTAGCTCTTCTCCTCTGGCTACTTCCATTATTAAACAATTGTGTGTTCTGTCTCTATAACTTGTAAAAGGGAAACAATATTTGGGTGTCTTAGCATTTTCATGATTTAGACTTCCAGCATTGTTGGCTCCAACCACTTCTCCCTCTTCAGGAGAGCCTTGAAAGCAACTGGGGTACCTTTTAAGTGGTGGGAGCATAGCCTCAAGTCGGAAGTGTCACTCTCTCCCAAGGTCTCCAACATTGTGTACTGCATCATGAACACATCCTCACTGAACATGCTGACCACAGTGTCAGGCTCTGATAACTCTGACTCATTGTCTGAATACATGGTTGGTAGCAATGCAACTGCCCAAGACATTGATGCCTGGGGAAAAAAGGAAAGGAGATATAAAGAAACTTACTGAGACATGAGGGATGAGAGTAAAAAATCACTGGGATCCAAAATAAAAAGAAAGGACAAAGTGAAAACCACTGAGACAAGAAGCTTTAACCTATGTGGAGAGCCTTCTTGGGGTGCTGTGCTGCCTGGAAGGAACTTGACATTGACCAGGGACATGGGCTTCAGGCAGGAATCTGACATTTGGGCATTAGAGGGACGTAGGTTATGGCAGGAATGTTTAACTTAGAGTGGAACAAGAGAACCAAGCTTCAGGCAAGATTCTGGGCTTGGACAAGGAAGCAGGCTCAGGTGTTTTGGTCATTCTGACAAAGGGAAACAAGTGTCACAGAACTTTGCTTATTGCCTTGACAATTTTGTGTTTACTGTCTTGCTTGTTCTTCATTGTACTACTATTGATCTTAATTCCTGCATGTAATTAAATTGGTACAAAAATGGATTGAGAATTATTAAACCTGCCTTCAGTCTCAGAATTGACTGAGGTCATACTGCAGCTTTGTCTAATTGTCTTTCTTTTCAATCCTCACTCCTGCACTGGAGAACCTGTTGACTGAGTGAGCGGGCTTGGTCAGGTGACACCTTGTGAGAACCCTGTCAGAAACAGCAGGCCAGCTCCCCACAACCCAGAATGGGGGCTCAAAGCTGGACTGAAACTTTGCATTCTGCCCAGGACTGCCTGGGGGAGGATAAGGCCTATACAGAAGCAGCCTGCCTAGGTTGAGGCAAGAGAGGGAAGTGACTCAACAAAAAGACAAAGCCAGGAAACACCACAACTGCTTCAAGGTGGGCAGGACAGGGCCAAATTGCAGAGACAACCTCCCTTCTCGAGGTGACCAATAATTTTAAATGTTGCTTAGGGTAACCGGTCACAGTTGTCCAACTTAGGGGACCCCTGAACTCCCTGCCAAAATGTTCATAAAAAGGGTAGTCTTAGTGAGCTCAGGATCTCCTGCCTGTGTGCTGAGGGAGCCCCGTGCACACTGGAACAATAAACCTCTTGCAGATTGTAGTGATTCTGGTTTCTGTGGCCTTATTGAGTGTGGCGGTGTCTTCCGACAGACTCTTACATATGATTCATTGCCCGGGAAGTTTCCCTCCTCAAGCCCCAGACGGAGTGTATGGGGAGGTTTACTCAAGCAAGGTAATGTGGGATACATGTCTGTCATTTTTGTCTGTGTGTTTGTGTTGTGTGCCTCTTTCTTTTTTTCTCCTAAAGGCCACATTTGGTCTGTAGTTTTGGTTTTGATATGTAGTTGCCAGAATGGCCGTCAGACTTGCCAGAATGCTGTGGCAATATTGGGGGACTGGGAGGACCCTCGGGTCTCCCGCTGGGAGAAAGAATCCAATAGGGTTCTTCTCCATCTGGGCAAAGGGGGATTCTGCCTTTGGCCATCTGAGTCTGTTTTTGTAGTTGCCAGAATGGCAAGCAGAGGTGCTGGAATGCTGTGGGGACTTTGGGGGACTGGGAGGATGTTCTGGTTTTCCACTGGGAGAAAGAATGTGATAGGGTTCATCTCCATCTGGGCAAAGGGGGATTCTGCCCTCAGCCATCTGAGTCTGTTTTTCTTTTGTGGTGGTTGCTGGGCGGTTGTTTTTTACTGTCTTAGTGTCCTCTGTTTTGTTTTTGGACTTGGACTGATGACTGTTTGAATCCATGGGACAGGCTGCTTCTACTCTGACTCTGACAAATTTTTAGGACTGGGTCTGCAAGTCACTCAGACCAAGTCCCACATATCATTGTCTGGGAGGACTTAGCCACCTTTCTGCCCTCCTGGGCCCATTGCTTCTTATCCTCCACAGGACCTCTGCTGTTGGGGACTTATGCTCTCGAGGAGACCCCCAAGGGACAGTGTTATCAGATCCTGATGCCAATCTCCTCCTTTTAGACCCTTCTCCCTACCCTCTTTCTTTGAATTCACAGAGGACACCACCCGCCCCTTCAGCCCCATCTTCTAAGGCTGGTTCTGGACCAGCTATGGGGGACTGCAGTTGACAAGTTGTCCCCACCTCTGGCCCCTGCAGTGACATTTCCCCTCAGAGCATACATATGCCTCACAGCAAGAATGGCAACCGAGCTCTTATGGATTCCCTCTCTGCCACCCTGAGTGGAGCTACAACTCCCCTGAAGGTAACGGGATCCTTGTAAGTACAAGCAGTTACATATTTATACAAGTGTGCTTTCTGCTCTGTGCATTGTCTGGCTTTGGTGCACCAATTTGCCAATTTGTGTCTGTCTCTCTTTCGTTCTTTGAATGTTTTATGTTTTAAAAAAATGGTAAAACTTCATCTGCTGGTGACCCGTTCAGTCTCAGTTTACACGGCAGGGGTTGATTTAAAGTGCCTCACATTAAACTTGGAGTAAAAAGCTGCTTTTAAAAGAGCCAGCAGCATCTCAAATTCTAGGGCAAATGGGTTGATGGTTATTTTTTCTAGAGAAATCTCTACAATTGTGATTATGGGTTCAAAGTACTTTTTTCTCTTGAAATTACAGCTAGAAAAAAATTGGTTTAATTTTATAGGATTCCTGTCGTCACATTATTTTTATGTCTAATTGGTCTTAAAGGTATAGGTTTTTGCATGTCTTGACTATAAAGTATTGGCTTATAAGCTATTGGGCATGATTTAAAAGGTATAATGTTGGTAACAAAAAGTTAGTTTAAAACTGGTAACTCAGGGTTGGAGCCAGCAGGAGTGACCAAGACTGACAGGAATGCCAGCAGACGCTCTCTGCCACACCTCTCTCACTGAAGGGACAATCATGGAAGTCTCGAGACCAAAAAGCACTGTAAAAGCCCTGCCACTGTCCATTCAGTCCTATTTATATTCCCTCAGAACATCATGTGTCCTCCAGGGGCCTTGCCTCAGCACATTAAGTCTGTCTTAGCAACACTCCCTGTAAGTCTGTATCAGCTGACATCACTCTGCCAATTGGCCCCAGTCTGAGGAAGTGGCAAGAAGCCACCTGAACACCACCAGAAGGATTTTGGTGCATTTCTCTCTATGGAGTCATGACAAATGGAGCTCAGCTAGGCAATGTAAGGGGAATCAATACATGGATGTGTTTAGAGAAGAATCCTCTCTCGTGCATCTTTTCATATGCTTGATTTAGCAAAGCTTCCTTTCACCTGTGTCTGCTTCAGACAACACTCCTTCCATGTCTGTTCCAGCAAAACACCATCTACCACAACTGACTTTCCAAAGAAACCATGACTTCCTACTTTATTTATAGCTCTAAGTATATGGGGGCTTTCTAGGCCCAGTTCATTTGACATGATTCACTAAATACCATGTGGCTGGCTGCAGAGGAAAATGTTGGGTGTGGTCTGCTTCTGGGATGGTACCATGTGCTGGATATGGCCTCTGAACTATCAGTCTTCTGCAATAACCAATTTGATTGCGGTTTGAAACAAGGAACAAATATTTCATCAGGTCCTTAAAACATTCATTTTAGCATACTTTTATGATTTTGTCTTAGAACACGTTATTAACACACCAGTATATTTATTGGAAAATGTTAAAACTTTTCGTGGAGATGAGAAAGGGTGATTCTACATTAATGTTCCCTTTGCAAGGAATGGCAGTGAACACATATCATAAACAGCTGATTGCAGTAGCCTTCTCTACTATCTGTAAAGTTATTTGCCCTTTGCCAGTTAATTTTTATCTACATGGAAAACAGAGTTTTAAGTCCTCCTGTGTCAAGCTTAAGATGAGGTTACTATAAGATAAAACCAATTAATATATCCTAACAACCTTTGAAAATCATTGAGAATAAGCAAATTCTCTTTATTTGATATTACTATCACTATTCGCAGCCTGAGCTGGAGCATCAGGTCTGGGGTGGTCCACTTCCAGAAGGTCTTGACAGCAGCAGCAGCCTCCCTCCTTTCTTTGGCAGGCAGGCTTATGGGTCTGGCTCCGAAGTCTCCATTCTCCTCTTATGTCAGGTACCTTGGGTCATCAGCCAGAGAAGCAAGAGCCATTGAGAGGAAGACTGAGAAAATGTAGACCTATCTGCTGATGGGTGTGGCTTCTTGCATGTGCTGGGGTGAGGAGAGGCCAATCAGGACAAAGCTGTAAAACCCAAGGAGAACGTGAGAGGCCTGACAAAAGAATGTGGGGTGTAACAGCATCAAATCAGGAGGCACACAACATGAAGCTAAGTCATGTGGGAACAACCTTTCAGGCAGCCACACTGGCATCCAATTCACCTTTCACCTGAATGAGCTTCACTGAGGGAAATTCTGGCTCCCCATTCCCACTATACCGTTTTTATATCACGGGAAAAACAGTAGTCAAAACTGTGGTAGATGGAAATGGACCTCCTGGTTAGATTCAGAGGATAATCTTATTCTTGGGTTACTTTGCTCTTATTTTCTCCCTGTTCTAGGAATTAAAGGACCAGCCCATTTAATTTTGACTCTTAAAATCTCAAAAAGGGTCATGTAAACAAATATGCTTTGTTCTGAAGTTTAGGGGGAACTACACTTCAGAGGTGTGCTGGTTAGATTTTTGTTAGAATGACATGAGCTACTATCACCTGGAACAGGAAAACTGCTGAAAAAATTTCCTTTGTCAGATTACCTGTGGGCAAGTTTGTGGGCCATTTTATTAATGATTGAAGTCGAGTGCCCAGGAACTTTACATAGGATCACCACTGTAGTTTGCAGTGTATTTGTTTGGTAATCTCTGGGTACTGATCAGTGGGGGACATGGGGCAAAGAACCAGCTTTGATTAACAAGAGAGCAGGACATTAAAGGGAAACTTCGATGAGCCAGGATAATTGCTGCAACTCATCTTTGGCTGAGACACTTGACATGATTAAGAAGACAGAGACATCACAGAGCTAAAATCTTCTCAAAAGCAATCCCTTGGTATATCTCAAGAGAAGTCTGTTTGAATGGTGGCAAAGTCTGCTTCTCATGCTGGAAGTCAAACAAGATCTTGTGTAAGAATTTCCCGGGTGGTATTGGTTTGGGCAGCCTGAAAGCTGAGGGGTCAAAGGGGAGGTAGAAAACAGCCCCAGTTTGGTGCTGTGAGAGGCCAGAAGAGTCCATTGTTGAAGGTGTAGCCTCATTACAGTGCAGCCCTGAACACACTGGAGATGCCAAGACTCAGTGATAACCATATCAATGATAGGTGTGGACCGATTCCATCTGACAGGTGAAGACAGGATGTGTGGGCTGTGGACAAAAGAAACCCAGAGGGGGTGTGGCCCAAAACCATTTGCATCTCAGAAGATCCAGAGTCCTGTGCTTGGGACACTGAGCTGAGCCACAGGAACTGAGTTACACTAGTGGATTTTGGTTTTGATTTGATTTGATGGTTTTCTGGTTCTACACTTCTGGAATAAGAAAGTATTGTACTTGTGTTTAATTGTAGGAGGGTCCACATCCCACACTATCTAGATAGAACTAGATTTAAGTCACTGTACTTCAAGAACCTAATCATGAACTGTCTATATGCAAATATTAGTAAAAAAAATAGATTTAGCAAATATAAAAATGTACCTGAAAGATGCCTTGTACTTCTTGTCATCTTCGGGGTGTCCTCTCTCTTTTGGGGGCACACCTTCCTCCGGCTTGTTGTGTCAGGTGACATGCAGCAGCAGCATAGAGTCCTGATGCAATTCGAAATTCGTTTCTTCCATTTGGCCCATCCCTGAGGCTGCGGGGGTCTTGGAGTAAAAGGTCTCCTTCTTTCTGGCTCACTTGGGGCCTTGTCGAACTGGGAGCTAGAGGAGAAGGTGTTATCAAGGGTTTCGATTACTTCCACGACAGTGTAAGTAGCGATGCAGATGCAAGGGGCAGTCATTCTTCTTTGCTGACGACTGCCCATAGGGGGTGTCTTCTTGGGTGCAACAGGGGCATTTGTCTCCCCAGGACGTTGTCCAGTAGATGACACTCGTATTTTAAGGGAAGGTTCACTGGCCCTTCTCCTGGGAGGCAGAGGGTAAGTGTTAGGGTCCGTTGGTGAAGGGAAAGGTGTCACTCCTGGGTTAGTGACATCTCTTTGCACATAAGTGCCATCATCCTGATTTGCTAGGGTTTTCAATAGGTGGTATGTTGCCCTAGTTTCGTCAAACTCCTTGTGTTTTAAAGCTTCTCTTATGTCTTGGGAATGAAAGCCAATGCTTTCCATGGCCCCCATTATATCAGGGTCTGGGAATCTGGTGTCACTGTTGTAATGGAATGTCAAAGTCTTTCCCCCTTGCTGGAGCCATGGATGGCTTACGAGTTCTTGCGCATTTGGCCTCTGCCTTGGGTTGACAGTTAGCAGGAGGCTAATTATGCTCCTAATATCGTCGGAGAGATGATCCGGTGTACGATATTTTCCATTCATCACCTTGTTGCTCAGTTCCGACAGGGTTCCTCCTCCAAATGGCAGGAATCCGGTGGTCATATAATATAAAATGACCCCCAAGGCCCACATATCTACTTTTGTGCCATCGTAGGGTAGGCCTCGGAAGATCTCTGGAGCAATGAACTGGAAGGCTCCACACAGCCTTTCCAGTTTTTGTCCAGGTAGGAATGTGTCTCCGAGGCTGAAATCAATAAGTGTAGCCTTTCCATCCTCACCCACTATGATATTGTCAGGCTTTATGTCCCTGTGCACCACACCTTTACCGTGACAGTAGCCTATGGCACTGAGCAGCTGAACAAATATGCTCCTAGCTTCATCTTCTTTCAGGCATCCAGCGTCCCGGACTCGTTTAAGTAGCTCTTCTCCTCTGGCAACTTCCATAATTAAGTAAGTTGTGTGTTCTGTCTCAATTATTTGCACAAGCGAGACGATGTTTGGGTGACTGAGCATTTTCATAATGTCCGCTTCGGGCACTGTTGGGTCCGACCACCTCTCCCTCAAAAGAGCCTTGACAGCAACTGGGGCACCTGTAAGGCGGTGGGAGCACAGCCTCACATCGGAAGTGCCACCCTGGCCCAAGGTCCTCAACACCGTGTACTGCCTGGTGAACACCTCCTCCTCGAACATGGTGACCACAGTGTCGGACTCTGATGACTCCGAGTCACTATCGGAGTACATAGTTGGTAGCAGTGCTACTGCCAAAGGCAGTGAGGCCTGGGGAGAAAGGAAAGGAGATATAAAGAAACTTACAGAGACATGAGGGATGAGAGTAACAAAATCAGTGGGATCCAAAGTAAAAACAAAAGACAAAGTGAAAACCACTGAAACAAGAAGCTTTAACCTAGACCCACGATGACACAGGCAGAGGAACCCAGTCTTGATCCCTAAACCACGACTAGCTCACAATCTAGTAAAATAGACAGACCACAGCTCAGTAATGTACTGGATGCTATCTGATAAAACTGAGAAGAGTTAACTAGAGTATCAGAATGAACATGAATAGAAGAAAGAAATGATTGAGAAAATATTTACAAAATAACATAAAAATTGAAGACCAACACCCCAAACCAGGCCAACTAATTAAAATACCAAGGAAATCAAAGCAAAGCCAGGACCCCTCAAGTAATCAAAACAGAAAGAGAAGCATGTAAAACTCATTAAATTGAAGCAAAAAAGCAAAAGTCAAAAGCAAGCCAGAGAAATGAAAAGAATTGGAAACCATAACTAACCACATCCAATTATGCCTTATCTCTAGCGGTCAATAACACCACCAGTACTCAATAATTTAAAGGAAAAGTTTAAATAAACCAAAAATGAAAAAATATACTTTTAAAATTTGAAATTTATAGCAAATATCCTGTTATACAAAAGAAAAAAAAAGGCCCCCAAACATATTAACCATTCAAGACAAATAAAAGCAGAAGGAAAATAAGAATAGAAACAGAAAAACAAAGAAGGAAATCTTAAAGAAGTAACCCAAGTGTCCATGACTTAGAAAGATGTCTCATTCAGTGTAGAACCTGCTGTTCAAGCCTAAGGTTTGGACTTAAATGCAAAGTACCACTGCCCACCACAAAAGTTAAACAAATGACCCACCAAACAAAACAGGCCTAATTAATGTCCCTCCCTAGTTTGAATCTCCAAACACAGGCAGATCCAGAGGCTCCTTGGTCAAAACATAGCCTATGTGGCAAAAAGAGGCCAGTGAATGACTCTGTTTTAGAAATTAAGTTTTCAACATACCTTTAGCACAGCACTGAACAGCTAACACTAACACTAACACTAACACTAACACTAACACTAACACTAACACTAACACTAAACCTAACCCTAAACCTAACCCTTACCCAACCCTAACCCAACCCTAACACTAACACTAACACTAACACTAACACTAACACTAACACTAACCTTAGCCTAACCCTAACCCTGGGCTTTCCCTGTAACTGTATGTAAGCTTGTAGATGAATTCACACAGACACACAGGTAGACACACAGAACACACAACTAATCTATACACAGACTCACCCTCACACCCACACAGTCTCTCTCTGTCTCTCTGTCTCTATCTCTGTCTCTGACTCTCTCTCTCTCTCTCTCTCTCTCTCTCTCTCTCTCTCTCTCTCACACACACACACACACACACACACAGACACACACACACACACACACAACTCACAAATCAAACAATCAGAATCTCAAAACCTCACACAATCTCACTAATGTATATCTCCCAAGTAAATCACCACTCCACTTCTCTAAACCCTCAGAGATCCAGGGCAGGCCTCTCCCTTATTTATATCTGCTGGATGGACTCTCACAATGGATCCTCATGAGGTCACAGTAGGGCATGCACAGATCATACCTGTTCAAACTCACAGGGACTGAAATGGCTTCAAAGCTTCTGAGTCAGGATGGCTCTGCAGAGCAACATTTAGTGTTTTAGAAATTAAAGTGGGACACAGTGTACCCAGAGAATCATCCACATAGACAGCTATATACCAGAACTGCTAAATACCCCACTGCCCCTACTATTAAATGGCACATGCAGATTCCTAGCAGTGTAGAGGAGCCAGGCATTGATTGGTGTCCTAGTGTCATTCTTTGTTAAACAAAATACCCAGACAAGGTTGGAGAAGGATATCCAGGGTGTCCCATCCTGAGAGGATGGAAAGGGGGAAGGGGAAGTATTGTGTGTGTGTGTGGGGGGGGTGACCAGGAATGGGGGCAGTGAGTGGAGTGTAAAGTGAATAAGAAATCAGATGAAAGAAAGGAGAGAGAGAGAGAGAGAGAGAGAGAGAGAGAGAGAGAGAGAAGGAAGGAAGGAAGGAAGGAAGGAAGGAAGGAAGGAAGGAAGGAAAGAAGGAAGGAAGGAAAGAAGGAAGGAAGGATGGAAGGAAGGAAGGAATATAGAGAGGAAGGAAGGATGGATAAAAGGAAGAAGGAAGAAAACCATCAAGTGTTCCGCCATGGTTCCTGCCTCTCTCTCTAAATTCCTGCTCTGACATCCTTCAGTGGTGGACTGTTATGGGGATTTTTAAACCAAATAATACTCCCCAAATACCCTGACAAAAAGCAACTTTGGAGATAGTAAGTTAATTTGAGGCTACAATTCCCGGTTATTTTCTAGCATTGTGGAAAAGTCAAGTCTGGAACCTCTATTAGTATCATTGCATACACAGTCAAGAGTAGAGGAAAGTAAATGGGTGTGTCCTGACTTGATTGCTTCTGCAAGGCTCCATTTGTCCACTCTTCCATAGTACTGATAGTTTGCTCTCTCTCTCTCTCTCTCTCTCTCTCTCTCTCTCTCTCTGTGTGTGTGTGTGTGTGTGTGTGCATGTGTGCACAAGTGTGTGTGTGTTTGTGTGTGTGTGTGTGTAGTGGCAACTGTGGGGCTGTCCATGAAGTCTGCTTTGTAGTAGTCAGTCTGTGGTGAGCAGCAAGACTTGATGTCTCATAGTAGTTGGAAAATTGGTGTACCATTGTATTAGTTTGTGTTCTCTAGAGTCACAGAACATATGGATAGTCTTTAGATAGTTAGGGAATTTGTCAATGACTTACAGTCTATAGTCCAACTCCCCAAAAATGGTCAGCAGCAGCTGTGGATGGAAGTCCAATGATCTAGCAGTTTCTCAGTCCCACGAAGCAAGCAGGCAAGGACGAGTGAGAGAGAATCTTCTATCTACCAATGTCCTTATATATTTCCAGCAGAGGGTGTAGCCCAGATTAAAGGCTGTAGGTCTCCAACAGAGGGTGTGGCCCAGAATATTGGCATGAGAGTCTCCAGCAGAGGGTCTGGCCCAGATTAAAGGTGTGTGCATTCATGCCTTTAATCCCAAATGATCTTGAACTCAAAGATCTCCTTGTCTTAATCTTCTGAAATTCATAGCCACTGTGCTTCAAGGTCTCCATGCCAAGATCCAGGTCAGAAACTTATATCTCTGAGCCTCCAAATTAGGATCATAGGTGAGCCTTCCAATTCTAGACTGTAGTTCATTCCAGATATAGTCAAGTTGACAACCAGGAATAGCCACTACAATCCACCCCTTGTCAACTTGACACAAATAATATCTCATGTCCACATGAAACAATAACAAGATTGTGAATATGCCTAACATGATATAACTATTCCTCGTACAATCGCAAACACATTTGCAAATTTACAATGGGGAAATGTCCCTTGGAAACATTCTTTTAGTGTTTCAATACCAATTGATGTTAAAGGGATTGGAAGAAAGACAAATGTATCTTCAACACAACAAGATAGAAGCATTCATATTACTTATAATCCTTGTTTCTGCAACTGGTTACGTGGCCTTAGCTGGTATTTATAACCACCTTCCTCTGCTACCCATTCTGAATTTCCTTCACCTTTGGCAAGCACCTCAGCAGGTCTTGGCTCTTTTCCTGGAGGATTGACCCATACCTTCATTCCTGATGGGTCTGTGTCCTTTGTCATCCTGCTTGGATTAGGCTGTTGTAGTTTCCCACTGACTTTAATCACAAGACATGATAGTACTAAGAGATGCCCTAGGGAATCTCCTGCACTCCAGACATAATCCTGCTTACCTCCATTGTGGAGAGGCAATCCAATTTCCCCATGGTAATCTGGATCTATCATCCCTCCTAACACTGTTATTCCTTTCTTAGCCTGTTGGTTTAAGGGCATTAGAAGCCCAAAATGGCCAGGGGGAAGTCTGAGCTTCCAGTTCAATGGAATGTTTCTTGTGGCTCCTGGTAGGAGCACTCCCCCCTCTGGAACCGAAACTTGTAGGCCAGCAGAACCTAAATTTGTGGGGACAGGAAGCAAAAATTGTCCTAGAGGGTCACTAGGAGTGATAGTGAGTGGAACTATTCCCTTTTCCGCTCCTTGATTCCTGGACCCATGGATCCTGGCTATGGGAGAAACTGTACCATATATTGAACACTGATTCAAAGCATATACTGCCTTCTGAAGAACTTGCCCCAGCCCTCCATGCTGTTGCCACCTAATTGGCGCCGTAACTGTGTCTTCAAAAGGCCATTCCATCTTTCTACCAGACCAGCTGCTTCAGGATGATGGGGAACATGGTAAGACCAGTGAATTCCATAATCATGGGCCCACTGTCGCACTTCTCTGGCTGTGAAATGAGTTCCTTGGTCAGAAGCAATACTGTGTGGAATACCATGACGATAGATAAGGCATTCTGGGAGTCCACGGATGGTGGTTTTGGCAGAAGCATTACGTGCAGGATAGGCTAATCCATAACCAGAATAAGTATCTACTCCAGTAAGAACAAAATGCTGTCCTTTCCATGGAGGAAGTGGTCCAATATAGTCAACCTGCCACCAGGTTGCTTGCTGGTCACCTCGAGGAATGGTGCCATATCTGGGGCTCAGTGTTGGTTTCTGCTGGTGGCAGATCTGGCATTCAGCAGCAGCTGTAGCCAGGTCAGCCTTGGTGAGTGGAAGTCCGTGTTGCTGAGCCCAAGCATAACCTCTGTTGTGGGAAGCCATTAGAGATCCTCACTTCGGCCCGGAGAGCTGCCATGGCAAAGGTCCTGAGTAAAACAAAGAAGAGTCTCTCATTTAATTGCAGTGGAAGGAAGTCCTGAGATAACTGTGGTAGGCTCCAGCCTGTGCAAACACCAGATAACTCCTCCAGAGGACCCTTATCTCTTCCTTTTCCTTGCCTTGAGGCACATCCCTCCTGAAAACTTTAAAACCTGTGTACCCCAGAACATTAAACGAGACCTCTGTCTCCGTTCTTCTACCCCCCCCCCCTTTGACCCAAAGGTAGTGCTCCTTCGGGGCCCTGAATAACTGACCCGCCGGATGGGTTACAGTGGCGCCTGAACAGGGACCTGAAGTATGGTCAACTACCGGACTATGAAGCAGAAACCCCGGGAAGAGGATTCAAGGACCCCACAGACCGCATCGCTCGTGCGTCGCTAGAGGGGCAGGTGAGTGGCCAAACATTGTTATCCGATTGTCATTGGGGAAAAAAAAAGGCTAAAGAGACTTGATTCATAGGAGAAATCAAGCTTTAATTCAGGGAGAGAGGAATAAGAGTTAAGAAAAAAGATTTAATTAAGTTCTTTTTTTTTGTCATGAGAAATGTCCTTGGTTAATTTTAAGTGGACCTGATATTCACCCGCTAACTTGAGATAAGGTTGGTAAAGAAATTAATAAGATTTTAAAAACAGGTACAGGTGAACCAATGTCTGATACATTCTTTAGTTACTGGGAGTTCATTCAGAGTGCGAACGAGGACCCTGCTGAATATTGCCTCTGCCCTTTGTCTTGGGCAGCTTCTGTGACCTTGCTTTCCCCTAAAAAGAACTCTCCAAAACCTTCCTAGGTCATTATAGACAGGTCTGAGTGCCCGCCACCGGCTCCTGTAACTTCTCTTTATCCTCTGCTCCTGAGGGACCCATGCCTTGCTGATATGCCATTAAGTTTAGAGACCCCCTGGGGAGAAAGCCAACTTGGAGGAGAAAAGCTGCAGAGAGCAAGTAGCCCTCTTTAAGGAGCTAAGAGGGACAAATGGTCACTCTAACTTCAAGATTTATTTCAAAGTCAAATGCCTAGAAAAAGCCAGAGCCAAAACAAGCCCCACCACGTGGCCCGCCACCCTATACCCAGCGATAGGCATGCAGCTTGGCTCCTCTCAGCCAGGTTCCTCAGACCTTTACTGGGTCCAGGCAATCACTAGAGATTGTCCTATACTCAGCCTTAAAATAAACGGTAAAAGCTTTGAGGGCATCTTAGACTCAGGTGCCGATTCTACTGTGATCCCACAAAGTTCTTGCCCCCCCCCCCCTTGGCCTTTGCAAGCCTCTCTGACCCATCTGCAGGGGATTGGACAATCAAAAAAAATACTCTCCAGAGCTCAAAGTTGCTGACTTGGGAGGACAGAGGGAAATACTGGCTCTACTCAGCCCTTCGTGGTCCCTGGTCTGCCTGTTAACCTCTGGGGAAGAGACATTCTCTCTCATATGAAAGTCCTTATGTGTGGTCCCAATGAGGTTATTGCTCAACAAATGCTTTCCCAGGGCTGTCTCCCTGGACAGGGACTAGGCAAAAATGGACAGGAGAGACCCATGCAGGTAGAAGTCAGAGACTGCTGCTGAGGTGGCCAGAAAACAAAAAACAAAAAACAAAAAACAAAACAAAAAGCAAAAAAACCTCTCACGGGCAGAATGTAAGACCTGGACTCTCCTCCCACCTCTCTCCACAGGTGTGTGTGTTAACCTAGGCACCCCCCTTCCCCCTTGTTAAATCTTAAACAAGAGAAAAAAGCAGGTTGCAGAAAAGCAGTTTTTCCATGTGTAGGACACAGTATCAAAATAATAATAATAATAATAATAATGGTTGGAAACTATTTCAAAACTCTCCTGGTGAGGACAGGAAAACGGAGATGTCCTGTTTTCTCTCTGAAACCTACTGGAGATCTCCTTAGTTCAGGTTAAGATATTTGAATCTTTTGGGGACATCAAGTTCCCTCTCTGTCTATTGTTTGTCCTTGGTGCACCAAAACTTGTCTATATGTGTGTCAATTCATGTTGTCTATTGTTTTGTTTGACTGAATGATTGGTTGTTTTTATGTTTTATGTAAAAAAAAAAAAATGGTAAAAAGGCGTTATCTTGCTGGCAGTCCTGCCAATTGCAGTTTACACAGAGGAGACTAATTTGAGGTGCCTTACTTTCTAAGGTAGGAGTCAAAGACAGCTGGAAAAAAAAAAGCTGCTTCTTAAAGGGCCAGGAGCCAGACAAGTGGAAATGGTTAATTCTCCTAGAAAAATGTCTATCATGATGGTGATTGGGTTCAAAGTGCTTTATTCCCCTGAACTTACAGCTAGAAAAAAAATGTATTTGGTTTCAATTTATGAGATTTGTATGATCGCTTCATTTTTATTTCTAATTAGTCTTAAAGGTATAAATGTTTTACATATCTTGACGATAGAGTTATAAATTAATCGGTTATGATTTAAAAGGTATAATGTTATTAAGAAAAGGTTAGTTTAAAACTGGTGATTCAGTGTTGGAGCCATCTTAACTAGCTACACGTGGCATGACACAACCCAGGAAATACAGGCCTCTAAGATGCTTCTAAATTGGCATGGTGTTTTGTGTGAATCTTGGCCTGGAGATTGGACTTATAAGAAATACAATTTAAAATAATGTCTCTTCAATAAGTTACACTGTCATACATTCAAACACAAGATGATGGACAAACTTTACAATATGAAAATGAGTTTGCCACTAATTTTAAGGAGAAATGATTGCTTAAAACTGAGTTTTGCTTTCAAAAATTGTAGTTATGCTTTGATATTACAGGTTCCCTTTCTTATGTGACCTCCATACAATGGGGTCTGGTTGCAGGCTACTCCTTGCAGGACCGGTGGGTGTAAGTCTGGCCTTAGAGATAACAAACTCAGATCAGGAGATTTACATTTGAGTTAATACAAAGCTCAGAGCTGCCTCAAAGCTGCTCAAAGCTGCAGAGGCTTGAGAGATGCAGCTTTGTCTTGCAGGCCTCACTTAGAGAGTTTCTGGCCAAAAGAACATTTTTACCAGATTCATACAGATGCGGTTCAAAATAAAGTTCACACTTAGATCTGTAAAAGATTTTCATTAGAAAGTTATACCTCAAGAAATGGCTTGCTCTTAACATTGAGCTTTTAAAATTTTTAAGAAAATTATTTTTAAAAGATGTTAAGATAGCTCTCCGCTTCCGGATCCAGATCAGCCTGGGCTGCAACACCACATCTCCAGGTCCTGAAACAGGCAAGAGGGGCTTCCGGGCGGCCAGAGGGGAGAAGTCGATGTGCTCCGGTGAATCCAGCAGGCCCCAGTGGGAGCCTTCAGGTGTCTGCTCCGGGAGCTGAACAGCCTGGGCCACAGCACCCTGTCTCCAGGCAGTGCAGGAGGTAAGCTGTTCACCAGAGGCCACCTGGGAAGGGGCAGCTTACACTGGTGAGTCCAGCATTGACAAGATCAACTAACACCAGTGAGAACTAGATGGCAAAAGGCAAACGCAGGAACGTCAATAACAGAAATCAAGGCAATATGACAACATCTGAACCCAATTCTCCTTTACCTTCATGTCCTGGATACCCCATCACACCAGTAAAACAAGGTTTGGATTTAAAATCACTGATCATGATGCTGGTACAGGAACACATGAAGGACATACTTAAAGAAATTCAGGAGAAAATCGATCAAAAGTTAGAAGCCCTTGCAAGGGAAACACAAAAATCATTGAAAGAAATCCAGGAGAATACAAAAGCCAATAATGAGGAAACACAAACACTTCCAAACAGAACTTCCAAATGAACAGCTTCCAAACAGAAGATCTCAATTGCTCTTTCATAAACAGGAGCTCTAGGGAGTTATGTTACACTGAAGACTGCCTTATGTGGCATACACAAAGTATGAACATAAAATTTAAAATCATACTTGATCAAAACAGATACAGGAAATTAAAACCCAAAAGATCAACAGACCTAACAACAGCAACAACAACAAAAGTTCTTGAGTGTATCACTCTTAATAATAACAAACTCAGAAGTATGCTAAGGGAACATATTCTACCTACAACAAATACAAACATTGATTTTTATTCCCTGGTAGATGTGTTCAGATGTCTGAGGCATACTTCCATTTTATATCCTGACATTTGGCTCTTTCTACTTTGGTTAGTAGCTATGCTTGTTATAGTGTTCACATTGTCCCATCTATAAATCAAATGGAATGGAACCTAGAGCATAGCACAGCTTGGTTTTTACTTCCTGTGCATCCTGTTGCCTCAGTTTCTCCTTAGGTATACTGTAATGCTGTTAGCATTTGTGTTTTAGTCAGTCTCATATATACCAACAGGCCACCTTGTAGCCAAGAATGATCTTGAACAAGATCCTCATCTTCCTATCTTGATATCACCAATGCAGAAATATCGGTTTTGAGCTACCCTGTCCTGTTTAAGGCCCGTGTAGGCAAGAGTAAGTTCCAGGCTGAGTGGTATATTGTCTGAAAAAGGACATGTACATTCTAAATATGTGGAATTATCCGATCTTGTCACTGGGACTGGGCAAATATGTGTTTGGTATAGAATCCTTTGAAAACCAGTCAAGGCAGCATCTCTGTGTTGTCTTAGGCCTGGTGGTTGAGAGAAGCAGATGTAGGAGTTTGCAGTCCAGAGATCACTTGACATACTCTGTCTCAAAAACTAAGATAGAAAAGCATTTCATAAATATACCTGGCCTACATAAGTGAGGACAAAGAAACAAACACACTCAAGGACAATTAGACACACATACACAGACACTCCTAATTCTGTGGTCATGTATGCATCAAGGTCAAATTCAGTCCTTATTTAAAGCAGTATCTAAAGTTTTCCAACTCTGCTGTGGATGACTTTGAGCTTTAAATTCTGTGTCACTTCCCAACCAATGTAGGGATACAGGATTTCCTTTAAAAGTCTGGTTTACTTGGTTCTGGGGAAGAAACACAGTGTTTCCTGCATTCTGGGAGAGAGCAATTCCATTTGAGGAGTCACTCTGTAGATCGAGCTAGCTTGGGATTTACTCTGTAGCTGAGGAAGACCTTGAATTCTTGATCATCCTCCTTCTATAGTACTTTTATGGACTTCCAGGTCTGCATGACTGACCCTACACTTTCTTCCTTTCTACATGATTTATTTTTCCTGATAAGAATATTTTCAAGTACTCCCAACATGATATGTAGCTGGACTTCCCTCTTCTGAAGCTGGTGAGCTGTCATCTGGTTGGAAGGAGGGAAAGGAGACTGTTCCAGTCCCATGCCATTGAAAGGAAACATAGCAGCAATTGTCAGGACTGTCCCTGTGTAGCCAGGTAGCTTTGCAGGTGTGTTCTGACCGATGGCCTTGAGCTGACTCCACCTAACTTCTCTATGTATCACAATAGACAGAAGAAAAGGCACTATTGCTAAGGATTCTTGCAATGGGTACTATTTAGGCATTTTAGAGGATGCTTGGTGGGTTTTCTCAATGACCTAATTCTATGCATTCACATGGACGTACTTAATTCCCCTTCTGACTTCTGTGTTCTAGTTGAGTTGGTTCCCAGAATGACTTTCCATTCATGAAAATATGTTCTCAACTACCTTTTACTGGGTCCTCATAATAAATTTAAAAGAGAATCCACTAGAGCCATTGTTTTGTCTACCCTCCTAGGCATAGGTATAGCAGGAGCTATAGGAACAGGAACAAAAACTTTCTTATTACAGGGTTCCCATTACCCACTCCTTGCAAGAAGCTATTGATGAACACATCTAAAGATTAGAAAAGTCAATGACAGTCCTAGAAAAATCCGATTGTTCTCTAACTGGAGTGGTTTTGCAAAATTGAAGGGGCTTGGATCTATGCCTACTGTAGCAAGGAGGGCTATGTGTGGCCCTTGGAGAGTGCTGTGTATATGCATACTATATGGGGATTGTTAAATAATGGCCTAATTAAAGAAAAGATTACAAGGCCACTAGAGAAAGAGCCATCTCAAGTGTTGCTTGCAACCTCTGGCAAACCATGCTGTCTCCTGTGGCTGAGGGCTGCTTTGCTTATGGATCTTTCAAGACAACTCCTAGGTTAGATCAGACGTTTTGGTAGAGACTGACTTGCTAAAGAGGCCTTTTTGTGTAACAATATAAAAAAGCTTCTAGGAGCCTCTCAAGGTTCAGTCCTTGGGAGGCTAATCCCCTGGTCACAAGAAGGCTAAATTCATCAAGCAGTGGCTCTCTTTCCTTCTATCATTCATTCAGAATAAGTCAGAACACTAATAGGGAACCAAAACCAATTTCTCTCAACATTTTCATAGTAAATGCAAAAATATGTTACTGACTGCCCCTCAGTTTCTCAAGAGCCTTTCCAGGTGTCCATGTTCCTAATGTATTTTAATATCAGAAATTAACTACCTGAGCAGCACAAGAAAGACTGTCTAGAAGTAACAAAAGCCTCTCAAACTATACTCTCTCCAGCACAACCAGACCCTACTTTAAGATAATTGTTGTTCCACAGCTAACCTACACAACCAATCTAAATTTTGCTGCCTCTTCTCAAGAACACTCAGACTGCAGACAGTTACTTCTGCCAACCGACAGCCTAAGACTTCCTATCTACTAAGTATTCTGAAGGGTGTGATCTCTCCCCTTTCCTGATCCTCTTTTCATGTCCCTGCTCTTTGGACTCTTCTTCCCAGCTACATGGACCAAGAACCATATAGTTTCAAGTGTACATCCAAAACCATTTTGTTCTTAATGCCTTAACTTCACCTCTGTCCTTAGGAATTCCGTCCCAAGGTATTTCCAATCAACCACAGACTTCCCCAACAAATATAGGGCCATCATTAGCTCTTTCATCAGAAATAACATCCTGTTTCATCAGAATCTACATGCTTCAGAGACTATACTGCCCTGGTATCATATGCTCCCCCAAAATCTGAATATCAACTGACATAGTCTCTTCTTCCTGGTTTTTACAAACAAGCCAGATAGCTTTGGTCTCATAACAACAATGGCGGAATGTCAGCAGGTGTCCCAGCAAGAGCGACTGAAGGCCACTCCCCAACACTCAGCAATCCAGCAATAAACACACATGTAGGGATGGAGGCAGTCTAGGCAGCTGGACCATGGCGAGAGCAGCAAACATGGCTCTGGCAGGCCGTGTTCTTCTCCCCTAGTCCCTCTGCCCTGTTAAAGCACATTAGCTTACATTCTTAAAGCTAGGCACCAAGATCTACTTCTTTATTTGTCAACTTTCCCCTGCTCATCAAGGTCCAATTATTAAAGTGTTTAAGAACCAGGCAGTGGTAGCGTAAGCCTTTAATCCCAGCACTTGGGAGGCAGAGATAGGCAGATTTCTGAGTTCAAGGCCAGCCTGGTCTACAGAGTGAGTTCCAGGACAGGCAGGACTACACAAAGAAATCCTGTCTCAAAAAAACAAAACAAAACAAAATAACAATAAATAAAAATTCACACACATGTATATGTATGTGTATGTGTATGTGTATATGTATATTCCAGGTTTACTTTCGCTTTTACTGTAGCCACACAGGGATAGATACATTCACATGTGCATATATATTTAAATATGATTTATATGATGTTTTTTCTTGATTCACTATTCCCAGGAGCCGGTCTCACTTAGATCTCAAAACCTCCTCCTTCCAGCCCTCTCACATGCTCAAGCCTGCCTTTGGAAGAAGAAATATTAGCTCTCAGGGTTGCAAATATCAAGTAGGTCAGCACATATAGAGCTTAGTTGGTTAGAACAAACAGAGCTCACTTGCAGTTAGGTTACTATAACTCTTTCCACTTCACCTTCTCATGATTGTTTTAGTTTGCCAGCTTCCTTGAAGCCCAAGCCAGCTTTGTCATGCGATTCTGAGAGAAAATTCTGAGAGACTACTTCCTAGAGACAATGTTTAGAGACAGTGCTTGCCCCTAAGAGACTGTTCCTCAGAGACAATGTTTCCCCCCCTCATACCCCCTCCCTGCATCTTGCTTGCTTTCCTTTATATTGCGGTGTGTAAAACAGTAAAGTTTGACAGCTTGATCAGAATACAGACTTGCTGTTCGTCTCCATGTCTCTTTGTCTCTCGCTTTCCTCTTAGGTAGTTTCGGGGACCCTGTTGACTGTCCTGCAGGTCGGGACACACTATCTGTGCTGATAGGCACATACAAGTAGCTATCAGGTCAGACCAACAATACTGACAAGTGGAAGATGTAGTGTTTTCTTTTTTTTTTTTTTTTTTTCTCTTTTTTTTTTATTCGATATAATTTATTTACATTTCAAATGATTTCCCCTTTTCTAGCCCCCCCACTCCCCGAAAGTCCCGCAAACCCCCTTCTCTTCCCCTGTCCTCCCACCCACCCCTTCCCACTTCCCCGTTCTGGTTTTGCTGAATACTGTTTCACTGAGTCTTTCCAGAACCAGGGGCCACTCCTCCTTTCTTCTTGTACCTCATTTGATGTGTGGATTATGTTTTGGGTATTCCAGTTTTCTAGGTTAATATCCACTTATTAGTGAGTGCATACCATGATTCACCTTTTGAGTCTGGGTTACCTCACTTAGTATGATATTCTCTAGCTCCATCCATTTGCCTAAGAATTTCATAAATTCATTGTTTCTAATGGCTGAATAGTACTCCATTGTGTAGATATACCACATTTTTTGCGTCCACTCTTCTGTTGAGGGATACCTGGGTTCTTTCCAGCATCTGGCAATTACAAATAGGGCTGCTATGAACATAGTAGAACATGTATCCTTATTACATGGTGGGGAGTCTTCTGGGTATATGCCCAGGAGTGGTATAGCAGGATCTTCTGGAAGTAAGGTACCCAGTTTTCGGAGGAACCGCCAGACTGATTTCCAGAGTGGTTGTACCAATTTGCAACCCCACCAGCAGTGGAGGAGTGTTCCTCTTTCTCCACACCCTCTCCAACACCTGCTGTCTCCTGAATTTTTAATCTTAGCCATTCTGACTGGTGTAAGGTGAAATCTCAGGGTTGTTTTGATTTGCATTTCCCTAATGACTAATGAAGTTGAGCATTTTTTAAGATGTTTCTCTGCCATCCGAAATTCTTCAGGTGAGAATTCTTTGTTTAACTCTGTACCCCATTTTTAATAGGGTTGTTTGGTTTTCTGGAGTCTAACTTCTTGAGTTCTTTATATATATTGGATATTAGCCCTCTATCTGATGTAGGATTGGTGAAGATCTTTTCCCAATTTGTTGATTGCCGATTTGTCCTCTTGATGGTGTCCTTTGCCTTACAGAAACTTTGCAATTTTATGAGGTCCCATTTGTCAATTCTTGATCTTAGAGCACATGCTATTGGTGTTCTGTTCAGAAACTTTCTCCCTGTACCGATGTCCTCAAGGGTCTTCCCCAGTTTCTTTTCTATTAGCTTCAGAGCATCTGGCTTTATGTGGAGGTCCTTGATCCATTTGGATTTGAGCTTAGTACAAGGAGACAAGGATGGATCAATTCACATTCTTCTGCATGCTGACCTCCAGTTGAACCAGCACCATTTGTTGAAAAGGCTATCTTTTTTCCATTGGATGTTTTTAGCCTCTTTGTCGAGGATCAAGTGGCCATAGGTGTGTGGGTTCATTTCAGGATCTTCAATCCTGTTCCATTGATCTGCCTGCCTGTCACTGTACCAATACCAGGCAGTTTTTAACACTATTGCTCTGTAGTATTGCTTGAGGTCAGGGATACTGATTCCCCCAGAATTTCTTTTGTTGCTGAGAATAGTTTTAGCTATCCTGGGTTTTTTGTTATTCCAGATGAATTTGATAATTGCTCTTCCTAACTCTGTGAAGAATTGAGTTGGGATTTTGATGGATATTGCATTGAATCTGTATATTGCTTTTGGCAAAATGGCCATTTTAACTATATTGATCCTGCCGATCCATGAGCATGGGAGATTTTCCCATTTTTTGAGGTCTTCTTCCATTTCCTTCTTCAGAGTCTTGAAGTTCTTGTCATACAGATCTTTCACAGGTTTGGTAAGAGTCACCCCAAGATACTTTATACTGTTTGTGGCTATTGTGAAGGGGGTCATTTCCCTAATTTCTTTCTCAGCTTGCTTATCCGTTGAGTATAGGAAGGCCACTGATTTGCTTGAGTTGATTTTATAACCTGCCACTTTGCTGAAGTTGTTTATCAGCTGTAGGAGTTCTCTAGTGGAGTTTTTTGGGTCACTTAGGTAGACTATCATGTCATCTGCAAATAATAATAGTTTGACTTCTTCCTTTCCAATTTGTATCCCTTTAACCTCCTTATGTTGTCGAATTGCCCAAGCTAGTACCTCAAATACAATATTGAAAAGATAAGGAGCAAGGGGACAGCCCTGTCTAGTTGCTGATTTTAGTGGGATTGCTTCAAGTTTCTCTCCATTTAGTTTGATGCTGGCTTCCGGTTTGCTGTATATTGCTTTAACGATGTTTAGGTATGGGCCTTGAATTCCTGTTTTTTCCAAGACTTTAAGCATGAAAGGATGCTGAATTTTGTCAAATGCTTTTCCAGCATCCAATGAAATGACCATGTGGTTTTTTCTTTGAGTTTGTTTATGTAATGGATTGCATTGATGGATTTCTGTATATTGAACCAACCCTGCATCCCTGGGATAAAGCCTACTTGATCATGGTGGATGATCGTTTTGATGTGTTCTTGGATTTGGTTGGCAAGAATTTTATTGAGTATTTTTGCATCGATGTTCATAAGGGAGATTGGTGTGAAGTTTTCTTTCTTTCTTGGATCTTTGTGTGGTTTTGGTATCAGCGTAATTGTGGCTTCGTAGAAGGAATTGGGTAGGGTTCCTTCTGTTTCTATTTTGTGGAATAGTTTGAAGAGTATTGGTGTTAGGTCTTCTTTGAAGGTCTGATAGAATTCTGCACTGAAACCATCTGGTCCTGTGCTTATTTTGGTTGGAAGACTTTCTATGACCCCTTCTATTTCTTTAGGCATTATGGGACTGTTTAGATGATCTATTTGGTCCTGATTTCATTTTGGTATTTGGTATCTGTCTAGGAAATTGTCCATTTCCTCCAGATTCTCCAGTTTTGTTGAGTATAGGCTTTTGTAGTAGGATCTGATGATTTTTTGGATTTTCTCAGTTTCTGTTGTAATATCTCCCTTTTCATTTCTAATTTTGTTAATTTGGATACTTTCTCTGTGCCCTTTGGTCAGTCTGGCTAAGGGTTTATCTATCTTGTTGATTTTCTCAAAGAACCAGCTCCTGGACTCGTTGATTCTTTGTATGGTTCTTTTTGTTTCCACTTGATTGATTTCAGCCCTGAGTTTGATGATTTCCTGTCTTCTACTCCTCCTGGGTGAAGTAGCTTCTTTTTGTTCCAGGGCTTTCATGTGTGTCATTAAGCTGCTAGTATATGCTCTCTCCATTTTCTTTTTGGAGGCACTCAGGGCTATGAGTTTTCCTCTTAGCACTGCTTTCATTGTGTCCCAAAGATTTGGGTATGTTTTGCCTTCATTTTCATTAAATTCTAAAAAGTCTCTGATTTCTTTTTTTATTTCTTCTTTGGCCAAGGTGTCATTGAGTAGAGTATTGTTCAGCCTCCATGTGTATGTGGGCTTTCTGTTGTTTTTGTTGCTATTGAAAACCACTCTTACACCATATGGATCTGATAGGAGGCATGGGATTAGTTCGATCTTCTTGTATTTGTTGAGGTCTTTCTTGTGACCAATTATATGGTCGATTTTGGAGAAGGTACCATGAGGTGCTGAGAAAAAGTATATTCTTTTGCTTTAGGGTGAAATGTTCTATAAATATCAGTCAAATCCAATTGGTCCAAAGCTTCAATTAGTTTTACTGTGTCCCTGTTTAGTTTCTGTTTTCCTGATCGGTCCATTGAGGAGACTGGAGTGTTGAAGTCCCCCACAATTATTGTGTTAGGTGCAATGTGTGCTTTGAGCTTTAGTAAAGTTTCTTTTACGAATGAGGGCGCCCTTGTATTTGGAGCATAGATGTTCAGAATTGAAAGTTCTTCTTGGTGGATTTTTCCTTTGACCAGCAAGAAGTGTCCCTCAGTGTCTCTTTTGATGACTTTAGGTTGAAAGTCAATTTTATCTGATAGTAGAATAGCTACTCTGGCTCGTTTCCTGAGACCATTGGCTTGTAAAATTGTCTTCCAGCCTTTTACTCTAAGGTAGTTTTTGTCTTTGACATTTAGGTGTGTTTCCTGTATGCAGCAAAATGTAGGGTCCTGTTTCCTTATCCAGTCTGTTAGTCTATGTCTTTTTATTGGGGAATTGAGTCCATTGATGTTAAGAGATATTAAGGAATAGAGATTATTACTTCCTGTCATTTTTGATGTTATTTTTATATTTGAGTGATTATGTTCTTTTGGGTTTGATGAAGGAAGGTTACTATCTTACTTTTTCCAGGGTGTAGTTTCCCTCCTTGTATTGGAGTTTTCCTCCTATTATTCTTTGTAGAGCTGGGTTTGTGGAAAGATATTGTGTAAATTTGGTTTTGTCATGGAATGTCTTGGTTTCTCCATCTATTGTGATTGAGAGTTTTGCTGGATATAGTAGTCTTGGCTGACATCTGTGTTCTCTTAGAGTCTGCATGAGATCTTCCCAGGATCTTCTAGCTTTCATGGTCTCCGGTGAGAAGTCTGGTGTGATTCTGATAGGTCTTCCTTTATATGTTACTTGGCCTTTTTCTCTTACTGCCTTTAATATTCTTTCTTTGTTTAGTGCATTTGGGGTTTTAATTATTATGTGGCGAGAGGTATTTCTTCTCAGATCCAGTCTGTTTGGAGTTCTGTAGGCTTCTTGTATATTCATAGGTATCACTCTCTTTAAGTTGGGAAAGTTTTCTTCCATAATTTTGTTAAAGATATTTGCTGGCCCTTTCAGTTGTAAATCTTCACTCTCATCTATACCTATAATCCTTAGGTTTCCTCTTTTCATTGTATCCTGGATTTCCTGGATGTTCTGGGATACAAGCTTTTTGCATTTTGCATTTTCTTTGACTGTTGAGTCAATGGTTTCTATGGTATCTTCGGCATCTGAGATTCTTTCTTCCATCTCTTGTATTCTGTTGTTTATATTTGCATCTATGGCCCCTGATTTCTTCTCAAGGTTTTCTATCTCCAAAGTTGTCTCCCCTTGTGATTTCTTAGTTGTTTCTACTTCTGTTTTTAGATCCAGGATGGTTTTGCTCAGTTCCATCATTTGTTTGCTTGTGTTTTCCTGTAATTCTTTAAGAGATTTTTGTGTTTCCTCTTTCATGACTTCTGCCTCTTGACTCAAGTTCTCCTGCATTTCTTTAAGTTTTTTTTTTTTTTTTTTTTTTTTTTTTTGCGTTTCTTTTTTATTGGCTTCTATCTCTTGAGCCTTATTCTCCTGCATTCCTTTAAGTGATTTTTCTGTGTCCATTGTACAGGTTTCTAGCTTATTCATGTTCCCCTGTATTTCTTTAAGAGATTCATTTATGTCTTTTTTGTGTTCTTCTAGCAGCATCATGATCAGTGATTTTAAATCCAAAACTTGTTTCTCTGGTGTGTTGGCATAACCAGGACTTGCTGATGTTGGAGAGTTTGGTTCAGATGCTGCCATATTGCCTAGATTTCTGTTAGTAGCGTTCCTGCGTTTGCCCTTTGCCATCTTGTTCTCTGGAGTTAGTTGGTCTTGTCCCTGGCTGGTGTTTGGGCCTCCTGAGGGGCTCTGGGGCTATTCCTGCAACACTATATGGCTGGGTTACCCCTGTATCTGATGCTGATGTGCTGTCTTCCTCTTGGGTGCCCTTGCAGCTCTAGTGTGCTTTGCCCTAGATTGTGTCTGTGAACCAGATGGAGCCCGTTTGCACCTTCAGGGAGTGCTGATGGTGTATGCTGCAGGGATCTTTTCTGCCTGCTGATCACTCTGCTGGGCAGCTGATCTCCCAACCGGGTTGGTGCACACAAGGCTAGCCTGGCTGCTCAGGCCCTGGGTCCAGGTAAAAGCCTGGGAGGCCAAGGTCTGAGCAAAGTTCCCCTTGGGCTATGACTGTTAATTGGGTCTGTCAGGTGGCCAGGATGGTGGGCATGTGTGCTCGCACTCCCTGAAAGTGCCAGGAGAGTCTGCTGGGCTAACAACCTCCTGGGCGGGTTGACACACAGATGGCCCACAAAGCCGCCCAGTTCTTGGGGTCAGTCCAGGGCCTGTTGGGGCCTAGACCCCCACTTTGTTAGCCTCAGGCTATGCCTGTTACCGGCTTTGCCTGCTAGACCTCTCTGGCGTCCTGTAGGCAAAATGGCGGAGCGCGCGTGCCCGCCTGCACAGGCAAAAACACCTCCTGGCCGGGTTGCCAACCCAATGGCCCCCCGAACAGCCCAGAGCCTGAGTGCAGGCCAACGCCCGTTGGGCTTAGATCCCCGCGATGTTGGCCTCGGGTTATGTTTGTGTACTTCAGTCTGTCCTATCTCTCTGGAGTCCGAAACCAAGATGGAGGCGAGTCTCTCCTGACTGGCGGGAGGCAGAGTTCTGATGTGGCTTCTGTGCGGTGAAAGGCACCGTAAATCCGCGGGTGCTTGCAGCCCGGCTGGCCAGCAAAGGTCAATGGTCGTGGGCGCAGAGCCTAACTGGACATTGTGTTGCCTTGGTTCCACTGCTGATGGCCCGTCAGCTGGACCAGCCACTGCTGCACTGCCGCCACTGCCACCACTGCCGACGCTGACGCCCTCTCTGGTTTTCTTTTCTATTGTAACTATGCTTCCTACTTTTGCAGATCTTGTCTTATCTTTTTATTTTTATCTTCTCTTTTCCAGAGGTTACTAGGTTCTGCATATCTTTTTAGAGTGTGCATTAAGATGGTTGACTAGGAACCGTACTTATTTGAATGTAAACATTTTTGTTTCACATTTCTTTTCATCATCCTTTCCCCCTGTATATGGCAGACTCATTTCCAGGGTTGGGTCTTTTGCACCCATTTCAGTTTTTCTATGTTTATGAACTTCTCCCAGCCATGGAGCGTGGAGGCCTGATGTTCCCACAGCAATGGCACAGTTGCATATTCATGTTGACCTTTGCATTATGCATTCTGAAACTTTATGATTTCTATTTACATGTCGGGTGACACTTGTAAAAGGGAATTAGTAGAACCTGCCCTCAGAGGGGGAGCTTACCATCCTTTGAGGTTTGGGTCACCTGACTTCCTGACTTGTGCCCTTGCTGGCTTCACAGTTCCAACAAAAGTAGGATTCTGTGGCTGAAGAGACTCTTACTCATTGTCCAAAAGGATGGACGTTTTCTTGCCGCTATTCCTATGCCTAGCAGAAGTCTGATGCCTCCTGAAACTTGTGTCTCCCTGACTGGTCCCAGGTAGTAGACCAGGCTAGCCTTAAATTCTTAGAGACAGGCATGCCTCATCCTAAGGGTCAGGTTAAGTATACTCCACATCCAGTAGTATTTGCTTTTCAGAGTTGTCTTCCACTACATTTTTTTAGAACCCGTTTCTCTTGTTAGTTCTCTTAATAGCAATAGTTCCATATTTGGCAGCTGAAGCCCTCCAAAGTCCTTCCCAAGCAAGGCAAATTCATTTACGAAGTAATCACAATAAAGAGACTTTTAGATTAAGTCTGGAGTAGGAGTCTGTCCTCCTTAAAAACTAATCTTTTTGTGCAACATACCTCATCTCATAGTGAGGCGTTACCTTCTGCAGTTTGGAGTAGGGGGTCTCAATCTATTGGCCGTGACCCATTTGGAGTAGTTTGCATATCAGATATTAAATTCTATCTCCTAACAGTAGAAAAATAACAGTTATGAAGTAGCAATGTAATAATTTTATGCTTAAGGGTCACCACAACATGAAGATCTGTATTAAAGGGTCACAGCATTAGGAAGGCTGAGAACCACTGCTCTAGAGCAGAGAGGGCTGGGTAGTGTGTTCACAGCCTCAAGAAACAGGACATGATTTGGACTCACAGATTTGAATGTCTGAAGCTCCCAGGTTGCTCTGGAGAACCCCACATGACTTCTGAGTGTTATGAGAGATGATCAAAATTGATAATTTATAAACACAGCCCTGCCCTTTTCATTGGTTTCAGACAGAAGTGTTAAACTCTGAAGAGGCTTTTGCTGGGGAGCCCCTTCCTAAGAAAAATGGAGGAGACATCTTAAAGTATTAGGAAAACTTTTGCCTGCTGCCACTTTGAGTCCTGACGTAAGATCTCAGCATATTAGACAAGGACGGGGCTGGAAATCAGCTAGCCTGGGTTCTCTGCAGAGTTGCCTCTTTAGCCTTGCTTTAAGCATTGCTTCTCTGTGAGGCAAAGCCCTCTCTCTGCCTTCATGGAAATGTCATTTGTAGCTTTGCCTGCCTCTCTGACTGCAGCTCTCTCTTCAGAGGATGGGGGAGGGACCTCACACTCAGGAAATGAGTAGACTTCCTGTGTCTAAGAAAGCGGCACTCAGAAGCTTCCTACCAGTCTATAGACTGAGAAGGCTCTGGACAAACCAACTTCAGAAAAAATTCCAAACCTGTTTCTGCAGTGTCGGCTGTGCTGTTTCCAGGGTCACGTGTTAAGGTGGGATCTGCACCTATTGGAAAGTCATCTGAGATCCTATCCTGTAAGTAACCTCTCACCCCACTCCTGTGAGCAACCCCCCCCCCCAAAAAAAAACCTCAGTAGATCACCAAGTTAGACATTCGTGCAGTTGGTATTTTGTGCTGGCAAAAGTTCTATTTCTGGGGTGTGTGTGTGTGTGTGTGTGTGTGTGTGTACATGCTCACATGCATGTTGTCTGGTAAAAACTCTGATACAACCCCATTTTTCATAAGACACAATTGGTTTGTGTGATCAAACGTCTTAGTTTTTCCCTCAGCAGACAGAGTAGAAGAGTATCAGAGGCATTGTCTGCACAGCTCTTGACATCTGGTGTATGGATGCTGGTTTTTTTTTAAAATGATGCTCTGTAAATGTAGGAGAAATGGGCATTGGAAAACAAACCAGGGAACTGGCCAGCAGTCTGTCTGAAGAGGAGGTGCAGAGCACAGGAGGGAATCAGAAGAGGTGGTCTGAGGTCCTCCTTTGAAAATAGCACTCAGAGACTCAATATTTGAAAGCCAAACCATCAGGAAATGGCAGTGCTTAGAAGATGAGGAAGTACATTCTTCTTGGAATAGGTGTGGCCTAGTTGAGGAAGTGTAACGCTGAGGGTGGGCTTTGAAACTTCAAGAGCCAAGTTAGGTCAGGGTCTCTCTCTTCCTGTGCCTGTGAATTCTGATGTCGAACTCTCAGCTGCTTCTCCAGCTCTGTGTCTGCTGCATGCTGCCACACTCCCTGCTATATCGACAATGGATGAAACCTCTTAAATTGTGAGCTAGGCCCAATGAAATCCTTTGCCTTATAAGTTTGCCATGGTTATATAGTCTTACTGTGATAGCTTACAAATCTGTTGTTCTTGGGGGATAACTCCCCCTTTTGTGTCTCAGGGTGCTCAGCTAGGACTTTGCCAATCCTTCCCTTTTCTTACACTTAGCTCTTAATCAGGTCTTTAGGAATCTGGTTTCACCAGAAAATCTTGATTAAGAACAGGACCCATAGTCTCTAGTGAGGACCGTGAATGTAATAAACCTGGATGCATGGTCCAAGGCTGCCCTGGGCCTGGCTCCCCATCAGCACTTGCATTACTTCACCAGCTTGACCCCTGCCGTAGAGATAGCTTGCTTCTAGGCTCTGGTTAGCTCTGCTCCACTGATGCTGATACTCTAGGTGATCATCCCACAGCACTGCCATCTCCAGAATGCTGGAGTCCTCAGCTCCAACCCCAGGTTCACTAGCAGCCTGTCCAGGGCTCCCTTCCTGGATTCCAACACTGCCACACAGTGCCGAGCCTCAGCTGCTCTCCATGACCCCTTCACATCTTCAAAACCAGGCTGGCTCTTACACCTCCTAGTTTGACTGTCAGCACAAGGTCCAACCTTAGCCATGTCTGGAACACAGCTTCTGTCTACTGACTCTCAGGAAAACCTTTCCAGATGATCTCAGCTCACTGTGGCTCCCTTCTTCCTGCTAATTTCTCAGCTCAAGCTGAACAGCATCAAGTATTGCAGCAGAGCAAAGGTTTCACTTAAGTATTTCTGGAATCTTGTTAATTACAACTGATACTCTGATACTTCAGCTCCAGCTATCCAGAACCATTGATTCTTACTTCAGACGGCTTGATAGCATCCGCTTCCCTAAGTCACAAGCCAGGCCTCCGTGGTCAGTACTGCTCTCCACATCCTGTCATCCAAGGTCCTGAAGAATGGACCAGTTACTTCTCAACACCCAGTGGCTTTTCTAGCCCAGAGGTTCAAAGTCCTTCTACAAACCTCCCCAAAGCACATGTCCAGGTCTGCTGTATCAATTTCACATGCTATCTTGGTACCAACTTTTCTTAGTTAGGGTTACTCTTGTGTGATAAAACGTCATGACCCAAGGGACTTGGGAAGGAAAGGGTTTATGTGGCTTACACTTTCAAATCACTGTTTGTCCTTTGACAGAAGTCAAGACAGGACTCAAACAGGGCAGGAACTTGGAGGCAGGAGCTGATGCAGAGACCATAGTTTGGAGCTGGTTACTAGATTTCTCCTCATGGCTTGTTTAGCCTGCTCTCTTATAGAAAAGGACCACCATAAAGGACTCTGCCTGCCAAAATTGATCAGTAGTTAAAAAAATGACTAGTCTTCCAGTCTGAAAGTAATTAGCTCTCTACCAAATCAGAGAAGTCTCAAAGTCATCGCCAAGCAGGAACTTGACATATCATGACCCCTAACTAACCAAAGGTGATTTAGAGCTTCAGGTCAATAGACCACTTCTCAGACAGATCCTGTTCTAGGGTCAAAATCCATGACTGTATGTAACATGGAGCATAGGAAGACAGAGAGAGTTAATGGGCAGTTCTATTATCTGTATGAAAATACCTTTGCAGTTGTTCTGGGGATGAATAGAGGGTAAGTGTCTCTGCCTGTGTCATGGCGGGAGTACGTGCAAGTGAGGTGCTCAGAAGTTTGTTTCAGTTCTTATGGTCTGAGAAGAAGATAGTTTATTGAACTGGAAGTCAGACTCTCAACAGGTCAGTATTGGTTGCTGTAAAGATGCTCAGTGGGTAAAGACATTTGCTCTGCCGACATGAGGAGTACAGTTCCCAACACTAGTACCTAGTGGGATGCCTATTACAAATCCCCTGCAGAACAACCCTACCAGGGACCAGAGGAAAACTAAGCCTACTCCTTACCTCCATGGATACAAAATTTCCCCTCCACATATATACAAATGTAAATAATAAACAATATGAAGATGAGTCCCACAAGGACAAAGTGGCTGGTAGGTGGGAGCGGGGTGGGTGATGTAAGCTGGGTGAAATCTGGGGCCCTTGATGTTGATCCTTTAAAAAAATTAAGAAATTTCTGGATAAAGTTAAAAATACACCTCCATCAGCACCTTCTCTCTCCAGGCAGCCAGAGGGACTCCTGTGTAATAAATATTTTACAAAGTCTGGAGCAGAGAGAGGATTGGTAGTTGTATATTTGAAGTCATTGCAGAACTTATTTCATTACAAAGAAAAATTAATGTGCATCAAACAATTTGATTTATATCCTGTGGATAGAATTTTCGGGATGTTGGGAAAATCGGTGATGTTCAAATTGGTGATGGTGCCAGAGAAAGATAATGAAGACCTTCAAAATGATGGTGGAGTTGGTAGAAAGGCAGCTATACCTGAGGATAAGAAGGCTGGAAGTTTACAGTGATGCACACAGACTTGGGGCTCATTAGCAGGCCATGTGAAGCCTGAACTACTGGTTAATAGGGAATGAGAAACACTGTGGTGTGATGTGGAATGAGAAATCCTCACAGTCATCACTGACTCTCCAAAGAGGAACACTACCAAGAAATCACTCACTCAGTCTATCAAATTAGATTAAGTGCTTTCTAATAATATAGGTAACATCTACTTGGCTTTTCCTTGTGCTACTTGAAGAATTCGTAGAGCCACTGACTGTGTTCTGCTATGGAGATGTTCATATCTTTTCTTAGGCCTAAATCATTCTTCTACTCATTCATGATATCCCCTGGTACAAGATTAATCAGTGTTCAGGTCATAGTCCTTGTGTTCAAGATGTAGGAATAGTTTCGACTGATGTTGAATAGCCAGGAGGCAACAATGATTTGTCCTTGGCTGTGCTGAGAAACCGTGGTGGTCTATAAAGGGGGTAACCTGTAAGTCACAGACAAAACCATCATTCTTCACTTCTGATCCATCCATCACCTCCTCAAAGGTAAAGACTTTCCCCAAAAGCTTATGTGTCCATTTTGTTGCCACACAACTTGCTTTTGTTACCCATTGTGTACCCTGTGCATGCAAGGCTCAGCTCCTTCACACAGTACATTCACCATCGCATTCCCACGTGCACTCTGCCCTTCCACCCCTTGCCAATGTCTCTTCCTCCGAACTCTATCCCACACTTACCACTGCTCCTGGAGGTGTCCACTTTGATGTTAGCCAACTTCTTTCTGAACTCCTGCACCAAGTGTTCCAACCGTTGGGTCAAACACATCTATACTCAAGTGGCATTTGCCATCTTCCCCAGATTGCCCAAAGGTGTGGACTTGTCTTCTTTATCAAACCTAAGGAAAGACATTCCATCCGCTGAGCACTGTCCTTCACACCAGGGATATCCAGGGTGGTGTGTGCCTTGACAATGAAGATGCAAGTAAGAGAGTGTGCATCTGTTTCTGAGAGAAACATGCAGGTGAGTTCCAAAGTAGGAGCAGACCATGTTCCTGTCACTCCAAGAATCCTTCTGAAGTGCAAAAGGACAGGAAGAAAAATCACTATTCAAGATGTCCATCAACTCTATATCCTTAATTCTGTGTCAATTTGACTGTCTTATGTTGGTGGGACCTCACAGATGCCAACCATGTCAGCAGGATGATTTATCACACAACTTTTAGTCACCTTTACTAAGTGTTGACGTAATAAAATCTATCAAGAAGAAGAGGGGATTTAAAACCAGTCTGGGTTACAGAATGTTATCCTGTTATCCTTCCACTCAGTCAGTCATAGCAATTGAAAAGAATTTAAAAGGCAGCATGTATACGTATGTGTGTGTGTGTGTGTGTGTGTGTGTGTGTGTGTCCTGCTGGATGATAGGAAGGGAAGTTAAGGGCTGAGTCAGCAGAGAAAGCTGGAGAGGTTGTGGATCTGCAGGTTGGTGAGGATTACATACCTGTAGAGTAGACTAGGAAGCAAGCCTGCTGTAATACCCTGTTTTTCCCTAGATCCTGCATATTCCACAGAAGTGTTTTTTTTTCTTTATGTTTTCTCTCAGTGGTCAGGGAGGGGAAACGGTAGGCTGCTTGCTGTCTGTTGCCCAGAGACATGAAAGAAACAGACCTGTGGCGTGGGAGAAAGGTCTCTAAGTGGGGCCATTATGGCCAAGCAGGAATCAGGCTCCTCCTCGCAGGCCCCTGTGTCCAGGCTCAGGAGTCCGATCACCTCTATGCACCACCAGGCATCCACACAGGCAGCACAGTAGAGCAACCCAGTGGAGCACAGAGCCTGGGTGCAGTGATTGAGCTTGGGGCCTCCCTCCCAGGCCATGGCTCTTTTCCTTAGCCTGCACTGATACCTGAGCTGACTTGAGCTGCCAAGAAAAAGCAAGGCTCAAATAGCTCTGGCTCAAAGAGAAACTTGCCCTCCATTCAGACTATCTATCTGGCTTGTTCCACAACAAACCCCGCCTCTACACTCCCCTCTTCTGCCTAGACAGTCCTCACTTCCACCCCAGCCAGTGTCTCCTGCCATCCCTGTTTGGAGTCTCAGTTTGTCTTTCTAAATCTATCCAAGGCCACTGCACTCCACTTGTCTCTGGTCCCCCATTCAGGGAGACCTTTGTTTTCTTCCCACACTGCCAGGGTCAATTCTCTGCACCCAACCCCAGTGCTAGGGCAGCACAAATGCATAAGGGATTCTGAAAGGCAGAGAAGAGTATGTCTGCTGTGCAAGCCCCTTGCTCCACCTCCCAGCAGCAGAGAGGAGAGAAGGCTGGTTGTGTGGATTCCTCCTACTTTCCTTTTCTGCATCCTGTCTCCCAGCTTCAGAAGAAACACAGATTAAAGGCGGTGAAATGATGCACCTAGTGTTTGTTGCCTCTGCGTCATTCTGGTACCCTTGCCTCTCCAGCTGCAAGCAACTCTAGAGAAAGTAAAGTTTCAGTTCTTTGTTTTTCAGATGTTCCCACAATCCAAGGGTAACACCATGTAAATACAATCATCTCCTGTGCCCTTTGAGTTTGCTGCTAGAGTTCTCCTGTGTTTGAGTAATTTCTTGTGTGCCATTCAGTTTCCAGGTCCATCTGTTAGTTGTGACTATGATAGGTTTGTCTTTCGCGCTTTGATACAATTTTGTGCTATGTATATATGTGTATATACTATATATATATATATATATATATATATATATATATGACTACATATATATATGACTACACACACACATATATATATATGTATGTGTATATATATACATATATATATACACACACACACATATTCACATGATAAAGTCTCCCAAAGAGGGTTAATTAAATAGATTATATAAAAACAGGAGACCGCCTGAGTTTTGTTCTGCTTTCAATTCATAAGACATTAACAAATGTCACAAAATTGTTATAAGTTGGACCTTATACAATCTTCACCTAACACAAATCTCATACACTCGTTGTCACCAGATGATTTAAGTTACATGTTAAATGCAGGGGCCCACCTAGAACAGACAGCCCGCTACACTTGGAGATCCTACCTGTGGGTGCTGGCAACTATTTGAATCCCGGTCCTCTGCAAGAGCAGTCAGTGTCCTTAAATGCGGAGACATCTCTCCAACCCCTATATTATCAGGTGAAATGAATTCATTAACTAAATTGTTCTTCAGGATGGCTTATTCTAACTGTGTAGAGAAGAACTAAGTTTATATCCTAAGTCTTTTGAGTTTTCTATTAGAATATTTGTAGACTTGTATGTGATTAATTTTGCTGTGTGATTTTTTTTAATTTCAAGTTTGTTGTTGATATTTTCTTATCATCTTTATTAAACTTCAAATTATTATTTTTCCCCACACATTTCTCAAATCTAGGACTGCATAATATTAATTATATACCCTCCTTACTAATATATACACACACACTTGGTAACATTTTCCAGCTCCCTTCATAGTTGTGTACTCTTAAAATACATTGAAGTGCTCCCTAGAGTATCAGAATTTTTCTTTGTATGGAAAATCGACCCTGGAATTATGATTATGATACAAGAAGTCATCAAAAGCCAGGGCGAGAGACAAACCTATTGTGGCACATGTCCTTTTAAGAGAGAAAAAACAGCACACACCTATCTTAAAACAACCAATGTATGAGTCTGAGTGAGGTGGCTATAAACTGAGGCAGCTGAAGATTACTTGCTACCACTAGAACAGAGGCAGGGGCAAGCAAGGATTTCTCCAAAGCCTTAAGAGTGCACCTTTCCTCAACTCTGTTGATTAATTTTGGTTGGAAGTCTAATTTGTTAGAATAGCTTCATCAGCTTGCTCCTTAGATCCATTTTCTGAGAATATCTTTGTCCAAAATATTCTCTGAGGTAATGTCTATCTTTAATGCTGAGGTACACAGCTGAAGAATGTTTTCACATCCATTCTGCTAGCCTGTGTCTTTTTATTGGGGAATTTAGTCAGTTGATATTTGGAGATAGTAATGACCAATGATTGCTAATTCCTGTTATTTTATTGTCGGTGGTGGTAGTGTGTGTGTGAGTGTGTGTGTGTGTGTGTGTGTGTGTGTGTGGTCTGTGTTTCCTATCTTTTGGTTTCCTAGTGCGAGATTATTTATTTCCTGCTTCTTCATGGGTATAGCGAACCTCTGAGGTTGGAGGGTTTATTTGTATCTCTGTACCTCTGCTTTCTGGTTAAATATTATTTAAACTTGACTTAGTCATGGGATAGCTTGGGTTCTTCATCTATGGTGACTGAAAGTTTTGGTGGGTATAGTAGTCTGTGCTTGTACCTATGGCCTCTTAGAGTTTGCAGCAGTGAAATGACACACCCAGTGTTTGTGGTATCTGAGTCACCTCAGGGCCCTCCCCTTACACAGTGGCTTGGAAACTTGCTACTAAGAACTCAGAAAAAAAACCTAAATGCCGCCCCACCCATATTTAGGTTAACTTCTGGTGTGTGGTTTGATTATTCACTTTGTTTGGGATTTTTCTCCAGTGATACAGCTAACTATTAAACACAGCCAACACTATGCCCTCTGAGTCTCCTGCTGGAGTTCTTGTAAGAGTTTTCTGGAAATTTCTGGTGGGCCAATTGTTCTTCAGGTGCAGTTGACTATGAATTGATATGTTTTCTTTCTCTTTTGGACACCGTTTTGTGCTATACATGTTTACATGATAAAAATCTCCCAAAGAGAGCAAATTTCTGTTGACTATATGAAGACAAGAGACTATGTGAGTTTTCTTCTGCTTTCAGTTCATAAGACATGAACAAATGCCACAAACTGGCTATTATCAATTGGATCTTATACAACCTCTCCCTAACACAAAACTACCACAGTGTTACCAGGTGATTCACCTGTGTCTTAAAGGCAGCGAGGATCCTCTGCGGCTGTCATTACATGTGGTTGTGCGCCACCTGTGGGTGCTGGGAATTAATTGAATCCTAGTCCTCTGCAAGAGTAGCCAGATTCTTCAGCTGCTGTTGGCCAGACACCACAGACTCTTAGTTAGCACTAATGGCTTGGTTAGGTCTTTGCTTCCCTCTGAAACTTGACAAGTCAGACCTCTGTCATCTGCACTGCACTCAATCGTCTCCTCCAAGCTATTACAGAGAAACTCACTGGGCTCTCAGCACTCAGTGACCTTTCTAGGCCATGTTTCAAGGCCTAGACTGTATTCTCTATTTTTCCAGAATACATTGTCCTCGGAATACAAGTCCTTCGCACAGTACGGCATGAGGTCTGTAGCAGCAGTACCCTGTAATCCTGTACCAATTCCTCTCCTAGGTACGGTTACTATTGCTATGATGAAACACCATGACCAAAATCAATTTGTGAAAAAAAGGTTTATTTGTCTTAGAGTTGTACATCTTAGTCTATCACTGAAGGAAGTCAGGACAGGACCCTTAGCAGAAACTTCATCAGAGGCCATGAGGGGTACCGCTTAATGCTTGCTCAGTCTGCCTTCTTATTGAACCAAGAACCACCATCCCAAAGGTGGCCCCGCCCGCAATGGGAAGGGCCCTCCCATATCAATCATTAAGGTAGTAAATGCCTGTGGAATTGCCTACAGTCCAGTGCCATGGCAGCCCCATCCCTTCTGATAACTCCAGCATGTGTGAAGTTGACATCCAAGAAGCCAGCACACCCTCAGAGCTATCTTGCTGTCTGGGGTGTCCTGCATCCACTCCTCCACAAGGCTCGGGCCACTGGGGGAAGCAGAATGCAGGAGTCTTGACTGTGCTTACCCCATGCTGGTGCCAGTTGGGCTCAGGACCCTGCTCCAGCGGTGGGGGAGCACAGTCTGAGGTCTCGGGGACCACCAGGGCTGGTTTGTGGGTTCCCAGGCCTGCAAGGAGGCCAGGGCCCTCAGGTTCTCACACTGTTGGGCACCCGGGTGCCTCCGGGAGCCTCGGAAGGGTTGAGAATGGAGTCGGGGCCTGATGTCTGGATCTAGCTGAAGGTTGAAGGGGAAAAGAGGAGAGGAGAGTTCCAGCTGGACCCTATAGGGAAGAGAGAGTCCTTGGATTGTTCAGTGGTGGCTTGGCCTGACGGACACCTTGACTGGGAGTGCTGAGAGGCCTCCTGCATGGTTTTCAGGTATTTATTGTCCATGACGATGAGTAAAACAGTACCCCACTCTTTCAGGGCAGGCCTGGGGTTAAATACCTTTTGCAGCTGGGCAGTGGTGGCGCATGCCTTTAATCCCAGCACTTGGGAGGCAGAGGCAGGCAGATTTCTGAGTTCTAGGCCAGCCTGACCTACAGAGTGAGTTCCAGGACAGCTGGGGCTACACAGAAAAACCCTGTCTCAGGAAAAAAAAAAATACCTTTTGCAGGGAGGAGTATCTGGGAAGGGGAGGTTATTGACTAAGCCTCCAGGCCTTTAGGTACCTCATTAAAATGGAGATCTGTCTTGAGGCTATGTGACCTGTGGTGACCTCCTCTACCTGTGGAGAGGCTTAGGTTGTTGACCTTACATGACTGATGGCCACAGACCTATGGTGAGCTGTGGACCCGTGCCAGAAGTCTCCTATCCAGGATCCTGGCAAAGCATCTACTGTCCCTGAGGGTCACCAGGGTTTCCAGCCGAGCTCATCCAGAAACCAGGCTGCATTTCATGGCCCTACATCTTGCAGTCTTTCGGGTTGCCAGTGTATAGAGTATCTCTCTGGTGTTGATCTGGTGGAACTATCTGTGCATTTCCTCTGCTGTGAGTGAGGCTGACTTCCAGGTTCACGATTTAGAATGTCCAGAAAGGAGGCACAGTTTGTGAGTAACAGTGGAGAGTCTGGGTCTGACCCCCTAATGAAAACTTTCAGGTTCAGTGTTCTGTCTCAGGTAGGACTAACTCTGTCTCTTGGCCATAGTGCCTTCTAATTAACTGTATGAAGTTTTCTCAAAAACTGGCTAGATCTGATGATCAGTCTTTTCCAAAGAAAACTCGTATTTCCTTTTTAACACATTTTTTTCTTTTGTACCCAATCTCACACTGTCTTGTTGATGGCATATCAGCTGTATCCTCAGTGACACCTCTCTGCTGTCAGGTAAGGATTCTGTGATCCTCTTAGCTAATCCTTCCTGGCTCTGTGACAGGATTCTCAGTTGTGAGAGAACTGCCCTTTGACCCCAGCAGATCCTACCACTAAACTCTGCTCAAACTCTGGCTCCTTTGCCACCAGCCTCCCTCTACTTGACACTTCTTTCCAGTCTCCCTCCCTCTGACCTCCATTGCTTTCCTCCCTCCCCTCAGCCTCAGCCTGCAGGGCCCTCTCACTCACTCCTTCCCCTGCCTAGGTGTGGGATTTTCCTCACCCTTGCTGCGGAACATTGTACCGGAACTGAGGGAACAATCTGAAGCTGTCCTCTCTCCCTCAACACATTTCCTTATGATACAGAAGCCTTCTCTCTAACCTGAGTCTCCCTACAAGCCTTCACTTTTCATTCTTTTACCTCACTGGGCTCCTCTACAGGTTCTGCATGACCTCTGTACCTGAAACAAGTTTGTGTCCAGTAAGGGTGCACGTTGATGAAAACTAATTGTGGTGTATGTCCTTTGGATTTCCTATTACAGTGCTAAGTGTTGCTTCTGCTGACCTTTCTGCTGGGATGGGAGGGTGTCCTCAGTCTCAGGAGTCCAGGCACCACACAGCTCTGAGGAGAGAAGGTGCCACAGTGGATAGGTATCCAGAGACATGTGAGCCCAGGAATCACACAGCTCTGAGGTAGGACAGTGTCCTAATGGAAGGGCAGTGTCCTGAGAATTGGGGTCTTAGGAACCACACAGCTCCCAAATAAAGCCTCCTCAGCAGAGGCATTGCAGCTTCCAGGGGAAGGCATCCGCCACTGAGCTGAAGAGCTCAGGTGAAATGGAAACTTAATGGTTCTTTGGAAAGTCAGTTATGTTGGATGGTGTTTTGCTGGGGCGAACACGTGAACAGTGTCCTGAAGTGGACTCGGGTGAAAGACTAAGACATATTCATAAAGCAACATTTCACTAAAGCTATAGCAAACACATGAATGGTCACATGACAAAAGATTCTTTACGACCAACACACATGTCTGCCTTCCATTGCATAGTCGAGCTCCATTTGGTCGGCACTCTGTGGACTCAGGTTGGTGCACTCTGCGGACTCAGGTTGATTAGATGCATGCACTATGACAAGACCCGTGCTGAGACAAGACCCTTGCTGGAGCAAGACACATAGACGACAAGTGATGAAGTGACGGAGACAGAGCTTGGCTTGCTGGTACAGCCAGCTGTGCAACCCTGTGGGTCTCAACTCTTCACTGATCTTCCCTTCCCCGAGAGAGGCACTGTCAAGAACTTTTTCCCTGGTGCCTCTACAGGTCCCTCCTGCTGACTTGAGCCAAGGCTGGGACCTGGCTGTCTCTGCTAGATTGTGTCACCACTGTTGATTCCTGTTTGCTATCCCAGCTCTATCAAACTGGACTGCTGGTGTATCTGTAAATTGTGTGTGAGTGTATCGAGCTGCAGCTGCTAACCTGTGAACTGAACTGCTGATCTCCACACAACACAAATGAGAGCTGCACTAGGGAACCTTCCTAAACAGGTCTACTTTCCTGTATCCTTTCTCTTCCACTACCTCTGGTAGGTGGTATGCTACAAGAGAGGTTAAAATGTTTAAGAACTATGTTTAAAAATAAAGTTTAACAGAAAATAAAGTTACACTCAGGAGCCTCAGCCCGCTCCTTCTATTCACCTCTTCCCTTCTTCTCTGCATTGCTTCTTGCCCCCTTCTCATGATAGAGTCACACCAGGCAGCAACTTTCATAAAAGAGATTTATTAGTAGGGTCCAGGGTATGGAGGAACAATCCAGGAGTCTTGGCCTCTGCTCGTGGGAGGGAGTGGACAGCAGGGTAGGACCAAGGGAAAGGCATATATACGGTTTCTTGGGGACAGAGCTTTCTAGTTTGGAGGTGTCCGGGGTCAATACTGGTGAGATTTTAAGTCCGGATCTTGGAGGAGGCTCAGGGATTCATGGGTTTTCCTACTCAGGAATTGTTGCCTTTTGTTCAGACTTTTGACCTAAAATGAGCATGATCTGGGTACAGTCCTGCTGAGGGGCTAGAGATAATGTGTATGGCCCTTATAGAGGCTAGAGGGCCCTGGACAATTAGGGAGGTCAGAGGGAGGATCTGGCTGCTGGAGCACCTCAGAAGGGGCCTGAGCACTTTCTTACCTTAAAGGCTTACAAAGTATACAAAGTACTAAAAGTTTACAATGTACACAAAGCTTACAAAGGGAGTCCACTCCAGGGAAAGCCACTTGAGTGGCAAAATAGCCAACAACTGCCATGTCTTCCTTCAAAGGGTAAGAGACACCGGATTCTGAAGACAAATGTGAATGACCATGGTCAGGCTGACACAGTGACCCCAGATTTAGCTTACCCACACTCTTATGTGGTACTTCTCTGTTTATGAACTTTTTGTAAGGAAGAAAGAAGGAAAGTCATGAATCAATTATCTTTCGAATAAATCTGTAGAGACACCAGGGAGATGTATTATGTCAATTTTGACGAATCTCAACTTGAAGCCAGGTGGTATCTGATAAAATTCTTAGCTTTGGGGTTGGTGGAATTTTGAGGGTCTCTTCATGCATCTTAAGAACATATCTAATAGTAACAAAAATGTTAGATCACAAGAGGACATAGGCAATAAACAGTTCCTAAGGGGACTAAAGACAGTCTAAGAAAATATGTCTGGGGACCTGTGTCATTCCAGCATCTCATATTACTGAGGATTGCTTAGTAAATTAGCTTTTGTGGGTACATGTCTTTCTAGGAACTCAGGTTCACACAGGCAGGGTTTTTCTGTCTTTTTGCATCCTGGCCCAGGTCTTTGCCTGTGCCTTTGATTTTATATAACTGTTCTCCACCTATAGATAGGTGTGATGTGGTATCTTTACATGATAATGTCCCTCAAAGGAGTTAGCAAATTGGCTGATAAGTAAGCAAGAGAATAGGCGAGCTTAACTCAAAAGTCTTTTAATTCATAAGCTACAAGCAAATGTAACACACTTGATTGTTTTCAATTTGTGAGAAGGAAAGGAAAAATCAGCATTATACAACCACCACCCCAACAAGTCTTGAACCTATGTGTGAAAAAGCACAGTAAGCGATGACAACGGAACACTTGATCATATTGTGAATCTAAGCCAGATTTGTAAATTGGGACAAAACATGGGGAGGTTTGCTGTGTTCAGGGTTTTAATCCTCTAGGAAACCTAAATTACAGCAGCAACTTAATAAAGAAAGGAAGGAGTCCCCACCCCACCCGCAACCCCCCCCCCAAAAATCCTAATGTCAGGAAGCATTTCTGATGAATAGAATAGAACTTGTTGATAGGAAAGATTTGTAGGATAAAGTAATTTTACCCTAACGGATTTCTAAAGGACTGTAAAGAAGCAAAAGGTTCTGTAGGTTTGTGGCTATTAATTGAAAACTGTATGGTTTAAAAAGTAAAACTTATTTAATTACATGTATGGTTTGTCAGGATTATTGCTTGTAATTACTTCTGAGTTTCTCCAGCATTCACTTCATAACAATGGAGTCTTGTCACAGTGAAGATGGATTTAGAATCTGTTTTGTCCATATTTATTCATTACAAGTGTCTAATCTGTTCATGTTGTGACACAAAGTGATCTTCTAACTCATTCTTGCAGACTATACAATCCAGTACTGCAAAATATATTTGCAAAACTGCCTCAAAATACTTTTTGGAAGTTTCTGTATTTGATTTGGCCACATTCACAGGTGTCTTGCAGTGTGACTGTGAAGGTTATGCAACAGACTAAAACCACTATTTCTTCTTCAAGACTGGTGTGTCTGAATTTCTGAGTTTTCAATAACTACAACTAAAGGCCTAAAGCAATGAGGATCAAGGGCTGGGCTGAAATCCAGGGTTTTCCCCTTCACCTCCAGGTTGGTTGTCTCAGCAGAGAGGACAGTGGCATAGCTCTAAAAGGACAGGACAGCTTCAGAGAGGATATGAAGACCCCAGCGATCCAGTTTTGGTTCATTTCACAGAGAAATAACCTTGTCCAGAATAGAATCAGTAAAGGAAAACTAAACACAAGGATTCCCTGAAACCCTCCTACACCCCTGAAAGTAATTGCTAAGGAGATATAACTGCCAACAACACAAGGAAGCTGGTGCCATCTACATAGTCTTAAAAACCCACCCCAAAAATATAGGTACAGATAATATAAACTTAAAACCTACCAGCTGCAACCAGGATTCTTGTCAGGACCTGGTTCAACTGGGAGAACTGATGCGCCTAACTCCCTCCACATTCTAATTAATTTCATCCGTGACCCTGACTGATTCCCAATTCTAAATCTACCAACGCTCAAGATGTCTATACAGCAGACTTTTCTCCATATCCACCCCTCCCTAGATGCAGAGACCCTTGTGTGTCAGTAATGATTGAGACAGATGCTCAAGGCTGTCACTGAATACTAGGAGAAGTACAGCTCACACTCTGACTCCACAGTTGCAGGATATTCTCCAGTTATTACACCCAGGTCTTAAATTTCTCCTAAATTTCTTCCATAAGATGCAAGGCCATGGGAGATGTCTCAGCTCCTGTCAGGTCTTACTCATCCCTCCAACTGCAGTCATGATAAGGCCAGTCACTGTGGGACCATCTGAGGGAAGAGCTCTTCACCTGCAAAGTTTTTATGGGTTCCTGGGAGTGTTGGGGAAATATTTACTCATTCTTTCAGGGACAATTCATCATTCTTGCTCACAACCTATTTCTGGATTTAAATCTGCGGTGACTCTGACTGCTCTTACTTACTCTTGCAGAATTACTTATATACTCTAGATTAGAAGCCACTAAGATGGAGATAGCATTGTCATAGGGCTTTCTATCACTACCATCCACACCAACACCGATCTGTTGGCACCAAGGAACACTTGACCTCTCAGTGATATTAAGTCTGACCTCCAACCTCATGCAACAACCACCCTTCCCCTCTCCAAAATGAAGCCCAATCCCTTCCTAAGTTTTATGGTCTTATGACCCTATGAGAGCTCAGCATCCCCACACAGGGCTCTCAATATTCATTCTCAGCAACAGAGCCCTCTCAAGAGGAAAGCATCTGCATCATTTATCCACGACATGATCTGTCAGGGCAGCAATACAGACACAAAGAGTCCCTCCCATGAATAAAATCAAAATATTCTCCTTTAATAACCAGAGTCTAATGCTTAGAATCTAAATCAGTTCCTCCTGATACCTCACACAATTAGAAGGCAAATCCTAACCAACCCTGGAACCAAAGGTCAATGGTTGAATGATGGTTGTTTGAAACTTATTGTCTAAGAAGACATGCCTTGTTACCTTCTTATCTATTCAAATACAAACAGAAAAATGGCCCAAAAGACAAGGCCAGGAAATATCTCATAACTAGTATTTTAAAAACCCCATTTCCTCTCAGGAACATCACCTCTGGAGAAGTCACTAGCTGTGTTTTGGTACACAGTGTGTATCTTTTGTGTGTGTGCATTCACATGTGTGTATATACATATACTCATACTATGGAGACTACCTTTGGGTGTCACTCCTCAGGACACCAAGTACACTGTGTTTTGAGTCAATCTATACTGAAACTCTCCAGCGCAATTACTTTGGCTGATGAAGAAGCCCCAGAGATGCACTTCTCTCTCTCTGCCCCCTGCACTGCACTGCAAGCTTGTGCCCCCACAGTGTGCATGGGTTCTGAGGAGGGAACTCAGGTCCTCAAGCTTGTGAGGGGCAAGCACTATGGCTGAGTTGGCTCCTTGTACCTTATTCCTCACTGACATGTCCGTATCCTTTTCGGCCACTGAATGTAACATTTCTATGCCCAGGCCAGGCCCCTTTTTAGTTCCCAGAAAGTCAGAGCCATCAAGTCTAAGCCTGTTAGCATCATCTGTGGTCCTGTGGGTCCCTAGAGGCAACACTCAGGATTTACCTTTTCTTAGTCTGTTACTCATGTTTCTTACCAAGCTACCAATCGTCTTAGTTTTCTTTCACACACAATAATTCATACTATACTATAATAATATAGCCATCATATATATAAACGATGTGTGATCTGAGGTTTGCTCACTTTTCCTGCTTTATGACTTAATTTTCCTAACCCACTCTCCCTGAGAGCCTGATGGAAGGCTCCCCTGTTCCTAACACCTTTGTCAGATCTCACCCTGAACAGTGTGAGGTTACACTGTGGTGTGCGGCAGGCGTTGGGTCAGCACAGCAAGCTTAGATTCTGTTGACCAGAGATCCGGGGGTCCTGCACCTCACCTCTGCCATTCACTCAGTCCTGAACTGAGGTGAGGGTTTGGTAGGGATGCTGAATTTTCTTTCTATCACTAGACATTGTATTTGTTTGAACAAAAATGGTGTATTTCCAATTTCTTTTCCAATGGCCTGTTTATTCGCTGGATGGTTATAATACTGTGAGCGAAATCCTGAGTGAGCTATGCCAGAAAAAGAGATGCTCACAAGTATGTCTTCATTTACCAGCTCCATCCAATTCACTGCTGTAATTGCCACGTTGTCCTGTTTACCTCTGACAACTGGTCAACACCTTGCCCTGTTACTCCAGTCTTAAATACTATAGAAACTCTCAGATCACACATTGTATACCACACAGTTATCATATGTACTTAGATCACAGAACGGCATTAAACAGTGAACGAGTTGCCATTAGAGTTCACAGAGACCAGACTGGAGGCAGAGACAGAGGATCCTAGTCCCACAGACAGGCTCCATGCAGGTGGTTAGAGAGCTGCTAAGGAAGGCAGTGGAGAGCTGCAGGGCTGCAGGGCTGCACCAGGCCTCAGGACTGAGTGAACTGCAGAGGAGAGGTGCAGGACCCCAGGATCCAGCAACTGAGATGCAGACCCACATTAGCATGGAGCAGCAGATGAACTGTCAGCCAGTGATTCAATCAGGAGGCATTAGCAATGTGGATGGAGCTGAAGCCTGAAGATTTTCAGGAGTTTTCTGCGAGCAGGCTCCTGGCCACACAAATAGCCAGATGGCAAGTGTATAGGGGCCATAATCATGGCAGGGGACTTCACCTCTCTAGGAGTCCAGGTGGGGTGAGATAAATCCTCAGACCTGCTTCTCTGAGATGATCTGAGATGCACATGTGTTCACTGCTTTCCACATACTTTGATAAATGAATAGGTGACATATTTTTACCTTTAGGATTAAGTTAATTACCAGACATTGCATCATAGATGGTCCTGGGCCAGCACGTGTCTGTGGGAAGAGTGAAGTGTCATGTCACCCAGCCTCTGCTTTACACTCAGAAGGCAGTCAACTTCTCCTTGTGAGGTGAAGTCACCCATGACAAGGCCCTGTTTTGTACAGTGATGAATAATTCAGAGCTAGGCCCGGCTTAGTCTCCACTACACTACCACCCAAGGATAAGAAAGAAAAAGGCACAAACAGCCTAGGGCACTCTGATGCCCTGGGGTGTGAGGCTCTGACACCCATCAGTCTCATGGGTTCCCACCAGCCTGGTCTGAAGTCAACAGAGTAGATTTCAGAGATGCCACCAGAAATACGTTTCCTTCCTTCCCTGAAGATGCACAGGTGTCCAAGAATCACCCAACACAGCTTTTGATGAGGACTGCAGATCAGACTACAGAGGAAGAGGAGCAGCAGGGAGCACCTGTGATACAAAGAGGTGTGGATTACAGTGTGCTCCTCAGCACCCAGCTGCACACCCCACGCTATGTCCGTTCTCAGACACTCCCCCACATCACAGACCATGGCACTCAGCTGCCCAATCCTTTCCTCTTTCGTTTTTCTTTCTAGATTTTTTTTTACCATGACAAGCTCAGGTAAGACGTGGCTTCAGACGACTCTAGAGCTATAAGTCTAACACAACAAAAGCTGTGAATTAAAAATGAAACCAAAAAACCAGGAAACGTGAAAATATCAGCAAAGACAAAAGGCCAGCAAAATATAACTGTGTTTCTGTCTTTGCTGGCCTTTTAGCTCTTGTTTTCTTTGTTTTGTTTTGTTTTGTTTTGTTTTAGAAGACAACTTTTCTTTTTAATCCTCCAACCTGTCCCTAAGATTTGAATGTAATCGACAACAGGCTTGGATTCCTCTGGTAATCCTCCTGATACAGCTTTCCACATACTGGAATTGTAGGTCTGCAAAAGTAAAGTAAACAGGTTGATTTAAAACCTTCTATGCAATAATAATTCTTAAAAATAATTATATTGACTTAAATATCGGATATATCACCTGACATTAGATGTATCAACCTGTGCTCATAGGGAAAAATTTAGAACATAGTAAACATTGGCAATCTTTATCACAGATCTGTATTTTGACTCTAGACTCTGTACGGCAAAAGCTATCAATGACAACAGTGGGCTCCCAGGTCACTTTACCTGCATAGACACAGGTGACTCCAACTTCAGATACAGAGACATTGGCGTCATAGTTCCACATGCTCTGAATAGTGACTACGCAGAGTGACCAAGTTAAATGAATGAATTTTGTTGTTTTCTTTGATCTTTGGACAACATGGGACTATGTAGCCCAGGCTGACCTTGAACTTGATAATCCTGCATCAGCCTCCTGAGTGCTGGGATTGGAGGACTATCCCACAATGCCAACTCCTTGAATAGTCTGCTCATTCTGATCATTTTGTCCTGAGGGCTGTCCTAAGCCAGTAGCTACTCATGAACAGATTTGACCTTAGGTATAAGAAGTTTTACACTGGATCATGCCATCGGCAAAATACAAACAAGACTTTAATCACGGCCTGGGGGAAGGTTTTGTTGGTTATGAGGAGGGAACACCTCATTTCAGGCTTTTTTTTTTTTTTTTTTTTTTTTGGTATGGTATTTGGATCCTTGGTCCTTGGATTCTCTGTCCTCTCATGAATGCTTTCCTGTTCCATCCTTCCTCTGACTACAGAGGTGTGCAGACTCTGCCTGCCTCCTGTGCCCAACAATATTCATATCCCTGTAGAGTGGGGACTCAATACTAAGAAAGGGTACCATTTCAGTGGACAAATAGCCAATAGCCACTGTGATGGACAGGCTTGGAGACTTTTGGGACCCATTGCCTTGCCCAACTAATATGACCAAGGAAAAGAGTGAGGGCTCAGCCTGCTCCTTACCTTTCTTTGTCTTCAGCTCTTGATACTGAATGCAAAAGTGAGTGTGATGAATGGGGACGGTACTGCTATACATAGAACCACTATGCGGGTGATACTTAGACCCTGGGAGTCAGATGTGTGTTGGTTGTTATTTGTTGAAGGTTGATTCTGGGTGGTATATGTAGGTTGGGTGGTATTCAGCATCTTTATTGTTGATCCTTTAAAAAAATATCAGAAAAAATATGGATATAGCTAAAAACAAACAAAAACTAAAACAAAAAAAGACCTCCATCATCAACTCTTTCTCTCTGAGCAGCCCAAGGAATTCCTGTGGATAACTTTGTTCCCAAACCCTAGATAGATGACTAGGATGTGTGTGTAAGATGTTCTTACAGAGTTTATTTTACTCCCAAAGAAAGCACATGTCTACTGAACTATAAAAAGTATGCCATATTTACTGTGGTTAGAACTGTATGGAAGTTGGCATCATTGGAGGTGTCTAATTGTGCCACGGAAAGGTAATGAAGCCTTCAAAGTGAGGTTGGAGTTGGTGGGAGGACAGCTCTACCTGAGGATGAGAAGGCTGGAAGTGTACAGTGATGCACACAGACTTGGGGGTCATTAGCAGGCCATGCAGTCTGCGCTAGTGGTTAATAGGGAATGAGAAAGACTGGGAGGTTAGATGAGAAAGAGAAATCCTCGTGGTCATCACTGGATCCACAGACAGGAAGACCACCAATGAATCACTCATTCAGTCTATCAAATTTTCCATTATGCACACATGTTCACATCCATACATGGAAGTCATCAGCCTTTTCAAGAGAACTGCCATACCTTCCCCCCCCCCACCCGTGGATGTTTCCTTGTGGTAACTTAACGACTGACCTGGCATTTCTCTGGAGTATGTCATAAGGCAGTGGCTGAAATCTGCCCTGGAGAGTGTCCTGAGACTCTGGACTAGTTCCCTGTCATTCTCCCAATGCCTCATGGTCCTGATGGCATCAGCATGACTCACAGTCCAGGTCATGTTTGTAGGATAAAAGTAGAAGGAGTGCTGTCCATCAATGCTGAAGGCCCAGAGCCCATCAATGAATTCTCCTTGATTATATTGAGATTTTATTTTGACATGCAAAGTGTGATTACCTGCAAATGACGCACAGCAACATCATCTTCCACCCTTTATAGAGCCATCACCTCCTCAATGGTCCCGTCTTTCTCTGCACACCTACAGATCTATGTTCTTTCCTCCCTGACTCACGGTTTTTTACACATTGGGTACCATGAACTTCAAGGCTGGGTCACTCTTCAACTCTCTTTTATGCAGATACATCCACAACCCCATTCCGTCATGTGCTCTGTACTCCCTCTTTCTTACTTATACTCTCTGTCTTTGCACACTGTCTCACACGTGCCCTTGGACTTAAATAGCCCTGACTCCAGGTTCGTCATCTCATCAAAAATGTCCTTCAGGCTTTGGGGTAAATCAGCACACACCTCGGGGGCATTTCCCTCCTCTTTTCCATCCTCAAAATGAAGGAGAGGATTTCCGTTCACTGAGCACTGTCCAGGTGAGCTTCGATACTTGACAATGAAGTTGCAACTTAGAGAGTCTGTACCTGTGAGAGAAGCATGCAGGTGAGGTCCAGTGGGAGCAGGGGTCCAGAGGAGTGACAGGTCTCTAGCTCTCAGAATCCCTCTGACAGGAAAAGGGTTAGGAAGAGAAGCCTCTAAATCAACAGGTCCACCACCTTCTGGATCCTTAAATCTGCACCATCTTTAACTGTCTTAGGTTGATAGGACTCCTCAGATGCACATATGTCACCAGGGAGATTTATCTTACAAGTACTTATAGTGACTAATATCAAGTACTGTAGTATAAAAGATGTCAGACAGCATCCATGTTTCTGGGGATGAAAATCTAGCTGAACACACAGGGGAAAGGGAGGCATCATAGGACACATGGAGCATTCAACATGGACCTGGTGTTCAGGAAGACCCTGGAGTAATGCTGCAGCCTGGCATGGAAAGGGAGCTGCCAGCTGTGAGCTCAGCGCTCATCCCTGTTCCCACTGGGCCCCTTCACACAACACTGTTGGCATCAGATCTCAGGTTCTCCCACGCTAAACCACACACCTAATCCATTCTCAAGGAGAGACCTCTGCCTGTCTGTGATCTGCTTGAAGTCCCAGTCTCTCTCCCCTTCTTTCGGTCCTGGTTTCCCAGCACACTTAATGCCCTAGGTTTTCCCAGACTTTCACTAACAGCCAAAGAGGACACAGCACCCTAGAGCTATCCTGATGAGAAGACTGCATAAGGAAGCAGGCCAGATCTACTCAATGTGTGCATATTTACTGTCCTGTGTTTGTGTGAGCACTGACATTCAAAATTAAATAATGTTTTATAAGAGGAACATTTAACAAGTTTGCAATATAATGACACTAAAAAAATGCAAAAGGAGTGCTAAAAAATAAAAATAAAAACAACATATTTCCCTTTCCTCCCCAGCCTTCAGCTGTGAGGTAACTGGTGCAGACTTGGTGACTGCTTTCCTGGTCCCTTCCACCAGGTTCCTCCCCGACTCCCCACTCTGCCTCTTCCACCTACTTTCTTCTGCATAATGTGGTTCCTTCACTTTTGTTCTTCAGAATTGCTTTTGCTGTTGAGTTCCTTGGCTTCGCATATTCCTATATGATGAATGTTTCTGTAATTACAAAAAAAATCACATGCTGGGATTTTGTTTGGAATGAATTAAATCTATAGATGAGTTTGCTGAGAACTGACAGGCTTTATATGTAGAGCCTTCCAAGCCAGCATGCCTCTCCCCTTAGATCTCTTTCATCGGGTTTGGTGTAGGTTTTAGCATCCTAATCCTGACCACTTGCAATTTCCATGTCCATTTGTGTCTCTTTACATGTAGTTCTCTATTGAGGAAGTCATTGCATTCCTTGGTGTATGCATAGGGGTCATGGAGTTAGTTTTCTCCCATAGTGGAAGGACTCATTGTTTCTTTTCCTTTTTATTTAAAATAATAATAATTATTATTATGACAAGAGTATATACTGTTGCTGTCTTCAGATATACCAGAAGAGGGCATCAGATCTCATTACAGATGGTAATGTGATCTCATTACCATGTGGTTGCTGGGATTTGAACTCAGGACCTCTGGAAGAGCAGTCAGTGCTCTTACCACTGAGCCACCTCTCCAGCCCTCACTGGTTCTTTATGTCTTAGGATCTTGGTTAACATTCTTACTCTTATTCTTTTTTTTTTTAACAGATGTTGTGGACATTGCATGTAGACATGTCACTCTCTCCCATACCCCCTTTCTCTTATTCTCTGATCTGTGTTCTTGACCAGGCCCATTGGTTAGTGCTTGCAGCTTCAGTAGGATGGTGGGATGGAAGAACTCTGATTCCCTCTGCTCCCTGGCTCCACTGGAGGGAGCAGCATCCAACCACTCACCATGAAGTCTGATTTTGGTGTTGTTTTCTGTTAAGACTGTTTAACAGGATGGAGAAGATGCTTCCTGGAGTAGGTAGAAAGTTTTTATCAGGAACGGATGTTAGCTGCATCAAATTGTTTTTATATGTAGCAACTGATAGAACCCTGTGGTTTGTACTAAGACTGATTATGGCAGATGGTAACCGATAATTTTGAATACCGAAATTTCTTGTGTTCTTCAAATAAACCCTCATTGGTCTATATTCTATATCTATATATATTTCTGGATTTGATTTATTTTCATTTTTGTTGTTTTCTCTTTGTTCTGTGTTAAAGACAGCTGCTGATCTACAGCTTTCCCCTCCCCCTCCTGTCCTTCCCTTCTTTTTCCTCCTCTCCTTCCTGTCCCTCCTCCTCTCCTTCCTGTCCCTCCTCTCCTTCCTGCCCCTCCCTTCTGTCCTTCCTCTCCTTCCTGTCCCTCCATCCTTTCTGTCCCTCCTCTTCTTCCTGTCCCTCCTTATGAAAATGCAAGTCTGCTCAGAGGCCAGAGGGATCAGCTCCTCAGGAGCTGGAGTTACAGCTGCCATGAACCCCCACACACCCCCACACCCCCAGCCCATCCCCCCCCACCCCCACCCCAACCCCCACCCCCCCACCCCCACATGGGCAGGGGAATTGAACCAATTGAACCGGGATCCTCTGCAAGAACAAGGTGTGGTCTTGACTGCCAACCCATCTTTCCAGCCCCCAAATTACATTTTTTGTAAGAAAAGGTTATACATTATAGATTTTGTGCAAGTCTGACCACTTCCTCCCAGAGATTGCAGGAGAATGACCAGTGCTTGCACGGCACTGTGCAGACTGCTTGGTGCATTCCCACTGGGTGCTCAGTACCTGCACATGCCTACAGGAAGCTGAATACTTACGCTTCTAAAGCTACAGCATAGATTGTGAATTAACCTAAAGGTTTTCTGCACCTTCCTGCTCCATACTTGAATTCTTTACTCCTACCCAGAGATTCTTCTTTCATAGTTTGGACTGATAATTTCTTAAGGCCATACATATTCTCCTGAGCTCCTGAGCATAGCTGTCACAGTCAGTAGCACGGAAGAAGCTGAGCATGTGGGAGGTGTTCTATTTTGTCAAAGGATTTTTCAGCATCTAATGAGATGATCAAGTAGTTTTGTTCTTTGAGTTGGTTTATATAGTGTATTGTGTTGATGGATTTCTGTATATTGAACTATCCCCGCATCCAGGGATGGAGCCTACTTGATCTTGATAAATGAACATTTTGATGTGTTCTTGGATTCAATTTGCAAAAATTTGAATATTTTTGCACCAATATTCATAACAGAAATTGGTCTGAAGATCTCTTTCTTTGTTGGGTCTTTGTGTTTTAGGTATCAATGTAACTGTGGCTTCATAGAATAAATTAGGTAGTGTTCCCTTTGTTTCTATTTTGTGGAATAGTTTGAGAAGTGTTGGTATTAGGTCTTCTTTGAAGGTCTGATAGAATTCTGCACTAAAACCATCTGGTCCTGGGCTTGTTTTTTTGTTGTTGTTGTTTTTGTTGTTTGTTTGTTTGTTTTTGTTATTTTGGTTTTTTTTTTGGTTGGGAGAATTTTAATGAATGCTTCTATTTCCTTGGGGGGTTATGTGACTTTATTTTAATGGTTTATCTGTTCCTGATTTAACTTTGTACCTGGAGTCTGTCTAGAAAATCATCCATGTTGTCTAGATTTTCCAGTTGAGTAGGATCTGATGATTTTTTGAATTTCTTCAGTTTCTGTTGTTATGTCTCCCTTTTCATTTTTGATTTTGTTAATTTGGATACTGTCTCTGTGCGTCTACTTAGTTTGGCTAAGGATTTACCTATCTTGTTGATTTTCTCAATGAACCAGCTCCTGCTTTTGTTGATTCTTTGTTTTACTCTTTGTCTCTTTGTTTCTACTTGGTTGATTTCATCCCTGAGGTTGATTTTTTTCATGCTGTCTACCCCTCTTGGGTTTATTTGCTTCTTTTTGTTCTAGAGTTAACTAGGTACTGTTAAGCTGCTAGTGTAGGATCTCTCCTATTATTTTATGAAGGCACCCAGAGCTTTGAATTTTCTATAAGTTTGGATATGTTATACTTTAATTTTTGTTGAATTCTAATTCTTGCCTCTCATCCTGTGGATATCATTGACGTTAACTGGCCTTGCTGTCTCTGACTGGAGCCTGTCCCTCGTATGAGCCTGGTTAGGATGGGGTTCCTTGGGTCAGGCTGTCTCGGGGTCTGGGAGGGTCTGGAGCCCCTGATGTGTGAACCTTACTGTGGCAGACCTCCAGGGAGTCAACCTGACTCAGGTGTGGGTGTGATGAGGGTGCTGGAACACAGGGTCTGTTTCCAGGCACACATAAGGACCAGAAGGATGATGTGTATCCAGCATCGTAGGAGGGTAGGAGGTCCTGCATCCTCTGTGCCAGGGGTGGGGAGTGGTTAGGACAGGTATGGGATGGGGGAGGGGTTCATGCCTGATAGTCTGATGGTATCAGAACTTCTGGGGATCAAGATGGCTCTGAGGGTGGGTGGGGGCAGGGGTAGGGCTTGAGCACATGATCTGCTCCTGGGCACAGGTGTGAACAGGAATGAAAGTGTGTCTCTAGCAAGGTCTTTACATTGATGTAGCTATTCACATGACTGGTTCAGTTTTTAGGCCAAGACTTGATTCATGAAATAGATAAATGTTAAAGAGTATTTTCTCAGGCAGTGGTGCTGCCAGCCTTTACTCCCATCAATAGGGAAGCAGAGGCAGGCAAATATCTGCATTTAAGGCCAGTGTGGTCTACACGGGTTCTAGGAACACCAGGGCTGCCAATATAAAACATGTCTAAAATAAAATCAGCAAAACCCGAAAAGATAATAGAAAATATTTTCTGTGCACGGGAAAAGGACATCTCAGAGCTTAATGCTCTTTCCAGAGAGGGTGCTCCACCATCAGAACTGTGTATTTTTCTGTTCTGTGAAGAAAAGAAAATAAAAACCACTTACCTCTGACTGACAGACAGAAGTGCACAGAAACTGAAAGGATGACTCACCTTTCCTCTGGTGGGTTATGAGAAGAAAGCCTGTTGTCACTATTGTCATCTCTTCCCTCACAGGATCTGTCACTTACAAACTTTCAGAGTACTTCACATCTGCCTGTGGGTTGTGCTGTCTAGCTACTCTCTTGGGCCTCTGTTTGAGATGCTCACTTGGTAACGAGGAGGAACATACAGACAACCAGTTAGACCAACGTCATTTGTTAAAGATGCTTTCTGTTTTCCATTTTGTATTTTTGGACTCTTTATCAAAGATCATGTACACACAATTGTGTTGTTTTTCTGAGTGTTCAGTTCTATTCCAATGATCAATGTGTCTGTCTCTGGACCAGTACCATGCAGTTTTCATCACTATTGTTCTGTAGTAAAGCTTGAAGTCGCAGATGGTGATTCCCCCTGAAGTTCTTTTATTGTTAAGAATTGTTTTCACTATTCTGGGTGTTATGTCTTTCCAGATGAATTTGAGAATTGTTCTTTCCATCTCTCTGGGGAATTGTAGTGGGGTTTCTATGGGGATTGCATTGAATCTATAGATTACCTTTGGTAGGATGGCCACTTTTACTATGTTAATTCTGCCAATCCATGAGCATGGGAAATCTCCTCATTTTCTGAGATCTTCTTCGATTTCTTTCTTGAGGAACTTGAAGTTATTGTCCTATGGGTCTTTCGCTTATTTGGTTAGAGTTAACCCAAGATATTTTATATTATTTGTGGCAACTGTGAAGGGGCTGTTTCCCTAATTTCTTTCTCAGCCTGTTTATCATTTGTCTAAAGGAAGGCTGCTGATTATTTGAGTTAATTTTATGTCCAGCTACTTTGCTGAAGTTGTTTATCAGCTGGAGAAGTGCTCTGGTAGAATTTTTGGGCTCACTTATGTATACTATCAAATCACCTGCAAACAGTGATACCATTACTTTTTCTTTGTCAATTAATATCCACTTGATCTCTTTTTGTGGTCTTATTGTTCTAACTAGCACTTGAAGTACTATATTGAATAGATATGGAGAGAGTGCTTATCCTTGTCTTGTCTCCAATTTCAGTGGGATTGTTTCAAATATGTCTCCATTTCATTTGATATTGGCTGTTGGTTTGCAGTAAATTGCTTTTATTATGTTTAGGTATGGGCCTTGAACTCCTGATCTCTCCAATACTTTTAACACAAAGGGGTATTATGTTTTGCCAACTGCTTTTTCTGCATCTAAGGAGATAACCACGTGACTTTTTTCTTTGAGTTTATTTGTATAGTGGATTATGTTAATGAATATTCATATATGAAAGCAACCTTGCATCCCTGGGATGCAGTCTACTTGAGCGTGGTGAATGATGGATGGTTTTGATATGTTCTTAGATTCAGTTGGCAAGAATTTTATTGATTGTGCTAGAGAGATGGCTCAGCGGTTAAGAGCACTGACTGCTTTTCCAGAGCTCCTGAGTTCAAATCCCAGCAACCACATGGTGGCTCACAACCATCTGTAGTGGGATCTGATGCCATCTTCAGGGGTGTCTGAAGACACCTACAGTGCACTTATATATAATAAATAAATCTTTTAAAAAAGAATTTTATTGATTATTTTTACATCGATATTCATAAGCAATATTGGTCTGAAGTTCTCTTTTTCTGGTGGGTCCTGTGTCTTTTAGGTATCAGGACCTATTAATTGTGGCTTCATAGAATGAGTTGGGTAGTGTTCCTTCTTTTTCTGTTTTATAGAACAGTTTGAGGAAACTTGGTATCAGGTCTTCAGCCTGTTTGCCCTTTGCTCCCCTCTTCCCTTTTGTCTGCACTTTCTTGTCTGATGCTTTCTCCTTTCCAGCTGTCTTTGTAGGCTTCTCATCCCCCTGGGAGGGGCAGGCTTGTGGGACAGCCTTGCAGAGCTGCACTTGGGCTCCTCCTTCTCCACTCCATAGTGCTCACCTTACTCTAGGGCATCATGAAGGCTCAGCTTGGGGTGGGCGAGCTGTGCATCCAGCCACCTGATCTGTTACTGAGCCGCACTGCCTGGCCTCCACCACGTGAACTGCTGCGACCTGTCTTCTTCTGGCTTTCATACTCTGTTGAGCAGTCTGGTATGACTCTGATAGGTCTAGCTTGTTTGTTACTTGAACCTATTCCCTGGGAGCTTTTAATATTCTTTCCTTGTCCTGTGCATTTAGTATTTGATTATTATTTAACAAGAGGATTTTCTTTTCTTATCCAATTTATTTAGTGTTCTAGAGACTTCTTATACCTTTGTGGCGATCTCTTTCTTTAGGTTGGGGAAGTTTTCTTCTATGATTTTGTTGAAGGCATTTTCAGGTCCTTTGACCTGGGAATCTTCCTTCTCCTCTATCCTGATTATTCTTGGGCGTGGTCTTTTCATTGTGTCCTGAATTTCCTGGATGCTTTGGGTTAGGAGTTGTCATGTTTTGAATGTTCTTTGACAGTTGCGTCAATCTCTTCTATGGTGTCTTCTACACCTGAGATTCTCTCTTTTATCTCTTGTATTCTGTTGGTGATACTTACATCTGTAATTACTGACCTCTTTCCTAGGTTTTCCATTTCCAGGTTTGCCTCCATTTGTGTCTTCTTTAATGTTTCTATTTCCAAATTTAGGTCTTGGATCACTTTATTCAATTCCTTCACCTGTTTACCAGTGTTTACCTGTATTTCTTTCAGTAAGTTATTGATATCCTCCTTAAAGGACTCTATTGTCTTCATGAGATATGATTTTAGGACAGATTCCTGATTTTCGGGTATGTTGTATTCAGGGCTTACAATGGTGGGAAAACTGGGTTCTAATGATGACCAAGGATTTTAGATTCTGTTGCTTATGGTCCTGCACTTGCCTTTCACCATCTGGATATCTCTGGTATTTGTTGGACTGGGTGACTGTCTGCTTATCTGCCTCTTTTGACCCTGGGTTGCTTCAGATCTCCTGGTAGGCATGAAATATTGGCTGTAGAGGCCACCTGTTGGCCCTACCAACTGAGGCTCTTCATCTGGGCAGAAAAGCTGCTGCTCTGTTGCCCTAGCTGTAGTAGATCTCCTGGGAGGCCTTCAGACTGTTGGGTCTACAGTGCAGTAGTCAAGCTGTTGTCCAGTTGCTCTGAGTGCAGCTGATCCTCAACTGCTGAGTGCATTGGATCCTAAACTGCTTTCAATGCAGCAGGTCCTCTAGGATGGGACAGGATATGGTGTCTTCGCAGGAGCAGACCTTCTAGGAGTCTGCCCCAGCAGAAAGTACTGGGCAGAAGGAGCAGAAGGGACAGAAAGGAAGTGGTTTTCAGGAGGGCTAGAGTTTTAGTGGGTGATGGGTCTCACGTCCAGCGGGCTCCCAACAGAAATCTGGGACTCTGTGTGAGGAGTGGGGGGAATTCTTGCCAACTGCTGTGAGTGCAGCGGTTCCTCTAGGATGGGTCAGGATTTGGAGCCTTCACTGGAGGAGACCAGCTAAGAGTCTCCTATTGGCACATCTTCAGAGAAGCCTTGAGACCCTAAAGCTTGGAAGGAGCCTCTAGAAGGAGCGAACATGAAAATGCCTGCACCCAGCAGCTCACAACAGGCCACAATTCCTGGGAGCCAAGGCTGGTCCGTGCATCCATCATGAGAATAGTAGGAGGCCGGATGGCAAAGCCACAGTGCTCACAAAACAGTCAAGAGGCAGCTATCAAATCTTCTGACTGAGGGGACTACAGAAAGCCCACCACAAAGAGCTGCCCAGGTCAGGGCATCCTCATGATGCAGCACACAGCCTGGCCAGAGTGCAGCAGATAGGAAGCCAACCATACAAACACCACAGAGCCCAGGAAACGTTTTTGATTCTGAAACATTCAACTTTATTGTTAAATTTTCTGTAGGACTTGCCATGGGTTTAATAATATTAGGACATATTCTCTTATTAAGAAATGTGTTACAAGGTTGGAGAGATGGCTCAGTAGTAAAGAGCACTTGCTGTTCTTGGGAAGGTCCTGGGTTCAGCTCCTAGTACTGGAACCATCCGTAACTCCAGTTCCACAGGATCTGATGCCCTCCTCTGGCTTCTGCAAGCACCAGATACACATGTCACATACCTACAGGAAAATTACTCTTACCCATTAAGAATAGGAATTAGTAGATCTTTTAACAATGTATTTGCACATTAATTACACACATAATTGGTTTCACTCTAGTTTGGTCCTATCACCCTTTCAATCACCTCTCATGTCGCCTGCCGACTCCTGTCAGGGCGCTACTTTCCCCCAGTGACTCACTCTCTAGTTTCATGGGAACATTCATTAAATTAAAAATCCTAGCTGACCAAATGAGGTAATTTGGACTTATTTCTAGGAGTGTGTTCAAGGGATGATTTCCAAGAACACTCACTCCTTACTAGTGACCACACTGATGAATACAACCAGCACTGGTACCATTAACTGTAAAACTTTCTCAGTAACTGAGGAAACTCATGAGGCCCTTTGGCTCCATGAAGGGATGATTGACAGGCCTGCTCTTAGTGCAGGGACCATGCAAGTTCTCAAAGCTGCTGAGAGGTCAAAGGCACAGCAGTGAGGCCGTGGCTAAAATCAGCTTTCTCCAACATCCATGCTTCCCTATGCCATGAGGTATTGAATGCATCTTGGATGGGGTGATATGGACGTTTGGTCCAGTAAATGCTTTTACCTGCACGCCTTGGGCTCTTCCTCCTGGGACAACATCTTGGTGGTCTGGTTGGGAACCTCTCCTCTTGTCTCCTTTGGCCCATCTTTCCTCTGTGGTTTGTGGCAGTCGATGCAACAGGCCCTGAGCAGCTGAAGATTTCTGTCTGGGAAGGGTTTGAAGTGAGAGCCTGTGATTCTGAAAGTGATTAGCCCTTGATCCCAGCAGAGAAGTCTGAAAGTCACTTCTTAGCTTATGCCCTGACATGTCATGACCCCTGACTAACAAAGGTGATTTAGAGCTCCAGGTCCCCAAAGTCCTCTGAGACAGACCCATATCTAGAGTTGACAGCCATTATTGCATGTAGCACAGAGGGTAGTAAGAGAGAGTTAATGAGTAGTCCTAATTGGCTGTGTGAAAGAACCTTTGCAATTATTCTGGGGATGAATATAGGCTCAGTGTCCCTGCATGGGTCATGATAGGAGTATGTGCAAGAAAGGATCTCACAAGCTTGTTTCAGTCCATTCTCATGGTCTGGGCAGAAGATAGTTTATTGAACTGTTTAGAGCAGACTCTCAACAGATCCGTTTTAGTTGCTAGAAAGATGCTCAGTGGGTAACTGGCACTTGCTATGCTAACATGGGGAGCGGAATTCCCATCCCTAGTACCCAGTGGGACACCTATTGCCAGTCCTCTGTAGAACAACCCTACCAAGGACCAAAAGAAACCTCAGTCTGCTCCTTACCTCCTTGGGTACAACATTTCCTCCTGACACATTGGTAAATGCAGATAATAAAGAATATGATGAGTCCCACAGTGATATATACTTCCTTATAAGGAACGTGCCCTGTAGGTGGAAGCTGGGTGGGTGATGTAACCTGGGTGATATCAGGGGACCTTGGTGTTGACCCTTTAAAAAAAAGATAGGAATGTTTCAGGTAAATTTTAAAACACATCATCTCCCCCAGGCAGCCATGAGGGACTCAAATATAAGAATTATTTTACAAAGTACTGAGTAGAGAGAGAAGTGGGAGTTGTATTTATGATGTCTTGACATAGCTTATTTCATTACAAAGAAAAGTTAATGTCTATCAAGCCATCACCAAATTTGACAAATGTACTCTGGATATCACTTTCTGGATGTTGGGAAATTAGTGATTTTTAATTGTGTCAGAGTAAGATAACAAATCCTTTAGGAGTGATGGTGGAGCTGGTGGGAGGACAGCTCTACCTGAGGATGAGAAGGCTGGAAGTGTACAGTGATGCACACAGGCTTGGGGCTCATTAGCAGGCCATGTAGAGCCTGGACCACTGGTTTACAGGGAATGAGAGGGAAGGAGGAGTCCCTGTGATCATCACTGTCTTTCCAGACAGGAACACTACCCAGGTATGACTCACTCAGGCTACCAAATTAGATGAACTGCCTTCTGATAATCGAGGTAATGCCTACTTGGCTTTTCCTTGTGCTGCTTGAAGAATTCATTGAGTTTCTGACTGCCTTCTGCTATGGAGAAATTCAGATGTTTCATTAAATCCTTATCACCTTTCCATTTATTCATGATATCCCCTGACACAGCATTAGTCGGTCTCCAGCTCATAGTCACAGTGTCCAGGGTGAAGAAGTACTTTTCATTAATGTTGAATAGCCAGCAGGCACTAAGGAGTTGTCCATAGCTGTGCTGAGAAAGCATGGTGGCCTGTAAAGTGGGGTAACCTGCAAGTCACAGACAAAACCATTATTCTTCACCTCCCATCTATCCATCACCTCCTCCAAGGTCAAGTCCTTCTCTACATATACCCTGTGCCTGCAAGGTTGGGCCAGTCCTCAGCTCCTTCATACAAATACACTCACCATCACATTCCCATATGCCCTCTCCCCTTCCTCTATTGTCAGTGTCTCTGCCTCTGAACTCTATCCCACACTTACCAAGACTCTTCTCCACCTTGTTCCTTAACTCCTGGCACAAATTTTCCAGATGTTCTGTCAAACATGACCGCACTTTAGTGGCATTTGCCATCTTCCCCAGGTTACCTAAAGGTGTGGCCTTGTTTTTGATATCAAACTGAAGGAAAGGTATTTCATCCACTGAGCACTGTGCTACACACCAGAGATGTTCTTCTGTCTTGATGATCAAGTTGCAACTAAGAGTGTATGTATCTGTGAGAGAAATATGCAGGTAAGTTCCACAGTGTGAGCAGAAAGCCATAGCACTCCTGTTTCCGTGACACCAAGTATTCTTCTGAAGGGCAAATGTCAGAGAAGCAGACTCTAGTTAAGAAGCCCCGCAGTTCTTCACCCTCTTTTCTATGTAATCATTGACTGTCTCAGGCTAGGAGGACCCCTCAGATGCATACCATGATACACCGAGGACTTATTTCAAAAGTACTTTTAGTAACTTTCATCAAGTACTGTAGTATAAAATATATCAGACAGCATCCATGTTCCTGGGATGGAAATCTAGATGAACACACAGGGGAAAGGGAGGCATCACAGGACACATGGAGCATTCAACATGGACCTGGTGTTCAGGAAAGACCCTGGAGTAATGCTGCAGCCTGGCACGGAAAGGGAGCTGCCAGCTGTGAGCTTGGCGCTCATCCCTGTTCCCACTGGGCTCCTTCACACAACACTGTTGGCATCAGATCTCAGGTTCTCTCACGTTAAACCACACACCTAATCCATTCTCAAGGAGAGACCTCTGCCTGTCTGTGATCTGCTTGAGTCCCAGTCTCTCTCTCCTTCTTCAGGACCTGGTTTCCCAGCACACTTAATGCCCTAGGTTTTCCCAGACTTTCACTAATAGCTGAAGAGGACATAGTACCCTAGAGGTATCCTGTTAAGCAGCCTGCACAAGGAAGCAGGCCAGATCCAGTGAACTTGTACACATTTAATGTCACACCAATCCCAGTAGATTCTGTGTGACACATTCCACAGACTGAGGCATTAAACCTCAAAGAGAGGAGGTCTCCTGGGAAAGGTTGTGGAACTCTCTAGCTAGAGGGTAATTCTGAGCCTTAGTTCTCACCTATAAGTGATTCTGTCACAATCAGGAAGACTGATGTTATCTGTGATTGATCATCTAAATCTGTTACATGGGAAACATTATACCTGATTGATTTTGCATTTCCTTGTGCCAAATGGTTATGACAATTGTGCCTGCTTCACTGGATACATCATTTGAAATGGTAATACCAACTCCTCCTGTATAAGAACCCTTACTACAGAGCTCCTAAATACATTCAGATTCAAACCTCTGTGTTTGTTTCTGTTTGTCATCCACCAAACCTGTTCAGGTCCTGAGAACCAAAACCCTGATTTTCCCTTGGTCGTGATATGCACCCCCCCACCCCCGGGTCAGACCATGGCGTTCACTGTCCTGTGTTTGTGTGAGCACTGACATCCAAAATTAAATAATATTTTATAAGAGGAACATTTAACAAGTTTGAAATATGATGACACTAAAAAAGCACAAAAGGAGTGCTAAAAAAAATAAAAACAACTTCTTTCCCTTTCCTTCCCCAAAATTCTGCTTTGAGGTAAACTGGCACAGGCTTGGTGGCTGCTTTCCTGGTCCCTTCAACCAGCTTCCTCCTCCCCCCCTCTCTGCCTCTGCCTCTTGTTTCCTTCCAATCTCTGTGGTTTCCCCTGCTCTTATTTCCCTATCCTAACATTCCTGAGGCTTGACCTTTCCCTGGAGAGGCTGGGATTCCTACTCACTAAGTAGATGTCACCAGAAGACTGGGTGAAGGTGAACCTGAGCTCTCTGGAGCCCAAGAACTAGCCTTGTGATTGTGAACTGAAGGCCACAACCTTGGATCAGGATGAAAAAACACAATTGTTACCTGTAAGAAAAATCCACTTAGAAGTTTGATTTTGGGAAACTGTGTTGCTTAATGAGAAACAGAGAATGGTGCAGGATATTTAACGAAGCCTGACTTCAAATTTGGGCCAATAAAAAATTAATCATGCAGGTCTGGACGGGGGGTCTTGATCTCTAAGATTAAGAATTGACAAATGGGACCTCATAAAATTACAAAGTTTCTGTAAGGCAAAAGACACTGTCAAAGGGACAAAACAGCAACCAACAAATTGGGAAAAGATCTTCACCAACCCTTCATCCGACAGAGGGCTAGTATCCAATATATACAAAGAACTCAAGAAGTTAGACCCCAGAGAACCAAACAACCCTATTAAAATGGGGTACAGAGCTAAACAAAGAATTTTCACCTGAAGAACTTCAGATTGCTGAGAAGCACCTTATCTAACCAATGGAGTACTATTCAGCCATTAGAAACAATGAATTCATGAAATTCTTAGGCAAATGGATGGAGCTAGAGAACATCATACTAAGTGAGGTAACCCAGACTCAAAAGGTGAATCATAGTATGCACTCACTAATAAGTGTATATTAACCTAGAAAACTGGAATACCCAAAACATAATCCACACATCAAATGAGGTACAAGAAGAAAGGAGGAGTGGCCCCTTGTTCTGGAAAGACTCAGTGAAGCAGTATTCAGCAAAACCAGAACGGGGAAGTGGGAAGGGGTGGGTGGGAGGACAGGGGGAGAAAAGGGGGATTACGGGACTTTCGAGGAGTGGGGGGCTAGAAAAGGGGAAATCATTTGAAATGTAAATAAAACAATATATTGAATTAAAAAAAAGAAATGTTCAGCACCATTAGGGAAATGCAAATCAAAACAACCCTGAGATTTCACCACACACCAGTCAGAATGGCTAAGATTAAAAATTCAGGAGAGAGCAGGAGTTGGCAAAGATGTGGAGAAAGAGGAACACTCCTCCACTGCTGGTGGGATTGCAAGCTGGTACAACCACTCTGGAAATCAGTTTGGCAGTTCCTCAGAAACCTGGGCACGACACTTCTGGAGGGCCCTACTATACCACTCCTGGGCATAAACCCAGAGGATTCCCCAGCATGCAATAAGGACACATGCTCCACTATGTTCATAGCAGCCCTATTTATAATAGCCAGAAGCTAGAAAGATCCCAGATGTCCCTCAAAGGAGGAATTTTTTGATACAGAAAATGTGGTATATATATATACACAATGGAGTACTATTTAGCCATTAGAAACAATGAATTCGTGAAATTCTTAGACACATGGATGGAGTTGGAGACCATCATCCTAAGTGAGGTAACCCAGTCTCAAAAGAACACTCATAGTATGCACTCACTGATAAGTGGATATTAGCCATAGAAGCTTGGAATACCGAAGACACAATCCACAAATCAAATGATGCCCAAGAAGAAGGAAGGAGTAGCCCCTGGTCCAGGAAAGGCTCAGTGCAGCAGTGGAGGGCAATACCAGGACAGGGAAGTGGGAAGGGGTAGATGGGGAAACAAAGGAGGGAAGAGGGCTTATGGGACTTGCAGGGAGGGGTGAAATCAAGGAAAGGATAAATCGTTTAAATGTAAATAAAGAATATATCGAGTAAAAAAAAAAAGAAAGAAAAGAAAAAGTTGGCACAGACACCTGGTGACCAAGAAGCCATACATGTTTTAATCGCTTGGATCTACCACCATATAAGAGCTATGAACAACTAAAGGAAAAACTTCTTTTTGCAATAGAAGAGACAGAGGGATTTGGGCAAGAATGACTGCAACTTGTCCTGGAGGAGCTCTTGCATTTAAATACCCCAGCCAAGAAAAATTGCAGATAGTGGATATAAGCTGTTCATTCTGTACAGTTAATTTTCTGTATAAATGTTTTCTGTTCTTCCACAGAAATATGCAAAACATTTCATCATTTTCTACGTTATTTATTATTTCCTTTAAATGACTGACCAGGAAAAAAATCATCCTTAAATTTTGATGCAAGCAAGAGAATGTATTAAAAAGTATCTATCTATATAACCGTATATGACAGTGACTCTAGTGTTATAGAGCACCAGGTGTATTACACATGGCAGCTGTTCATTCACAAACCTGAATTTGCTTTGCCTTGTTTCTGTTGTCCAGGGGACACGTGCAAAGGTTCCATGTTCTCCCTAAGTGACACTGGATTGTGCTGAGCTGCATGGCTGTTCAGGAAGGGATTTAGGGCTTAAGCCAACTCTGACTTTAAGTGTATTTTTTAAAATGCTGCTGGTTTTTCTGAAGACAAGTACTTCAACTTACTAAGTTGTACTAAATGAATAGTTTGGGTTTTTTTTTTTTAATCCCGTCATTATATCAATCAGTAAACAGAGAAGTGGTGTAAGAGTTCCAGTACCATCTAGGAGCAGCTGGAATTGATTGCCTGAATAGCAGAGGTTTGTTTACATCTTACTTTTGGATGTTGGCTATTTGTGGAAGTTTAAAGAATCAGACATTTCTATACTTAACATTTTTAAACTTGCAATGTTCTTCAAATGTAATTAATAATAAATTGATAATTTAATACTTAGGGATACATAAAAGATTCTGAACTTTGCTGCTTTTGTGCTCAAGATTTTCTTTTATGAAATCAAAGCTGTTATAAATGGATTGGAAAGCTGCAGAAGTATTTAAACACTCACACTAAGAACTTTTATTAGTGTTTGAATGTCCCCCACCGCTTCCTTTCTAAACTCAAAATGTTTCTAAATCCAGTAGGTTATTAAAAATCCTTTGTGCCCCTTATTTTATATAGAGCAATTTTTCTCCAAATGATTCTGATTTTCTTTTCATTATAAGGGCAATCATAGCGTATGAAAAATATTAAAATGTAATGCGAATGATACTGCTACTTTTAGCAAATTGGGCTTCCTAATTAAAATAAAACATTAATTCCACTTTAATCCTTTCAATATGTACTGTGAAGTTCATTAACTCAAATTTTTGTAACTATGAAGTTCACTTAGAATTATAAATTCTCTCCACTAATTTAGTTTTGCTAAGATTTTATTTCTCTACTTTAGATTATGTTCTTTAGTTTTATTCAGAATTCAAAAATAAAAGCCGTAGGCGACTTAGTTGAATAAACTATTCAAAAATCTGGTTATTCTCAAGGTTAAAGATTTTTTTAATTCTAATATATGATATGTTATATAGCAAATGATAGCCAGTCTTCAAAAGTCCTGCATAAATTATTCTGTAAAATAATAAACTTGCTATGATAGAAAACAATGACCATGATGACATCAAATGTCTCAGAAGGAAGCATTTATACTCAGACCTCCAGCGTTTAGTAAGGGACACATTGTTACAGCGTCTCAGGAAAGTGCGCAGTAGTGCTGCTTAGACAAGCTCTCTAAGATGCTTGGCACTCATCAAGTAGGCTAGACATTCTTGCCAGAGGCCAGGGCTGCTGCTGCATCACACTGCCTAGTCCTGACCATGAAAGCACACAGCACCAAGCCCAGCTCTTTCGCAGGAGGAGGACCTGGGGTCAAGTCAGTTCTCAGGGCTGTGAGCAGGTCCTTTATAACCTCAGCTTTCTCATCATACTTTGGACACGCGGGGCTTTCGGTGGTCAGCAAACTGCCAGAATTCTCTGGAGAGAATGCACTGAAGCTGAGCCTGGTGTCCACACCTGTAATCCCAGCCCTTGGTAGCAAAGGAGAGCAGGGATTGGTTCAGATGCTATAGGGTGGGCAATGGACTGAAGCCTTGCCTTAAAACAAAAGAACCCACAAAAAGAAGGAAAAGAAAAAGGGGCAGGGAATGGGAAGGTGGGTGGTGTGGCTGTGCTGTCCCTGGATCTGCAGAAGTTCCACAAAATGGTGAACAGGAAAGTGGGAAAGGGCACAGCCTCCCTCGGGTGCAGCCCTTTCTCCTGGAGGAGAGCACTGGCACTGTGCCCAGCATATGCAGTCCTGGAGACTGGGATTTAAACTTCCTCAGGACCCCAGTGGTGCTGAGGACATCACCAAGAACTCCCTTCTGCCTGCTGTGATCTTCATCCCTGTAGCCCCTCCCCCACCCTACAGCCATAACTTTTTTCATAACTTCTTCTATCCACTGCAGCCTGGGTGGGGTAAAGCCAGGCAGAACCAGGGTTAAGGGGAGGAGAAGCCCAAAAGTTTCCTGGTAGCCCAGGACTGCAAGAATTCCCTGACTTAGCCAGTCCTTGTTCAGTGCCCCAACCCCCTCCAGGTAAACCCTAGGAACTCACAGATTGACAGCGTCCCCAGAGAATTCAGCCAAAGGAAAAGATTCCACTTGGTGGTTGCTGCCCTTGCCATCATCCCTCTGAGACCCAGCTGTGTGGCCAGAGCTGTGGAGAGAATGAGAATTCCTCGGTGCCACCCCGCAGAGGACACAGGGCAGAGAACTGAGAAAGTTCCAGGCACCTAGGCTGTGAATTCAGGACTTTTCCAGCCAGGAAAAGGCAGGTTCCTAGTCCACCTTTTCCCGCTTCTTTCTGGGAATCCCTCCAGCACCTCTTGGCTCTGAGCCTCCCTCCAGAGGGCCGAGGTCCCTGTCCCCGAGGGGTCAGGGCTGGCCTGTTGAGTGTGCAACTATGCACTGAATGCTGAGGACGTGCTTTGCGGGGACCCCCACACCCCGCGGTCCCTTCATCTCACTCACCTGCAGCTGTGCTCTCCGCGGTCCTTGGGAACTGAATAAAGAAACGGAGAATAAAGTTGCTGCCTTCAGCTCCTCCTCTACAAAGTGTGGTCAGAATCAGAGAAATTTATACTGGGAGCCAGTTCCTGCCCAGTGAGAAGCCACACCCATGCAGGCAGCACAGGGTAGCATCCACACCCCTGCTCTCTTGTTTGTCCTCACAGGAGAAGGTGCCCGAATTTTTTTTTCTAGCAGTTTCCTCTTCTCCTCCTCAGCAGGACACAGCTCAGGTTTTCTCAGACTTAGGTGCGCTCTATCTCACTTCCTCAATCTCCTTATTTCTCTACACCACATGCATTTGTCATTCCAGGGACCTAGCCCACCATGCCCTGGTGCTTGCTCTACTTCTTTGTTGCCCTGATGTTTGCCACTGTCACCCCTCCCCCACCGCGTCCCAGTCACCCCCCCCCCACCCTGTCCTCTCATTTCCTTCCTTCTACTCTCCCTATTGAAGACAGTTATCATCTAGTGGGGAAGTGTTCTCTGCCTTTCCCCTTAGCTCTGTGACTCTTAGAGACAGCATTCCTGTCTGTAGCCCTGGCTGTCCTGGAACTCACTGTGTAGACCAGGCTGGCCTCAGCGATCAGCCTGCATATGTGTATAGAGTGCTGGCATTAAAGCCATGCGCCACCGTGCTCGGTGCTCAAAACCTCTCTCTGTGCTTTCAGAGGATTAGATGCGGGCTTCTGCCCTGCTTGGACACTGATGCACTCCCGTGCTATGGGCTATTCCATGGTCAGGGCTTGTCTGTGTGGGAGGAGCCACGGAGAGGGATGACTCCCTCTGTGGAGTGTGACACACCCACTATGCTATGCAGTTTCCTCACACACTGGCGTGGGAATCTGTGTCTCCAGGGAGAATTGTTTTTGTTTTCCTGTGGGGTTTTGTTTGTTTGTTTGTTTTTTGCCAGTCCATATGAATTTGAGAATTGCTCTTTCTATCTCTAAAAATTAAATGGGAGCGTGCAGGGCCTCCACAGAGAGGAGCCAGCGGGCCATAGGACCGAGGAAAAGGAGGGGTGGGAGCCCTGGGCAGCTGCAGGAGAACGAGATGAGGTTGTGCTCCTGCCCAGCAAGCAGAAAGAATCTGGAGGCGAGCAGCCTGTGCAGGTGCCAGGCTCCCGGGCTCCGCGGGAGCGCGAGCAGCTCCGTGGCCCCGGGCTCCGCAGTAGCGGCTGCTGCTGCTTGGGCGCCTTGCCTCTGAGGGGAGCGGGCTGCACCGCCAGAGGCAGTAGGAGCTGTGAATGAGTTTTCTCGCGGGTCAAGGGAAGAAGAAAAGTTCAGGTGGAGCAACCTCTGAGCCTGCGAGGCCCCGCCCCCACCGCGGTCCCTGCCCCTGCACCAGGCTTGGCTCCAATGTGGAACTTGCATTGCTTCTCACCCACTGGTCACCGGCCTCGCCCTGCTGAGCTGCCCGCAGGCCTTCCTGGGCTCCTCTTCTCAGGGCTCTGACACTCTGACAGCGCTTCTCTCTCTTGTGCACTCCTGGCCACCAAGAGGAGCCAAGAGACCTCACTGGCATCAGCCTCGCCCTCACTCCCAGTGTCCAGACCCGATGGCAAGGCCAAGAGTTTCCCTGTCTTCCACAATCAGACCTTCCAGTACATCTCTAATGCACTACTCATCAAAGAGGAAAGAAAGGACAGAAGGAACAAGCTGTGGAGTGGTGTAAGAAAGGAATCTAAGAACTGGGAAAAGGAATTGCGGTTATAGTTACAGCCAAGGCGAACAGTGTAAAAGAGCTAGACGCCTTTAAGCCAAAATGATAGCTAATTTAGTTATATACAAGGACCGTTTACAACTTCTAAAGAAGCTGCAACCAGTTTTGCCATTTTCGAAGTCCAAAACGACATCTATAATGAGAGTACTAACCTGACTTGCTGCAATGGACAAGTCCAGTCAGATAGTGGAGCAGCTCTGAAGAGGAAAGACCCCTTAACACATGCTAGTAATGCATTGTCTTGATCAAAAACCTGCCTGAAAAGTGGATCCACAGGGCTTTCTGGTCCCCACAGGGCGCCTAGTTGTAGTGTTTATCCATGGTTTCTGGAGCAAGACCAGGACCTGGACCTGCAGCTCCCACACATAAGGGTACTCCAAAACCAAACAGATCCAACACACCTTCTACACCCTGAAGTGCAGTTCAGGAAAAGAAAGACTTGAAAATTTTTAGGAATGTGGACAGCAATCTTGTTAACCTCCTAAGTATTGAATTCGTTGACAATCGAACAGCTGTAAAATTTGATGCTCTAGCTGGTCCTCAGGAAATGGCAAAACAAGTGCTGCAAGAGATTATGATTCTTCCTCCTCTGTCCTTCCTTCTCTGCAGGCTGAGTAGTTCACAGGGCTCAGAACCCCATGTTAAGGCTTGGTGCTCTTCTGCCCTCCAGGAAGTGGAAAACAGTGCTGCCTAAAGCAGTAGCTGCAGAATCTAATGCGACCTTTTTCAATATAAGTGCTGCAAGTTTAACTTCAAAATATGTGGGAGAAGGAGAAAAATGGGTGAGAGCTCTTTTTGCTGTGGCTGGAGAACTTCAACCATCTATAATTTATAGAGATGAAGTTGATAGTCTTGTGTGAAAGAAGAGAAGGGGAGCAGGACACTAGTAGACAACTAAAAACAGAATTTTTTTCTATCCAACAAGAAGCCACAACTTTATTAGTGATAAAAACAGTACACATTTTAAGCCAAGCTGCAGTTCCACTTTTCAAAAACCAAAAAGGGTGCAAAGATGGGGGAGGATGTCCTTTACAATTCTATGTCCATGGCTTCCACACCAGTTTCATCACCCTCTCCTTCTTCACTCTCCTCTTGGACAGTTGGAGTCTGAGTGTTTTCGCGAATGTTTGAAACAGCTTCCCCTCGAACTTTGAAATTCTCAGCAGGGCTAACTGTGCTTGCTGAGACAAATCTTCAGTCTTGCCTTCCTGACACACTGTGTAGATATCTGAAGCTGGGCTCTTGACCCAGTTTGGACACAGCCTTCCTCCCCTTCTCCTCCTTGGACTCTGCTTGGCTTTACTAGCAGGTTCTTCATGGATTTCAGCTACAGCTGCCAGCTGGGCTGGTCCTGTGGCTGTCTGGGTGGAATCCTGTTCCTCAAGCTCTGGCACTGACTCTTCACTGTCAGACTCTGTCCTGACCCTGTCTCAGCCTGAGGCTGTGACCACTCCTGCTCTGTCTGTAGCAGGGACAGTTATTGTGGCTTCACCGGGCATTTTGTGCAGAGAACATGGTGGGCACTGTTAGATTAGAGCACAGCAAAAGCAGATTCTGGTTTACAATAATGTATACATTGTGTCCAGATGAAAGTATTGTAGAGACAGTGGGCTGCAGAAGACGCACAGAGCCCTCTGTTGTCTGCCTCCAAGCCTTTGCCTTGCAGCAGTCTATTTTCTGTTTCCTGTCCCTTAGCGCCCTATGATTGCAACACCAAGGGTTCTTAGTTCTTTCCTGCTTTCTTACCAAGTCCAGAGTGACAAACGGAAATCTTCCCATCTGCAGTAAGAGAACTGTACTGAGCCTTTTGTCCACCTAGATATACAAACATTAAACACTTAATGTGTTCTTTTCACATTTTGTTTTCCCCTTTTATTGCCTTGCAATAAAATAATTTAATGATTAAAGAGTATTTTGTGGGCAGTGGTGGTGCCAGCCTTTACTCCCAACACTAGAGAAGCAGAGGCAGCCAAATCTCTGCATTTAAGGCCAGTCTGGTCTACATGGGTTCCAGGACAACCAGGGCTACCATGTAAACATGTCTGAAAAATAAACAAAAACAAAACAAAAAATATTTTCTGTGCATGGGTAAAAGGCATGTCAGAGCTTAATGCTCATTCCAGAGAGGATGCCCCTCCGTCAGGACTCTGTGTTTGTCTGCTCTGTGAAAAATAAAATAAAATAAAGTAAAGTAAAATAAAAAAAAATCCATTACCTCTAACCAACAGACAGGAGTGCAAAGAAACTGAAAAGATGGCTTCACCTTTCCTCTTGTGGGTTATTAGAAGAAAGCCTGTTGTCATGTGATCTCTCCAGGATCTGTCATTTGAAAACTTTCAGAAAGCATCATGTGTTTCAGTGGGTTATGCGGTCTACCAATGCTCCTGGGCATCTGGTTGAGATGTTCACTTGGTAACAAGGAGGATCATGGGAGGAGAATGGACCTTGTCCTCTCAGAAGCTCCACATTTCAGTGAACGCCCTTCAGTCATGGCTCGTGCTCCTGGAACTTAGTACTCAGTTTCTGCATGGAGACCTCTGCTGTGTCTGTCTCCCACTGGGGAACTCTGCTTCCTTCATTGTCTTTTAGTGTTCATGCAAGGGGGTGTTTTCCTGTGGTTACCTTCATCTGGTGCTCTAATATTTTACAGTTGCTTCTCTGTCATTTCAGTTGTACTCGGTGAGGAAATGAATTTCCCATCTTTCCCTACAACTTAGTGTACACTTCTCCCGAGTCTCCCAGAGTCAACCCCTCAGCTTGAGATGAGTACTGAGACTAATTCTGGGCTGTATTCTCTATGATTGCCTTAACTTTACCTTTCCACATTAGTGCTGCGACATTAGGAACATGACTGTCAGATTTAGAAAGTGCTCTCTGAGCTTCCCCCAAGGTCTCTGTGGTTGTGGATCTGTAACCCTGAATTAGAAGGGAAATGTAATGCCTCCCAGATGGTATACGTGCCAGGTTGACCCAAGATAGTCCAGAATAGCCTTAAACTCATGCAGACAGGCAAACCTCTGCCTTTGCATGGGATTAAGTATGGACCAATACAGTAATATTTGCTGTGCAGAATTGTCTCTCATATTATTTTATTTTATTTTCTTCTCTTCTTAGGTCTTATATTAGTGGCCCAGTAATTGGAAAATGAAGCCCTCCAAAAGCTCTTCCCAAACAAAGCACCATGATTTACAAAATACTCAGAAGAAAGTGTCTTTTGGAATAAGACTAGATAGTGTCTTTTGGATTTGGACTAGAGTAGGAAGATGTCCTTCTTAAAAACTAGCTTTCTGTGCAACATAACTCATCTCATAGTCAAACATTAACCTTCTACAGTCTGGAGCAAGGGTTCTCAAACTGCATGACCTGACCCCTTTAGGGTATTTTGCACATCAGATATTAAATACTATCTCCTTTTTTTCTTTTTTTTTTTTTTTTGTTTTTTTTTTTTGTTTGTTTGTTTGTTTTTTGTTTTTTGACCGGCTCATTTGGTTTATTTCTTTTATAACATCATTTAAGGAAACCATCCAAATGATTTGCTAAGAGAAAGGCCTAGTCAGAATTCTACAAAGTCCCATTGGTTTATCTTTTCTACCATCTCCAACCCCACCTCTAATTCCTGCTCTGCCCTTTCTTTTCTTTTTTTTTAATTTTTTTTTATTCGATGTATTCTTTATTTACATTTCAAATGATTTCCCCCTCTGGGTCCCATAAGCCCTCTTCCCTCCCCCTGTTCCTCCATCTACTCCTTCCCACTTCCCTGTTCTGGTATTCCCCTATACTGTTGCATTGAGTCTTTCCAGAACCAGGGGCCACTCCTCCGTTCTTTTTGGACATCATTTCATATGTGTACTATGTCTTGGGTATTCCATATTTCTAGGCTAATATCCACTTATCAGTGAGTGCATACCATGAATGATCTTTTGAGACTGTGTTACCTCACTTAGTATGATGTTCTCCAGCTCCATCCATTTGTCTATGAATTTCATGAAATCATTGTTTCTAATGGCTGAATAGTACTCCATTGTGTAAATTTTTTGTATCCATTCCTCCGTTGAGGGACACCTGGGTTCTTTCCAGCTTCTGGCTACTACAAATAGGGCTGCTATGAACATAATGGAGCACGTGTCCTTATTACATGCTGGGGAATCCTCTGGGTATATGCCCAGGAGTGGTATAGCAGGGTCCTCTGGAACTGCCATGCCCAGTTTTCTGAGGAACCTCCAGACTGATTTCCAAAGTGGTTGCACCATCTTACAATCCCACCAGCAGTGGAGGAGTGTTCCTCTTTCTCCACATCCTTGCCAGCACCTGCTGTCTCCTGAGTTTTTGACCTCAGCCATTCTGACTGGTGTGAGGTGAAATCTCAGGGTTGTTTGATTTGCATTTCCCTAATGATTAATGATGTTGAACATTCCTTAAGGTGTTTCTCAGCCCTCTGAAGTTCTTCATGAGAAAATTCTTTGTTTAGCTCAGTACCCCACTTTTTAATGGGGTTATTTGGTTCTCTGAGTTCTACCTTCTTGAGTTCTTTGTATATATTAGATATTAGCCCTCTGTCAGATTTAGGATTGGTGAAGATCCTTTCCCAATCTGTTGGTTGACATTTTGTCCTTTTGACGGTGTCCTTTGCCTTACAGAAACATTGTAGTTTTATGAGGTCCCATTTATCAATTCTTGATCTTAGAGCATAAGCTATTGGAAATTTTCCCGTGTGCCCATGTCCTCAAGGGTCTTCCCCACTTTCTTTTCTATTAGTTTCAGTGTGTCTGGTTTTATGTGGAGGTCCTTGATCCATTTGGAGTTGAGCTTAGTACAAGGAGATAAGATTGGATCGATTCGCATTCTTCTGCATGCTGACCTCCAATTGAACCAGCACCATGTGTTGAAAAGACTATCTTTTTTCCACTGGATGCTTTCAGCAACTTTGTGGAAGATCCAGTGACCATAGGTGTGTTGGTTCATTTCTAGGTCTTCAATCCTATTCCATTGATCTGTTTGCCTGACATTGTACCAATACCATGCAGTTTTTTTTTTTATCACTATTCCTCTGTAGTAAAGTTTGAGGTCTGGGATACTGAATCCCCCTGAAGTTCTTTTACTTTTGAGAATAGTTTTAGCTATCCTGGGTTTTTTGTTATTCCAGATGAATTTGAGCATTGCTCTTTCTAGCTCTATGAAGAACTGGGTTGGGATTTTGATGGGGATTGCCTTGAATCTGTAGATTGCCTTTGGCAAATGGCCATTTTAACTATATTAATCCTGCCAATCCATGAGCATGGAAGATTTTTCCATTTTCTGAGATCTTCTTCGATTTCCTTCTTCAGAGATCTGAAGTCCTTGTCATATAGGTCTTTAACTTGTTTGGTTAGATTCACACCAAGATACTTTATGCTGTTTGTGGCTATTGTGAAGGGTGTCATTTCCCTAACTTCTTTCTCAGTCTGCTTATCCTTTGACTATATAAAGGCTACTGATTTGCTTCAGTTGATTTTATAACCTGCCACTTCGCTGAAGTTGTTTATCAGCTGTGGGAGTTCTCTAGTAGTTTTTTGGGTCACTTAAGTATACTATCATATCATCTGCAAATAATGATAGTTTGACTTCTTCCTTTCCAATTTGTATCCCTTTGACCTCCTTATGTTTTCTAATTGCTTTAGCTTGGACTTCAAGAACTACATTGAAAAGATATGGAGAGAGTGAGCAGCCTTGTCTAGTCCTTGATTTTAGTGGGATTGCTTCAAGTTTCTCTCCATTTAGTTTGATGTTGGCTACCGGTTTGCTGTATATTGCTTTTACTATGTTTAGATATGGGCCTTGAATTCCTGTCCTTTCCAAGACTTTTAGCATGAAAGGATACTGAATTTTGTCAAATGCTTTTTTAGCATCTAATGAAATGATCATGTGGTTTTTTTCTTTGAGTTTGTTTATGTAGTGGATTGCATTGATGGTTTTCCTTATATTGAACCATCACTGCATCCCTGGGATGAAGCCTACTTGATCTTGGTGGATGATCGTTTTGATGTGTTCTTGGATTTGGTGGGCAAGAATTTTATTGAATATTTTTGCATCGATATTCATAAGGGAAATTGTCCTGAAATTCTGTTTCTTAGTTGGATCTTTGTGTGGTTTTGGTATCAATGTAATTGTGGCTTCATAGAAGGAGTTGGGTAGTGTTGCTTCTGTTTCTATTTGGTGGAAGAGTTTGAAGAGTATTGGTGTTAAGTCTTCTTTGAAGGTCTGATAGAATTCTTCACTGAAACCATCTGGTCTTGTGCTTATTTTGGTTGGAAGGCTATCTATGACCCCTTCTATTTCTTTAGGGGTTATGGGTCTGTTTAGATGTTCTATTTGATCCTGGTTTAATTTTGGTATTTGGTATCTGTCTAAGGAATTGGCCATTTCCTCCAGATTCTCCAGTTGTGTTGAGTAGAAGATCTTTGTTTCTCCATCTATAGTGGTTGAGAGTTTCGCTGGGTATAGTAGTCTTGGCTGGCATTTGTGTTCTCTTAGAGTCTGCATGAGCTCCGCCCAGTATCTTCTAGCTTTCTTGGTCTCTGGTGAGAAGTCTGGTGTAATTCTGATAGGTCTTCCTTTATATGTTACTTGCCCTTTTTCTCTTACTGCCCTAAGTATTCTCTCTTTGTTTAGCACATTTGGGGTTTTGATTATTATGTGACAGGAGGTATTTCTGTTCTGGTCCAGTCTGTTTGGAGTTCTGTAGGCTTCTTGTATATTCATGGGCATCTCTCTCTTTAGGTTAGGGAAGTTTTATTCCATAATTTTGTTGAAGATATTTGCTGGCCATTTAAGTTGTAAATCTTCACTCATCAATGCCTATAATCCTTAGATTTGGCTTTCTCATTGTGTCCTGGTTTTCCTGGATGTTTTGGGTTACAAGCTTTTTGCATTTTGCATTTTCTTTGACTGTTGAGCCCATGGTTTCTATAGTATCTTCGGCATCTGAGATTCTTTCTTCTATCTCTTGTATTCTGTTGTTGATATTTGCATCTATGGTCCATGATTTCTTCCCAAGGTTTTCTATCTCCAAAGATGTCTCTCTTTGTGCTTTCTTGGTTGTTTCTACTTCTGTTTTCAGATCCTGGAAGTTTTTGCTCAGTTCTGTCATTTGCTTGTTTGTGTTTTCCTCTAATTCTTTGAGAGATTTTTGTGTTTCCTCTTTCATGACTTCTGCCTGTTGATCAAAGTTCTCTTGTATTTTTTTAAGTGATTTTTGCATTTCTTCCTTATTGGCTACAAACTTCTGACCCATATTGTCCTGAATTTCTCTAAGTGATTTTTGTGTTTCCCTTTAAGGGCTTCTAGCTTTTGATCATTTTTCTCCTGAATTTCTTTAATATATTTATTTATGTCCTTCATGTGTTCCTCTAACAGCATCCTTACCAGTGCTTTTAAATCCAACTCTTGTTTTTCTGGTGTGTTGGGGTACCCAGGACTTGCTATTGTTGGAGAATTGGGTTCAGATGCTGCCATAATGCCTTGGTTTCTGTTAGTAATGTTCCTACACTTGCCTTTAGCCATCTAGTTCTCGCTGGTGTTAGATGGTCTTATTGTCACTGGCTGGTGCTTCAACCTATTGTGGAACTTTAGGGCTATTTCCACAACAGTGGATGACTGGATTTCCTCTGGCACAGATTACTGATATGCTGCCTTCCTCTTTTGTTCCTTTGGAGCCATGCTCAGTCTCATCTCAAGAAATGTTATACTTGGGTTGGCAAGATAAACCAGGTGTTCTAAGACTGCTCTGTTATGGAGCAAAGATGGTGTGTGTGGGGTCAGTCTCTCTGTTGATTCTCACGTAGGATACAGGCCCCGCGACCAACCGGCTTGCAGACAAACCGCCTATGTTCTCAGGTCCTGAGCGCAGGCAGACCCCTGGAGATTTGCACTCCCAGAGATCTTAAGCTCAGGATAATACAGTACCTAGTGATGCTTTTCTGCCCTGGCAAGCCACAAAGATGGCCACGAGGAGTTGCACCCTCTACTGTTCTCCACACAGGATACAGGCCCCACAACCTACCAGCTGGGAGATGAACCACCTGTGTGCTCAGGTCCTGGGCACAGGCAGACCTCTGGGGGTTTGCACCCCCAGAGATCTAAAGCTCAGGGTGATACAGTACCTAGTGATGCTCTTCTGCTCCAGCAGGCAGCGAATATGGCCACGGGGATTCTCTCCCTCTGCTGGTCTCCAGGCAGGACACAGGCCCCACGCCAGGAGGTCTGGTATTTAAACTGCCTAAGTGCTCAGATCCTGTGTGCAGGCAGACCCCTGGCGGTTTGCACCCCCAGAGATCTAAAGCTGGGGGTAATACAGTACCTAGTGAAGCTCTTCTGCTCCAACAGGCTGTAAATATGGCCGCGAGGATTCTCTCCCTCTGCTGGCCTCCAGCTAAATACTATCTCCTACAGTAGAAAGTTACAGTTATGAAGTAGCAATGGGATAATTTTATGGTTGGGGGCTCACCACATGAGGATCTGTTTTTAAAGAAGACATCATTAGGATTGTTGAGAAGAGACTGTTCTAGAGCAGAGTGTGCTGGGTAGTGTATTCATAGCAAAGTATTAGCAAACCCTTTGCTTGCTGCCGCTTTGAGCCCTAATGTAAGATCTCAGTGTATTGCAGACAAGGAAGGGGCTGGAAATCAGCTAGCCTGGGTCCTCTGCAGAGTTGCCTCTTCAGGCTTGCTTTGATCTGTCTATGGGGCAAAATTGCAATTTGCTGCTTTTATCTGCTAACCTCTGACTATGGAACTGTCTTCAGAGGATAGGGGAAAGTCCTGACTCTCATAAAATGAGGAAACTTACTGGGTCTTAGATAGAGTAACTCAGAATATTCAGATGAACCTCCCCAGCTATGGACTGAGAATGCTCTAGCCAATCTAGCTTCAGAGTAGATTCCCAATCTGTCCAGAGGCTGTAAACTGTGTGGTTTCGGCTATCTTCAGAGGATGTGCAGAACAGAGAAGGGGATCAGAAGTGTGGTCTCAGGTACTGGTTTGAAACTTGGCACTGAAAGGCTCATGTATTTGAGTACTAAGCCATCAGGCAGTGACACTACTTAGAAGATGAGGAGGTGTGTTCTTGTTGGAGTAGGAGTGGCCAAGTTGGAGGACCTGTCTCATTGGGGGTGGGCTTTGAGACTTCAAGAGCCAAATCAATATCTCTCTCTCTCTCTCTCTCTCTCTCTCTCTCTCTCTCTCTCTCTCTCTCTCTCTCCCTCTCCCTCTCCCTCTCCCTCTCCCTCTCCCTCTCTCTCCCTCTCTCCCCCCCCTCTCCTTCAATCTCTCTGTCTCTCTCTGTCTCTCTCTCCCTCCCTCCTTCCTTCTCCCTCTCCCTCCCTCTGTTCTTCCCTCTCCCTCCCCCTCTCCCTCTCATTCAATCCCTCTCCCTCAACAACCACTAATTAAGAAAGTGCAGGGCTCCCCAACATCCTGTCTGCCCTCTGGATGGCCCAGCTCCCAGCTCCTTGCTGCCCTCTGCTCTCTGCCCTCAGCTGCTGCCCCTGAGACCCACACCCCTGGCCTATGGCCAACTGGAGTGCAGATTAGCTGCTCCCATTGCAAGTGCCTTGGACATGGCTCCTGCTCAGCAACTTCTCATAGGATCCCCTACTCTGGGTCCCGCCTCCTGTGAATCCCGCCTATCAGATGATTTCAGCATCAAGTTGACATGAAACAAGCCATCAAATCACGATCTGGGAGAGGTTCTTTTTCCACCTGAGCCATCTTTCCCAATAGTTCTTATTAGAATTTGCTGCCTTTGCCCTCTGTTACCTATGTGGAGACACTCCTTAGTAGCCAAGACTCTCACTTTTCTTAGTTCAATGATACAATTCTCTAAGTTTGCTCCTCCTGGTCCTCTGATTTCCTATAGGACAACTTCGTTTGAGAATTTTTTAGGGACCTTATTTTTTCCTTCTTGGGAAGATTTTGTAGACTATTCATAGGTTAACACTCAAATCCCTGTTTCCACTTCTATACAAAGACAAACATGGTGGGCAACAGTATTTGAGGCCTTACTTGATTGCTCCTTATTCATACCCCTCTGTCCAGGAATTGGTCCTCCCTACAAATTCCAATCCTCCTCCCATACATGTTCTCGGACATTCGCAGTCTCCCTTTGTGGTAACTTGAGCATGAATGGCTCTCATAGGCTCCTATGTTCGAAGGCTTAGCCATCAGGGAGTGGAACTGTCTGAACCACACAAGCGATTGGACCATACATGGGTTGCCATGGTCATGCAGGTTGTATGAGAAACAAGTGATCGGGGCTTGTAACAGTTTCATTTTCAAAGAACTTGTTTGGACAATACAAGTGTTGACACGGTTGTGGCATCTGTTCCCAGCCAAGGACTAGAGATTAAGATGTTCTTAGAGGTGATTTACAGCTCTCCCTAGGTTGGCATCCCTCCATACTGCAGCAGTTTCCAGCCCAGGGTTGCATTCTCTCCTATAGCTCCTTTCCTTTAAAGAAAAATATTTTTCTTTATTTGTAAGTATGTGTGCACGAGGGCATGCCCACACATGTGCATGTATGTGGACCTACGTTGGTGTGTGTGAAGTCAGAGGACAACCTGTGGAAGTCTATCCCCTCCTTCCACCATGTGGTCTCTTGTGCTAGAACTAGGTTGTGCTAGGAAGCAAGGCCAGATCATTATTCCTTACTGCTATAAAAGCATCCAATTCCCTTCCAGAGGTATGCATCTCCAAGAATTTCATTGCTGTGTTTCAATTCACAGTGTCTGTTCTGCTAATGTTTTGCCAATTTAATACAAGTTAGAGTCATGATTGAAGAGGGAATGTTGATTAAGGAATTGCTTCTATCAGTTTGGCCTGTCTGATTGTTTCTTGACGGGTTTTTAGTTTTGGGGTTTTTTGTTTGTTTGTTTGTTTGTTTGTTTGTGTTTTTTGATGAATGATTGATGTGGGAGGGAAAGACCCACTGTGAATATTACCATGTTCAGACACATGGGCCTGGACTGCCTGAGAAAGGTGGATGGCCATGAAGGGCTATCCCTTCAGCTTTGGTTGCTTTTCTGGTTGTTTATTGAGACAAGGTTCCACTATGTAGTGCTGGCTGGTCTGGACTCACTGTGTAGACCAGGCTGGCCTCCAACTCACAGAGACCTCTACTGCCGCTCAAGTGCTGAGATTACAGTTGAGAGGCACTGTAGCCTGCCCTCTATTAATAGTCTGTCTTTGCCTCAGCCTTTATGATTTGAGGTTTTCATTGTTGCTGTTACTGCCTGAGCGTTTTGTGGTTTCAAGTGTTATTATGAAGATAAATACTCAATTGTTTCCTTTATACTTTTAATAGTAGTTTTTCAGTTTCAGATTTTACACTTAAACCCTCTGTCGATTTGAGGATCATTTTGAATAGCATGGACTGTAAGGTTGAGGTTTAGCCTCTCACAGGCTTCTAACCACTTTCCCCAGCAGCATCATGGAAGATTTTCTTTCCTGCAGTACTTAATCCTGGCGTCTCTAGTCAAGACCCCTGTGCAGGCCTGCTTCTGGGCTCCCTGTTCTGCTCCATCATTGGTCAGTGTTTCCTGCCATGCTGTCTCAATGACTACAGCTTTGGGTAGTGTTGGAAATCAAGGAATGGGATATATGTTGCTGTGACAGAGGACCCAGATTCAAGACTCAGCAACCACGTGGTGGCTCAGAATTATGCACAACACTGCCATGCATAGACACACATATAAGCAAAACATTTACATACATACAATAAAATAAATAAATATAGAAATTAGGAAATATTTTGCTATATACAGCCATTCATATTTCTGTGAGAAGGTGGATTTTTTTATTCTTTTTCAATGCAGACTTTAGGAGAGATCACATAGAGTCCATACATTATTTTGAACATTATACCTATTATAAACAGTGGTAACAGGTGTTTTCCCGATTATTTGTGTCCTTTTCAGTTTCTTTCATTTTTCTGCAGTTCTCCATCTCAGATCTCGGCCTCCTGGCTGAGATGTTTGCTGCTGCCAACAGTGAAGCAGTTCTTTCAATTTGATTTTCACACCATAGGTGTGAGTATATGCGAAGGAGACTGATGTTTCCTTTGCCAATTGCTTTCTCCTACAACGTTATATTCTGTTTATTACTCTTAGCCTCATTTGCGAGATTGTCAGGTTTTGTATGTTGTGTTCACGTCAGACATAAGTAGACTCCTTACCCTCCTCACGTCCCGTCGGGTGCTCATTAGTGCAGTGCTCTTCTTTTCTTTCCTCCGTTTTTCTTTGTTTTATTTTCATTCTTCGTGTCTTTCTTTCCTTCTTTGTTTTTCTTCCTCAATGAGCTAGGACTTCACTGCCATGTGGATTACAAGTTGTGACAGTGCACACCTGCCTGGTGTCAACTTCTCACTCTTAACTCTGCTATTAGGTCTTTTGAATTGTAAGTCTCTCTCTCTCTCTCTCTCTCTCTCTCTCTCTGTCTCTCTGTCTTTCTCTCTGTCTCTCTCTCTCTCTCTCTCTCTCTCTCTCTCTGTGTGTGTGTGTGTGTGTGTGTGTGTGCAGATGCATGTGTGTACAGATATTCTTTCCGTTCCTGCTTTATTGACAGATTTCATTGGAAAGTGTGTTGAGTTGTGACCACTTTTCTGTTTCTGCATTTGTTGAGGGGTTATGAAACTTTGCCTTTCATTCTCTTCATCTGGTGGACCACACTTGCTGACTACAGTACTGGTTGAACTGTCTTCCTTACCCACTAACTGCAAAAGAGGCCAGGGTGCTCCAGAGAGAAAATGAAACTGCTCCCTCTAGACTCAGTTCTTCTACAACAGAGACTTTCCTGTCACCTTTTCTATTTCTGAGCTGGAAGGGGAAGGGTGGGGCACCATCTCAAAACTGCAGCTGCCCAGCAGCATGCTGTAGAGAGGCAGCCACGGGCACCTGGGCACTACATTGAGACACAGTGACTAATCAGGACTCGGGGACCCGGGCACTAAATTGAGACACAGTTGCTAATCAGGACTCGGGGCTCCTTCATGCTGGTCCCTGTGTCGAGGTCATAGACATGGAGGACAAGCATTTTGTAACAAGCAGGATGAATCATGGTGCTTGCCAGGAAAACCACAAAGCACTTACCCATTGGAGCAGAGAGCATTATTAAGGAAGGAAAATTGATGGAGGCACGAGTGGTCTCCTGAGTCCTCCAAAATACCTGCTAAGGAGCCTCACCTGAACTCATCAGGAGAAGGTTAACTTGTGAAATCTACATGATCTTAAACACATGGCAGGTGTGTTAGGCAGGGTGCTCTAGTTTAACAGGACATATAGAATGAATCTCTATATATAGAAAGGTGATTTACTAGAAACACATGCAGGCTGGGGCCCAGCTAATCCTATCATGGCTGCCTATGTGTGGAAAGACCAAGAATTCCAAAGTCGCTCAGTGCACAAGACTGGACGTCTCAGGACGTCTTCAGTATCAGAGTCCTGAAGTGCTGGGCTCTAGTGACAATGGACGAATGGGCTTGCTAGCAAAGCCAGAACAATCAGGAAAATAGCAAAAGCATACTTCTTCCATGCACTTACATAAACTCTAGAAGAAGGTGGAGCCTATATTAAACATGGGTTTTCCCATATCAAAACATCGGGATTAAAGGTGTGTTTTCCTACATTAAATATCTTGATTAGAATTAGATTTTTCCACTTCTAATTAATCCAAAATCTCTTTCAGGTGTTCCATTTTTCGGTCCTAATTTATTCCAAGCATAATCAAGTTAACAACCATGAATAACTAACACATATGCACTATACATTTGCATATATACACATATACATATATGTATATACTACATATAACTATATACATGCACATATATGTATGTGTATGAACATACATATAAATGTATATATATGTGTGTGTGTGTGTGTATGTGTATACATATAGTAGGTTTACTAAAATGACTTAAAGGCCATGGTGTAGCTAATGCAATATTGGTGCCCATGTATTGAAAGTCCAAGAATCCCGTAATTCTCCAGTTTATGAGGCTGGGTGTCTCAGCTAGTTTTCAGTCTATGCAAGAATTCCAAGAAAAGACACTGAAAACTATCTGAGTTCCCGTGCCAGTGACTACAAGGACCTGCTAGCAAGGGTGGAGAGTCTGTCTTCCTTCTTCCAGGGTTTGTATAGGCTTCCGTGGGTCAGAAACTAGGAACGTAATTCAGCCCTCACAGAGTCATTTCAAATAGCGAACTGTATCAGTGTCAAAGCCTTTCAGGCCCTCAAAGCTCTGAAGGGAGGGGCCTCCACTGGGCCTCAGATAATACAGAGTGTAGCAGAAACTCTACACATTACAGTGACTACTGCAGACATTGTCAGACTTTATGTTGACGCTTTACAGCCAGTCTCAACCTCAAAGTCATTTGATGGCGTCAGGACACAGGCCTGTGGTGCATGGTCTGAGTCTCACAGAGGTCATAGAATAGGACCCCTTCTGGGTAATTCCAGATTAGACAATATGCTCAAATAACTGCCTTCATCAGAATTCTGCAGCAAGGGCAGGGATGACCATTAATATTTACACAGACTGACCCATGCTTTTCATGTGTGGGTGACCTATGTCATCCAGCCCTTTGAAAAGAGAGGCACCAAAATAATTGGTTTCATTATGACATATTCATTTATTAAAGAAATATAAATAGACAATATCAACTCTTTTATTAACCTTTCCAGTACCACTAGACCTGTCCTCTTTAAGGTACTCCTGCCTCTGCCTTCACCTCTATGTTTGTGTGTGTGTGTGTGTGTGTGTGTGTGTGTTACAGACCTGCTTCTGTGCAGGGGTGAAGCAAGTACTCAGAACTTCAACAGTGAGTCCATAACTGGAGAACAGTGTTTCCCATCATTCCACCCCGTATTGCCCTCCAGCCTTTCTTTCCCCTCCTGTAATGGGTTTCCTACCTCTTGGATGGGGTAATATCTATGTTTGACCCAGAAAACGCATTCACCCATGTTTTGGGCTCATCCTCCTGCGACAAACCTTTGGTGGCCTGGTTGGGAAACTCTCCTCCTGCCTTCCTCTCTTTCCTTTGTTCCCTGTGGGGATTGTTGGAGCAGTCCTTGGGCAGCTGAAGACTTCTGTCTCAGAAGACAATGCAGGGAGATCCAGTGGCCTCCATGATGGAGTCTGGACCACCTCAATTTGTCAAGGGTCGAGGTGTATCAGGCTAAGGACTGACTCTCAGACTTCTGTGCAAGACATATGGGGCAATTTCTTCTTAATATGTGTCCTCTAATGGTGAAGAGAGAGAGGAACTCATTCCCAGAAGCCTGAACACACTGTGAGAAACTCCTCATCCTCTCTCTCACATCCCTACTTGACAGTTCTTGTTATTCTTCAGCATAGGAGGGAAAGGGTTCCTGACTGACATTTGTCTCTGCCACTTTGATCTCAGACAGACATCCTGATGCAAGGGACTCTGGGTGATCAGGGGTTTGTTCTCTGCATTAGTGTGAGTCCCTTTCCCCATAGATAGGGTTCCTGATGCTATGATGAAGCACCATGCCACAAAGAAAATTAGGGATTAAACTCTAGCTTATGTCACCTTGACAAAAAACTGCCAGCACAACTGAACCCTAGTCACTTTGACACACAAGCACAACACATTTATTTATTTTGACAAAACCTTTTTAATAAGGATCTTTATCTATCCCAAACATGGCACATTCATATAATACCACAAAACAAAACACAAATGATATTAAACAAAACTTTGATAGTCTACCAATTCATACACTTTAAAAGTTCAGTCTCTATAAAAACCTAGTCTTTTTTGAAATGAAAATTATCTTTTCAAAATTAAAGTCTCTGTGTACTTCCTTAATTATTAAAATTAAGTTAAATATCTTTTTATTTCAGGAGAGAAGAACCAGTGCACCATTGTAATACGAACAGAGCTAAACCCATCTCCAGCCATAAATACATCAGTATCCAGTGTCTGGGATTCATCACAGTCTTCTAGATCCTCCAAATGTGTCGGCCACGTCTCCAGCTCTGCCTCACAGAACACACAGCTTGTCATCGGGGCTCCAGCTGGCTCCCGTCCACTGCAGAGGCGGTCATCCCTGGTCATCCCATGGCACTGGCATCTCCAGACGCTGGTGACTCTTGCTGCAGCTGGGCTGCACGCTCACCCACAGCCTCTCCTGGGCTCTGTCATGGCGCCTCAGCTTCTCTCCTTGACTCCTTCAACCTTGGCACTGGGACTGCTCCACAGGCTGCGTCTGCACCGGTGGCCTCTCCTGTCTTTCCACAGTGCTGAGCCTCAGCTGCTCTGTGTGACCCTCCATTCCTCCAGCTACACCACCTGAGACCTTACACAGTGCCCGGGTCAGCTGTCAGCACAAGGTAACACCTAGGCCATGTCCAGAGCACAGCTTCCTGACTCTCGGGAGATCCTTCCTAGAAAACTTCCCCTCAATGATGTCGGTCTCTTCTTAATCACAATTGATGCTTCAGCCCCAGGTGACAGCGCTCACTGTCCCATCACAGCAAAGGTTTGCTATACTTCTCTGGTCTCTTGTTAAACGTAGCAGACTCTTCAGCTCTAACTGCCCAGATACCACAGATTGTTTGTACAGATGACTTAGGAGAGTCTTTGCTTCCCTCACAAGCCAGGCCTCCATCATCTGATCTGTCCCCAGAAGGCTTCTCTTCCAAGCTATTACAGAACAGCTGCTCACTGTGCTCTCAACACTCAGTGATTTTTCTGTCTCAAAGTTTCAAAATTCTTCCACCATCCTGTCCACAATGCATCCTCAGATCTTTGGCAGCAACACCCAACAATCATTTACCTAGTTGAGGTCATTATTGCTGGGAGGAAACACCGTGGCCAAAGCAAGTTGGGAAGGCAAAGTTTTATTTGGCTTGGACTTCCACAGCATAGTCTATCACTGCAGGAATTCAGAACAGGATCTCAGGCAGAAACTGAAACAGGCCAAGGTAGGAAGGAGGGGGTGCTGCTTACCTGCTTGCTCCCCTTTACTCTCTCAGTCTGATTCCTTATAGAAACCAGGACGACCATTCCAGGGGGGCCTGAACAACAGTGTGCTAGGCCCTTCCACATCAATTATTAAATCAGATGATGCCTTATAGGGTTGCCTACAACTAAGTATTATAAAAGCATTTCCTCGGTTGGAGTTCCCTCCACTCTAACAAGTCCATCTTGTGTGCAATTGACATAAAACTCACCAGTACACCCTCAGAGCTGACTTGTAGTCCATTTCAGGTTGCAAGTGTCCAAAGCACATGTCTGATGTCATTATACCAATCTATCTGCTCAGTTCATCTCTGCAGAGAAGCTGAGGTGCTGTGCATTGGTCCAGGAGGGTTCTTCTCTTAGGATGCCCAGAATGGAGACATGGTTTGTGATCAGTGGTAGAGAGCCTGGGTGGGCACTTACAGGCTCAGCATTGCATCTTGGAAGGGACCAACTAGGTCTCTGGGATGATTCAATCAGGGATTCAGTGATCCTGACAACTAAGCCTTCATAGCTGTGTGACAGGATGCTCAGATGTGAGAGACCTGCCCTGTGACCCCAACAGATCCTCCCACTAAATCCTGCTCAAACCCTGTCGCCGTGGCACACATGGTACACATGGAGGACCCATGGCTCCAGCCACATGGGTAGCAGAGGACAGCCTGGTTGGTCATCAGTGAGAGGACAGGTCCTTGGTCATGTGAAGGCTCATTGCCCCCAGGGTAGGTGAATGCCAGGTCAGGGCAGTTGGAGTGGGAGGGTTAGTGAGCAGGGGGAGGGGGATGGGATAGGGGGTTTTTGGAGGGGAACCAAGGAAAGGGGATAACATTTGAAATGTAAATGAAGAAAATATCTAATAAACATGTAAAAAATAAAAAAATTAAAGCCTCTAACTGTGTTCTTACTTAATTGCCAAAATTAAGTTCAAATCATTTTAGTTCACAAGGGAAGAACCAAAGCACCATTGCAATACGAAAAAAGGAAAATCTATCTACACACATACACTCAGTATTCAGTGTCTGGGATCCACTCACAGTCTTCTAGATCCTCCAAATGTCATGGCCACGTCTCTAGCTCTGCCCCACAAAGCACACAGCTTGTCTTCGAGGCTCCAGCTGGCTCCCCTCCACTGCAGAGACAGTTCTCGCTGCTCATCCCATGGCCCTGGCATCTTCAAAACACTGGTGTTTCTCGTTGCAAGTGGGCTGAACACTTACCAACAGCCTCACCTGGGCTCTTTCATGACGCCTCAGCCTCTCTTCTTGGTTGCTTCAGTCTTTGGGCTTTGACTACTCCTGTGGCCTCCCCTTCACCAGAGACCTCACAGAGGTAGATTACCAGAAGGAAACATCCACAGGGTGGGGAAGATATGAACATTCTAGTGACTTCACTATAGGGATGTCACAGTGTGTGTGTGTGTGTGTGTGTGTGTGTGTGTGTGTGCGTGTTGTGTGTGTGTCTGTGTGCTTGTGTGTGTGTGTTGCTTATATCCTTGCTCCCCTCTGCTAACTCAGTCTGCTTTCTGACAGAACCCAGGACCACCATTCATTCCAGTGGGGACATGAAACACAATATGCTGGGCCCTCCCACATGATTCATTAAACTAGGCAACGCCCAATAGTATTGGCTACAAGTCAATATTATAACAGCATTTTTTCACTGCAAGCTCCCTCTACTCTGATAAGTCCATCTTGTGTGCAATGGACATAAGCCTCACCCGCACACCCTCAGAGCTGACTTGTAGTCTGTTTCAGGTTGCAAGTGTCCAGAGCACATGTTTGCTGTCAGTCATCTGCTCAGCTGGTCTCTGCAGTTAAGGTGAGGTTCTGTGCGGTGGTCCAGGAGGGTTCTTCTCTTAGGATGTCCAGAGAGGAGACATGGCTTCTGAGCAGCGGTGGAGAGCCTGGGTGGGCACTTTCAGGCTCAGCCTTGGATCTTAGTTGGGACCAACTCTGTCTGTTGGCCATAGTGCCTTCTACCTCACCAAAGGATGTAGTCTCAAAACCTGGCTAGAATGATGTTGAAGATATCCTACAGAAAACACTTATTTCCTTTGTAACACAATTTTTCTTTCGGACCCATCCTCACACTGAGAGCACTGTCTTGTTGGTGGCACACCAGCTGTGTGCTCAGTGACACCTCTCTGTGATGATTCAAGCAGGGATTCTGAGATTCTTAGAGCTAAGCCTTCATGGCTCTGTGACAGGATTCTCAGGTGTGAGAGACCTGCCCTGTGACCCCAGCAGATCCTCCCACTACACCCTGCCCAGCTCTGGCTCCTTTGCACCAGCCCTCCTCTGCTTGACACTTCTCTCCAGTCTCCCTCCCTCTGACCTCCCTTTGTTTTTTCTCCCTCCCCTCAGCCTCAGCCTGCAGGGCCCTCTCACTCACTCCTACCCTGGGCTAAGTGTGGGTTTTCCCTCACCCTTGTTGGAGAACATTGTACAGGAACTTGGGAAAGAATTAGAAGCTGCCCCCTCTCCCTCAAATCACTTCTTGTGGATACTGCAGAAGTTTTCTTCTTTTAACTCTGTCACCCTAAGAAGCTTAACCTTTCATCCTTAACGTCACTGTCCCCTCTTTCAAGGTTCTGTGAGCTCTGTGCCCGATGCCCCATCAGTCACCTTGCCCTTACTCAGGGTGAACTCTGATGAAAACTAACCATGGCATATGGACTTCATCTTTCCTATTACAGTGCAGTGAGGTGCTTCCATGTGTAAAAGGGGGAAAACATCCCTCAAAGGGGTCAAAGATAATTTTTCTGGAGACAAACTTGGAAGACCATGGCCAGCCAGTAAGGGTGACCACAGATTTAGGTTTCCCTCACTTTTACCTGGCGGCAATTTTATGAACATTTTATAGAAAGACACAAGGAAGTCATGAATCAATTCTCTCTGAAGTACAAAGGTGGGTGCCTCGGGAAGATGGATTATAACAAGGCTGGGAAACGCCAACTGTGGGCCTCAAATGTACTGGGTTGGGGAAATCTTGAAGGTCTGTTCATAAAGTCTAAGGATATATATCTATTAGCCACAAGAATGTTAGGTCACTTAAGAAGGAAGGCAAGAAGTGGGCCCTAAGCAGGCTAAAGAAGGCCCAAGACAACGTATCTTGGGACCTATGGCATTCCACCATCTCACATTTTGAAGATCTAAGTGACAACTAACTTTTGAAGGTCAAGGTGAACTCCTATTCATATATACAATGCTTGTGTGTGTCTGTGTGCACGCGCGCTCATGCGTGTGGAGGGGCTGTGTTTGCGACTGTGTATGTAAGTATGTATGTAAGTATGTATGTATGTATATATGTATGTATGTATGTATGTATGTATGTGTATGAGCATTGGTCTGTGTCTTGGCACAGCTGTACCCTGAGTATATGATGTGACATATCTATTTTCCACCTTCAGATAGAGGCTCTGTGGGAATGTGTACATGATAATGTCTCTCCCCAAAAGGGGTTTAATCAAAATTGGCAGATAAGGACGCAAGTCAATAGGCAAGCATAGTTCAAATTTCTTTTAATTCATGGGATGCAAGCAAATCTAACACATTGAAATTGTGAAGACAAAGGAAATATCAGTATTACATGAACAAAGTCACCAGGCTCTTGAAGCTGGGTATCAAAAGGCACATAACCAATGATAATGTAAGACCTGACAACGTTGTACATCTAAACGCACTTGTAAAACACAAAACATGGGGAGGTTTGCTGTGGTCAGGGTTTTATACCAGGAAAACAAGAAAACTAAATTACAACAGGATTTAATCTGAGGTTCTTATGTCATGCTATAAATCCCTTATTTATACATTTCTGGGGTTTCTTCTCCTCCTCAGTCACTAATATCATACCTCCTGCCTGTCCTGAAACCTCCAAAGGATGTTCTCCCCTTTAATCACTGTGAATTGCAATTCTTTTTGCTGATCACAACATACTCCTTGTCTTAATTCTGCGGTGTTTTTGGCTGGTCTCACTTAATCTTTCAGTATGATTTATATCCTTTAGATAAGAAGGCACTACGATGGAGCTAGCATTGTAGCAGGGCTACCATCTACACCTACACCTATTTGTCAGCCCTGAGGAACACTTGGCCTCTGAGTGATGTCAAAGTCTGACCTCCAACCTCATGCAACAACCACCCTTGCCTCTCAAAATTGTACTCCAATCTCTTCTTAAATGTTAGGGTGTTATGACCCTATGAGAGCTCAGCATCCCCAGACAGGGCTCTCAATATTCATTCTCAGCAACAGAGCCCTCCCACAAGGAAAGCATCTGCCTCATTTATCCACGACATGATCTGCCCATCTGTCAGGGCAGCATTACAGACTCAAGGAGTCCCTCCCTTCACAATAAAATCAAAACATTCTCTTTTAACAACCAGAATCTCCTGCTTGGAGTGCCATTCAGTTCCTCATGATAACTCACAGTCCTACCCAACCCTGGAACCAAAGGATAGTAGTTGAACAATAGTTCTATAAAAGCTATTAACTAGGAAGATGTGAGCTGTTTTCCTCTTATCTATTAAAATACGAACATAAAATGGCCCAGAAGTCAAGGCCAAGTAATATCGCATAACAAGTATGAAAAACACCCATTCCCTCTCAGGAACATTACCTCTGGAGAAGTCACTAGCTAAGTTTGGGTCCACAGAGGCTATCTTTTTCGTATATGTATATACACATGTGTGCATGCTTGTTAATACACTCAGATGTATGGAGACTACACATTACCTTTGGATATCACTCCCCAGGATGTCATCCATGCACACTGTGTTTTGAGACAGTCTGTACTGGAACTCACCAATTCAACCCCTGTGATTGATGAAGGAACCTGAGAGATGCTCTTCTTTCTCTCTCTCTGTCTCCTGCACTGGGATGACAATCAAGTGCTACCACACTGTGCATGGGTTCTGAAGAGGGAACTCAGGTCTTCATGCTTGTAAGGGACAAGCACTATATGACCAAGTTGTCTCTTTGTCCCTTGTTCTTCTAAAACGCATATATAATTTTCAGTTGCTGAATGTAACATTTCTATGCCTATACCCTGCCTCCTGGTAGTTCCTGGCATGGCAGTGCCGACTAGTCTAGGACTGTTACTGTCACGTGTTCATACGCGGGCTCTGGGGTCTTGTGTGTCCCTAGAGGGAGCACCATTTTAGGGTTTAGCTTTCCCTTAGTCTGTTATTCATTTTCCTTACAGACATTAACGTTTTTTCTTAGTTTTCTTATGGACAGCATATATCCGATATTCCCATTGTATACATTAATACGGACAGTATATATTCGATGTTTCTGTTGTATACATTAATATTCATAGATGTGTGATCTGAGATCTGCTCACTTCTCTTTCTGCTTTCTTATTTATGTTTGCTAACCACGCTCCTCAGAGGTTGAATGGAAGGCTCCCCTGTTCCTAACACACTGTTCAGATCTCACCCTGAACAGTGAGATTACACGGTGCTGTGAGACAGGCTCTGGGCCTGCAGAGCAAGCTCAGTCTCTGTTCACCAGGGTTTGGAAGGGATGATGAATTTCTTCCAACATTTCTTTTGTTTAAAACCATTGTACATTTCTACTTTCTTTGCCAATGGACACTTTACTCACTAGACAGTTATAATATTGTGAGTGAAATCCTGAGTGTGTGAGCTACACCAGGAAAACAGGGGCTCATATATGTGCCTTAATTTACTATCTCCATCCTATGCGCTGGCTTTAATTGCCATATCATCCTAAGTACCTATGACAACTGATCAGCCCCTTGCCCTTTTACTCCAGTAGTAAATACTAGACAAACTCTCAGATCACACATTGTACACCACACAGATATCATATGTACTTAGATCACAGAACGGCATTAAAGATTGAATGAGTTGCCATTAGAGTTCACAGAGACCAGACTGGAGGCAGAGACAGAGGATCCTAGTCCCACAGACAGGCTCCATGCAGGTGGTTAGAGAGCTGTTAAGGAAGGCAGTGGAGAGCTGCAGGGCTGCAGGGCTGCACCAGGCCTCAGGACTGAGTGAACTGCAGAGGAGAGGTGCGGGACCCCAGGATCCAGCAGGTGAGATGCAGACCCACATTAGCATGGAGCAGCAGATGAACTGTCAGCCAGTGATTCAAGCAGGAGGCATTAGCAGTGTGGATGGAGCTGAAGCCTTAAGATGGTCAGGAACCTTCTGTTTGCAGGCAGGACATCCAGGGGGCAAGTTTATGGGAGCCATTGACCTTGCAGTGTTAGGTGGCCTCTTCAGGGGTCCAGGTGAGGGTATGTTAGACCCTCAGACCTGGTTTCTGATATGGTTTTGATACGTGTAGAGGTGACAGATTTTTACTCTGGGGACTAAAGTAATTGTTACCCTTTCCATCATGGATGGTGCTGGACTGACTTGTGTCTGTGTGGAAAGTGAGGTGTCATGTCACCCCACATCAGCATTGCACTCAGAAGGGAGCCAACTGCTGCTTGTCACACACAGTGACCCAGGGCAAGCCCTTGTTTTGTACAGTGAGCAGTAATTTAGAGTTGTGCCTAGTTTGATCATGTAAGAGTGAGAGAGTAGAGAAACAGAGAGCAAGGGGAAGTCCCTAAAGCAACAGCCTGGTGCACTCTGCTACCCTGGTGTGCAAGGCTCTGACAGACACCAGTCTCATGGGTTCCCACCAGTCTGGTCGGAACTCAACTGCACACATTTCTGAGATGTCATTAGAAATGCGTTTCCTTTGCTGGAGACACCACAGGAATATGTTGAAGAGTCACCCAATTATAGCTGGCCATGAGGTCTGCAGAGGAAGAGGAGCAGCAGGGAGCACCTATAACAAATGCAGTGTGAATCACAGTGTGCTCCTGGGCATCCATGCAGCATCCTGCTCTACTTCCTTTCTCAGACACTCCGCAACATCACAGACCATGGACCTCAGCTGCCCAGTCCTTTTCTCTTTCATTTTTCCTTCTAGATCTTTCTGCCACTCTAAGCTCTGGTATGATAATAGCTGAGATGTTTCTAAGGGTGTAATTGTACCGAAGCAAAAATTGTGAATAAAAAATAAAAAACAGGAAACTTGAAAAATCAGCAATATGAAGGGCTAGTAAAATATAGTCGTGTTTCTGTCTTTGCTGGTCTTTTTACTTTCACAACTTTTTTCCTTGTAGAAAAATCTTCACTTTGTCCCACAAACTGGTCTTTAGCTTAGTATATAATCCATTACATGCTTGAACTCTTGTAGCAATCCTCCTGTCTCACCTTTCCACAAATGAGAATTGTAGGTCTGACCAAACATATTGTTAGAGTTAAAAAGTTTTATGCAACATTTTACTCAAAAATAATTATATTGCCTTAAATATCTGATATGTCACCTGATAGTAAATGTATCAACCTATGCTTATAAGGAAAATTTTTATAACCTATTAAATAATTAATACATTGGCAATTTTCATCACAAGACTGTATTTTGACTCTAGACAGTATACGACAAAAGCTAACGATGTCAGTGGTGTGTTCACGGCTCACTTTACCTGTATACACACAGGAGACTTCAAGAGCAGAGGACAGAGACATTGGAGCTACAGTTGCACACGCACTGAATTGTGGCTACGTAAAGTGAACAAGCTAAATGAATGGATTTTGTTGTTTTCCTTATTCTTTTGACAATATGTGACTATGCTGCCCAGGCTGACCTTGATCTTGGTGGTCCTTCTGCATCAGCCTCCTGAGTGCTGGGATTACTGGACTGGCCCTCAGTGACACCTCCTTACATAGTCTTCTCGTTCTGGTCATTTTGTCCTAAGGGCTGTCCTAAGCCAATAGCTACTAATGTACAGACTTGGCTCTAGATGTGAGAAGTTTTACACTGGATCATGCCATTCAAAAGGCAAACCAACTTTGATCACACCCGGGGAAGGTTTTGTTGGCTGTGAGGAAGCAGCAGCTCCTTTCAGTTTTTCTTGTATAATTTTTGGATCTTTCAACCTTGGATTCTCTGTCCTTGCATGAGGACTTTCTTGTTCCATCCTTCCTCTGACTACAGAGCTATGCAGGCTCTGCCTGCCTCCTGTGCTCAACAATAGTAACCCCCACCATTACTGTAGAGTGGGGACTCAATACTAAGAAGGGTATCATTTCAGTGGACGTATAGCCACTGTGATGGACAGGCGTGGAGATGTCCCATCTCCTACATCCTTATCCAAATAACATGACCCAGAAATAGAGGGAGACCACAGTTTGTTCCTTACCTTTTTTTTTGTCTTCATCATATACCAAGAAAATAAGAAAATGATGATGATTAGGATAGCTCCTCCTATACCTAGAATTACTTTCCAGGTGATATTCAGACTCTGGGTGGAAGAATTATTTGGGGTGATATTCAGTGTAGGTTCATTGTGGATACCAGATGCATGCTGGGTAATGTTAGCTGTAGGATGAATCTGAGGAGCATATGTAGGCTGGGTGGTATCCAGTGCCTTCATTGTTGATCCTTAAATAGAAAACCAGAAAATAATATGGATATGGCTGAAAAAAGCAACATACCTCCATCATCAACTCTTTCTCTCTGGGAAGTCCAGGGAACTCATGTGGATAACTTTTCCCAGACCCTGGATAGAAAGATGAAAAGAATGTGTGTGTAAGATGTCCTTACAGAAGTTATTTTACTCCAAAGAAAGCACATGTCTACTGAACTATAAAAAAATTTTCATGTTTTTCTGTGACTAGAACTGTATGGAAGTTGGCATCATTGGTGGTGTTTAATTGTGCCAGAGAAAGATAATGAAGCCTTCAAACGTGATGTTAGAGTTGGTGGGAGGGCAGCTGTAAGTGAGAAGAAAAGGCTGGAAGTGCACAGTGATGCACACAGACTTGGGGCTCATTAGCAGGTAGGATAGAGCCTGGAGCACTGGTTAATAGGGAATGAGAAACACTGGGTGATGATATGGGAAAGAGAAATCCTTGTCGTCATCACTGGCTCTGCAGACAGGAAGACCACCGATGCATCACTCACCCAGTCTACCAGACTTTCATTATGCACCATGGCTCCCATCCACACAGGGAAGTCCACAGACTTTTCAAGTGAACTTCCATGCTGTTCCCAACCTGTGGATGTTTCCTTGTGCTAATCTACCTAACTACTTACTTGGCATTTCTCTGGAGTGTGGCCACCATTTCTTGAGGCAGTCACAGACATCTCCTTTGGAGAATTTACTGAAATCTTATTCTACTTCCTTCTTGTTTTTCCACAGCTCCGAGACACTGCTGTCATCAGAATGACTCTCTCTCCAGGTGTCATTAGATGGATAAAAGTACATGCTATACTTCTCAATGTCGATGGCCCAGTGTCCATCAATGAATTCTCCTTGATTATATTGAGATTTTATGGAGACATTCAAGGCGTCATTACCTACAAATCACACACATCATCATCTGCCATTTATAGAACCATCACCTCCCAATGGTCCAGTCTTTCTCTGCACACTTAGGACCTGTAATCTTTCCTCCCTGGCTTGCCATTGCTTACACAACACAGACCATGTAGTTCCAGGTAGGGGACAGTGTTCAGCTCTTCTATGCAGATAATTCAGTAGCCCCCTTCTGTCATGTGCTCTGCTCTTCCTCTTTCTCATTTATCAGGCCTACCTTTGCATTCTGTCTCATACTTACCTGAGTGCAGGTTCCACAGCTCTTGGAAAGTCTTTTCCAGGGTTTTGGACAAAGGAGGACACAGCTCAGTGTAATTTCCCTTCTGTTTTCCATCACCAAGACGAAGGAGAAGCTTTCTATTCACTGAGCACTGTCCAAGTAAGGTTCGATACTTGACAATGAAGTTGCAACTTAGAGAGTCGGTACCTGTGAGAGAAGCATGCAGGTGAGGTCCAGTGGGAGCAGGGGTCCAGAGGAGTCAAAGGTCTCTAGCACTCAGAATCCCTCTGACAGGAAAAGGGTTAGGAAGAGAAGCCTCTAAACAAGAGGTCCAGCAGCTTCTGGATCCTTAGTTCTGTGCCATCTATAACTGTCATAGGTTGGTAGGACTCCTCAGATGCACATATGTCACCAGGGAGATTTATCTTACAGGGTACTTTTAGTGACTACTATCAAGTACTGTAGTATAAAAGATGTCAGATAGCATCTGTACTGGCTGGTTTTGTGTGTCAACTTGATACAGGCTGGAGTTATCACAGAGAAAGGAGCTTTAGTTGGGGAAGTGCTTCCATGAGATCCAGCTGTGGGGCATTTTCTCAATTAGTGATCAAGGGGGGAAGGCCCCTTGTGGGTGGTGCCATCTCTGGGCTGGTATTCTTGGGATCTATAAGAGAGCAGGCTGAGTAAGCCAGGGGAAGCAAGCCAGCAAGAAACATCTCTCCATGGCCTCTGCATCACCTCCTGCCTCCTGACCTGCTTGAGTTCCAGTCCTGACATGCTTTTGTGATGAACAGCAATGCAGAACTGTAAGCTGAATAAACCCTTTCCTCCCCAACTTGCTTCTTGGTCATGATGGTTGTGCAAGAATAGAAACCCTGACTAAGAGCCGGGTGGTGGTGGCGGCACACACCTGTAATCCCAGCACTCTTGGAGGCAGAGGCAGGCGGATTTCTGAGTTTGAGGACAGCCTGGTCTACAGAGTGAGTTCCAGGACAGCCAGGGCTATACAGAGAAACCCTGTCACGAAAAAACCAAATCCAAAAAAAACCAAAAAAAAAAAAAAAAAAAAAAAAAAAAAAAAAAAGAAACCCTGACTACAACAGCATCCAAGTTCCTGGAGATGAAAATCTAGCTGAACACACAGGAGAAAGGAAGGCATCATAGGACACCTGGAGCATTCAACATGGACCTGGTGTTCAGGAAAGACCCTGGAGTAATGCTGCAGCCTGGCATGGAAAGGGAGCTGCCAGCTGTGAGCTCAGTGCTCATCCCTGTTCCCACTGGGCTCCTTCACACAACACTGTTGGCATCGGATCTCAGGTTCTCCCATGCTAAACCACACACCTAATCTGAAAGGACTTAAAAGGGGGAGTATAGGGGTTAGGGGAGTGTGGCTAGGCGGCATGGGGGAAGGTGTCCAGGCCGGCCCTTGCCTGGGCACCTCTGCCCCTGAGGGACCACACACACAAAGACATGGTATAGAATAGAGTTTATTGGGAGTTAGTGGGAGAGAGAGAGAGAGAGAGACAGAGAGACAGAGAGAGAGAGAGAGAGAGAGAATAGAGAGAGTGGAGGCTGGCCATGATCAAGTGGAGCAGGAAAGAGCCTCAGGGGTAGAGAGGTGAGAGGGTGTGGGAGAGCAGAGAGCAAAGAGAGAGAGGAGGAGCAATTAGCCCCTCTTATAGTGGGCCAGATCTCTGGGGCAGGGCATTAGATTTTAATTTTTTCATATGCTATGATTGCCCTTATAATGAAAAGAAAATCAGAATCATTTGGAGAAAAATTGCTCTATATAAAATAAGGGGCAGAAAGGATTTTTAATAACCTACTGGATTTAGAAACATTTTGATTTTAGAAAGGAAGCGGTGGGGGACATTCAAACACTAATAAAAGTTCTTAGTGTGAGTGTTTAAATACTTCAGCTTTCCAATCCATTTATAACAGCTTTGATTTCATAAAAGAAAATATTGAGCACAAAAGCAGCAAAGTTCAGAATCTTTTATGTATCCCTAAGTATTAAATTATCAATTTATTATTAATTACATTTGAAGAACATTGCAAGTTTAAAAATGTTAAGTATAGAAATGCCTGATTCTTTAAACTTCCACAAATACCCAATATCCAAAAGTAAGATGTAAATAAACCTATGCTATTCAGGCAATCAATTCCAGCTGCTCCTAGATGGTACTGGAACTCTTTCACCACTTCTCTGTTTACTGATTGATATAATGATGGGATTTAAAAAAAAAAACAAACTATACATGTAAAATAATAAACTTGCTATGACAGAAAACAATGACCATGATGACATCAAATGTCTCAGAAGGAAGCATTTACACTCAGACCTCCAGCGTTTAGTAAGGGAAACATTGTTACAGCTTCTCAGGAAAGTGCGCTGTAGTGCTGCTTAGACAGGCTCTCTAAGATGCTTGGGACTCATCAAGTAGGCTAGACATTCTTGCCAGAGGCCAGGGCTGCTGCTGCATCACACTGCCTAGTCCTGACCATGAAGGCACCAAGCACACAGCACCAAGCCCAGCTCTTTCACAGGAGGAGGACCTGGGGTCAAGTCAGTTCTCAGGGCTGTGAGCAGGTCCTTTATAACCTCAGCTTTCTCATCATGCTTTGGACACGCGGGGCTGTCGGTGGTCAGCAAACTGCCAGAATTCTCTGTGGAGAATGCACTGAAGCTGAGCCTGGTGTCCACACCTGTAATCCCAGCCCTTGGTAGCAAAGGAGAGCAGGGATTGGTTCAGATGCTATAGGGTGGGCAATGGACTGAAGCCTTGCCTTAAAACAAAAGAACCCACAAAAAGAAGGAAAAGAAACAGGGGGCAGGGAATGGGAAGGTGGGTGGTGTGGCTGTGCTGTCCCTGGATCTGCAGAAGTTCCACAAAATGGTGAACAGGAAAGTGGGAAAGAGCACAGCCTCCCTGGGGTGCAGACCTTTCTCCTGGAGGAGAGCACTGGCACTGTGCCCAGCATATGCAGTCCTGGAGACTGGGATTTAAACTTCCTCAGGACCCCAGTGGTGCTGAGGGCATCACCAAGAACTCCCTTCTGCCTGCTGTGATCTTCATCCCTGTAGCCCCTCCCCCGCTCTACCGCCATAACTTTTTTCATAACTTCTTCTATCCAGAAGAAGGTGGGTGGGGTAGAGCCAGGCAGAGCCAGGGTTAAGGGGAGGAGAAGCCCAAAAGTTTCCTGGTAGCCCAGGACTGCAAGAATTCCCTGACTTAGCCAGTCCTTGTTCAGTGCCCCAACCCCCTCCATGTAAACCCTAGGAACTCACCGGTTGACAGCGCGGTCCCCAGAGAATTCAGCCAAAGAAGGAAAAGATACCACTTGGTGGTTGCTGCCTTTGCCATCATCCTTCCTGAGACCCAGCTGTGTGGCCAGAGTGGTGGAGAGAATGAGAATTCCTCAGTGCCACCCCGCAGAGGACACAGGGCAGAGAACTGACAAAGTTCCAGGCACCTAGGCTGTGAATTCAGGACTTTTCCAGCCAGGAAAAGGCAGGTTCCTAGTCCACCTTTTCCCACTTCTTTCTGGGAATCCCTCCAGGACCTCGTGGCTCTGAGCCTCCCTCCCGCGGGCCGAGGTCCCTGTCCCCAAGGGCTCAGGGCCGGCCTGTTGAGTGTGCAACTATGCACTGAGGCTGAGGACGTGTTTTGCGGGGACCCCCACACCCCGCGGTCCGTTCATCTCACCTGCAGCTGTGCCCTCCACGGTCCTTGGGAACCGAATAAAGAAACGGAGAATAAAGTTGCTGCCTTCAGCTCCTCCTCTACAAAGTGCGGTCAGAATCAGAGAAATTTATACAGGGCGCCAGTTCCTGCCCAGTGAGAAGCCACACCCATGCAGACGGCGTGGGCGGAGTAAAGCCCCCCCCCCCCCCCCCCCCCCCCGCTGCCTTCTCCTCCTGACCCATTTGCTCATTTGTCCTCTCAGGAGTAGGTTTTTTCTATCAGTGCTGGAGTGTTTTTTTCTAGCAGTTTCCTCTTCTTCTCCTCCTCAGTGGGACACAGCCTCAGGTTTCCTCAGACTTAGGTGCTCTCTTTCTCACTTCCTCAATCTCCTTATTTCTCTGCACCACATGCATTTGTCATTCCAGGGACCTAGCCCACCATGCCCTGGTGCTCGCTCTACTTCTTTGTTGCCCTGATGTTTGCCACTGTCACCCCTCCCCCACTGCGTCCCAGTCACCCCCCCCCCCCACCCTGTCCTCTCATTTCCTTCCTTCTACTCTCCCTATTGAAGACAGTTATTATCTAGAGGGGAGGTGTTCTCTGCCTTTCCCCTTAGCTCTGTGACTCTTAGAGACAGCATTCCTGTCTGTAGCCCTGGCTGTCCTGGAACTCACAGTGTAGACCAGGGCTACTGCCCTGCTTGGACACTGATGCACTCCCGTGCTATGGGCTATTCCATGGTCAGGGCTCGTCTGTGTGGGAGGAGCCACAGAGAAGGATGACTCCCTCTGTTGAGTGTGACACACCCACTATGCTATGCAGTTTCCTCACACACTGGCGTGGGAATCTGTGTCTCCAGGGAAAATTGTTTTTGTTTTCCTGTGGGGTTTTGTTTGTTTTTTGCCAGTCCAGATGAATTTGAGAATTGCTCTTTCTATCTCTGTAAAAATTAAATGGGAGCGTGCAGGGCCTCCACAGAGAGGAGCCAGCGGGGAGAGGACCGAGGAAAAGGAGGGGTGGGAGCCCTGGGCAGCTGCAGGAGGACGAGATGAGGTTGTGCTCCTGCCCAGAGAGGAGAAAGAATCGGGAGGCAAGCAGCCTGTGCAGGTGCCAGGCCCCCGGGCTCCCCAGTGGCCGCCGCCGCCGCCGCTTGGTCGCCTTCGGTCTGCGGGGAGCGGACTGCACCGCCAGAGGCAGTAGGGTTTCTGAATGAATCCTCCCGCGGTCAAAAGAAGAAGTTCAGGCAGGGCAACCTCTGAGCCCGCGAGGCCCCGCCCCCACCGCGGTCCCCGCCCCTGCGCCAGGCTTGGCTCCCACGTGGATCTTCCATTGCTTCTCACCAGCTGGTGGCCGGCTTTGCCCTGCTGAGCTGCCAGCAGGGCTTCCGCCAGGGCTCCTCTTCTCAGGGCTCTGACACCGCTCCTTTTGTGCCCCCCTGGCCACCGAGTGGAGCTGAGAGACCTCACCTGCATCAACCTCGCCCTCACTCCCAGCTCCAGGACCAGATGGCAAGGCCAAGAGTTTCCCAGTCTTCCACAAGCCATCCTTCCAGGACATCTCTAATGCACTACTCATCAAAGAGGAAAGAAAGGACAGAAGGAACGAGCTGTGGAGTGATAGAAGAAAGGAATTGAAGAACTGGGAAAAGGAATTGCGGTTATAGTTATGGCCAAGGCATACTATCATATCATCTGCAAATAGTCATAATTTGACTTCTTCCTTTCCAATTTTTATGCCTTTGACCCCCTTTTGTTCTCTAATTGCTCTGCATAGAACTTCAAGTACTTTATTGAATACATAGGGAACAAGTGGGAGCCCTGTCTAGCCCCTGATCTTACTAGAATTGCTTCAAGTTTCTCTCCATTTAGTTTAGTGTTGGCCACAAGTTTACTGTGTATTACACTTATTATGTTTGGGAATGTGCCTTGAGTTCCTATTCTTTCCAAGACTTTAAACAAAAAGGAGTGTTGTATTTTGTCAAAGATTTTTTTTAGCTTCTAAAGAGATGATCATGTAGTTTTTTTCTTTGAGTTTGTTTATATAGTGGATTATGCTGATGGTTTTCCATACATTGAATCATCCCTGCATTCCTGGAATGGGGCCTGATTCATTATGATAAATTACCATTTTGATATGTTCTTCGACTCAATTTACAAAAATTTTATTGGGTATTTTTTCATCAATATTTATAAATGAAATTGGTCTGAAGTTCTCTTTCTTTGTTGGGTCTTTTTGTGTTTTAGATATCAATGAAACTGTGACTTCATAGAATGAATTAGATAGTGTTACTTTTGGTTCTATTTTGTGGAATAGTTTGAGAAGTGTTGGTATTAGGTCTTCTTTGAAGGTCTGATAGAATTCTGCACTAAAGCCATCTGGCTCTGGACTTTTTTGGTTAGGAGAATTTTAATGAATGCTTCTATTTCCTTAGGGTTCAACTTTGGTACCTGGTATCTGTCTAGGAAATCATCCATTAGATGTAGATTTTCCTGTTTTGTTGAGTATAAGCTTTTCTAGTAGGATCTGATGATATTTTCAATTTCCTCAGGTTCTGTTGTTATATCTCCCTTTTCATTTCTGCGTTTGTTAATGTGAATACTGTCTCTGTGCCCTGTACTTAGTTTGGCTGAGGACTTATGTACTTCTGATTTTTCTCAAAGAACCAGCTCCTGGTTGTGTTAATTTGTCGTTCATCTCTTTGTTCTCTTTGTTGCTACTTGGTTGATTTCAGCCCTGAGTTTGATTATCTCCTGCAGTCTATCCCTCTTGGGTGTATTTGCTTCTTTTTGTTCAAGAGCTTTCAGATGTGCTGTTAAGCTGCTAGTGTAGGATCTCTCCAATTATTTTATGAAGGCACCCAGAACTATGAGATTTCTATAAGTTTGGGTATGTTATGCCTTAATTTTGGTTGGATTCTAACTCCTTTCTTCATCTCTTCCATGACCAAGTTATTGAGCAGGGAGTTGATCAGCTTCCATGAGTATGTGGGCTTTAATCCATGGTGATCTAATAGAATGCATGGGATTAATTCAATATTCATCTGTCTGTTGAAACTTGTTTTGTGTGTATATGGTCACTTTTGGAGAAGGAACCATGAGGTGTGAGAAAAAAGTATATTCTTTGGTTTGGGGGTGAAATGTTCAGTATATATCTGTTAAATCTATTTGGCTCATAACTTCTGTTCACTATGTCTCTGTTTAGTTTCTGTTTCCATGATCTGCCCATGGTGAGAATGGGTTATCTTCTTCTGTGATTTCTTTATTGTTTTTATTTCCCCTTTTAGATCCTAGATGGTTTTGTTCAATTCCTTCACCTATTTGATTGTTTTCCGTTATTTCCGTAAGGGAGTTTGTGTTTCCTCTTTAAGGGCTTCTACCTGTTTACCTGTGCTCTCCTGTATCTCTTTAAGGAAGTTACTTATGTCCTTCTTAAACTACTCTATCATCATGATGAGATGTAATTTTAAATCAGAGTCCTGCTTTCAGGTGTGTTAGGGTATCCAGGATTTGCTGTGGTCAGAGAACTGAGGTCTGATGATGCCAAGTGTCACTGGTTTCTATTGCTTATCTTCTTGAGCTTGCCTCCCACCACGTGGTTATCTTTGGTGTTAACTGGCCTTGCTTTCTCTGACTGGAGCCTGTCCCTCTTATGAGCCTGGTTATGATGGGGGTCCTTGGGTCAGGCTGTCTCTGGGTGTGGGAGGTGGTCTGGAGCACCTGATGTGTGAACCTTACTGTGGCAGACCTCCTGGGAGTCAACCTGACTCAGGTGTGGGTGCGGTGAGGGTGCTGGAACACAGGATCTGTTTCCAGGCACAGATAAGGACCAGAAGGAAGATGTGCATCCAGCAGGGCAGGAGGTCTCACATCCTCTGTGCCAGGAGTGGGGAGTGGTTAGGACAGGTATGGGATGGGGGAGGGGTACACACCTGCTAGTCTGATGGTGTCAGAACTTCTGGGGACCAAGATGTCTCTGGGGGTGGGTAGGGGCAGGGGTATGGCTTGAACACATGACCTGCTCCTGGGCACAGCTGTGAACAGGAAGGAAGGTTTGTCTCTAGCAAGGTCTTTACATCAGTGTAGCTATTCACATGACTGAGTGGTCCAGTTTTTAGGTCAAAACATGATTCATGAAATAGATAATGATTAAAGAGTATTTTGCGGGCAGTGGTGGTGCCAGCATTTACTCCCAACACTAGAGAAGCAGAGGCAGCCAAATCTTTGCATTTAAGGCCAGTCTGGTCTACATGGGTTCCAGGACAACCAGGACTACCATGTAAACATGTCTGAAAAATAAACAAAAACAAAAGAAATAATATTTTCCGTGCATGGGTAAAAGGCATGTCAGAGCTTAATGCTCATTCCAGAGAGGATGCCCCTCCGTCAGGACTCTGTGTTTGTCTGCTCTGTGAAAAATAAAATAAAGTAAAATAAAATAAATAAAAATCCATTACCTCTAACCAACAGACAGGAGTGCAAAGAAACTGAAAAGATGACTTCACCTTTCCTCTTGTGGGTTATTAGAAGAAAGCCTGTTGTCATGTGATTTCTCCAGGATCTGTCATTTGAAAACTTTCAGAATGCATCAGGTGTTTCAGTGGGTTATGGGGTCTACCAATGCTCCTGGGCTTCTGGTTGAGATGTTCACTTGGTAACAAGGAGGATCATGGGAAAAGAATGGGCCTTGTCCTCTCAGAAGCTCCACATTTCAGTGAACACCCTTCAGTCATGGCTCATGCTCCTGGAACTTAGTACTCAGTTTCTGCATGGAGACCACTGCTGTGTCTGTCTCCCACTGGGGAACTCTGCTTGCTTCATTGTCTTTTAGTGTTCATGCAAGTGGGTGTTTTCCTGTGGTTACCTTCATCTGGTGCTCTAATATTTTACAGTTGCTTCTCTGTCAGTCATTTCAGTTGTACTCGGTGAGGAAATGAATTTCCCATCTTTCCCTACAACTTAGTGTACACTCCTCCCGAGTCCCCCCAGGGTCAACCCATCAGCTTCAGATGAGTACTGAGAATAATTATGAGCTGTATTCTCAGCGCAGGATACAGGCCCCACAACCTACCAGCTGGGAGATGAATCACCTGTGTCCTCAGGTCCTGAGCACAGGCAGACTTCGGGGTTTGCACCCCCAGAGATCTAAAGCTCAGGGTGATACCATACCCAGTGATGCTCTTCTGCTCCAGCAGGCAGCGAATATGGCCGCGGGGATTCTCTCCCTCTGCTGGTCTCCAGCTAAATACTATCTCCTACAGTAGAATGTTACAGTTATGAAGTAGCAATGGAATAATTTTATGGTTGGGGGCTCACCACATGAGGATCTGTTTTTAAAGGAGACATCATTAGGATTGTTGAGAAGAGACTGTTCTAGAGCAGAGTGTGCTGGGTAGTGTATTCATAGCAAAGTATTAGCAAACCCTTTGCTTGCTGCCACTTTGAGCCCTAATGTAAGATCTCAGTGTATTGCAGACAAGGAAGGGGCTGGAAATCAGCTAGCCTGGGTCCTCTGCAGAGTTGCCTCTTCAGGCTTGCTTTGATCTGTCTGTGGAGCAAAATTGCAATTTGCTGCTTTTATCTGCTAACCTCTGACTATGGAACTGTCTTCAGAGGATAGGGGAAAGTCCTGACTCTCATAAAATGAGGAAACTTACTGGGTCTCAGATAGAGTAACTCAGAATATTCAGATGAACCTCCCCAGCTATGGACTGAGAATGCTCTAGCCAATCTAGCTTCAGAGTAGATTCCCAATCTGTCCAGAGGCTGTAAACTGTGTGGTTTCGGCTGTCTGCAGAGGATGTGCAGAACAGAGAAGGGGATCAGAAGTGTGGTCTCAGGTACTGGTTTGAAACGTGGCAGTGAAAGGCTCATGTATTTGAGTACTAAGCCATCAGGCAGTGACACTACTTAGAAGATGAGGAGGTGTGTTCTTGTTGGAGTAGGAGTGGCCAAGTTGGAGGACCTGTCTCATTGGGGGTGGGCTTTGAGACTTCAAGAGCCAAATCTCTCTCTCTCTCTCTCTCTCTCTCTCTCTCTCTCTCTCTCTCTCCTCTCCCTCTCCCTCTCCCTCTCCCTCTCCCTCTCCCTCTCCCTCTCCCTCTCCCTCTCCCTCTCCCTCTCCCTCTCCCTCTCTCCCTCTCTCCCTCTCTCCCTACCCCTCTCTCCTTCAATCTCTCTGTCTCTCTCTGTCTCTCTCTCCCTCCCTCCTTCTTTCTCCTTCTCCCTCTCCCTCCCTCTGTCCTTCCCTCTCCCTCCCCCTCTCCCTCTCCTTCAATCCCTCTCCCTCAACAACCACTAATTAAGAAAGTGCAGGGCTCCCCAACATCCTGTCTGCCCTCTGGATGGCCCAGCTCCCAGCTCCTTGCTGCCCTCTGCTCTCTGCCCTCAGCTGCTGCCCCTGAGACCCACACCCCTGGCCTATGGCCAACTGGAGTGCAGATTAGCTGCTCCCATTTCAAGTGCCTTGGACATGGCTCCTGCTCAGCAACTTCTCATAGGATCCCCTACTCTGGGCCCCGCCTCCTGTGATTCCCGCCTGTCAGATGATTTCAGCATCAAGTTGACATGAAACAAGCCATCAAATCATGATCTGGGGCAGGTTCTTTTATCACCTGAGCCATCTTTCCCAATAGTTCTTATTAGAATTTGCTGCCTTTGGTCTCTGTTACCTATGTGGAGACACTCCTTAGTGGCCAAGACTCTCACTTTTCTTAGTTCAATGATACAATTCTCTAAGTTTGCTCCTCCTGGTCCTCTGATTTCCTATAGGACAACTTCGTTTGAGAATTTTTTAGGGACCTTATATTTTCCTTCTTGGGAAGATTTTGTAGAATATTCATAGGTTAACACTCAAATCGCTGTTTCCACTTCTATACAAAGACAAACATGGTGGTCAACAGTATTTGAGGCCTTACTTGATGGCTCCTTATTCATACTCCTCTGTCCAGGAATCCGTCCTCCCCACAAAGGCCAATCCTCCTCCCATACATGTTCTCAGACATTCACAGTCTCCCTTTGTGGTAACTTGAGCACGAATGGCTCTCATAGGCTCCTATGTTTGAAGGCTTAGCCATCAGGGAGTGGAACTGTCTGAACCACACAAGCGATTGGACCATACATGGGTTGCCATGGTCATGCAGGTTGTATGAGAAACAAGTGATCGGGGCTTGTAACAGTTTCATTTTCAAAGAACTTGTTTGGACAATACAAGTGTTGGCACGGTTGTGTCTGTTCCCAGCCAAGGAACAGAGATTAAGATGTTCTTGGAGGTGATTTACAGCTCTCCCTAGGTTGGCGTCCCTCCATACTGCAGCAGTTTCCAGCCCAGGGTTGCATTCTCTCCTATAGCTCCTTTCCTTTAAAGAAAAATATATTTCTTTATTTGTAAGTATGTGTGCATGAGGGCATGCCCACACATGTGCATGTATGTGGACCTACGTTGGTGTGTGTGAAGTCAGAGGACAACCTGTGGAAATCTATCCCCTCCTTCCACCAGGTGGTCTCTTGTGCTAGAACTAGGTTGTGCTAGGAAGCAAGGCCAGGTCATTATTCCTCACTGCTATAAAAGCATCCAATTCCCTTCCAGAGGTATGCATCTCCAAGAATTTCATTACTGTGTTTCAATTCACGGTGTCTGTTCTGCTAATGTTTTGCCAATTTAATACAAATTAGAGTCACGATTGAAGAGGGAACGTTGATTAAGGAATTGCTTCTATCAGATAGGCCTGTCTGATTGTTTCTGGACGGGTTTTTGGTTTTGGGGATGTTTTTTGTTTGTTTGTTTGTTTGTTTGTTTGTTTGTGTTTTTTGATGAATGATTGATGTGGGAGGGAAAGACCCACTGTGAATATTACCATGTTCAGACACATGGGCCTGGACTGCCTGAGAAAGGTGGATGGCCATGAAGGGCTATCCCTTCAGCTTTGGTTTCTTTTCTGGTTGCTTATTGAGACAAGGTTCCACTATGTAGTGCTGGCTGGTCTGGACTCACTATGTAGACCAGGCTGGCCTCCAACTCACAGAGTCCTCTACTGCCGCTCAAGTGCTGAGATTACAGTTGAGAGGCACTGTACCCTGCCCTCTATTAATAGTCTCTCTTTGCCTCAGCCTTTATGATTTGAGGTTTTCATTGTTGCTGTTACTGTCTGAGCGTTTTTGTGGTTTCAAGTGTTATTATGAAGATAAATACTCAATTGTTTCCTTTATACTTTTAATAGTAGTTTTTCAGTTTCAGATTTTACACTTAAACCCTCTGTCCATTTGAGGATCATTTTGAATAGCATGGACTGTAAGGTTGAGGTTTAGCCTCTCACAGGCTTCTAACCACTTTTCCCAGCAGCATCATGGAAGATTTTCTTTCCTCCACTACTTAATCCTGGCGTCCCTAGTCAAGACCCCTGTGCAGGCCTGCTTCTGGGTTCCCTGTTCTGCTCCATCATTGGTCAGTGTTTCCTGCCATGCTGTCTCAATGACTACAGCTTTGGGTAGTGTTGGAAATCAAGGAATGGGATATATGTTGCTGTGACAGAGGACCCAGATTCAAGACTCAGCAACCACTTGGTGGCTCAGAATTATACACAACACTGTCGTGCATAGACACACATATAAGCAAAACATTTACATACATACAATAAAATAAATAAATATAGAAATTAGGAAATATTTTGCTATATACAGCCATTCATATTTCTGTGAGAAGGTGGATTTATTTATTTTTTCAATGCAGACTTTAAGAGAGATCACATAGAGTCCATACATTATTTTGAACATTATTCCTATTATAAAGAGTGGTGACATGTGTTTTCCCGATTATTTGTGTCCTTTTCAGTTTCTTTCATCTTTCTGCAGTTCTCCATCTCAGATCTCGGTTCCTGACTGAGATGTTTGCTGCTGCCAACAGCGAAGCAGTTCTCTGAATTTGATTTTCACACCACAGGTGTGAGTATAGGCGAAGGAGACTGAAGTTTCCTTTGCCAATTGCTTTCTCCTACAACGTTATATTCCGTTTATTACTCTTAGCCTCATTTGTGAGATTGTCAGGGTTTGTACGTTGTGTTCACATCAGACATAAGTAGACTCCTTACCTTCCTCACGTCCCGTCGGGTGCTCATTAGTGCAGTGCTCTTCTTTTCTTTCCTCCATTTTTCTTTGTTTTACTTTCATTCTTCCTGTCTTTCTTTCCTTCTTTGTTTTTTTTCCCTCAGTGAGCTAGGACTTCACGTGCCATGTGGATTACAAGTTGTGACAGTGCACACCTGCCTGGTGTCAACTTCTCACTCTTAACTGTGCTATTAGGTCTTTTGCATTGTAAGTCTCTCTCTCTCTCTCTCTCTCTCTCTCTCTCTCTCTCTCTCTCTCTCTCTCTGTGTGTGTGTGTGTGTGTGTGTGTGTGTGTGTGTGCGCGTGTGCGCAGATGCATGTGTGTACAGATATTCTTTCCATTCCTGCTTTATTGACAGATTTCATCGGAAAGTGTGTTGAGTTGTGACCACTTTTCTGTTTCTGCATTTGTTGAGGGGTTATGAAACTTTGCCTTTCATTCTCTTCATCTGGCGGATCACACTTGCTGACTACAGTACTGGTTGAACTGTCTTCCTTACCCACTAACTGCAAAAGAGGCCAGGGTGTTCCAGAGAGAAAATGAAACTGCTCCCTCTAGACTCAGTTCTTCCTACAACAGAGACTTTCCTGTCACCTTTTCTATTTGTGAGCTGGAAGGGGAAGGGTGGGGCACCATCTCAAAACTGCAGCTGCCCAGCAGCATGCTGTAGAGAGGCAGACACCGGGACCTGGGCACGAAATTGAGACACAGTGACTAATCAGGACTCAGGGACCTGGGCACTAAATTGAGACACAGTTGCTAATCAAGACTCGGGGCTCCTTCATGTTGGTCGCTGTGTCAAGGTCATAGACATGGAGGACAAGCATTTTGTAACAAGCAGGATGAATCATGGTGCTTGCCAGGAAAACCACAAGCACTTACCCATTGGAGCAGAGAGCATAATTAAGGAAGAAAAATTGGTGGAGGCAAGAGTGGTCTTCTGAGTCCTCCAAAATACCTGCTAAGGAGCCTCACCTGAACTCATCAGAAAAAGGTTAACTTGTGAAATCTACATGATCTTAAACACATGGCAGGTGTGTTAGGCAGGGTGCTCTAGTTTAACAGGACATATAGAATGAATCTCTATATATAGAAAGGTGATTTACTAGAAAGACATGCAGGCTGGGGCCCAGCTAATTCTATCATGGCTGCCTATGTGTGGAAAGACCAAGAATCCCAAAGTCGCTCAGTGCACAAGGCTGGATGTCTCAGGACGTCTTCAGTATCAGAGTCCTGAAGTGCTGGGCTCTAGTGACAATGGACGAATGGGCTTGCTAGCAAGGCCAGAGAAATCAGGGAAATAGCAAAAACATACTTCTTCCATGCACTTACATAAACTCTAGAAGAAGGTGGTGCCTATATTAAACATGGGTTTTCCCATATCAAAAGATCGGGATTAAAGGTGTGTTTTCCAACATTAAATATCTTGATTAGAATTAGATTTTTCTACTTCTAATTAACCCAAAATCTCTTTTAGGTGTTCCATCTTTTGGTCCTAATTAATTCCAAGCATAATCAAGTTAACAACCATGAATAACTAACACACATGCACTATACATATACATATATATATACATATAGGTATACACTACATATAAATATATACATGCACATATATGTATATGTATGAACATACATATAAATGTGTATATATATATTTATATATGTGTGTGTGTGTGTGTGTATACATATAGTAGGTTTACTAAAATGACTTAAAGACCATGGTGTAGCTAATGCAATATTGGTGCCCATGTATTGAAAGTCCAAGAATCCCGGAATTCTCCAGTTTATGAGGCTGGGTGTCTCAGCTAGTTTTCAGTCTATGCAAGAATTCCAAGAAAATACACTGAAAACTCTCTGAGTTCCCGTGCCAGTGACTACAGGGACCTGCTAGGAAGGGTGGAGAGCCTGCCTTCCTTCTTCCAGGGTTTGTATAGGCTTCCATGGGTCAGAAACTAGGAACGTAATTCAGCCCTCACAGAGTCATTTCAAATAGCAAACTGTATCAGTGTCAAAGCCTTTCAGGCCCTCAAAGCTCTGAAGGGAAGGGCCCTCCACTGGGCCTCAGATAATACAGAGTGTAGCAGAAACTCTACACATTACAGTGACTACTGCAGACATTGTCAGACTTTATGTTGACGCTTTACAGCCAGTCTCAACCTCAAAGTCATTTGATGGCGTCAGGACACAGGTCTGTGGTGCATGATCTGAGTCTCACAGAGGTCATAGAATAGGACCCCTTCTGGGTAATTCCAGATTAGACAATATGCTCAAATAACTGCCTTCATCAGAATTCTGCAGCAAGTGCAGGGATGACCATTAATATTTACACAGACTGACCCATGCTTTTCATGTGTGGGTGACCTATGTCATCCAGCCCTTTGAAAAGAGAGGCACCAAAATAATTGGTTTCATTATGACATATTCATGTATTAAAGAAATATAAAAAGACAATATCAACTCTTTTATTAACCTTTCCAGTACCACTAGACCTGTCCTCTTTAAGGTACTCCTGCTTCTGCCTTCACCTCTATGTTTGTGTGTGTGTGTGTGTGTGTGTGTGTGTGTGTTACAGACCTGACCCTGTGCAGGGGTGAAGCAAGTACTCAGAACTTCAACAGTGAGTTCATAACTAGAGAACAGTATTTCCCATCATTCTGCCCCATCTTGCCCTCCCAGCCTTTTTTTCCCCTCCTTTGATGGGTTTCCTACCTCTTGGATGGGGTGATGTCTATGTTTGATCCAGAAAACGCATTCACCCATGCTTTGGACTCTTCCTCATGGGACAAACTTTTGGTGGCCTGGTTGGGAAACTCTCCTCCTGCCTTCCTCTCTTTCCTTTGTTCCCTGTGGGGGTTGTTGGAGCAGTCCTTGGGCAGCTGAAGACTTCTGTCTCAGAAGACAATGCAGGGAGATCCAGTGGCCTCCATGATGGAGTCTGGATCACCTCAATTTGTCAAGGGTCGAGGTGTATCAGGATATAAGCTAAGGACTGATTCTCAGACTTCTGTGCAAGACATATGGGGTAATTTCTTCTTAATATGTGTCCTCTAATGGTGAAGAGAGAGGAACTCATTCCCAGAAGCCTGAACACACTGTGAGAAACTCCTCACCCTCTCTCTCACATCCCTACTTCATAGTTCTTGTTATTCTTCAGCATAGGAGGGAAAGAGTTCCTGACTGACATTTGTCTCTGCCACTTTGATCTCAGACAGACACCCTGATGCAAGGGACTCTGGGTGATCAGGGGTTTGTTCTCTGCATTAGTGTGAGTCCCTTTTCCCGTGAGTAGGGTTCCTGATGCTATGATGAAGCACCAGGCCACAAAAGAAAATTAGGGATTAAACTCTAGCTTCTGTCACCTTGACAAACAACTGCCAGCACAACTGAACCCTAGTCACTTTGACACACAAGCACAACACATTTATTTATTTTGACAAAACACTTTTTAATCAGGATCTTTATCTATCTCAAACATGGCACATTCATATAATATCACAAAACAAAACACAAATGATATTAAACAAAACTTTGATAGTCTACCAATTCATACACTTTAAAAGTTCAGTCTCTATAAAAACCTAGCCTTTTTTGAAATGAAAATTATCATTTCAAAATTAAAGTCTCTGTGTATTTCTTTAATTATTAAAATTAAGTTAAATATCATTTTATTTCAGGAGAGAAGAACCAGTGCACCATTGTAATACGAACAAAGCTAAACCCATCTCCAGCCATGAATACATCAGTATCCAGTGTCTGGGATTCATCACATTCTTCTAGATCCTCCAAATGTGTCGGCCACGTCTCCAGCTCTGCCTCACAGCACACACAGCTTGTCATCGGGGCTCCAGCTGGCTCCCGTCCACTGCAGAGGCAGTCATCCCTGGTCATCCCATGGCACTGGCATCTCCAGACACTGGTGACTCTTGCTGCAGCTGGGCTGCACGCTCACCCACAGCCTCTCCTGGGCTCTGTCATGGCGCCTCAGCTTCTCTCCTTGACTCCTACAACCTTGGGACTGGGACTGCTCCACAGGCTGCGTCTGCACCGGTGGCCTCTCCTGTCTTTCCACAGTGCTGAGCCTCAGCTGCTCTGTGTGACCCTCCATTCCTCCAGCTACACCACCTGAGACCTTACACAGTACCCGGGTCAGCTGTCAGCACAAGGTAACACCTAGGCCATGTCCAGAGCTCAGCTTCCTGACTCTCGGGAGATCCTTCCTAGAAAACTTCCCCTCAATGATGTTGGTCTCTTCTTAATCACAACTGATGCTTCAGCCCCAGGTGACAGCGCTCACTGTCCCATCACAGCAAAGGTTTGCTATACTTCTCTGGTCTCTTGTTAAACGTAGCAGACTCTTCAGCTCTAACTGCCCAGATACCACAGATTGTTTGTACAGATGACTTAGGAGAGTCTTTGCTTCCCTCACAAGCCAGGCCTCCATCATCTGATCTGTCCCCAGAAGGCTTCTCTTCCAAGCTATTACAGAACAGCTGCTCACTGTGCTCTCAACACTCAGTGATTTTTCTGTCTCAAAGTTTCAAAATTCTTCCACCATCCTGTCCACAATGCATCCTCAGATCTTTGGCAGCAACACCCAACAATCATTTACCTAGTTGAGGTCATTATTGCTGTGAGGAAACACCGTGGCCAAAGCAAGTTGGGAAGGCAAAGTTTTATTTGGCTTGGACTTCCACAGCACAGTCTATCACTGCAGGAAGTCAGAACAGGATCTCAAGCAGAAACTGAAACAGGCCAAGGTAGGAAGGAGGGGTGCTGCTTACCTGCTTGCTCCCCTTTGCTCTTTCAGTCTGATTCCTTATAGAAACCAGGACGACCATTCCAGGGAGGCCTGAACAACAGTGTGCTAGGCCCTTCCACATCAATTATTAAATCAGATGATGCCTTATAGGATTGCCTACAACTCAGTATTATAAAAGCATTTCCTCAATTGGAGTTCCGTCCACTCTAACAAGTCCATCTTGTGTGCAATTGACATACAACTCACCAGCACACCCTCAGAGCTGACTTGTAGTCCATTTCAGGTTGCAAGTATCCGGAGCACATGTCTGATGTCATTATGCCAATCCATCTGCTCAGTTCATCTCTGCAGAGAAGCTGAGGTGCTGTGCGTTGGTCCAGGAGGGTTCTTCTCTTAGGATGCCCAGAATGGAGACATGGTTTGTGAGCAGTGGTGGAGAGCCTGCGTGGGCACTTTCAGGCTCAGCATTGCATCTTGGAAGGGACCAACTCTGTCTGTTGGCCATGGAGCCTTCTACCTCACCAAAGGATGTAGTCTCAAAACCTGGCTAAAATGATGTTGAAGATATCCTACAGAAAACACTTCCTTTGTAACACAATTTTTCTTTTGGACCCATCCTCACACTGAGAGCACTGTCTTGCTGATGGCACACCAGCTGTTTGCTCAGTGACACCTCTCTGTGATGATTCAATCAGGGATTCAGTGATCCTGATAACTAAACCTTCATAGCTGTGTAACAGGATCCTCAGGTGTAAGAGACCTGCCTTGTGACCCCAGCAGATCCTCCCACTAAACTCTGCTCACACTCTGGCTCCTTTGCCACCAGCCCCCCTCTGACTGACACTTCGTTCCAGTCTCCCTCCCTCTGACCTCCATTGCTTTCCTCCCTCCCCTCAGCCTCAGCCTGCAGGGTCCTCTCACTCACTCCTTCCCCTGCCTAGGTGTGGGATTTCCCTCACCCTTAATGCAGAACATTGTACAGGAACTTAGGGAACAATCTGAAGCTGTCCTCCCTTGCCCCCATCAAACACTTCCTGCCAAAGGAGCTTTCTTCTTTAACCCAAGTCACCATAAGAGGCTTTCACTTTCTGATTTTCCTGGGCCTCTCTTCAAGGCCCCTCTGCATGAGCTCTGTGACCCATCTTCCACTTTGTCCCTACCAAGGGTGTGATCTGATAAAAAATAAATATAAATAAATAAAATAAATAAATAAAAACTTATCTTAGAGGCTGGTTTTCACATTTCCTTTATAGAGCTGAGAGTTGCTTCCACGTGTAAAAAGGACCAACCTTCCCTCAAATGGGTAAGAGATCCTTTTATTCTTAAGATACATATGAAAGAACCTGGCCAGGCTACCAGAGTGTCTACAAATTTAGCTTAACCATTTATGTATGTATGTATGTATGTATGTATGTATGTATGTATGTATGCATGCATGCATGTATTATTGTGTATGTATGTATGTATGTATGCATGCATGTATTGTGTATGCATGTATGTATTATGTATGTATGCATGCATGCATGTATGTATGTGTGTATGCATGCATGTGTGTATGTATGTATGTATGCATGTATGTATATATGTATGCATGTATGTATGTATGTATGTATGTATGCATGCATATAATTTACTCACTTTACATCCCTATCATGCCCCCATCTGTCCATTGTCACCTCCCAGACCCACCCTTGCAAACCTCTTCCCTCATTAACCCCACCCTGGGAAGGTGCCCCCCTGCATACCACCCCACAGGAACATGCAGTTGCAGTAGGCCTAGACACATCACCTCACACTGAGGCCTAACCAAGTAGACAGTTTGGGGAAGGGGATCCAGTGGCAGGCAAAAGGGTTCCAATCATCAGGGGACTCACATAAAGACCAAGCTGCTACATTAAATGTAGGGGGCCTAGGTCCAGCTCCTGGGTGCTCTGTGGCTGGTGTTTCCATCTCTGTGAGCCCCATGGACTCTGTAGGTCTTCTTGACCCCTCCACATTGCACAATTCTACCCCCACTTCTTCCATCAGGCTCGCTGAGCTCCAGATGACCTTTGACTCCGGGTCTCTGCATCTGTCTCCATGAGCTGCTGGATGAAGCTTCCTTAGCTCACCCATATTTCTACGTGGTAGCACTTTCATGAACTTTTTATAGTAAAGAAACAAGGAAAGTCATAAATCAAAAATTTTTCAAATACATCAGTAAGTATACCAGGCAAATGGGTTATATAGCAAGGCTGGGAAATCTTGACTCTGGGCCTCAGATGCTAACTGATAAAATTCCTAGCTTTTGGGATAGGGCAACCTACAGGGTCTGTTCATAAAGTCTAAGGACATGTCTAATAGTCACAGGAACGTCAGGTCACACATTCTGAGTTAGGGAATAAACATCCCCTAAAGAGACTAAAGATGGTTCAAGAAAGGATGTCTCGAGAATGTGTCATTCCAGCCTCTCACATCTCTGAGCATCTACTCAGTCAATTACGTGTTGTAGGTACACATATTTCTACAAACGCCTGTTAAACATATACAACAGCTCTTGTTTTGTTTTGCAGCCTGACCAAGGTTGCCTGTGTCTTTGATCTGATGTATCTGTTCTACGCCTTCAGATAGATGCTATGTGGTATCTTTACATGACAATATCCCTCCCTCAGATGGTAAGCATAAATTGGCTAATAAGTTAACAAGAGAACATACAAATTTAGTACATTTTTTTAAGTTCATGAATACAAGCAAATCTTGCACACTGGATTATTTTCAATTTGTGAAGAAGACAGGAATATCACCATTATCCAAGCAACGCCACCTGGTTATTGAAGATAGGTTGGAAAAAGCATATTAACCAATAGAAATGTAACACTTTGAAATATTGTTGTACATCAAAACACATGCTGTGTTCAGGATTTTATACCGACCTGGAAAACAAGAAGCCTCATTTACATCATGAATTTAACAAGGAAGGAAGAAGACAATGAAGAGGTGCTAGTGGGTATATGTAGGCAAAGGGATGCTTTTCTGACAGAGAGAATAACCTTACTGGAAGAAGGATTTATACAAAAAATTAATTTCACCCAACATGATTGCTAAGAGATTGTAAAAAAGCAAAAGTTTTGGTATGTCACAAAGTTTATAACACTCACAAAGTTTATAACAATATAAATTGGTATGGCTTTGACTTTTTAAAAGGTTTTTAATTACATTAATGATTTGATGAGATGATTGCTTATAATTTCTTCTGACTCTAGACTTTAACAATGGAGTCTTATCAGTGCTACGATTGATTTAAAATGTGGTTTCAAAATATTTGTTCATCAGAAGTGTCTAATCTCTTGATGTTATGACACAATGTGTCATAATTCACTGCTTCCGACCTATTTTGATGAAGTGTGTAGATGACATGTTTTTACTTTGGGGATTAAGTTAATTATCAACCTCTGCATCATGGATGGTCTTGAGCTGACAGTGTCTGTGTGTAGTGAGGTGTCATGCCCTCCAATGTATGCTCGGCACTCAGAAGGAAGCCAACTGCTGACTGTAAAATGGAGTCACTCAGGGCACACCCTGTTTTGCCCAGTGATGACTAATTTAAAATCATGCCCAGCTTGATCTCCACAATGCTATCATGTAAGACTGAGAAAGTAAAAGGAACAGAGCAAGAGGAAGCCCCTGATGGCAAAGGCCTAGTGCACTCTGATGCCCTGGGGCGTGAGGCTCTGACAGCCATCAGTCTCCTGGGCTCCCACCAGTCTGGTCCAAAGTCAACAGCACAGATTTCCAGGATGCCTCAATTTTCCACAGAAGCTGTCCTTGAGCTTAAACTGTTGTGGCAGACCTCCTGCCTCAGCTTATCCCGTAATGAAAGTGTAGCTTTGACCAAATATACAGGTAGAGTTAAAATGTACATAATATAAGTTATTCAAAAGTAATTGTATTGACAGCGCCCAGAGCTGATCCTGTGCCACAGCTCTCTGTACCCAGATATGCCGGGAGAGAGCTGGCCTCCCAGAATGCTGACACACCTGTGAGCACAGGCAAGACCACCACTTCTGCACAGAGGGACCTGCTAGGAGCCCTCAGGACACAGGAACTGGGGAGCAGCAGCCTGGGACAGGATCCTTCTTGTTTAAATCTGTACCCAGAGCTGACCGTGTGCCACAGCTCTCCATACCCTAATTCCTCCCAGAGAAAGCTGGTCTCCCAGAAGTACTTGCAGAAGGGACAAGCCACAGTCAGAGACAGCAAGACCAGCTAACACCAGAGATAACCAGATGGTGAGAGGCAAGGGCAAGAATATAATCAACTAAGGCTTCCTGGCATGATCAGAACCCAGTTCTCCCACCACAGCAAGTCCTGCATACCCCAACACACCAGAAAAACAAGACACTGATTTAAAATCACTGCTCATAATGATGATAGAGGACTTTGAGGAGGACATAAACAAATCCCTTAAAGAAATACAGAAGAACACATGTAAACTGCTAGAAGCCCTTAAAGAGGAAACACAAAAATCCCTTAAAGAATGATAAGAAAAGACCTTGGGCGCGAACTCCACAGCCAGTCCCACAACACCCAGAGGAAACTCCACTTCCAGGTGCTCTAACACGCCCAGGACCATAGGATCTCAGGATCCCAGGAGCTTGGTCACACCAGGATCTCAGGGTCCCAGAGACAGCTTGACTCTCAGGAGCTCTGACACACCCAGGATCTCAGAATCACAGGATCCTGGAATAACAGGACCACAGAGACAGCTGGACTCTGAGGAGTTCTGACATAATCATGATCACAGGAAGGACAGGCTGCAGTCAGATAGAGTGAGGGCAGGTAGCACTAGAGATACTCCAATGGCCAGAGGCAAGCAGAAGAACATAAGCAACAGGAACCAAGGTTACTTGGCATCATCAGAACCCAATTCTTCCACCGTAACTGGAAGGAAATGGTGGGTACAAAACAGTATCAAACCGGGAAAGCAAGATTCAGAAGTAAAATCACTTCTCATGATAGTGATAGAGGACTTTAAGAAGGACATAAATAACTCCCTTAAAGACATGCACGAGAATACAGGTAAACCGCTAGAAGCCTTTAAAGAGGAAACACGAAATCCCTTAAAGAATTACAGGAAAACACAAACAATCAAGTGAAGGAACTGAACAAAACCATCCAGGATCTAAAAGTGGAAGTAGAAACAATAAAGAAATCACAAAGTGAGACATCTCTGGAGATAGAAAACTTTGGAAAGAATTCAGGAGTTATAGATGCAAGCATCAACAACAGAATACAAGAGACAGATGAAAAAAATCTCAGGTGATGAAAATATTGTAGAAAACAGTGACTCAACAGTCAAAGAAAATACAAAATGCACAAAGCTTGTATCCCAGAACATCCAGGAAATCCAGGACACAATGAGAAGACCAAACCTAAGGATTATAGATATAGAAGAGAACGAAGATTTACAACATAAAGGGCCAGTAAATATCTTTAACAAAATTATAGAAGAAAACTTCCCTAACATAAAAAAGACAGAGAAAGAGAGAGATGCCCATGAACATACAAGCCTATAGAACTCCAAACAGACTGGACCAGAACAGAAAGTCATCCCAGCACATAACAATCAAAACACCAAATGCACTAAACAAAGAAAGGATATTAAAAGCAGTCAGGGAAAATGGGCAAGTAACTTATAAAGGCAGATCTATCAGAATTACACCAGACTTCTCACCAGAGACAATGAAAGCCAGATGATCCTGGAAAGACCTCACACAGACCCTAAGAGAACACAAATGCCAGCCCAGGCAAAACTCTTATTCATCATAGATGGAGAAACAAAGATATTCCATGATAAAACCGAATTTACACAATATCTGTCCACAAGTCCAGCCTACAAAGGATAATAGATGGGAAATGCCAACACAAGGAGGGAAACTATACCCTAGAAAAGGCAAGAAAATAATCTTCTTCCAACAAACCCAAAAGAAGATACCCACACAAACATAAAAATAGCATCAAAAATAACAGGAAGCAACAATCACTAGTCCTTATTATCTCTTAACATCAATGGACTCAATTTCTCAAAAAAAAAGACATAGACTAACAGAAATATTTTCAAGTAAATCTTCAAGACTGCTTCAAAGCACAGTCCCTTCTGAGGCTCAAGGCAACTTATTAATTGTAAACTCCTATCAACACCAAACGACCATTTACATATTTCCAACAACATAGAATGTACAGTACCACTCCACTATGAAGGAGAAATGGGGGCATGATGAAGAAATACTAGAACAAAGCAAGACTGAAACCCAGCAGGAATGTCTCCAAATCATTTAGTGCCATGTCTGATGCAAGAGGCTCTGCCCTCATGGCTTTACAGCGTGCCATATCCTCCCTCCCCCTCTGTCTCTCTTGGTAAGTTTCTTGGTGTACTCTCTTTTCTGTAGCTCTCTTAGGTACATATCTCATGGCTCAGGCATCTCTAACATGTTGGCATCGCCAGTACAATCCAGGCCTTAACTTCACAGTTGTGTGAAGTGGCCTAGCAAGAGACTCCCTACCCTGTAAAACACTTGGCTTCAACAACTCTCTTTAATCTCAAGGAAGATCCTGTGACCCCCTTCTGCGCTCATCATGAATCTAAAGCCAGCACCACATAGGGGGCACTTGCCGGGGCCCTGCCTGGCCTTAGGACAGATGCTGAAGGGAGACCCAGCATTACACATAGGCCAAAGACTGAGGGTCTCTGGCCGTGTAGGAAATTTAACTCTTTCTTACTGTTCTGTGCTTCATTAAGTGCTGGAGAATTTAACTATCTTTCTTATTATTTACTTTATAATTTCTGGCAATTAACATAGGCTATATAGCAACAAAGAATTCAATAAAGAAGATTTATTGCTAAGGCTCCTTTCACTCTTGCCCAAAGCCCAGACTCTCACTGGCCAGGCAAGGGGGAGGCGTGGAACAATTGATTTTAGTGAACCAGGAAAAAACAGTCATGCTCACAGAAAGAAACTTTTACATAAGCAAATATCCATAGACACATTGATATTCATACACAGACATGTTGGGCCTGACCACCTGTCTCATCACCTCCACAAGTATTCATGCAAAATTACACACACACACACACACACACACACACAAACACACACACACACACACACACACACACGAACAATAGCCCCTCCATGAGGAGGGTTCATTTAGCAAATAGCAGCACAGAAAGAACTCACTCAGTTTTGATGAAAAATAAGATCCAAGTTCATTGCTCAGAGAAAGAAAAGGCTCCTACCTTTGTATTTCTGTTAGTAAAAAAGCCCTTAAAGAAAAAGCTCCTAAGTAAAGAGTAGTCTCATGGTAAGAAAAAGACCTGCCTGCTCTCTCTGCTCGCCTCCATTCTGCTCTCTTATTGGCATAGTTTCTAGCTCTTGTACTTTTTTTGGATACATGATCATATGCTATTCTTGCATCTTTATTCAAAAGTTCACAAGTTCAAATTGGGGGAAATAAAATACGTTTTAGTGATAGCTATAAAACAAGGGTTTGGGAAAATAGACATGAGGCTGGGTGGTCAGAGTAAACAGGCCTAGTTGAGACTAGCCAAAACAAATATAACCGATCTTGAGAAAAATATCCCTAGCGCCCCCCCCCCTTGATAAGTTCTGAGGAGGAAATATGCCAGCATAATTTTCCCGGCCACCCAGTTCTTCCCCCCTTAAGGAACTTATCAGCCTGGCTCTCTTTCAAGGATTTTCAAGGCTAGGTTAAGAGTGGGAGGAGGGAAATTGATTGACTTGGCCAAGAGCACCCTTTGAACGAACTGGCCAATGCCTAAAGAGATCCTTTGTCTTGTATCCCACCAATTGCCCAGCCTGTTGCTGGACAACCCTCTGTAAAGTATAAAAAGTGTATACTTTCTTTGTTCGTAGTTGTTGCTTTCCCTGCAAAGCGCAACCCCACGCGCATGGATCAATCTTCAATCAATCAATAAACCTCATGCTTTTGCAGCAATCTTTTGTCAAGCTGTGGTGTGTGGGGTTGCGCACCTGAGCTGAGACCCTGGAGGGTCTCCTGAGTTACAACAAAACAAACTCAAATCACAAACTGAATAAGAAGTTACAACAGAGATGTTTACATTTGTTTCCACTAAAACTAGTTATCTAATTAAACATGTGTCATCTTTCGCTAGTTTCGCAAATTCATTAAAAGTTTCAAACAATAATTCTTCTGTTTAAGTTAACATGGTTTTGTCAAGAGGAAAATCATCTGCTTAGTGTCTCATTGGTTTTGAGGGTTTGTATAGATGAATACAGTCAATATTTTATCTTCTATCTTTGCACCTACAATAAACTGCTCATTCCCTTTTTTGACCTTTAGTTATCAGATAATGGTTCCACAAACAGTTCTGAAAGCCTATTTTTCTGATCATAGATCTGTTTTACTTCTGCTTTCTACTCATGACACATGAAGTTTTAGAGATCCCTAATTGCAGCCTATATTATAGAGGGCTCAGATTTTACTTGTATAAATTAAGGAATTCTATAGAATCATCATTAGGAATTATTAAACCATCAATTTATCTATAAAGCATTGCTACAAGAGAGTGCATCTTTGTAGATCTGCAGAACACCTGGAGATCATCTGTGCTGGGATTTTGGCTAGTTTGATTTTGTGCAAACAACCATATTCATCAGTAAAAATATCCAAGTTATGTCCAGAACACACCATTTTGCAGCTCTCTCTCCATCCATTAGTGCTTACATTTTTTTCCAGTTCCTAGTCTCCACTGATGGTCCCTGGACCTCTGTGGTGGTGATCAGGAATGAGGTATGTCATTATAGAAGACCTTTGTAGAGCCAAGCATTTAGTCTCCTATTCCTTAGGACTCTGACCCATTATATGTCTCAGCTCCTGATTGCTCCCCGTTGCGGAAAGACACCCTCTGGCAAACACTGAGAGCATCACAGGTCTATAGCTATACATTGTCAACACTGGAAACTGTCAGAAGGAAACTGACTAGTGGTCAGTATCTAGGGAATTTTACCTGTTAGCACTGGGATCTGGACGCTTGAGTACCTCTTGTTTGCCTTTTTGTATTTGTTGGTGGTATTTATTTTTGTTTTGCTATGATTGAGCACATGCCACTAAATTATACTTCCAATGCTGTGTTTGTTAGCAGTCTGGGCAACAGGATATCCTTGGCATCCTGTTCTGCATAGGTTCTTTTGCTGCTGGAAGACTCTGCTTGGTAAGTATCCTGGAATCACAAGACTTGACAGAACTTTGGCAGAGCAAAGGGGGTGGGGTGGGAGTGTGGAGGTTGGATTTCACAGAAGTTGCATATAACTTTCTCTCTCTCTCTCTCTCTCTCTCTCTCTCTCTCTCTCTCTCTCTCTCTCTTTCTCTCCCACCCCCTTAAGACTGCAGTGAGACTGTGATTTAATTATAGATGTTCCCAGAGTCCCAATACTTAGTTCATGGGCAGCCTTGCATAAGACACTAGACCAGACAGAGTGCTATAATAGAGATCAACGTATTCAAATACAGGATTGAGAAAATAGAATAGAAGCTACCTGAATCAAAGAAAAATAATCCCCCTTTTTTTTGAATGGAGAAAAGCCTCCCCGGATGGCAGTTATAGGATGGCTATGGAAGGCTCCTGGTAGACTTGGCCAAATTCTTTCCTTAGACTTGAATTTCTTTGAAGTATTTGTAGAGAGAGACTTACTCTAAAATCAACTTTAAGCTCAAACTCCAGCATTCCTAATTATGCAATCTATACTGCACTAATTATGCAAATCAGAAAAAGTGACAGTAGATACCAGACTTCAGTCCCCAGCCTTTCCAGAAAGACAGGAAAAGAGTAAAGTTGACAGATTAGGAAAAAGGTGTATCCTGAGCACCTCTGCCTAGGATTTACAGTTCCATGAGAGAGGAATAGGTTTTTATAAAGTAGACAAAATGGAAGAAAGTTGGCCTGGGGAGATAGCTTAGCTGCTAAAGTGCATGATTTACCAAGTACAAAGTACTAGCATAAAGACTCAAATTCCACCCCTCAGAATCCATGTAAGGATTCTAGTACTGCTGCAGGTGTCTGTAGGCCCAGCGCTGGGCTCGTGGAGGTAGGAGACTCCCTGGTGCTGGCTGGCCAGCCAGTCTAGGCAAATCAGTGGGTTCTATGTTCAGTGAGACTCTTTCACGATAGAGAGCAATTGAGTAACATGCCTAACGCTTCTGACCCCACACTCCCACACATACAGACACACATGCATACTGACCCACATACCTGGGCTCACACACAAAATATGCAAACACTGACTAGATAAATAATTAAAATAAAACAAATTTAAAAGGAGAAAGGTGGAATAAACAAGGTATTGTTCAAGGTATGTGCACCAAAGTGAAGGCTATTTCCTCCTGGCAAAGTGTGTCTTTTTTTTTTTAATAGGTATTTTTTCATATGGTGTTAAACACACATACATGATGATGCATGACTATAATATCAACAGTAGGAACTTTAAGGCAAGGTCATCTTTGGCTATATAACAAATCTGAGGCCAGCTTATTGATGAGAGCACGTCTAAAGAACACGGTTTGGCAAGGGTATGTGCAATGAACAATGCTACTAAAAAGCATTGAAAGTTGTACATTAGTAGCTATGGTTCAGGACAGCCCTTAAGACAGACATAGAGTGGTCAGTATCAATGCTGCATGCAGACTTACAATGCCAACCCTCAAGAGGCTGAGGCAGAAGGAACACCAAGCTCAAGACCAACCTGAATCACTACATATAGACAGATAGTCTATTAAGTAAACAAACCACTAAGTTGATTTGGTGACTATACGTGACTATACTTCTATGAATATATATTCAAATACATTTGTCCTTTGAAAATGAAATTACTTGAGCAGGTGAGAATTCTCAGGGGGTAAAGTCACCTGCCACCAAAACTAATAAACAGAGTTCAGTTCCTGGTATCTACATGGTAAGAGAGAACCAACTCCAATCTAAACACACACACACACACACACACACACACATTATGGCACTAATGCACCAACAAACATACACATAAACACAAAATAAATTAAAATGCAATGAAAATTTTTAAAAGAAAACTGCCCTTTGTTTATTTGGTTGGTTGCCTGGTTTGGTATAGAGTCCAGCTCCCACGTTCTAACGGCGAGTTCCCTGGAAGGAGAGATGGGTATGGGAACGGGTGGCAAGAGAAAACACGTGGAGAGAGACAAAACATGGCTTCTGGTTCAGCTCTCCATCTTTAATGCTTCTCTCCCAAGATACAAAGACAGGCCAAGCCCCTCCCCTGAAGGCTGGAAATCAGGTTCTTCTTGTTCTTCAATGAGTGATCAGGTTGCTGGCTGCTATTCTTTTAGAACGGTGGGCTGGGGGAGGTCGCAGTTTGGTTTGTTTTTCTAGCCAGGGTTTCTCTGTGTAGCCTGGCTGCCCTGAAACTCACTCTGTATACCAGGCTGTCCTCGAACTCAGGGATCTGTCTGCTTCTGCCTCTTGAGTATTGAGATCAAAGGCATGAACTACCACACCAGGAAATTGCCTTGTTTGATTGTTTGTGTTTGTGTCTTGTTTTTCTGAGTCAAAGTTTCTCTCTGTAGCCCTAGCTGTGCTGGAACTCACTCTGTAGACCAGGCTGGCCCTGAACTCAGCCTCTCGGGTTCTCATTGCCCATCTCTATGTGAGTAAAGCAAATACCTTTATCAACACCGTTGTTGTTACTTTTTTCACATACAATCTGGAGCAAAATTTCAAAACTGTGATGAAGACTGCCAAGATTCTAATTTTTTATTGTGATCTTAAGAAGTTCTTCCATAAAGATTCTCTGGCAAGAAGACTTGGGTCTGTTGGTCATGGTAGTAACACATCCTTTCCTGACACCATAGAAGAAAGACAGCTGACGTTGTCATAGAGATTGCATATGGACCTGTCATCTTACCACTCAGTGTGTATATCCAGAAACCAATGGGTAAAGAATTCCCGGCGAGCCCTGGGTTCTGCAGCAGTCATAATGGTATGCCTGGATGATGGCTTGACTTCCTCTCGGAGGAAGACGTTGGACTTAAAGCAATAATTGTAGACCTCCAAAGTGATGCTGCTCTTCAAGTGGACATTTCGGATGCTCTCAGTGAAAGGGATAAAGTCAAATCCACTGTTCACACAAAGAGTGCATTGCCAAATTTTAAGCAAAATGAATTTTCAGTTATTCGGCATCATGAGGAATTTGTCTGACTTCATGATTCCTTTGTTGGAAATGAAGACTATGCAGGTTATGTTATCCCATTAGCAACACCAAGACTGATTTTGATGCTTCACGGGGAAAACTGCAGAAGCTTGGAGAAAAGGCCAGGGCCAGTGACAAGGGAAGAAGAATTCACAAAGACGAAACAGGAACTGGAAAGCTGAGTATCTGGCAATCTTCAAGAAGACAGTTTCGATGCCTGAGGTCTTCCTGTGTCCAGTTGCAGTGCATCCTATTTAGAGAAAAGATTTAAGTTTCCACATCTTCTTGGAATATGATCAAGATTTGAGTGTCAAGCATGGTTAAGTCAGTGGATTGAGTAACTGTTTCAGGAGTCAAGGGTGTAGACGACGTCTCTGAGCATGGGCGAGTATTCCTTTCAGAATAGCACAGCTGAGCGAAAGATGCATCCGCTAAGTCTGACAGAATGACAAGATCTCACGAAAGTGCTGCTGCCGATTGCATAGAATTGGGTCTTCATTACATGCTTCAGGAACTCAGGACTCCACAGTTATGTGCAAGTTTTTCCTCAAAGTTTCATAATTGTTTGATAAAACAAGAAAAATAGGTGCTCAGTATAGCACCACTCAAAATGCCCCCCACCCCCACCCACCCCCCCATCAATCATTAATTTTTAAAAAAAAACTCCCCAGAGCTGGATCTTATGGAAACATTGTCTCTATCAAGTTTCCTTCCTCTCAAATGATTCTTAGTTTGTGACAGGTTGACATAAAAGCAGCCAGGACACCGACCTGGCCCCTTACCCACACTCTACCTCTAACTGAGCCTTTCTGTAACCTTGCCTCCTCCCCACTTTATCCTTCACCCAACATGCGATTCCTGATGAAGTCCAGCCCTTAATGGGCCCTTAAGGGTCCATTCTTTCAGTTGTCTGATGACACAGGTGGCTCTCCTTAAAACACATGTTCCTTTCCAACATGGTTACAGCCCTGATGGTCCTCTATCTCACTCTGAGAGAGAATATGCATCCGGGGACCCTTAGGCAGTTGTGAGTTACCCAACATGGATGCTGGGAATTGAACTCAGGTCCTCTGTCAAAGCAATATTCCCTCAGCTGCTGAGCCATCTCTGCAGCCCCCAAATAGAGAAGTTAAAAACACAGTCAAGCATCTCCCTCCAATCAGTTGAGCTCCAAAAAAGATGCCAATGAGAGAACTTCCTCAGCACTTAAAGTAAATGTGTTACCACCTATAAACCACACTTCAGTGACATTGACCTTAAGAAGGAAAAAAAAAAAGAGCCCAACAACACAAAAAATCCAACCCAAACAAACAGAAGGTTGGCTTCCTTAACAGACCTTTGCTGTGTGCCTTCAGAAGCCACTGTTGGCTCTTACAGAAGCACTGCAAATCCCATTCAGACAGCAGATGGCACCAACAAGCGAGGCTTAGCCCTCAGGGAAGTTGCTGTAATGTACTAAGTTAGTCTGGCTGGCCCCAGCATTTCATCAGTGGCTTGGAGAGACACATAGACTGGTGCTCACTAAATGATGGAGAGGCTGAAGTGAAATCAGCTGGGTGGTCCGGTACCCAGAAGACGTTCAATGAATAGTCCCTGTCCTCGGCGTGATGAAGGGGGTAGAAGTAGGGATTTAAACTCCTCTGTAGAACCTCCTCCAATGAGTGTCCAACCTAAGTACAATCAATTCAAATGTGGATTGTTAAAGGTGTGTTAAAAACCTGTATCCAAGGTAGTCCTCTGGCTTGTACATACACACACATGTACACACTCATGTATACCTACGCATATATTAGTATAATTTTTGGAGTTGGGTGTTGTTGTTTGCTTGTCAAGAGAGGGTTTCTCTGAGTAGCCCTGGTTGGCCTGGAACTTGCGATATAGACCATGCTGACCTTGAACTTATGGAGATCTGCCTGCCTCTCAAGTGCCTGGAACACCACTGCCCAGATATATTAGTGTGTATATGAATGTGTGTGTGTGTGTGTGTGTGTGTGTGTGTGTTTTGGGATAAGTAGGGTCAGGAAGTTCCTGTCTCCCCTTCTTCTTCTCTCAGTGCTCCATTACTAAGTGTGGACTGTGAAAGGTAGCATGGTCCCGGGATAAACTAAGGCTAAAAGCCCGGGCGAAACTGAAGGGATAGTGGAAGCTTTACCTGTTCCCAGGCACCAGCCCCTGCCACTAGCTGCAGCTCCCCCAGAGATTTGTGTCCCTCAGCATGTAAGGGCAATGCCACAAGCCCCGCCATAGGCTCAAGACAGATCTCCATTTTAATGAGGTACCTAAAGGCCTGGAGGAGGGCTTAGCCAACTAGCTTTCCTTCTTAGACATTCCTCCCTGGAAAAGGTATTTAGCTTCAGGCCTGCCCTGAGAAGTGGGCACAGTTTTGCACAGAGAGATGTAGAGGGTGTGGGGGGCGGGGGAGAAAAGGCTGGCCATGAGCACAGGAACATGTGGAGAGCGAGGGGCAGGGGAATGGGGAAAGAGGGGGACAAGAGGACAGAGGGAGAGCAAGAAGGCAGGCCAGAGAGTAAGAGAGAGTGGAGCCAGCGAGCCAGTGAGCAGCCCTTTCTAGTGAGTCAGGTGCACTTGGCTATAACTCCTCCTCTGTCCGCATTTCCCTCCCTCTGCTTGGAGCTCCTCTGTCTCCCTACAGTAGCCCCGCCCAGCCTACCTGACCCCTCAGCAATTCCTCCCACACTGACTTAGCTTGTGTCTCTCTGTTCCCCGTCTTATATCCTAGAAGAAAACTTCTGAGTGGTTCATCTAGGCCAGGTGTTCACAACTGCTTCCAACACAGGGGTGGAGATAGAGTCACCTGAGAGCTAAATCTGTCCCAGCAGGCAGAGAAGACTCCATGAAAGGGGTACAGATGAAGATATGGAGGGCAGGTCTAAGTATACTGACCACTTCATTAGCATGTTCTGAGAAAAGTTAGACCCACCTGGTTGCAGGAAATATAATCTTTCAGTTTTGTGCATCTTGTTTCTTATCTGTAAAATTAAGGGATGGGCAGTTCAGGCAGGATTGGGGCAGTTCAGGCAGGTTTGGGGCAGTTCAGGCAGGATTGAGGCAGTTCAGGCAGGTTTGGGGCAGTTCAGGCAGGATTGGGGCAGTTCAGGCAGGATTGGAGCAGTTTGTGATGCTAGAAAGTCTGGGGCTGGTTGCTTTGGAGCTGTCTAGGATGTAGATTCTGAGGGAACATCTGGGGCTGGCAAGTTGCTGGAGCAGTTTTTAGTTGATTTGAAATCTGCTAGCACAGATAAACTAAATACTGAAGGAGTTTACGGGAAATTTTTTATCTTGGCTGTACATTTGAAACTTTTAGGCTCATGGTCCTGGTACTTGGGGAAGGGGAAGAGGACCAGGGAGAGGGGGAGGGGGAGATATCCCACCCCCCCAGGAATAGGCAGGTGGGGGAATTCAAGGTGCTGGGGAGCAAAGTTCCCACAACAAAGGATTGTGTACCTGAGATTTCGCTCACTGGGAACAACCAGATCTTGGTGTTCAGAATTTGGGATTTGTATACACAGCACCAGACAAACCCCCAACAAGCAAGTGAACGGTGGGGTGTGAGGGGTTTGGAATACTGGGTGTGAATTCTGACTGTGGGTGAGGGAAAGGGGTGAGTGGGGGAGAGTGAGCAGTGTGCGGTTAGGCAGGTCAGTCAATATCATCAGAGATCTGAGGATGGATTATAGGAGGAGGTATAATCTAATGGCCTCCATCAGTTCAAATAGCAGAGATTTTTCACGGCCTAGACAATAGCCCTAGGCTCCCCTGGTCTTGATGGCCGGGCAGCAATGGTCGGCCTTCAGCTGTCACACAGGGCAGTAGCCTTGGGCTGTCAGATTCAGATCTTAGAGATTTTTGTTTGTTTGTTTTTGTACTTGGAAAAATTGACATCACTTTGACTAGGGAGAGCAGAGCAATTATCCCAAAAATGTTTGCAATTGGCGCCAAGCCATCCAGTGAGGCGTGGGCAGCTTTCCCAGTGGTTAGTGTTACCACAATCCAGATGGAGTCACTGTCATCACTGCGCCCTATCTGTCTTCTTTGGTGACCACAAGATCTGGGTTAGGCATCACTGTGTTTGAAAGGGCCTCGAAGTTGGCACAAGACACCTCAAAACAAAGATTTATTTGCCCCTATGGGGCAAAGGATAGAGAGGAGAAAAACACACCTATAAGCAAATGACAATTTGTAAACTGAAAAAGGAAATCCCCGTTAGGATGAGCTGGCTAATTTTAACTGGGCATGTTAATGAGGTCAGCCAAAAGAGGGAGGGCTTCTGACTGCTGGCCCTTGGTCGGCAGCCTCAGAGGGAGCAAGAGGCCAGATGAGGGGCTAGACCTTGGTGGCTAGCTTTAGGAATGTAATCTAATAGTTTAGCAAGGCAGAGGGAAGGGCAAGGCTGACAGAGCCATGTTTACCATGCCCAGGCCTGCTAGGAAGCCCTTCAATGTCTCTCTAATTATTAAACACTTGAAATGTCATATTCAGAGATCTCTGAAGAGTATGAGGACCACCTGCTATCTAGTATGTTTGATTTCAGGCTTAACTTTGAAATGTACACACACACACACACACACACACACACACATTAGGTGTGTGTAGTCCAAGGAGGGACAGAGGAGAGTGGAAAATGAAACTATGTTGAAGGGAAGTGGAGATAAGAAACTTTTGGCAGTGTAGAACAGAGTGAGATATGAGAGATTTGGGGATCCTGTAATTGTGTGAACGACAGGAGTTTTGATACAGGAAAAGACCTAGCAAGCAGTTGAGGGCAGGAGAGGGTTGAGACTGTGGCTTCCTAGGCAGGAGGAGATGGACACAGGGAGGGGAGATGACGGGCCATAACTATATTACATCTCCAGGGTGGAGGTGAGAGGGGAACTTGGAGAAAGATGAGAGAGAAAGGAAACAGGGAACCAACAGGAGAGCAGGTGGCTTCAGGAAGGGAGGCCGGAGCAGAGCAGCTGCAGGTGGAGAGTTTACCTTAGGCTGGCACAGGAGTGAGTGTGGCTGGTTTCTCATCTGTAAAATTAAAATACGAGATGAGAACAGAGGTGGTGCGGCCCTGTGATCTCAGCACTCAGGAGAAGGCCGGAGTAGATGAGTTCAAGGCCAGCCTGTGTGTGCTACATAGTGAGATACCGTGTGTGTGTGTGTGTGTGTGTGTGTGTGTGTGTGTGTATGTTTGTGTGTGTATGCGTGTGTTGCTAGGGATTGAACTTGGGATCTTGTGTATATACAGGCATTCTACTATTGAGATGGTGACTTAGAATATAAGAATGAGTGGTCTTGGGTGGGATTAGGGAACCCTAGGAGGCGCCTTCTACTCTGTGAGGACGAGACCATCTATGATTTTAGAAATGAATACGATGATATCTTGATCTTAAAGCCGCACACTGAAGAGTGTTGTGTCCTATCAGTCAAACGAAGTCAGGTGTCATCCATTCCAACACCCAGTAAACTGATGCGGGATCATCAATTGGCTCCACCCTCCTTCCCATACCACCTGGCTTTTGCCTCCCTACAAGTTCAGCTCTCCCTTGCTGAACATCTGGTGTTTAAGTTCTCTAAACGAAACTGAAAGGCGAATTAGAACCTGAATGTAAATGTTGTTTCCTTTATTACCGACCGTAGTCCAAATCTCTTCAATAATACATAATGCAACGAAGCTGCAAGCCAAAACCCTGGCAAAGTTGTCTGTGGTTGCCTGGCTGGGCCGGTCGCTCTCCAGAGTAGCCCTGGACTTTAGACTGATGGATTTACCGACTCTCCCCTCCAACCCCGAGCGCCCTACCCTGTGAGCTATGGCCTTGCGCGGGTCTGTTTGCTTAGTGATGCCTGCTAGGCCCAAACACCCACGCTGCCTAGGGTGTGATCACGACGCGGGGCAGCCAGGCAACTCCGGGGAGTCCCCTCCTCCTCCCCGCCGCGCGCCTGCGGAAGTCCCGCCCCGAGCCGCCCCAGCACGCCAGGCTCCGCCCCGCCGCAGCCGCTGTCCGCACGCCGGTGCTGATCCACGCAGAGGCCGCTCGTCGCCCCGGTGCGCTTCCTCGGCCGAAGCGAAGATCGAGGCACCGAAAGCCCGTAGCCTGGTAGAAGGGCCAGGGCGGCGCCAAGTCCGGCCGAGTACGGCCCGCGATGCCTCTCGAAGCCGGCACGCTCGCCGCCTCCGTGAAGCAGCCAGGCCCCGGGGCCGCCGAGCTCTGAGGCCGCGCTCGTGCCATGGCCGCCCGGGGAGGACCGGGCCCCGGCTCCCGGCACCGCGCGCTCTGCGGGCTGCTGCTGCTCTGCCTCTGGCTGCCCGGCGGCCGGCCCGGGGAGCCCGCCGCTCCGTCGTCCGGGGTGGATAGGCTGCTTCAGGACTTTCGCCGGCAGCTACAGCGGGCACGGCCTCGCGAGGAGCTGGAACCGGAGCTGCTGGGCGGCCCGCGGGAGGATTGCCCGGGTGCGGGCGGTACGGCGGTCTACCGGGCGGTGCCCGACACCATCATCCGCCCGCAGGACTCCATCGCGGCGGGAGCCAGCTTCCTGCGCGCGCCCGGGACCGTGCGCGGCTGGCGGCAGTGCGTGGCGGCCTGCTGCTCCGAGCCGAGCTGCTCGGTGGCGGTGGTGCAGCTGCCCCGGGGGCCCAGCGTGCCCGCACCCATGCCCGCGCCCCGCTGCTATTTGTTCAACTGCACGGCGCGCGGCCGCAGCGTCTGCAAGTTCGCGCCGCTCCACGGGTTCCGCACTTACACCCTCAGTCGCGCCGGGGACGCCGCCGGGTTCTCTGCCGGGCCAGGTAAGCGCCACCAGGAGGGTCCCGCCTGCCACCAAGCATGCAAACTCCTCTGCTTCCAGAGGATAAAAGCTGCAGGTAACAGGGAAAGTGGCTCACATTTTTTTCAGACTTTGGGCTGGTGCTAAGAAAGTGCGGTAAGTGGGTAGTCCATTGGGCTACCTTTGAAAGATAGGAGGGCAGATCCGAGAGGACTCACGGATCGATTTAAGAGGATATCTCAGAACCTTCTTTATCCCAGTCAAGATCATTTTAGTTTTATTTCGTCTCATAGGTTTTATGAAGCGTGTTTTACAGCAGGAAATAACTAGGACAAGATTTGATTAGATACAAAGTTGCTCCTAACACCCACTCCTGCTTCCTGCTTTGGCTCTCTGCCAGCACATACTTAATTCAGATTTAAAAAATGTAAAGGAAAACTTGTCACTCGGTCTTCATTCTTTTCTTCCACCCCTTGCCCAAAAATTTCTTCACATTCGTGACCTTGTTGGTTTTGTGTCCCGCTCAATTTAAGGAGGGCCGGCTGTGTGCGGAGGGGGTCGGAACTCTGTACTGGAGTCTGCTGGGCTAAGGACACAGTGTATAAAGTTTGTCTCTCTTTAAAAGGCCTAAACAGCTTGCCCTGTGGCTTTTATATAAGTTGCTCTAGAAAAACCAAGGCACAAAGCAGGGGCAAAGTAGCACAGAAACAAAGTTTATCCTCCCCACCCCCACCTCCAGGTTCGCTGTGCTCCTCTGTCACAAATTTGCATTGCTACCGGAGCTTTCCTTAAACCCTGGGTGCAGAAAGTAAACAGGATTAAGACTAAGGCCCCAAACAAAAGCCATCTAAGTGGTTTTTTTACCTCCCTCCCACTTCTTCCTTTCTCTAGGGGGAGTTTGCCATGTGACCACTGGCATGGCCTCCTCTCTGGGGAGCACTCACATGCCCACTCTACGGGAAGCTCTGATGTGCCCAGATTTCTTCGGGTCCTCAGCGACCTCTGGTGCGGCCTTGGCTCGCCGGCTGCATTGATTGGCCCTGTATGGAGGCAAAGGGCGTTTTACAGACTCCGGGGATTCCAGGTCCAGATGCTTACCTGTTTGAGTTCTTTGTTTGTAAGACAACATCGGCTTTCCTTTCAGGATTATTATGCTTTCTTTCCTGCTTTCTTGTGAATCTTGTGAGCATGTGGAACTTGAGGCTAAATGAGACCGTGATTTAGCAATGCTCCTTGCAGGGAATTGTAACCAGTTTTTTTTTTTTAAAAGATTTATTTATGTATTATATGTAAGTACATTGTAGCTGTCTTCAGATACTCCAGAAGAGGGAGTCAGATCTCATTATCTGAAATGGTTGTGAGCCACCATGTGGTTGCTGGGATTTGAACTCAGGACCTTTAGAAGAGCAGTCAGTGCTCTTAGCCACTGAGCCATCTCTCCAGCCCTGTAACCAGTTTTTAAGGAAGAAACGGGGCGGGATGGGGGTGAGGATGATTGCTGGATGGGACCGGATAGATTTAGAATGGTTTACGCATCTGCCAGTATATTGGTCACTCTGGGTGAGTTCGATGTTAGAAGCTGTTTTAAGCTATTTGCTGTTTCTCACAACAGCTCAAAGGTCAAATCCTGTTGTATGGAAGGCTGGCCTGGAAAGCAACTTGCCTGAGGGCCACTCAGAGAGCTTTCCCTCACAGCCCTGGGCCTGTCACTCTCAAGCATGAAGACGCAGCTGTTAGAGATAGCGAGAGAACTGAAGGATAGAGTAGGAAGGTATCTTGATGTGACAGCCTACCTGCTAGAACACCTGAAGTGCCAGAGATCCTCCAGATTGACTCTAGGCTCCTCCCACACCAACCATCTTGGACTTGGCTCTGTTCTAGCTCAAGTTGCCATAATGGGTGAGTGTGGATGTTTCTTGTGATTTTTCTGGGCAGTATAGGTGTCTATGGTATCATTACAGAACCTTGTGGTTGTCTGGTGTGACTGATTGGACAGACCCGTGGGAGGCCTTGAGTAAAGAGGGCTGCGGGGTGGAGGCCCACGTCCTGGGGATCCTGTAGGAGCTGAGAATATCATCTCTCAGCGTTCAGGGACCAGAACCTGTGTGCTGTTTTAACTAAGCTAGCCTGAAGTCCAGTGTCTCTGCGTAGCGCTTGGAAAGAACCCTTTGCAAGTCAAACCAAAGCCTCAGGTGAAATTCAGCCTTCTCCCAAGCAGACCTCCCTCTGCTGTCAGTCTTCAAGTAGGTATCGAGGACGGACCGACCTTCCTGTTCAGGGCTGATCCCCCGCAGCAGGCTGACTCATCTCCACTAACCTGGCTAAATAAATAATACTCAGATTACTTGTTGGCAGTGTTGGAGAAAAGGTATTGAGACAACTCTGACCACACACACGTCCCAGATGGACATTTACTTTTGTTTGTTTGTTTTTGATTTTGATTTTTGAGACAGTCTTTCTGTGTAACAGAGGCCTGGCCATCCTGGACTCTTTTCATAGACCAGGCTGGCCTCAGACTCGCAGAGGTCCGCCTGCCTCTGCCTCCCGAGTGCTAGGATTAACAGAAGCATTCACAACCTTTACTTATTCAATGTGTTTATGGACATGCCTGCCACGGCCTTTGTATGGGAGACAGGCAAACTTGCAGGAGGTTGGTTTTTCTTCCATCGTGTGGATCTTGGAGGTAGAATTCAAGTTGTCAAATTTTCTGAGCCATCTCAGTGGCCCTATATACACAAGTATTTTAAAATTAAGCCGCAGTCTACTCCACAGGTAGAAAAACTAGAAGCTAAATTCAGTATTGTCTATCTGGAAGGAAGAAGTCTTCAAATCAGTTAAGTAGACCATCAAAGAAAGATTTTGTACAAATTCAAAAAAATTGTGTCAATAAATAAGGAACTGTAAACAAGAGTCTAGGAAATACACTCTTAAAATATTAGCAGAGCTAAGGGTTGCTTTGACAAAAGTAAATAAGCAAAGGTTCAAGTAAAGAAGACATGCAGCTGATAGACACAGGAAGTGGCCCGAGTTAAAGGTAGGCAGAGGCTAGGCATACAGCTTCAAGGGACAGCACTTAGCTAGCACATCGGAGGGCCTAGGCTCAATCCCCAGTACCATCAGAAAGAGTGTGTGTGTGGGGGGAGGGGGGGAGAATCAAATGTAAATGTCAGCTTACACTTACTAAATTGTATAAAACAACCTAACCTGGCACACGTGTGAGACACTGTATACTCATGAGCATTGATGGTGTAAACTGGTACCAAGCTCTTGGAAGCCAACTAGGAAATAATATATCAGAGATTTAAAATATCCATTCTTCGAGGGTAGAGGTTTTCAGCCTTCCTAATGCTTTAATACACAACCTCATGTTGTGGTGACCCACCCCACCATAAAATCATCTCTGTTGCTGCTTCATACTGTAATTTTGCTACTGTTATGAATCCTAATGTAAATAATTTTGGAGATAGAGGTTTGCCAGAGGGGTCGTGACCCACAGGTTGAGAACCACTGTTCTAGTTTTTTGGGGTTTTGTTTGTTTGTTTTTTAAGGACAATAATCTGTGCTAGAGAAACAGTATGAGCAATAATATGATAATTATGGTATTATTTATTTACAGTGATAAAGTTGATGAAATATAAATGTTTCATTCAGACTGATAGTGAATGTCAAGTGAGGAGATGCAGGTAGAACCCTTAGCACACTGCACTACGTGGTACAAATAACTTACCAGTAAGGTGCACTCATTTCATCCCAGCACTCAGGAGGCAGGGGCAGGGGCAGGGGCAGGGGCAGGGGCAGAGGCAGAAACAGGTGGATCTCTGAGTTTAAGGCCATCCAGGTCTATGAAGAGTCCAGGACAAGTGAGGGCTCTGTTACACAGAGAAACTCTTTCTCAAAAATAAATAGAGTATAAATTATATAACATATAGCATATAATATTTTATTATATATTATAAATATCATATAATTGTTACACAATTGTTTTATTTATTTAATTTCAAAATTAATTTTATTAATTAAATTAATTAATAATACATTTCATTGTTGTTGTATTTGACCATCGGTATCCTATGGGAAAGACAGATGGGACTTCACATACTTAAAATAATGAGAGCCATACTGGAATTATGGATTTTTTTTTTCTTCAGTGATGCAGTTTAAAAAATAAATAAATGATTGATTCAACAGCCTGGAAAGGAGAGACAAACAATCCCAGAAAGCTTTCGTCTCTGCATCTGTAGGCCTGCCTTCCCTTCTCTGGCCCCACCTTGTTTTTGGATTGCCCAGCCTGTCTGTAGCCTTTGCACCACTTGGCACAGATTCAGGTCTGTCAGGGAAGCTCCAGTCACAGCAGGTGTGGGAAGAGGCCTCTAGCTCCTTCTGTGCAGTAAGCCCCGCCTGGCAGCCCTCAGTCTCAGCTGTGTGAGTCGCACTTCACCTCCCTAGGTCTGACCCACTGTCGTTAGTTCCCAAAATAAATCAATGTTCCCACAGTACTTAACATGCTCAATTACATTTTTATTTATAATGAAAATTCGAAATTACATTTATCTCACTCTTGGAGGGTTGTGCTTTGTTTGCTTCCAGAACTGTTTCTGTGTAGATAAGCTCTGGTATAATTAGCCTGACTGGAACTGAGGAGAAATTGTTTTCTCAGAGGTCATCAGAGGTCAAGTTAGACTGTGAGGGTTTCCCTGGGCTCAGAAGTCTTATCTATGATGCAGTTAAACAAAGTCAGTGACGGTTATGACGTTTCTTCATGAGAAGCAAGATTAATTTGTTTCCTGACAAGCAAGATATTTCAGTGCTTTCTCATTCTTCCATGTAAAACCTTTGAAGGTTTTAAAAAAAATATTATTGGGAGCCAGAGAGCTGGCTCAGTGGTTAAAAATACTGGCTGGTCCTCCTCAGGGCCTGGGTTCAATTCCCGGCACCCACATGGCCATCCACACCTGTCTGTAACTCCAGTTCCAGGATCTCTGACAACATCACATACACACACATGCTGGAAAAACACCAATGCACATAACTTAAAAATAAATCATTAAAAAAAATTTTTTTAAATGGGGCTGGAGAGATGGCTCTGTGGTTAAGAGCACTGGGTGCTCTTCTAGAGGACCTCGGTCCAATTTCCAGCAACAACATGGTGGCTCACAACCATATGTAATGGGATCCAATGCCCTCTAAACAGCTACAGTGTACTCATATATACACATAAAAATATGTGTATGTGTGTGTGTATATATATATGTACAGATGTATGTATATGTATATATATATGAGTATATATGTATGTACGTATATATACACATATATGTATGTGTATACTCATATATATACATATATATGTATATACATATATATAATTAGTTTTCTATAGCACGCCATACTTCCTCTTCCACATGCAGAATTGCTGAAAGTCCATGTCAGAATAGGATGGAAGTTATTCTCTTTGTGGTTTTTTGGATGGACTGATCTGCAGACAAGATCGGCTGGGGAATCAGAGAGGCACGCCTCTCACGTCTCTGCTCTTTCACAGGTGAGGACGAGCCTCCAGTCAGCAGGGCTGGGAAGGATGTGGTTTTACAGCTGCCCACAGACGGGGTAGTTCTAGACGGCCGAGAAAGCACAGATGACCACACCATCGTCCTTTATGAGTGGACGCTGCAGCAGGGTGACCCGTCGTCAGTGGACATGAAGGTGACTCTTGTTGATCTTGCTATCAAAACTGATGTTTCTGGGAAGTGGTTTTCTGTAATGTCCTTGCTGTCAGTCCCTAAATGCACGTAAGCAAGCAGAGTGGACTTACGATGGACAGATCATAAAATCGATTATCCTAAAAATGATTTATTCTGTAAACTCCCTTTGGTGCTCAGTAAACGGTCTTGATTGTTTGCTTAAGAGCTTGCCAGGGTCCTGCTCCTTCAGCTCGGAGGAAAAGACTTAGGCTGTGTTTCAATAATTCTGGTTCCTTTTTTAAAAGGTTTTCTCTTTTCTTAGTATAAGATTTAGGTCGTGGCCAAGTATGATGGCACGTGCCTGTAATTCTAGTACTCAGTGGGTTGAGGCAGGAGAATCTTGTGATTCAAGGCCAATCTAGACTAGGTCACCAATGCCTGGCTACCCTGGACTAAAAGTTTAGAAAGTACTAGGCAGTGTTGGTGCACACCTTTAATCCTGGCACTCAGGAGGCAGAGGCAGGCAAATTTCTGAGTTCAAGGCCAGCCTGGTCTACAGAGTGAGTTCCAGGACAGCCAGGACTACACAGAGAAACCCTGTCTCGGAAAACAACAACAACAACAACAACAACAAAAAGTCTGAAAGGAAGGAATATAAAGAGGGAGTCAATAATAATGGAATGAATTCTTTCTTTACGTGATCTGGAAGCATTGTAATCCTCCTCGTGGACACTGTGCTAAGAAGTGAGATGGGCACAGCATAAGGCGGTCCTGCTCCCTGCTCCCCTGTGGGGGGGGAGGTGCTACATATCCCAGCCATGAGACCGTTAGAGCCATTTCTAACGAGGAACACTTACAGACTATGTCTCACACACTTCATCCAGACCACACCCTTTTACAGGGTCACCTCAGACCATTAGAAAACAGGGATACTTACATTACTATTCATAACAGGAGCAAAATTACAGTTACAAAGTAGCAACAAAATAACTTTACAGTGGGGGGGGGGTCATCACAACATAAGGAACTGTGTTAAAGTGTTGCAGCACCAGGAAAGCAGAGAACCACACTGCCTGGGAGGGTGAGGTGGTGAATAAAAAGCCAGTTTGTACCGGACTGGAATCACAACAAAAGCAACAATCAGCTGTTGCCACTGCACTGATCTCAGATCGTGCTGCTTTTGCTCAGTGATTAAATGACTTTAGCATTGGACCTTTTCAGAATTGTCCTCAGCCTGTCACTCAGAGTCCTTCCTCAAGTACACCACCCAAGAGTCCTCGTTCTCTGCCCAACTTTTCAAGAAGCAGAAACTCCTTTTATACATCATGTCCTAAGCTGGTGGTTCTCAGCCTTCCTAGTGCTGTCGAAACCCTTTAATACAGTTCCTCATGTTGTGTTGACCCCCAGCCATAAAATTATCTTTGTTGCTGCTTCATAACTGTACATTTTGCTACTGTTATGAATCATATTGTAAATATCTGATAGTTAAGGTTTTACTGCTGTGAACAGACACCGTGACCAAGGTAGCTCTTATAAGGACAATATTTAATTGGGGCTGACTTACAGGTTCAGAGGTTCAGTCCAGTATCATCAAGGTGGGAGCATGGCAGCATCCAGGTAGGCATGGTGCAGGAGGAGCTGAGAGTTCTGCACCTTCATCTGAAGGTTGCTAGCAGAATATTCACTTCCAGGCATCTAGGATGAGGGTCTTAAAGCCCACACCCACAGTGACACACCTACTCCAACAAGGCCACACCTCCAAATAGTGTCACTCCCTGGGCCAAACATATTCAAACCACTAGAACAGGGTATCTGACATGTGACCCCAATAGGGTCATGTCCCACAGGCTGAGAACCTCTGTCCTAGCTTACTGTGAATCAGCTCTACTACTTAACCAAATAGTCTGAACTTGGCCATATGTACTGTACTAGACTTCCCTTTGGAAAATGCTGAATGCTTCCTTTTATTCTGTATAAAAATCCTGGTAATGATTTCCAGACCATCTACCTTCTAGCCTAATCTAGATTTTCTTAGATGTGTATTCTCCATAAAATCTGAAGCCCCTGATTGAATTCCTCATGTACGCTGTGGTTCCTTCTGAACCTGTTAACACCCTCCTGTGATCTGCACATTGGTCCTGATGCCTGCTAACAAAGCCAGTTGCATGAACTGTGTTAGTAGCTGTGTCATAGGATAGGTTCACGCTGAGTCTTCCGACCATCCGCTTCATCCTTCCACGTGACCGCCGCCATCATGGCCTCCCCTTTCCTGTGTCTCTGTGCCTGACTGCCTGCCCCTTGCAGGACCTCCTTCCTGTCTGTCTTCTTTACTTTTCAACGTTTTGGTTTAATTTGTACATCAGAAGTCATTTCTACCTTGGAGCATCACCCATCATTTGTTATTGTTTCTGTTTCAAAGTTATTTATTTATCACTTCTAAGGAGATAAGAGGAGCGACGGCTTGTCTCGGGGAAGGGGCAGGGTGCTTGTCCCTGTGTGCTCCTGGTGCTCTGCACTAAGCTCTCTTCCCTAACCTGTCTGTCTGGCAGGTGCCTCAGCCAGGAACCCTGAGGCTGTCCCGCCTGAAGGAAGGAGCGTACGTCTTCCAGCTGACTGTGACTGACTCTGTGGGTCAGAGAAGCTCCGACAACGTGTCTGTGACTGTGCTTCCCCGGCTCTACTCCACGGGAGATGAGGGTAAAGTCCTTCCATTGTGTCCCCACGGCAAGCCAAACCCAGCTGGTCGTGGAAGGATCGTGTCAGTGGGATGCACATCCTGGGGTCACAATTCACGGGCTCCTCCGTCTTATTTTCAGTGCTTGAAGTGTTTGCTAAAAATGTAACAGCAAATATGGGCTCTATGTTTAGGACCATTAGGATCCCACTGGTGAGAGTGCAGAGAGCATTGTCAGGGCATAGACCATGAGCCAGGGTCCTGAGTGCTGACCTTCTGCCTTTCCTCATTGACCTTGTTAAAGACAGCACCTTGCTTTCCTAGAAGAGGGTTTAATGTAAAGACAGAGGGCCCTTCTGATACGCATGTTTGAAGTGTTTAACTGAATTCTACAGTTTAAACAGTTCAGCCAATGGAATCACAGGGTGAAATCACAGGTAGAATGGTGGCTAAAAGCTGAGGTCATTATGTAGGAAATACTTGTAAATAATCCAAATAAAGCCGGGCTGCGGTGGTGCACGCCTGTAATCCGAGCACTCTGGGAGGCAGAGGCAGGTGGATTTCTGAGTTCGAGGCCAGCCTGGTCTACAGAGTGAGTTCCAGGACAGCCAGGACTATACAGAGAAACCCTGTCTCAAAAAAAAAAAATCCAAAACAAACAAACAAACAAACAAAACCAAAAAATCCAAATAAATAGAGTGAGTCAAAAGAATAAGTTTAAATATTCTTACCACAAAAAAAATGAGTAGAAAACGTGATATAGATTGTTTACTGACTTGATCTAGTTAGTACTAAATATGTACATACAAATAGTATATACATATATGCATGTATGTGTATTATATGCATATCAACACATACCCCATATATCTATATGCTATTGCCCATAAATTAAAAATAAAATATGGGGTACAGGGAGGAAAGGCATATGATAGGCTAGAAAGCAGACTTGACTATATCAATAGTTTATATGATAAACCACTTAAAAATATTAGAAAGAAAAACATGTGGTTAATGACTACAGTTGGACTGAAATAGGCAAAGTAAAAAAGTTCTGCTCAAAAGTTTCATAGAAACCAAGTGGTGCTAGTGCACATTCTTAATTCCTGCACTCAGGAGGCAGAGGCAGGCAAATCTGTGAGTTTGAGGCCAGCCTGGTTTACAGAGTGAGTTCCAGAACAGCCAGAGCTGCACAGAGAAACCCTGTCTCAACATAAAAAGACAAAAACAAAACAACCAAAAAGGAGTCATGGAGGTACTCTTCTTAATTATAGAACGTGCTATGAAGTCACCAATGAAATGCCGCTTGTAAACGTGGTAAACAGGCGGGGACATTAGACAGGAGTTTCTGTCTCCATTAACATACACACATAAACACATACATACACACACATACATACATACACATATATACACACACACATACACACACATAAATACACACACATACATACACACACACATACACACACATACATACACACATGCACACACATTGAATGCATGCGAAGAGCCATCTCTGCAGATAGCAGGCTGGAGAGAGAGCACTTTACCATGAGCTAGCAGAGTGGTTCAAATAGGGACAACCTTCACACCTTCACCTAGGGCTTCTACACCTTCCCTTTTTAGGGCAGGGAAACAAAACACTTGAACATTTAATTTTACTCATTTTCAATCTTTTGACATTTTTTCAGTGTGTTTAATAAGGTGTGTGGTGTTTTTTTATTCAGTGTGTGCACACTCAGTGTGTGTGCCTGCACATGCATATGCGTGTGTAAAGGTCAGAGGACAGCTTGCGGGGAGTTGTTGCTCTCTTTCCAGCATTGTGGGTTCCTGGAATTGACCGCATGTTTTCAGGCTTGGTGACAGCACCTTTACCCACTGAGTCATCCTGCAGTCCCCCTTGGGTGCGGTGTCTCAGAACACCAGCACATGCAATTTATGAGTCAATTTGAGGTGTGTGTTTATTATGATGCTTAAAACGTTTAGAGACCGCTATTCCAGAAACAGATTAAGTATAAATGCTGATCTGTGTCTAACTCGACATAGAAATAAGGAGAACCCTGCAGTTTGGGGTTTTCCTGTCACATGAGTAAGATTGCTTGGTGATCAGTGCCCTTGCTTCTGCCTGCTCCCTCTGGTGGCTGTCGCTGACCCTACAGGCCTAAGTTTTCAAGGCGTCCACACTGAGAGCTATCCCAGCAGTTCCAGCATTCTTCCTTTCTTTACTTTCTCCTTTAGGACCAAGAGCGCTTCCAATCACCTTGCGCCCAAACAGGGTCACTTTCCAGTCTTTTAGTTGACAGCTTTTCAATGAAATACATGCACATCCGTCTGAGCACATCAACTGTGCTTAGCTTTTGCTGTTAGTGCAGAGTCTATAATCTGCCAGTCGTGTTCCTGAGAGAGCCATTTCGTCCCCTGTCACCATGTCATGGTAGGATGCCAGGGGGCTGGGGAGACGGCTCAGCAGCTAGGAGTACTGGCTGCTGTTCCAGAGGCCAAGGGGTTCAATTCCCAGCACCCACATGGCAGCTCACCACCGTCCCAAGGGATCCTCTACTGTCACACAGATATACGTGCAGTCAGATCACCAGTGTACATAAATAAAAGTGAATGAATAAATAAGAAATTGTAGGACTCCTTAAGGCCAGCTTCTAGCTGGGTGCCATTCGTAACTTTACCTGAGTTACAAGTGGAAGGCAAAGGAACCAGGGCAGCAAAGGTTTGAAGGACACCCTTCTGACCGAGAGCTCCGGGGCAGCCCAGAGCGTCCAATGAGAGGTGACAGAGGGACCCTCTGACCTGTTGTGCCAGTTCTGTCATGTCACTATCCCTGCCACTTTACCCTGCTTGGTGTCCTGTCCCCAGTCATCCTGACGGGATGTTAACTTGCCCTGCATCCCTCTGACCTGAGACTTGTTCACAAACAGGATGCTCCAGTGCTTGTTCCCGCTACCATTTCTTCTGTGACAGTGGCTGCTGCATTGACATCGCCTTGGCTTGTGATGGCGTGAGGCATTGTCCAGACGGGTCTGATGAAGCCTTCTGTCAAAACTGTGAGTCAGTTGCATGGTCTTTTCAGGCAGGGATCTGGACGGGATAGCACCAGCAGGTCAGTGTCTGTAAAATACCATATAACATGTACTTTTTAAAAAACGGCAAGATGACTCAGTAAATAAAGGCATTTGCTGAAGCCTAATGGCCTCATGATCTGAGTTCAAGCCCAAGGACCCATGGGTGGCAAGAGATAATCAACTCTCACAGGTCTGATTACAGCCTCTGATGTCCACCACGTAGCGTAATACACTTTTAAAAAACATCAAGTACATTAATAATTGCCTTGCTAATAATTGATAATTGCCTTGTGCATGTGTGTGTGTGTGTGTGTGTGTGTGTGTGTGTGTGTATGTGATGCAGTCTTGCCACATAGCTGACCTCACAGTTACAATCCTCTAGCCTTAGCCTTCCGAGTTCTGAGATTATAGGCATGGGCCTATGGGTACACTTGGCATTGCTTCTATAATTTTTAAGGATTGTTTATGACACACTGGAGTATGGCTAAAGTGACCTATAAGTCAGCTGTATAAGGTCATGAACCTAAAAGTAGCATAAGAAAGAAGCGCTGTAGTAAATAACCCAGTCAGGTTGGTGTACGGACAGAAGAAAAGAGAAGGTCTCAAAACACAAGGTACAGGAACTGAGGTTGTAGCTCAGCAGTCCAGTGCTTGCCTCCAGTGCATGAGGTCCAAGGTTCAGACCCAACTGCAGCAAAGTGGGGAGACTAGAAGAACAAAACAAAACAAAACCCAAGAATATAATGTCGAGTATGTCCGTCTCCATGTTCGGAAGCCACTAGAAGAGGAAAGAACACATTGCCCACTTAAAAGCTGAGCAATAGTTTTAGTGAGCTCTGCCTGTCTTAGCTGAGTAAGATAGTAGACTTAACTATCTGTGATTTTAAATCAGCTGCAGATACGATGGTTTTAGTTAACGTTCAGAAAAAAAGGCTGAGATTATAGCTCCTCAACATCCATGTTGGAAAAAATGCAAGTATGTCATCATGTGCTAATCCTAGTTCTCAGGAGGCAGAGGCAAGACTGAGGAAGCCTACTGCTCAGCCAGTCTGCCTGCCTCACGAGTCCCAAGCTCTAGGCCAGTAAGAGCATTGTCTCAAACACAGAGGTTGATAGCACCTAAGGAACAACAAGGTTGTCTTCTGGCTGCCACATGCAGTGTACACACACACACACAAACAGAGAGAGAGAGAGAAGAAAAGAAGGGAGGGAGGGAAGGAGGAAGGAAGGAAGGAAGGAAGGAAGGAAGGAAGGAAGGAAGGAAGGAAGGAAGGAAGGAAGGAAGGAGGGAGGGAACCCAGCCAGTAACTGAGCTCTTCCACAGTGTCTCTTGACCGCAAGTGGGTGACACACACAGTGGCTACTTCTGCCCAGCCAGGAGTCACGGGATTAAGTGAAGGTGAAGGAGACCCCAGGTCGGGGTCCCAGAGAGCCACTACCCACAGGCAGCCGGCTCCTGCATCCCACACAGAGAAGAGGATACACTCCACCCAGAAGGCGCCGGAGAGTCAGATCCATCCTGTCCAGCCAGGTAAGGACTCAACAGAGCTCTCCATAACTAGTTTCTCAGTTGTTGATATTAATATGGTTCCAAGTTATATTTTGTGCTTGAAGACCATCAGGGAAATGGTACTCCAAAGATGAAAATTGAAATGAAGAATTTGGCCAAACAAAACAAAACAAAACCCAACCCTGACATTTGTACTAATGAGTTTACAATGAAGGAGCTCTGGAGATGTGTATAAGAGGAAGAGCCCTCGTCTCACATCGAGAGGCATTGATTTGACCCCCAGCACTAAAGAGAAATGCACTGTTGACTAATGGAAAGGAACGCCTGGTGGACAGTCCCTGAGGAGTGGGTTCCAGGACCTATGAGAACCAAAGTTCAAAGTTCAAGTCCCATCTGTGAGAGTAGCAACTAGGGCCCGGACAACTCGGCGCATACGGGCACTTGCTGCAAATCCTGACAACCTGATTCCACACCCAAGGCCTCACCTGCTGGAAGGAGAGACCTGAGTCCTGAGGTTATCCTCTGACCTCCACACACGGCCGTGGCATATGTGCATGCCCCTCCCTCCCCACATACAAAATAAACAACTATAAAAAAAGTTAATGGCCCCTTAATTGTAAACTCACTAGTACAGTATACATCCTCCTGTATACTGTAAACCACCTCCAAATTACATATGGTCCCTTTTATAATGTAAGTGTTAAATAAATACTTCTGATACTATATATTTTAGGAACTGATGACAAGGAAAACAATCTCTTTATGTGTTCATAGACACCATTTTTGTGTGTGTGATGAGGATTAAAGTCAGGGCTGTATACATGCACAACATACTGACCCACTGCAAAGCACCCCCTGCCTCAGAAACAGGTTTCTAAAGCTTATGGAGGGCACTATAAATGGTCACACAGTGAGGGCGTGCCTAGAATGCGCGGAGCCCCTGGCATCGGGAGCACAGAGCTGCAGTGTGGCCTGTCTGCTCAGTACCTCGTGGCACAATGGCCGGACTGTCACCAATGTGGCTGCAGCTGCAGGGCCTGTTCTCTGTGTGGTCCAAGTCACTCGCTAACAATGCTGTCTTCTTGTATCCAGTCTAGCTGGAGGAAGGAAATCAGGTTTCCAGGCCTACGGAGTGGCATAAAGGAGGGTTGTGTGCCCGTTTACATAGGCTCTAGTTACTGCCAACTCAAGAATGCGGGGGTTCTGTGGCTGATCAGCCAAGACCTTCGAGGCATTGAGCTGAAATATGTACAAAAAACCATTTTTCTGCATACAGTTGTGGTGCCCTTCCTCTACTAAATGTGCCAGCACCTCAGGCTGTAGCTTATCTTTGTTTTTAGGACATTCATGCATTTATTTCTATAACACTGGGAGTTCAACTCTGGGCCTCGTACATTGTAAATGACTCTACTGGCTTTCAGGATGTTATTATTTACTTTGAGATTCAAGTCTGATCATTGACTTTTTACCCTTTTTATGTATGTATGCATTTATTTATTTTTATGATAGAAGAGAAAGTTTATTATAGATATATAGGAAGGCATAGCCAGAGGCAGGAACATCTGGGAGAGTGCAAAGTGGACATGACCAGGCCGAGTGGACAGGACCCAGGTGCAGCAGCCAGGAGGCCAGAGGTACAAAAAGGACACTTGTCACTCTTCAAGGCTTACCGTTGACTGGACTCAGAAGGAGAGCACTCGGTGGGAACAGCCTACAGCTCTGGGCAATCTGTTTGTGGCGTTTTTTCCTTGGAGTCTTGATTCCCTTGGCCATACACTTAGCACATCCTGCAGTGTCCTTATTGCTGGACTCAGTGAATTGTTTCCTCAGAGCAATACATCAGCACCTGAGGCAAGGGCATGGAATAATATCAAACCCTGGGTGCTGTGGTTCTGGGCTTCTCACCTTCTTTGTCTGAGGCCTTTCAGACAGCATATTGGTAGACACCATCTCCCTTAGATTAAAACCCTGCAGGTTCTCCTGGCTCTTTTATATACCAACTACTGAGGCACAGTGATATCTGTCAGTCCAGGAATATCCTTCTCCCCCCCATTTTTAACAATAAGCAAAAATACAAGTTTAAGAACACTCAGATGGCATCCACAATGCATCCTTGAACAGACTTGCATTTCCTCTGTCCAGTTTTCCTTGGCCTCTCATGAGATTGCTCCTTACTCAGCAGTAGGCACGCTTTGTCATGGGTCAGAATGCCTCAGTTCATGGGAAAACCTTCCTTGTCGTTGCTCTTCTGAAGCAGCCGTGAGAACGACAAGGAAGGTGAGAGCACTGAGAGTAAGGAAGACTTCTCACCCAGTGGCAGCAGCTGCCTCTGTGGCCATGCACGGCTCCTAAAGAGCATGAAACTTGCATCCATCACCCATTTCTGTGAGTTTCTGACAGTCAGTGGTGCAGAAGGAGACATTCAGCTTGATCTTGAAATGGCTGACCTCTTAAAGGTGTCACACACACACACACACACACAAAAGAGCCTGAAGACTTGTTTTCAAAAGTTTCTCTTTTTTATGTTGTTGTCTAGAGAACGTCTCAGGGTTTGTGTTGTAGGGGGAACTGTCCGGACTCTGTATGATCAAAAATCTAGGAAAGTCGTTTGTATCTATGGAAGTGTGATCTCTGGGACAGCTGTAAAAGCATGTGTTCTCCTAAGATGGTGCCAGGAATCCAACAGAACAGTGTGAGGAGGTTCATTTATCACAAACTCGAAGATCGCAATGTCAGAATGCCTTCTTATAGATACGTGCACCCTACTGGGTCAGTACAGACAGGATTCCTCCCCTGGGAAGTGAGTTCCCATCAGATGGCAGAGCTGTTATGGTAACAGCAGAATTGTGTCCATCCATCCATCCATCCATCCATCCATCCATCCATCCATCATCGTGTCTCCCACCCCCTCCTGGCCTTGAAGAGTCATAACTGGCTCTTCTGCCACAACGTCCCTGATTCTCTTCAGATCCTCCATTGTGCCATCTGTCTCTGGTGGGGATCCAGAAGTCTCATCAGAACCTTCACTATTGCCCATCTGTCTGCCTGCCTGCCTGCCTGTCTGTCCCTGGCATTAATAACTCTTCTAAGAAACTCCTTAGTCCTCAACAGCCCATCTCAGTGTCCCCTGTACTGCTCACCCCTCATCTACAGGTTAGTTCCATCAGATTTTGAAACCCTCTTTCCTTGTTTACATCTTTTAAAAATGTCATTTAGATATTATACATTTATGAATATATTCCTTTATGTATCTACCATTTGGGCTCAGGGAGAGACGGTGATCTTAGAAGACGACCCTGCAGGAAAACATGTTCCTAGCTGTGACTGCAGATGGGGGAGGGATCCCAGGGACTTAAACTACTAGGTAGAGCCTTGTGCAGGCCAACACAGCTCTGGGACTGCACTCTGTCTCCTCCCCAGCTGTGTTAGTAACCTTCCTTCATCAGGAGAAAAAAATGATAATCATGTTTTGTTTACATTGCTTCTAGGCCATTTGAAGAGAGCCTCTTCAAAGCTTATTGGGGCCTTGGTCTGAAAATGAGCAAAGGGAACAAGGGGGGGGTCGCTCCACACAAGCCTCGCTTGCTGTGCAAACCCCTGAATTCTATATTTAGTATGTGTCACATGGAAACTTCCCCCAAAGTTTTACCATGCTTAAATGTATGAGAAGAATAAACCAAAAGGTCAGTTCTTGCAGTTTTGACCCAGCTCCTGAAATGGCGCTGACCAACCAAGTTTCTTCACCTCACATAGAGCCCCACCCACCCCCAGAGATCCATCTTCCTTTGCCTCCAGAATGCTGGGATTAAAGGCATGAATTACCATGTCCAACTGGCCTGTGTTGAATTATTTTTCAGTAAACACCGTTTAAGTACCATCCCTTTCTCAAAATCCATCTTCTAAAAATTAAACAAGGAACTGGAAAGATTAATTAGTGGTCAACTAGAGAATGCAAGTTGGGTTCCCGGCACCTACATCAGGGGATTCACAACTGGCCTCTGGGTGTCCATATCCATATACATGTCATACACAGACAAACATATATCTAAATTAAAAAAGTAAAGCTGTAATTGTATATTTAATGTGTGTCATGGAGAAACCTTTTTCCTACTTCCTGCCATTTTTAATGTCCCTTTAACATATCTGTTTACTTTCCATAGACAGTAATTCCTCAGGAAAGAACCAAGAAGAAGGAAATTACTTTCTCAAGTCCAAGAGTGGCAAAGCGCGAGCGGAGCACCCTGCCCCGGAAGCAGGTCAGTGTGAACCGTGCAGACACTACAGAGTTGACCCGAGCACTACAGGGGCGCAGGACTGACCGCTGCGTCCTGGCTGGAGGTCAGCTGCCACCGTGAGTGTTGGCAGACGAGGACTGTTTTTCCTCCCGGCCCCAAGCTCCCGGAGTAATGATTCAGTTTCAAAATATATTTGCAAAGACCTAGGCCATATAGCTAGGCTTGTTCCCTGACTACCACTAGTTTAAAATAACCCATTTATACTAATTGATACATTCTGCCACCTGGCTGGTTACCTCTGCTACGGGGCCATGTGCCTGTCTCCTCACATCTCCAGGGACTCCTCCCACTCCTGGCTCTGTCCCAGAATTCTTTCTGCCTTTTGGATGTCCCACTTTCTATTCTCTCCTTTCCTACAGTTCTTCTCTCTGTATCCCAGGGACTTTAGGGGGAAGGTGACAGCAGTGACTATTCCTGCCTCAGGGTTGTGTGGGAGGTGAACACAACACAGTGTTTAGCAGGTACTCCATACATGGTTGGGATGGAATGGTGGCTGTTAAGACTGCAGTATGTGTGAGGGAGGGGCAGAGGAAGAGGCTGTGCTCTTCATGACAGAACATGCCAGGAAAGCACTGGCAGCAGGGAGAACACTGAACCTGTGAGGACAGCTCCATCACGGGCTGTTTTTAATTGGAAGGGAAGCACACTAACAGTCCCATAGAGAGGCCCATGAATCCCTTGTGCCAAATCAGCAAAAAGACTAGCGGAACAGAACAGATTTCCTAAATTATCCGTCTAACCATGGGCAAAGCTGCCTTTTCCCCCTAGAGTGTTCTTTGAAGAATTTGTACAATGTTGTTCCTCTCCATTTCATAGCTGGACAACACCAAAATACAAATTATAAACAACTGATGTCTGAGCACAGATACAGCTGTCAGGCACCTGTCTGCATAACCTGCAGCCTGCTGGCCTACTGTGCAGGGCTTGTCTCAGAGTGTTAGAATAAGACTCCTTGTCACCCGTCAACTGTGGAACCGTGGCCATGTATCTCTGGAGACTGGTTTTTTATTTTTTTTAGAAATTATTATTATTATTGTTGTTGTTGTTGTTGATGATTTATTTGTTTTATGTATATGAGTACACTGTTGCTGTCTTCAGACATACCAGAAGTTGGCATCGGATCCCATTCCAGATGGTTGTGAGCCACCATGTGGTTGCTGGGATTTGAACTCAGGACCTCTGGAAGAGCAGTCAGTGCTCTTCACCGCTGAGCCATCTCTCCAGCCCTGGAGGCTCAGTTCTGGCTCACTGCCGCTCATACTGGTTGTTTAGATGCTTTGACTATCATTCCAACTCATACAAGCAGACTAGATATTTCATCATCTTGGATTTTTTTTTATGATACAGAGTTAGAATTTACTAAGACATTTTAATGCATATTTAAGCATGGGTATCAACAAGAGAGACTTCACGTTAGCTGATTACTGTTACTGATTACTCTATCACTGTATTTTAGAAGGGGCTCGGGGAGAAATAATTTGAAATTACCCAAACTGAAAGTACTGAAGAAACTATGTCAACTAAGGATTAAGCAGCAACAAATAAATGAGGCGTGGAGGGACATCCCTATAGGTAACCCTTAGTATTCGAGCCTTGGGAGACAGGCAGGAGGGGGGCTCACAAGTGCTTGACCAGTGCAGGCTACACAGAAAAAGCCTGTTTCCAAACAACAAGGGGCTGGGAATATGGCTCGGTCAGTAAAGCCCCTGCCGTGTAAGAACATGGACCCACATATGTTCTGGGCAACCACGGAAGGGCTGGGCACGGTCACATGGGTAGGTAACCCCGGGCCCAGGGAGCTGGAGATGGGTGTGTCCCTAGGACTCACTGGGCAGCCACTCTAGCCAATAGATGAGCTCTGGGTTTGTGAGAGACCTTGTCTCAAAAGCTAAGGTGGACCGAGATAATAAGAGGTACTCAGGGTCTACCTCTGACCTGCACACGTGTCCATGCACCTGCAAACATGGGTACACACACATATATCTAAACCATAAGGCAAAAGCTGGCCAAGGTGGCTGTGTAACAGCAGCCCTCGGGGAGCTGAAACAGGGTGATTGCCACGAAGCCCAGACTAGCCTGGACTACATAGTGAGTTCCCAGGGCTACGAGGACAAACAAAACAGGGGCGGGGGGACTACAGCAATGGGAGATGGCCATGTGTAAAGTGTTTACTGTGTGAGCACGAGTCCCTGAGTTCAGATGCCCAGTGCCCAGGGAAAAGGCCAGATGCGGTGGCATGTGCCTGTAATGCCAGCGCTTTGAGGGACATATATGAGGATCCCAGGGCTCACTAGCCAGCCAGTATAGGCAAGTAAGCTCCAGGTTCACTGAGAGACCCTATCTCAGAAAGCAGTGTGGAGAGCAATCCTACACACACACACACACACACACACACACACCACGAATGGGTGTGGGCACTCACCCAACTCACACAACTGCATAGATGCACAACTCAATTTCAAAGGAAAAGAATACATTTCAGTATTCTGACAAGTACTATATTATAGATGAGAGGAGGGAGGGAGGGAGGATCAGGTGAGGGGAGGGAGAAGGAGAGGGAGAGAGACCTAAACAGGAATTAGCAACCTCATACTCGATTTGGAAAATAGAAATTTTCATGAATTTCATATCTGTTTTGTCATGCTTGGTGAGCCTGAGCCACAGGGTTAGGATTGAGATTGAGGTATCCACCCAAAATTTGCCCCCTACCTTTAGCCTAAACACTGGTTTTCATCTTTGATCAACCCAGACTCCGGGGCTAACAGACCTTCCACAGACAGGCAGAACTGGGGCCGTTGGATTCCGAGCTGATGAGGTTAGGGGCCTCTGAACTCTGTCAGGAGGAGAACAAGGTCTCTGTCTTGGTCCTGACACTTGTAGGCCACTTAATCCTTTGAAAACATCTCTCATCAAGGATGGTACTAGGAGCCAGCAGTGGCTGTAAACCCCCAGGGCACTGGCATGCAGTGAGGGGAAGTGGGCTCTGGATGTTTCTAGACTGCATGGCTGCGGGATGGGAGGTGGTTCTAGAACCAGTTTCCTAGCTGTGCATTGGCTGCAGGTTTCCTTACCTTAAAACGTGTTACCCCTGGACACTAAAGTAGCTTCCACATCCTTCCTTATGCTCCAGACACAGGACTGTCCTTGGTATTCTGATATTAACCCGGAGTTTGGAAAGCCCTTTATGTGAAATCAGCTCCAGGTCATGTCAGGATGAGGCCAGCTAAATCCGTTTATTTTTTTTTTCTTTTTAAAGATTTATTTATTATATGTAAGTACACTGTAGCTGTCTTCAGACGCACCAGAAGAGGGCATCAGATCTCTTTATGGATGGTTATGAGCCACCATGTGGGTGCTGGGATTTGAACTCATGACCTTTGGAAGAGCAGTTGGTGCTCTTACCCACAGAGCCATCTCTCCAGCCCCTGCCGGGGCCAGTTTTAAGTGCCTGAAGTGAAGGCTGTCTGGAGGGAACTACCTCAGCTACCTACCCTCAGACCTTCTGTCTGCCCCACCCTCTCTTCCTTTCTCGTTCCGTCTGTGGCCACCTCTCTCCAGTCTTGATCTGCTCAGCTGTGTTTTGTGGTCATCTCTTAGTCTCCCTCTCTCCACGGATTCATAACCTCTGTGGCTGCAAGCAATCCGGTCTCTTTCAGTGCACAAAACTTTAAATAGCTCAGTCTCCTTTAAATACATTTTTATTTGCTAATCCAGTGGACTCCCCAGACCCTACCCTGGGAGACTTTAATGCCCTGTAGAGCGTCCCATACACCCTAACCACTCTCCCGTGAAGTGTCTTCTGCTGCCTGCCTCTCCACGGAGCCTGCTCCTGTTAGGTCTTCCTTTCTGTCTATTGATCTCGTGTTCACTGCAGCAGCCATGGCCTCTGTGCTGACAGCCCTGGACACCTAGACCTGGTAATGGAGGAGCCTCGGGCCACACTGCTGGACTCCACTGGAGTGGTTTCTCAACTTGTGGGTCACAACCCATTTGGGGTTGAATGAAAGGGTTACCTAAGGCCATTGGAAATATGTGCAACTACTCCTCTGTCTCCAGGCAGGTCTGCCAGCAGTGGATACCCAGACCTGTATTAAAGGGTTGCAACATTAGGAAAGTTGAGAACGACTGTCCTATAGGCAGGCCAATCAGAAAATCCTTCAAAGTAGACAAATATATTTAAGAACAAACATATATAACAACTTATCTTGCTCCCTCCCCCAAACTGAGCCCCGACATAAGACCCAAGTCACTCTAGCAAAGTCTTACCTACGGGCAGACACTTCTTCCCACCGTTAGATTTTCAAACACAACTCTGTCGTCGTAACAATATTTCACTGTCATCTTCCTGATAAATGCCTATCTACTCAAATTTCAGTTACTCAGATATGTTCTCACATCTCTGTTGGGGAAATCGGTACTGTAGGGACTAGACCACAGGTGACCATGGAATTAGATGCCTCAGTTTTCATTGTTTGTAAAATGGAAACAACATTAGTACCAGCTCATGTGGTTGTGAGCATTGAGTTACTTCGGCTATAAGGCTGGCACTTAGTATATCCTTGGGCCTGGGTATCTTTATTGTTTATCTTTGATTGGTAGCACTTAGGCCAGTGTCTGGCACATGGAAAGCTATCAATGAACACAGAATAAATAAGCAAAACAAAATGTTTCAGAATCGAACTGCACACGGATATGTTGGCTCCTCTAGTTTGTCCAGTTGCAAGAAGATGCAACTAAAAGTAGCGTCACTGTCTCATCAGAAACTGGCCCTCCTCACGCGGAGAGGGGACTCAGGATAGCAGCTGCTGCTGAGCTTGCCTGGAGACAGATCTACCATGCCCCTTCCAGACCCTGGAAGATTACAGGCCATTCTGGTCTGCCATCTAGGACCAGCCCCATGGGAAAAGCAGTAGCCAAAGTTACATGAGCAGATGTTTACAATTTTCATTTTAATTAAAATATAATAACATCAGTCTCTACTTCCCCTTTTCCCATGCTTCATCAACCCCTGGAAAATTCATGGCTTCTTTTTATCGTTATACACACACACACAAACTTGCATAAATACAATCTGCTTAATCTGTTGAGTGTTGCCTATATGCATCTGTGTTTAGGGCTGACCAAGTATACCAGCATATTTGAGGTTAGTTTTCAATAAATGGTGTACTGGAGGATAGTAGGATCCCTAGATTTAAAAAAAAAAAAGTTAAAATCTAATTTTATGTATATGGGGTTTTTTTTGCCTGTGTGTATGTCTGGTACCATACAAGTGCCTGGTGCCTGTGGAGGCCAAAAGAAGGCACCAGATCCCATGGGGCTAGAGTTACAGATGGTTGTGAGGTGCCAAGTGAGTGCTGGGAATTGAAGCTGGGTCCTCTGAGAGAGCGTGATAAGTGCTCTTAACTACAGAGCCATCTCTGATGCCCTAGGAGTGAATCTTAAGCTCTACCAGAACCAGGAATCAGCAGTTAGCCTATGGCTAACAAGATGATCACATCTGGCCGTAACGGTGCTGTATGATGATAATGAAGACATTTCTCTGGAGATGAGAATGCTGTCACTGCAATGTCTCTACTCCTCGGGCCAATTCTGTAAAGAAAAAATTTGTAAGAACCTGGTAGAGAATTTGGTTTAAGACTAGACATACACCAGGCGATTAACATCCCTGTGCCTTTGTCAGAAAGCAACAGTAACGCATGCCAAATATCAGATAGTGGCCAGTAGCCACCACTGTTGCCAACCACTTACCAGCACTTTTTTTTCCCTAAACCTTACATAGGTGCGGTGCTACCTCTGGCGTTAGGTCTGGCCATCACTGCTTTGTTACTTATCATGGTGACATGCCGACTCCGACTGGTGAAGCAGAAACTTAAGAAAGCCCGTCCCATTACATCTGAGGAATCTGACTACCTCATCAATGGGATGTATCTGTGACAAAGTTATTTAAGCAGCTGGGGACAAGGATGGGCGTCACGTACAGTCTGTTCTTTGGGTTCTATCATTGAGACGTTTTTAAACTGTCCTAGAAGACACTGCAGACACAAGCCTTGATTTATCATGAAATCACTTCCCTGGGAATGTACGATGTCTTCAAAGTTAGAGAAGCATTCATGAGATTGAAGCTTGTTTGCTGAGGCAGAAAGTCAGCGTGTCACAAGGTGACAGATGGAGTCCTGCCTTTCCTTTGTGAGGTGCCAATTGCTGGTCCCTAGCAGTTTCCCTTGTCTCTCCACTGAGTTCTCATGAGCTCTACTTTCTTTTCCTCTGACAAATACCTCTGAAAAAAAGATCTTAAGTGAATTTACACTCAGTGAGATGTTACCAATGGCAGGTCTGTCTGTGTTATAAGCATTCTGGGCTGGGCAGTGGTGGCGCACGCCTGTAATCCCAGCACTTGGGAGCCAGAGGCAGGTAGATTTCTGAGTTTGAGGTCAGCCTGGTCTACAGAGTGAGTTCCAATACAGCCAGGGCTACACAGAGAAACCCTGTCTCAAAAAACCAAAAATCAAAACAAAAAGCATTCTGAGTAGATCAGTGATGTCCCGTCCCACCCCACCCCACCCTAAGCTTGTGATATCAGACCATGGTGGTAGCTGCCACATCTGGCTGACCTTGGAAGAATCCCTATTGTTTAGGGGCAACTGTAGGTGGTTATGAAGTGAGCGCTGACAGCAGAGAAGGGCCTGGTAGGGAACAGCATCCCAGCAGTGGGCTGCGTGAGGACAATCCACTCAAACCGCTTCCTGGAACGGGGCGGTGCGGCTGCTTTACATATGACTGGTTTTCAATACAAGCCTTTCTGATGAAACGTGCAATTATCAATCCAAGCAGTGATGTCTGGGTGTTTGTGAAAAGGTTGCCGTGCCCAGGTATCACAGGCTTTTCAATGGAATGAGCCAGAGGCTTCCCTTCGTGCGTCTTGCAGGGTTGGAGGTGGGACCCAGGATCCTGTTTGTGCTAGACAAGTGCTCTACCACTGATCTATACCCCAGCCCTCACTGTTTTTTATGTTACTAAAATGTTATAATGTACAATCAGCTAATGTCAGGATGTATTTCCAGAGCAGAAAGCACTTTTGCACAAATTCCCCTTTACAGGAAGCTACTAGCATCCAGCCTAACATCTATAAGTTTGTAGACAGTGAAGGTAGATTTTCCCATCACACTTAGTGCCAGGTTGTACACTCCAGAGTTAACACAGAGGGGACTGCACGGTGTGGTGCCTGTTATAATCATGATGTTCCTAGTTTCTTTACCTAAGTGGCAAACATTAGAAAACACTGAAAAACACTGTAGTCACATTAGCTTAGACTCAATGTAAAGTAGGTGGTTCCTTTAACAAGGGGTTTGATTTTGGTGAGGGAATATAACCTATTAAAATATCGTAATAAAAGGGTAGTTCTAGAAAAGCAAATATTTGCTTTTGTCTCTTGAGACTCCAACTCCAGCCTCTTACTGACTACTTAGAGCTAATCAGCGGTGTAAACGTTACAGTAGCTGTCTGTGAGATGAATGTCGAGTGACCTTACCTACACTCTGTGATGTTTGCACCTGTTTCATAGAGGTCACCTGTAGCCACATCCAGTAAATAGACAATGGTGAGGCATGTTTCCTTCTGCACATCTTTTATATACAAAGAAGTTGACTACACTCTAGTATTGCTATTGTTTTGAAGTACTTGAGAAAAGATGGCCTTGTATGCACCAGTCCCTTAATAAACTATTTTATTCTTATGCCTTTAAAAAAAAGACTCTCATAAATTACAGGTTACTAAGTGTGCCCAAACTCTAGTGTTTGGATTTAATCATGCCAACTCTGATCACAAAGGGACTGAGGGTTGTGGAAGAGTGAGCTGCCCGCAGCCACAGGAAGTCTGCAGGGATTGGGCCCTACCTAGTGCTCCTTATGTGGGGTCTGGGCGAGGCCTCGGGGGTGTCGACTTCTCAGTGACTCTGACTTACATTCTCTCTCCATTCAGAAACAACTAAAAAGGGCGCAGTGCCCATACCTCACCTCTTAAACATGCTGCGTCACAGCTTTTCCTAAGGCCTACCAGGAGCTTAGGAAGTCACTTGCCGACTTGGTTCTTCCGGAAGCCATTTTGATTAATGTCATTTACTTCCAAGATACAGTCTCAAATGTTGGAACTTTCCCCCTCTCTCTCTTCCTTGTAATGACTGAGAAGTTGTCTGTCCTCCTCACTCTCTTGCCGCACCAATACCTTTCTTGCTGAGTTTACTCTTTTCCTGTATTTTCCCTCAATTCAAACAGAGAGGTCCGTATTTCTATTTGCCCCTCAAGATGGCTGTCCAAGCCGGTCCGCCTGGTGGTGGCTTTGACTGGATTGCTCATGTAAACATCACACAGACTGAGTCCTTCAGAGTCACCCCAGAGATGCTCTTAATATAAAGCCTTGACCCTGAGCATCTGAGACTGCAGGTGGCCGTACTTTATCACCCTCATCCCTGAATGTCCAGGTTTCATTTCCATCTAGGTCATACACTTCCTAGCACGACTATCCTTAGCTTTTGGACCCCAAGTTTGTACAGTTTGAGGTTGTTTGTTTAAACCTCAATGAGAATTTCTAACAAAGAACTGCTCTAGCCACCCACCAAGGGGAAAGCACAGTGGCTTCTTCATAAACTGCCTCATGAAGCTGGCTTAACTGGCTTCAAACTTTCAAACTGTGGCTTTGTCCTCCTAGCTCTTACCCTAGGTGGGTCTAGTACTGTGCAAAAAGGGATCAGGCCACAATGACTTCCGGGGCTATGTGCTGTTAGAGTCCTTGGCTAAGCCGGAAACCAAGTATGACAAATGAAGTCAGAGGGCCCTTTGTGACATTGGGACACTGAGATCCCAAGCAGGCTACAGCCCTGTTTAATGCAATTTTAACCAGGTGGTGAAGTAAAGTCCATCACTTGAGAGGCAGAGGCAGGCAGTTCCAGGTTAACCGGGATTACACAGTGAGATCCTGTATATGAACAAACAAAACATAAACCTAATTTTAATATAAAAACAATTTACAAAATGGCTGAGGGAAACCTGTTGGGTATAAAGGCTGCCTCAAGTGCCCATGTACATTTGTCATCATTTTATGTGACTGAAAATTCTCAAATTCTAAATAAAGGGTGGTGTTCTTAAACAGTTCTGACAAAACTAGACAGCCATCACTAAATGTACCATCACGGCGGCCTGTGCAGAGAATAGATCAGAGCAGTGGAAGGGCCAATCCCAGGCCAGGAAGCCTCCAGTTTTTATTTTGCCCAGCGTGTATGATACAGAAACAGTCAGATGCTGCATAACACCCATCTTTAACTTCCTGGCCTGCTTTCTTCAGTTCTGTTGCCCACTGCCTACCTGTTCACTAGAGCCAGGATCATATGTGGTGTGCATGACTCGAAGCTGTGGAATCATGCTGCACTTACCACCTGAGCTCTCTCCATCGCTAAATAATTTCTAGGTAAAAATCCTTGTAAAATGATGAGAATGCGCCAGGCAGTGATGGCGCATGCCTTTAATTCCAGCACTTGGGAGGCAGAGGCAGGCGGATTTCTGAGTTCGAGACCAGCCCGGTCTACAGAGTGAGTTCCAGGACAGCCGGGACTACACAGAGAAACCCTATCTCAAAAAAACCAAATCCAAAAAACCAAAAACCAAAACAAAACAAAATAATGAGAATGCTTAAGTCAATAGTGATGGGGTTGGGGGTGGGGGAAGTGAGAAAAATAAAAGCCAAGCAATACATTTTGGAAGGCGTGGCCAACTGTGTAAGGTGCCTCAAGCACGCTCAGAGTTCCAGTGTCCTTTGTTCTGCCACCACCTGACCTTCTGACACTTTTCATGTGTGCCATGCCCCTCTCTTGTCACTGTCTGAATAAATTCTTCAGATGCTCAGCCCTGAAGGGCCTCAAATGCTGACTGACAGAAGAGGCAGAGTGAAAAGTGGAACAGACACCAGAGGCCCCCAGCGCTCACCCACGCAGGTCAGAAGCACCCTGTGAGTACTGGCGGAGTAACTGCAACCGCCCTGTTTGCTTCCCCACAAGCAAGAAAGGAACTGAACAGAGTCTTGATGTAAACAAAAGGTGCAGTTGCAAAGATGAAGCCCTGGGTTGGTGGGGAAGGGAGAACCAACTAACAACTGTTACAACATGACTAAAAAACTCAAGATGAACAAATGCTTAAACTTTGTTTCCATTTTATTATATTACAATGCACAGTCACAGGCTTCCTGGAACAGCACCCGTTTCAAATGCGTCCTTTTACTGAGAACCTTTCAGTATGCTAAGGGAAAAACACTACCATCTTTCTGAAAAATGGTAGGCATCCAGAGATGCGACTCAAGTCCAGTCAGGGCCTGTCTCCACCACAGAACACATTAAGCTATGAAGTCATTTGGAACACAGTAAGCGGTAAGCAATGATTTGTATGCTACATGAGTTTAAGTGCTTACCTAGAGTAAGCTATCGCCTGTTGAGTTCCACAACGGTTTTAGGTTTTAGAATGAGCCGTGCCTGCTGCTGGCACGCAGCATGCTGCCATGACCTCCTTTGGTGCTACAGTTCACTATCAGAAACTAGAAAAATCGACCACTTCTAGAAAGAGAAAAGGCCTTACAAACTGAGGAATCACCTCAAGAATAGCTTGAAGAGTTTACAAAGTTACTATTTCTAAAGAGTTACTCTATTTTAGAATCCACTCAGTGTTTAAGATGTTTTAGTAAAGAGATGCACTGTAGGAACTGTCTTTTCTTTTTTTCTTTCCTTTCTTTTTTTCTTTCCTTTCCTTTTTCCTTTCTTTTCCTTTTCCTTCCTTTCCTTTCTTTTCTTTCCTTTCTCTTCTCTTTTAAGGAAGGGTCTCATGGAGTCCAGATTGGCTGCAAACTTGCTATGTAGCCAAGGATGACCTCTGACCCTCCCTGCTTCCAAGTGCTGGGGTTTCAGGCAAGCACTACCACGCCTGAAGGTCAGAGAACAATCTGCAGGTGTCACTGTCCTTCTACCCTGTGGGTCGGGAGTTGAAACTCAGGTCTTCAGGTTTGGTGACAAGCCTCTTTACCTCCTGAGCCATCCCCCACACCTGTCCCCCACACCTCCCACAAATAAACAAACAAAAAAACCATGGCAGCTACAAGGAGAATGGAGTCTTATGTATTTGTGTGGCCAGAACTCGTAAATTATTTTCCCCAGTTGCTGATTTGTACTGTTCCAGGCTTGGAAAGAGGAGCAGCCCTTTACAGAAACTCCACCCTGACAGAAGCTTACTGCTACCCAAGTCTGATATAGATTTAGGTTTTAGGAAGATGAAATCTATAGGGAAAAGTCTATATTCACAAGATCACACTACCTAGAATGTCTCAAAGTATCTTCACTGCCCTTTACATTATTTATATGCAGATGTGCTTTCTATAAGGAAAATAAAATGCTTTGGAAATTGTGTACACTGATAATCGGGCATTTCTTACCTATCTTATACACATATATAAATCCAACTCTTTTAACCTCATTGAAACCATTATTTCTATCTCTACCCACTTAGTGATGCTGTTAAAACTGGCTGTTCATTCAACATCCTAAAGTTTCACCTCCTAAAAGTATAGTCTAGGAGCAACACTTGGGCACAGAGTTTCTGTACAAGTTGGGCGGGGTTTTCGGTGCCTATTTATCTGCTGTCTCCTCCACTGGCCTCCAAACTACAGTGGAAGCGCCTTCCTCTGTTCTGAGCTCTGCATGTGGGAATGTGCACTGACTACCAAGGATAGAGACTGGTGGATAAGTTTAAGAATTCATTTGCTTTAAAGCCTGAATGAGCGTTATTTGACTTTACACAGACCTCAAATGACCATGCATCCTGGACTCCAGAGGTCCTGGACAGGATTCCAAAGCATCAACCAGCAGCAGATCAAAGCTGGTTAAGGTTTTCAAGTCTGCGGGACCACGGTAATGCTAGTTTCCTGGGACTGAGACCTAAGCCAAGAAGAGACACTTGTCAGGTGATGTCTGCATGACTTTTTACATCAGTAATTTAAGACGTGAAGAGTGGGCGGGGGCTTTCATGCACTAGGAATCTTCCTGTCAGAACCATGCACCCTTACACAGAGAGAGGGCGTGGCTCTACTTAATCCCATTACAGGGAGCGTGTAGTCTTCTCTCAAGTTCTAGAAACTTCACAGAAACTAAAGTCTTATTAGAAAATATAAAACCATATTTAAATAAGCTCTTCAAAGTGCCCCTGCCTTCACAGACGTTTTACAGTTATTAGTGAATCTATTTATAGATGAGCCCTGGATTTCAGAGTGTTTATTCTCAACCACATTCTTCACCGATACTACATTCGCCCACTCACTCGCTGAGCATTTACTACAGAACTACTAAATAGCAATCCCTGCACTAGGAAGGCAGAAAGAAACAATGAACACACAGTCTCCATCCTGAAGAAAAGCAGCCACACAATGCTGTTAGGCATATTTACCTCCTAGGGTATCACAAGACACAGCAGGGGAATACAATGGCTGTGGGCAGCATCTGGACCTAGTAGACCTGTGTTCTTCTAGATTCAAAGGCCACCAATGCTTCTTTTGCTTTTAATTTTATTTGGCAAAGCAGCGCTGCATAAACTGTGCAAAGACACAACAGCTTACACAGTGTTAGCTGTGGATACATTACCAGCAGCAAACTAGAAACAGATAAACGATATTGAGCTACAAGCCTCCTAGCATTTTTAGAGAGAGGAAAATTACATCAGAGATGTCCAATCAGAACAGCTGACTGTTTTGAGGACACCACCTGTGTCGTTTTAAGTTTCAGTATTTACAAACACCTAGTTGTAAGGTAACAGCAGCTGATTGTATCTGTGTCATGCTATCCTACGACGACACATCTAAGGCTTTGAAGAAGAAAGCTCATCTCTGTTTTCTTAGTAGCATCTAACAGACATCAGCTACCAAGGAAGCTAAACTTGTGAGTGTGGTGTTATCTGATGCACAAAAGAAATATGATAAATTAATATTGGAACAGAATTAAGAGTCCAAAGAAAGCAAAGCCACTCTTCAAAACTAATTCACAAGCCAAGCTTTTCCAGTTGGAGAACCCTTTCTTTTAATATTTTTTAAAGTGAAATGTGGGCACGTTAAAACAACACACGCAATGAAGGCTCTGCAGCCGTCCTCTATCATTGGCTCCACGCCATTTAAAATTAGGAAACCCTACAAAACCACACGTTTTCATGCTGAAAGTAAGAGTGTAACAAAGTCCAAAACAAGCTGTGATGCTGTTGGTTTCAAATGCTTTAAGGGCCAAGGCGAGCGGCCCACTGCGGTGTTCTAAGACTGGTGATGCTGTTGGTTTCAAATGCTTGAAGAACTGAGATGAACAGCCCACTGCAGTGCTCTGGACTGGTCAAGCTCACGTTGCTGTCACAGTTCATCCCTGGAGAGAAAGGAAAACCATGTAATTAGAGCTTACATGCTGTGAACTGGCGCTCTAACCATTTAGACTCAACATTCAAGTCAGTAAGATATGCAGATTCCAAGCAACAAAGTAAGAGAAATAAAAGCTCATTAAACCCCAAGCCAAAGCAAAACTGGACACCAGTCTCTGCTAGCATCTTTCATGCTACTCCCAAACACAGAAGGAAACCACATACCCCAAGCTGGTTTTTTAATTCTTTAAGGTAAAACTTCTTCCTTTTGAGGCAAAAAAATTCAGAAGACTTATGACTTCTGTCTAGGACCATCTTGCTGATCTACTTTATTATGATAATTTAAACATTTAGAGTTCAATTCTTTTTAATACAGTCACAAAACTGGATAAAAATAGTCTTTTGCTTAGAGGGCCTGTTTGTACTCGGACAGTGGGCCAACTACAATGCAAACTCTCCTGAGAAAATGCATCGTCTGGAGGCATGTTATTATACCTGTCGGCTGATTTCATAAGGCAGCTTTATCAGCTCCAAAGACACCATTCAGTCAGCCATGTGCAGCACTGGGCCAGCAGGTGCCAGCCAGAGGAGTGTGCCATTTAAGTCAGCTAGACGGCAGGTAAACTCCACCTCATGAAGCACGGAAATAAACAAGAGCACAGAAAGCCTCACAGAAGGTAACTTGCGCGATAAAAACATCGCTCAGCACTCAGTTCCTTAGGGATATGTGTGATATCATGATTAAATCTCAACGGACTCAGGAAAATATTACATCCTATGTATGGAAAAAAGTGTGAGCAGCAAACAGAGAAACAGGCACTGGCTACAGGGCAAAGCTACACACCTCGGGAGCGCTACACACCTCTGGCCAACCTGTCTCAGCAATATCTAAGAGGAATGCTTTGCAAAAGCTTTGGCCACGATAGAGACATGAGGTGAGAGCTTTCATGTCCTGTGGTGGTGCTGTGTTGAGGCTTAAGAAATAATGTGCCTTTTGAATTTTATAAACGATACCAAAAAATTACTTCTCTAGTAAGCCCCATTTTGTGTTACAATACTGGTGGTGGTGGTGGTGGTGGTGGTGGTGGTGGTGGTGGTGGTGGTGGTGGTATGTGTGTGTGTGTGTGTACACAGAGGCCAGACGTTAGTGCCTGGTGTCTTCCTCCGTTAGTTTCTACTTTATTTTTTGATTCAGAGTCTATTTCTCAATCTAGAGCTTCAAGACTGCAAGACTGGCTGGCCAGTCAGCCCAGAATCCACCTGCCTCTCCCTTCCCCTACCCACTCAGTGCTGGAGTTAGAGACATGACACCACAGCCAGCTTTTATGTGGTGCCAGGGATGTGAACTCAGCCCCTCCCCACCTCCCTCTCTGCTTTATAAAGCAAGCGCTTTATAAGCCAAGCCTTGTCTCTAGCCTCTGGGTTATCTTCTACAAGATAATGATCAGTTCTATTCCATCCTAAAATAGTCTAACAACAGCATAAAACTATTAGCATAAACCAGTCTCAACAGTAATTCATGAACATGTTAGAATATCAGTCTACAGAGGGTTCACTTGCTCTAGTCATACAGTTCATTAAGGCATGAATTAAGATACTAAACTGTAAAACTTGATTTCTTGAAAGGCATTAAATTAGTAAATAAATCTTAAAGCTCAAAAACATAACACATTTCCAAATACCCTCTCCATTATAGTTTGTTTGTTGTTGTTGCTGCTGCTGCTGCTGTTGAGGTTTTTATTGGGGTTGTTTTGTTTCTTGGGTTTTTGGTGGGGATACTGAGGATCAAACTCAAGGACTCGAGCATGTTAGGTAAGTCATCTACTACTGGGGTACATCCGGACTTTCTTTTTCTTTTTCTTTTTTTCTTTTCTTTTCTTTTCTTTTCTTTCCTTTTTCCTTTCCTTTCCTTCTTTTTCCTTTCCTTTCCTTTCCTTTCCTTTCCTTTCTCCTTTCCTTTCCTTTCTCCTTTCCTTTCCTTTCTCCTTTCCTTTCCTTTCTCGTTTCCTTTCCTTTCTCCTTTCCTTTCCTTTCTCCTTTCCTTTCCTTTCTCCTTTCCTTTCTCCTTTCCTTTCCTTTCTCCTTTCCTTTTTCCTTTCCTTTCCTTTTTCCTTTCCTTTCCTTTTTCCTTTCCTTTCCTTTTTCCTTTCCTTTCCTTTTTCCTTTCCTTTTTCCTTTCCTTTCCTTTTTCCTTTCCTTTCCTTTTTCCTTTCCTTTCCTTTTTCCTTTCCTTTCCTTTTTCCTTTCCTTTTTCCTTTCCTTTCCTTTTTCCTTTCCTTTCCTTTTCTTTTTTCCTTCCTTTCTTCCTTTCTTCCTTCCTTCCTTCCTTTCTTTGGTTTTTTGGATTTGGTTTTTTCGAGACAGGGTTTCTCTGTGTAGCCCTGGCTGTTCTGGAACTCACTCTGTAGACCAGGCTGGTCTCGAACTCAGAAATCCGCCTGCTTCTGTCTCCCAAGTGCTGAGATTACAGGCGTGCACCACCACCACCACCACCACCACCGCCCGGCTACATCTGGACTTTGTTCACAAGTTCTCAAGAAAGAAAACCCAAGCTCATCGATTGGAGTTTTAGATTTTAAGGTACAAAGAAAAGCTAACATTTGCTGTGAATACATAACATATCTAACTCTCAAATCCATTCAACTTCCTACTTACTAAATGTTCCCCAAAGCTCAAAATTCTGCTTATCTTTATCTGATCACTTACAATAAAAAGCAGTAGCCCAGGACTTAGAAAGGCTCTTTAAAAATGGCTGGTGTTCGTCAGTGGTCTTGTATGATTCATTAAGCTCTGTGTTAGTAATATTGAGTCAGACACAGTATCTTTCAAGAACAAATGAGATGTACTACTAGGAAATAATTTAAATCCACTAATGTTTCCTAACAGTTCAAATCAGGAAGATGCAGGGATTTTGTTTGTTTTGTTGGGTTCTAAAGCATGCAGAATGGAAAGAAGGGGTTCTCTTTACGAAGAAGTGGGGGGGCAGTTGTACTCGCTAGCGGCTCGTGCCGTTGCTCTTGGTAACTTTCCAGAAGCCGTCAGTAGGACCCTACTGCATAAACAACTATGGGGAACTCAAGCTAGTGTTGACCTAGAAGACTCATCCCTGCTGGCTAGCGTTTATAGTACTGGAAAATGTTGTACTGAAAGGAGGAAAGACCATCGATCTTTATTCATCTTTATCTGTGAACTCTGCAGACTGCAATGACTGTAATGTGCCCACGAGCACAGCAGTGACACAGATGTCATGGGAGTGGGCACGCTGATTGAACTTAAGACCCACTCCCTAAGATGGAACCCATACCAGGGCCAAGAGCCTGTGGCCCTTGGGGAGAATCTAACAGTATTAAATAGATGCCTAATGACTTCTCACTGTACCTATAGATTGGTCATCAAAGAAGTTCCTTTTTGCAATAGATGGCAGTGAACACAGAGACCCACAACTAGTCAGCATGCAGGAATGAGTGACTGTGGGGTGCTCGGGCCTAAATGGGACATCACACCCTCACCCAAGGTTTGGGATCATTGCAGAAACAGGCTGCAAAGACTGAGTCAGAGGCAGCGGACAACTACAAGATACAGCAGGGCAGCCGAGTTGCACATATGAACTCGCAGCGACTGTGAGAGCATGCACAAAGCAACACACAGCTTCAAGCCAGACAAAGACCCAGCATGACGACAGTAGGATACTGTCAGCTGGCTGTGGGGAGGTAGACAGTTGTTATGTTTTGGCTTGGTTTGTTTTTTTTAAGGGTGCAGCCCCTGACTGGTCTAATATATTCATGGATGGCCACAAATCCGAGAGTAAAACACAGCTTTAAGCAATTTCGTTATTACTTTTGCAATTAAACTCTCAAGAGCTGGCAAGACGGCTCACCGGGTGAGGGCACTTACTTATCATCTATACTCAGACTCTGAGCTCAGTCCCGGGATCCCACACAGTAGGAGAGAACTGACTTCTCCAAGTTGTTCTTGGGCTCCACACCCCCGCGATGGCATGCACACATGCAGACGCAAACACACACACACACACACACACACACACACACACACAGGAATTTTAAAACATCATTCAATGGTGCCTGTCTTCTTTACAGAAAGCAAAAGTAAAAGTTCCACTGTACTTAAAATTGCCACTTATTAAAAAACCCAAACCAAACTAAACATCCTCTTGAAATAAGATTTCTGTCAACCAGGAAGGGTTCTAAGGCAGACACTGAGAGACTGTCCTTATTTGGACACCAGTTTCCACTGTGCTGTCCTTGCATCTCTCCATGGGGAGAGGAGAGAGGGGAAAGGGGGGAAAGGCATGTTGGCCTCAGAGGACGCACTCAGCTGAGACAGTGGCACGGAGCAGAAGCAGGCACTAGCTTCCTGGTGAGCCATGCGACCAGGAAGGGACAGGCTGTGAGGGCAGCAGTGCTGCACGCCCTCCAGGCAGGCTGTAAGACCTGGTGCGAATCACTTGTCAGTTTCTGGAATCCCTTTCCTCTCCAAATTTATCCAAAGTGCCCAAAACTGGCTCTTTACTTCTTGTGGTGGCTGACACCACTGATGGAAACTGACCCAAAGAAATCAACCCAAAGGCAGAATGTCCTCTCTGGGATTCTGACTTTTTTTTTTTTTGAAATGTCCCCTTTCCAAATCTTTTTCGTTCTGCTTGTCGCAGTAGTATTAGAGGGAGTGAATAAAGCAAGAAATGATGACCTCTTTCCAGATCAAAGCATTTATTTCTATAACCACAGAGCAGCTATAAACATGACATAAATATGCAGGAAAGTCTGACAAAGTCACCCTGCAAAGCCCAGAGGACAGAGCAGCCATGCTGACCAGGTCTCACCCTCCCTTCCTAAAGGTATGAGTCGGGCTGAAAGAAGGGCAGACCATGCAATACTTGTCACTCTTGAATGCCATGAGTTTCTGAAGCTTTAATGGAGCAGCATGAAGGGACCCACTAAAATCAGCTCTTGCAGGCGGCTAAGGTCTTAAAGGCCACACCCTTTCACCTTGAACGTGTGGAGGAAGAAAGAGCAGAAGAGAAAATCACTTCCACCTGGACCACTGCTTTTCTTTATCTGTTAAAGGCACGTATATCACCCCCATCAGAGGCTTCATTTTGACACTGCCATCTTGTAGCTTGTCATACTGCTCCAGCATTTGGTTTCCTCCAGCAGGACCGACTGGCAATATCAATCTTCCACCAGGCTTCAACTGGTCTATTAACTAGGAGAAAAAAGAAACCCACACACTCAGCAAGTTACAGGTGTCAAACAGCTGTACCATCGGACAGCGCCGTGAGGAATGCCACGGGCAGAAGCAGAAAAGCGCTTCATCTAGTCACTTCTTAGTGTCCCATAAGGCTTAACAAAATGCACAGTGGCTCAGGTCTCTCACAAGCACAGTTTCACATATAACACACTATATAACACACTATACAGCCGCCTACACTTAAGCCATCTCTAGGTTACTGGTTTCTCTAATGGAGGGCCTGTGCATCCCTCCACTGTAGACTCAGAGACAGCAAACTTACGGTGCTGCTCTTCCAACTTTCTGGACGTCCTCCCGTCCAAAACATATTTTCCATTCCCTGTTGGTTGAGCATAGAACACGCAGCACAGTTCTAGTAAACAACTCCCCACTTTACTTTTCTGTCTCCTCTACTAAGCTTGGAGTTACTTGATGATAGAAACTACCTTATATTCATCTTTGTCATCACAACACCTGACAGAGCTGCCTAGCACAGCTGAAGAGCTTAATGTTTGGGCAGAACACACTACAACAGAGAACTCTAATGCCAGTGGAGCATGTTCCAGATCTTTGTGGAAGGGGCACAGAGAACCAACAATAGGTGCTATCTGATTGCAGTGGATCTGGGGCATCTCTGAGGCAGTGTAAGGGATCCTCACAGCAGGGCTGCATGAGGACCTTGGACTGGCCGCCTGCAGTGCTCTGATGAGGACAGCCCTATGGACAAAGGCCAAGACTATCCTTCTGGTCTGGAAACAGGTACATCATATGCTACCCTTTGAATAATACAACCTTATGTTATACACAACCAGAAAGTAAGAAACCTGACACTTCTGATAGTATTGTCTCCAAGAAGGTTGCTTTTGGTTAAAATTTGGTCACCAGATCTTTTTTTTTTCCATTTTTAATGTTTTTTGTTTGGTTTTTCGAGACAGGGTTTCTCTGTGTAACGTTGGCTGTATTGGATCTCACTGTAGACCAGGCTGGCCTCAAACTCAGAGATTAGCCTGCCTCTGCTGGGATTAAAGGTGTGCACTACCACCACCCAGCTTTTTTAAAGTAATACTTGAATCTGAGTTGCCTTTGAACTGTGTGCCTGAGTTCTGACTGGGCTGTAAGGAAAACTAGGAGTCTTCCTGCACCCCCACAATTGTTCCTGATGCCAGTCCTTTCATCTCTATCTTCTCGACATCACATGTGTACTTCAAGTCTCCATGAGCACTGAGCTCTTTCTATGCTGCCCCCTGGTCCCAAGCCAGGTGAGTGTAACTCCTGTACTAAGCTTAGGCAGTGTAGACACAGCCTGAGTACTGAGCTGCAGGCTCCAATGACTCTCAGACCCAGTTCAAGTTCCATCATCCTCTTTGATTACTCTGCAGAACTCTTTCACATAGACACGGTCCTTCAATCTAATAAACTCTTAGCATTTAGCATTGACTACAATGCATGAGTATCTACGTATATTCTGAACTTCACCTGGAACTTATCACTACATTGCTACATAAAAATATTTTAAGTTTGACAGGACTAAAACACACAAATAAATAAATCCCAACTCACTGCCTGAGGCACAACTGGGGCTGCAGCTCCCACATGGATAGCATCGTAAGGGGCTTCTTCAGCGAATCCCATTCTTCCATCACCCACTGAAAAAGAAGTTACTCTGAAAATCTGTGCGGGTCAAACTTGGTAGGAAGAATTCTAACACAGGAGGTTGAAAATGGAGTGGGTCAGAGATGTCTGGCTTCATATGTCTTTAAGACATGGAAGACTGGGGAAGAAGGGTAAGCCTAACCTCCTACAGGCGGGAATTCCTATTTATCACCAGGGCTGGGGACAGAGCTTGGTGGTACACCTACCTAGCATAGGGAAGGCAAGAAAATAAAAGGAAAGTAGCAATAAAATAAAAATGCATACCACCAAGGGGTGAAGAAATTATGTAAAGCAACAAAAGAGTAACCACTACAATACAAGTATCAGAGGTAAATACAAGCAACCAGAGAAATGGACAGGCACTTGACAAAAGGGAAACCCAATGGGCAAAATGCAAACAAAGTCAACCTCACTGATGAGTGGACAATGAGGTGAGATCATAAGCAATGCACGCGTGTCCGCTGACATGGACAAGGGCTGCTATTTCTATTGGGTATCTCCATGGCAGCAAAGACTGCAGTTCTTAGGTCTAAACATTGCTCTTGTGCAAATGAAAAGAAACAGTAAGCTTTCTGCTACCCACCAACCAGCCGCACCCGTCCCGAGGACAGAAGCATCGGTTCATCCTTTTTGACATTAGTTATTGAGTCATCTACTAGTTCTTTAATGTGATCAATTCCGATGACTTTTCCACTATGTCCAACCTGAAAAACAAAAGATACCTCAAGAGTCCACAGGACTAAATTTGCTTTTCTGAGGTTTCATTAATTCCTCAATTAAAACCATATTCTGCAATGAGAAATAAAAAAAAAAATAGTTTAAGCCTTTTATCTGCTTAACTCTCAATTTATCATAATTACCATTTACCACTTTTTTACTGTTTGAAGTAATTTTATTTAAGCAATTATAAAGTTAAACTAAATTACAAAAACTTATAATACTAAGAAAATTGTCTTTTTTACATTTTTATTTTTTTTATTTATTTTTTTTTTGGACTTGGTTTTTTCGAGACAGGGTTTCTCTGTGTAGCCCTGGCTGTCCTGGAACTTACTCTATAGACCAGGCTGGCCTCAAACTCAGAAATCTGCCTGCCTCTGCCTCCCAGAGTGCTGGGATTACAGGCATGCGCAGAGAAACCCTGTCTCGAAAAAACCAAAAAAATAAAAAAATAAAAAATAAAAATAATAAAAATACTTGGCCCATGGCAAGTGGCACTATTAGGAGGTGTGGTCTTAATGGAGTGGGTGTGGCTTTGTTGGAGGAAGTTTGTCCCTGTGGGGGGGGGGGGTGGATACTGAAGTCCTATTCTCAAGCTCTGCCCAGTGTGGAAAATAATCTCCTGGCTGCCTTAGGATCGAGATGTACAATTCTCAGCTCCTCCACCATGTCTGCCTTCATGCCGCCATGTTTCCTATCATGATAATGGACTTTAACCTTTGAAACTGTAAGCCAGCACCAATTAAATGTTTTCCTTCACAAAAGTTGCTATGGTCATGGTGTCTCTTCAATAAAACCCTAACTAAAACAAAGGTAATTTAAAAACTACTAAACTGTTGAGCTAGGCATAGTGGTATATGATTACTTTTATTAGCAGATAGATTTCTATGAATTTGAGGTTAGTTAAGTTTACATAACAAGTTCGAGGCCAGCCAAAGCTACATTTAGACCTTGTCTCCAAAAAATAAAATAAATTTTAGAAAAATCAAATATTACATAAAAATTTTTAAGAAGCCAGATTCTATAGCACTCACCTATCATCCCATAATTTGGGAAGATGAGGCAGGATGGCCAGTCTGAGTACAGAGTAAATTTGAGACAAGCCTTGGTTGTTTGAAATCAAAAACAAACAAAAAAAAATGGTGACATGAAATTCCTATACCCAATGCTATTGCTACTAGTGAAAAATATGAAAACACATTAAAAAAGACAGGCGTGATGGTACATGCCCTTAATCCCAGCACTCAAGAGGCCGAGAGAGGTGAATCTCTGAATTACAAGCCAGCCCAATCTACATAACAAGTTCCAGGGCAGCCAGGGCTGTACAGTAAGACTGTCTCAAAAAAGAAAACACATGAATATATATTGTCAGTGCTAATTACAAACTTGTTAACAGAATCAAAGCTCTGGACAAACTCCTGGATCCTGTCTGAATTTCATCACTCACAGTTAGTTGCCTGACATTAGGCATAAAACCCCTCATTCTCTAAATCACAATTCTCAAGTACAAAGTACGAAGAAACAGGGTCAATACCACATAGAAGATCTGAGAAACAAAAGAACACTGACAAGCTTGGTAAACACCATCATTTTGAAAAGATGTGTCGGGAACCTTTTTAAAACTGCATTTATTTACTTAATTAGCATGTAGGGGCGTGTGCCCAGCACATGTGGGGCGTGTGCCCAGCACATGTGGGGCGTGTGCCCAGCACATGTGGGGCGTGTGCCCAGCACATGTGGGGCGTGTGCCCAGCACATGTGGAGAGGCTTATGCAGGGAGGCTCCTCGCTCCTTCCACCATGTAGGCTCCAGAATTAAACTTAGATTGTCAGGACTAGCAGCACGTGTCTACCTGCTGAGTCATCTCGTCAACCCCCTAATGAGATTTTAAAAATGAATATTCCTTTAAAACCAGTATCATAGTAGTCCTAGAGAACTACTCATTAGTTCAATGCTATTTGCATCTTGTTATAAAGAATTCCTGATACCCAGCTCTGAGAACTTTAAGTCTACAAAACAAGCAAAATGTCTGAAAAGACTTCTGTGATACCCCCACTGTGCCAGGCATCAATCTTAGATATTTAACCAACAAGGGAAAAAAACTAGACAAAATTCCCATCTCTGCAGAGTTATACTGTAGAAGCTACTGCACATTCATGTAAAATTTTAATCTAAGACAGACGCATACATCTCAGGAGACCAGGGCCTCCCACTGTGGTCTCTGGACACAGGCTTTCTCAAAACAACCTGGTCAGACTCTGAGCACAGATGAACCTTCACTCCCTGTGCCTTAGTGGTCCCAGGTTACACTCTGGACAGTGTCACTAAACAAGCCCCTGGAATACAGTAAGCAGGGCTTCTGCCGGCTCCTCTCCTAAGGGGAAAGTTACGCCTCTATTCTCACCAGATGGCAAGATGGCCTCAAAACCAGGCCTGTTCTGTTTGTTTCTGCTAAATGAGAACTTACCAAAATGTAGTTTGAATAACTGGACTACCGTACTAGAAGCACAGGGCAGAGGCTGTCTAATCATAATGCACATGTAGAAAAGTTTAAGGGCAAATAAACACCCAGAGAGAAACCAATCAGCCAGGCATGGTGACATATGCCTTTAAACCCGGCACTCAGGAGGCAGAGACACGTGGCTCTTTGTAAATTTGAGGCCAGCCTGGTCTACAAGGTGAGTTTGAGGATAGCAAGAGTTAGAGAGTTCCTGTCTCAAAAACCCAAAATAAATAAAATAAAATAAAATAAAATAAAATAAAATAAAATAAAATAAAATAAAATAAAATAAAGCCTGGCCCTCTAAATCCAGCCACGATAGGAAGCGAGGGCGACCCTTAGGCTCTACCACTAGATGAGCTAAATGAGTTCTCTTTGAGCTCTAGAGCTTGGGTTTTGTCATTTGCAACAATAATCCAAAATGATACATATAAGATTACCATCTTAGCAGAACATAAGAAAAAAAACAAAGAAATTAAAACCACCAGTAAGAAGAAACCATAGGTAAATCACACAGTACATTTCTATTGCGATCACAAGGGAGAATAAAGTTCTTACCATCCGTGCAAAACACGCAGTGAGGATTCCACTTCCAGATCCTACGTCAAGGGCTTTAGCACCTTCATGCAACTGGTCAAACAGAAGTTCTAGTGCATATGCATGCTGATGAAAGAACATTAGCATTAATTTCTTCTTGAAGTCTATATACCACCTCATATAAACACAGCTGGTAACTCTCTACCGAAGTCTACTCGTACCAACTATGCCGACAATGGGAACACACCACAACAGAGTAATCCTATCAGAGTTCATTTTATTCCACTAGAACTCCTACATTTAGAGTGCTCCTGTGATTTTAGGTAACAGCTATATAAATTAAAATTCAAAGTCACAAGATTAAAAAGGGGGTTCTCAGTGGAAAACCCTCAACCCCCGCCTTCCCAGCTGTCCAGTTCTATTCCCCAAAGGCATCCAATGTTTCCAGTTTCTTCTAACTTTTCTGCAAAAATATTCACTTTGTTATGTACAAGCAAATACTGTTTCAATTACATTTTAAAGGGAAATTAGATACTTAAAGAGCCATGTGTTCTTTTTTTATAGCTTAGACTATATTCAGGCATATATAAATAAATGAATGATAACAAATACCAATATTGAAGAGATTTAAGTTAGCTGTAATCTTCTATAATAAAAACAAATAATGTTACCAAATATAATTGTAAGCTAATAACACTTCATAAAAGTTGTAAAAAGTACTGAGTGTGGTGTTACTCAGGAGGCAGATGCCAACTCGGTTTACATAGTGAGTTCCAACCTAGCAAAGGCTACACGTTGAGACCCTGTATCAAAAAAACAAACAAACAAAACTTAAAAAGAATTACCTGTATGTTAAATCCCTTTGAAACAAGGTTTCCTTGGCTGGCCCTGAACTCATTCCTTAGACCAGGCTAGCCTCAACTTACCAAAGATCCACCTGCCTCTACTTCCAAAAAGCTGAGATTAAAGGTATGAACCACCACCACCAGGCTTATGTTAAATTCTTAAAAGCAAAAGCAAATGGATCAAACCTCACTTTTATGTCTCTAGTACTGTGGTGGTCTGAAGGAGAATGGCCCCGGGAGGCTCCTACATTTGCATGTTTGGGACTCAGCTGGTGGAGATGTTTTGGAAAAATTGGGGGGGGGGGGGGCGTGATGGAGGTGTGTCATTAGGCAGGCTTGAAGTTGCAGCAGCCCAGGCCATTCCCAGGTAGCCCAGTTAAGTCCTCTTTCTCTCTCTTCTCCCTCCCTCCTCACTCACTCCTGTGGATCATACGTAAGCTCTCAGACTACTCCAGCACCATGTCTGTATGTTGTTAAGCTCACCATCCTGAATCACAGGTTCAAACCCCCTAACCCTCCGAAACCATGAACCCCAAATTAAATGCTTTTTTTAAAAATATAGAGCCTAGATTGTGATGTTTTATCACAACAATGGAAAAATAACTAAGGAGCTAAAGCGATGGCTCAAAGATTAAACGTACTTGATGCTCTTGTAGGAGGCTTGGGCTCTGTACCAGTGCCCACATGTTAGGGGTTGGCCTTGCGCTCTGTGTACTCAGATGCTGATTTCTGTTCCCTGAGATCTAGTAGAATCAATGTGATGTAAAGAACCCTCCCTAATTACCTCTGATTGGTTAATAAAAGGCTGAACAGCCAACGAGTGGTCAGAGGGGATAGAAAAGCTGGACTTAAAAGAGCCGGGTAGAAAGAGTTCACCATGAGGCAGGTAAGGTCCAGAAGAAGGGCCACAAGGCAGGTGGGACAAGAAAAAGGTGCCATGAGGTCCGGCGTGAGGGAGGGTCACCAGGGAGTCCACCCTGAGGACACACGGAGCACAACAAACTGCAGGTGACTAGAGCGTGTGGCTGCAGTGCAGCGGTATAGTTGGGAATATCTACTCAGTTAGTGTTCTCCTTTAGTGCCAGGACTTGGAAGGCAGAGGCAGCCAGATCTCTATGAGTAAGAAAGAGGCCAACGTGGACCAAAGAGTGAGTTTGAGGACAGCCAACAAAGGCTGCTCAGAGAAACCAGGATCGTGTAAAACAGGTCTTTTCAAAGTCGCATATCTTTCCACTTGCTATGCATCACTATCCCTGAAGACTTTTCCAAATAAGCTATGAAAGCTCTGGATCCTGACAGCGTGAGGTTGTAGCTATTTCCACTAAGTTGAAACACTGGCGGGGAAAGGAAGGCTCCCAAGACTCTGGAAGCTCAGAAAAGGTAACAGACTGCTTGCCTCTCTTCAAGGTTATATGAAGTGTGAACAATTTTGGGTGAAGAGTCTGATAGAATTGCCCAAAGATCTCAGGGCTCCTCGATGTAGCTTTCTGCATTACAGCCTATTTGTGCATTACAGCTAGGGTGTCCTTTGCAGTGACACGGTGGCCTTTGAGTCACCACGCTCATCTAAGTAACCCCAATAAGCTTACTAGCTTACCAAATTGACAGGTTGAACTGTCTCTGGTCTGCTGCTGGGGTCTGACTGCAGTGAACAGACATTTGTTCATGTCATCCCAGTAAGAGTCAGTTAGCACAAAGGCACCGTATTATGTAAAATACTCTCTTCTTTTTGCTATGCTCAATTTTTATGTTACAGCTACTAGTAACAGACACTGAAGTCTTTAATAATGGCAGCTTATTACAAGAAGGGTTCTTCTAAATACCAAATATAAATAAGATGTTTGGCTAGGCATAACAGTACATACTTTTAATCCCAGTACTTGGGAGGCAAGAGGCAGAGGCATGTACCTCTCTGAGTTTGAGACCAGCCTGATCTACACAGTGAGACACTGTTTCAAAAACGAAAAGAAAAAGATGTTTATGACTTGAGTGAAATGTGCCCTGTTTGTGAACAAATGAACAAAGTTAACTCACCATGTGAGGGGCACTGATTGTTGCCTGGAAACCTGCAAAACAGAAAGAGAATACTGACACACTCTGCTACAAGAACATAACATATAATATACGCAGCTCCTTTCCTAACAGCCACAGGTTATTTTTCACAATTCTTTTTCAGTTTTTATGATCTTTAAGCAAAATCTATTAAAAATTTGACATAGGTAGAAGTTAGAAAATACAATCACCCCAAAGGCTAATGTGTTCATCTAGTAAACTCCTCTCCTTCTAAGATGCCCTCTGTATTGTTGCTAAAGGTCCACACCACTGCTTTGAGTGCATTGCCACTTGTTTATATCTTGTCTAGACCTACAGATCTATAAACCACTTGTTTGAGACAAGGCCTCATACAATAGAGGCTAGTCTTGCATTTCCTAAAGACAAAGTACAGCCAGGGCAGGCCATGGGCTCCTGATCCCCCTGCCTTCCCCGCCCAAGTGCTCAGTTTACAAGGGTCATGCCAGCGTGGGTGCTTTGGACCTTTCTTCATTTCTTTCTTTTTGAGTGGGTCTCATATGAGCCCAGGCAGGGCCTGAACTCAGAATCATTCTGCCTTAGCCTCTCAAGTAGCTGGAAGTACAGGCTTATACCAGAAAGAATTTTCTTCATATTTATAAAAGGAAAAACTTTCCTAAGTAAAATAAGTATGCAAAGTCTTAGCAGACTTAGTTTCGCATTTAGGACAACACTTTAACAGGCGGACAGCAGCTAGGAGACTAGTAAAGCCCTTCCGTGTGCCCCTCCTCTGCCGTCCAGTGGTGAGTCACTGCCTTGTGCTGGGTCTTAGCCCGTGTTTCTCTTCCTTCCGATGTTGATGTCACACCCTCACGATTTATTTACCTGTTCTGCCTCTGAAGCAGCTTCACTGAGCGGTGGTGGCAGGTGCCTTCGGGGTTCAGAAGCCCCCCAGGATCTTCTTCTGACTGTCACAGTGCTTCAAAACAAGACATGGCAGCTGGCCGACAGAATCCTGAGGCACTTCTAAGCCTCAAAGGCGCCCACTGCCAAGGCTCAGCAGCAGCTCAGCAAAACCTGCTTCAGGACAAGGAATTAAATGTGGAACTTTCTAAAGACAAACGAAAGGCACAGCATCCGTGGGGCCAGAGAAGCAGCACCATACATGACTTAGTTACTCATTCCCTTTAAATACTGATCTTAAAAATCAATGCAAATATGCAATTTAAAAATTAAGGATCCTCAATAAGCAGCACTCAGCTACAAGTCTTTCATTAAACTTTTGTTTTTCCTTATAATATTCCCAAACTTCCTAATTCACATAATATATTTTTAAAGACAGAAAAAGATGCATTTTGCTACAAAGGGTGGGTTGGGATATAAAACTAGGCAACAACATTTCCACTAACGGGGTTATAATCCTATATGTACCCTGCTCGTTTTAGACATACAAAGCTTACCTATTGACTGTGGAGAGTCCATGTACGGGTTGGATTTTGCATAGTGGGAGCGGTCCGTAGCCAGCATCACCTCAAAGACTTTATCTGTCTTGATGATTCCATTCTCTGAAATGAATGAGACAGGTATTTTAAGCAGCGGTGACATCAGCTGCACTTCAGAATCCCTCTGGCTGCACTGCAGAGGTCAGAATGAAGAAGAGGCTGCCATGATCCAGGCAATGGCCCTTGCCTTACTGACAGTGGTCAGGATGGAGCAAATGGAAAGGGCTTCAGTAACATGTAATGTGTAATGGATACTGAGCTGACTGAGTGACTGAACTGGGGCACAGGTGGACTAACACGTGACAATCGTGCCATGAGCTGAGAAAGCCCAGAGAGGAATAAAGAGGAATGGGGAGCTGTGGGTCACACAGCAGGAGTATCCAGAGGTCGAGGCTCAGGACACTGAGGTTTAGGAGGGAGTCCTGAGTTAGAAATCTATGCCTCCATCCACACAGATGGTAACTGGAGTAGACAGGAAAGAACACACAGAGAAGACAAATAAAAGTCAGTGCAAGTCACAAAGCAGAGCCTTCAGAATGAGGAGAGGGTGGGTGCCTCAAGCCAGTAAATCCCAGCCTAGGGAAGCAGGCAGAGCCCTTCACAGGGATTCAAGGCCAGCCTGGTCTGCATAATAAGTCCCAAGCTAGACAATGCTACATAGTAAACCCTGCAGCAAAAAAGGAAAACCGACAGGACCTAGGCACAGATGCAGAGGCCAGCTAAAGGCACAGCTGACACAGTGTAACAGAGTCTAAAAGAGCCCAGTCTTTCAAGAAGGAAAATACAGGTCAACAACATGTACATTTCCTCTCCCCCAGCAACTAGTTATTTAATACTGCAGTTAGAATTTCAGTTGATATGGAGAACATGCTTTTAATCCCAGTGCTTAGGAGGCAAAGACAAGGCCAGCCTGGTCTACAGAGCTAGTTCAGTCTCTTATCTATTCAAAACAAAACAAAAAATCTTCAATAACTCTCATAAAACCATGTTTACAGTTACTCAATAATGCTCTTAGTTCTCTCTTAGCTGTGTTCATTGGCTATGGAGCATGACAAACTCCCACAAAAGGACAAACAAAATAGCCTAGTTACAGAACCACAAGCAGGAAGAGTGAATGGTCTTGACTTCAGCACTTCTAGAGAGAAATAGTTTTCTTACTGTTTTTGTTTTGCTCTTTTAAAGGCAGGGTCTCACTATATAAGTGCAGGGAAGACTTAAACCATTTTCATTCAACACCCTGAACACTGCAGCTACAGAAATGCCAGCAAGTTCGGAATAGATACAATGTTTAAACCAAGAAGTACTGTGCTTTATCTGACTACATTATAAATGGCTATTTCAAAATGAGACTTCAGTAAAAGCAACATAAGGAGCTTAAATATTTACGCAAACTTATGTCATTTATTCATCAATTATGGAACTTTCATTTTCAGAAAGTTAATAATGGTGGCCATACAGCTGCTCAAAAATGACAACAAAATAAGCCCCTAAACCTGAGACCAAGAAGGGGCAGACACAAAACAAACATGGCCTACAGCACCACTCTACCAGAAGGAACATATCATAGAAAGAGGAAGCAAGGCACACTGATAAAATCCTCCTCCTGAGAGGAAGTGCAGTGCTAAGGGCTGTAGGAGGCAGAGGTCTGCTGCTCACAGGCAAGCACTAGGTAAGGGACCTGGAATGTTAGGCACACACAGCCATTCTTCAAGGGACTAAGTAATATATCTGTTATCCACCCAGATGGCTGAAGTAGATGAGCTTTCTACCCTCTGACCTCTGTGCTGTCTGCTTGGTCAGAGCCTTTCCTGATACCTGAAGCCCCCCCCCCCCCCCCAGGACTCTTGCTTTTCTCAGTCAATAGAGTCTATCTTTATAGACTATGCAGAGTTTTGATGCATTCATGTCTGACTTGTATTTCACTTACTTTGTTCCTCAAGGAGATTTATGTGTGTTTTGTTGTACACCAGGATTGAATTAATTACCACCAGAATCTTTTCCACCCAATTGTGCTGTGATTAAATATGCCTACAATAAACAACTTGGAGTCCCGCTACATAACTTTGAACTGCCACCAGCTACTGTGTTGAACCAAACGGCCTTCCTATCTCGCTCAGCTGACCTCCGCACCCTGTTAAGGCCATGCGGATTGCTCCCCTCCCGCCTCTCCCCATCTCATATAATAGTCAACACATGTCCAGGGGTTGGGAGAACACAATACTGGCTTCAAGAAATGTCTTATAAGTCATTGGGCCAAGGGTGCCAAGACCATTCAACAATAAAAGAAAACTCTTAATAAATGATGCTGAGACAACTAGAAAGCCACAGCCAAGGGCTTAGCTTTGACCTTCCCTTGTGATATATATAAAAATTAATAAAAGGCAGAGCTTTAAAATCTAAAAATAGAGTCAAGTGAATCTGTGAGTTTGAAATCAGCCCAGTCTGTATACAGAGCAAGTTAAAGCCAGGGCTACAAAGAAAAACCCTGTTTCAAAAACCAACAAAACAAAACAAAATTCCATGCCTAAATATAAAAGCCATATGGTAACCTTCATTGAAGAAAAGATGATAAGGGCTAGAGATGGCTCAGGGGTTAACAGCCCTGAGGCTGTTGCAGGAAAACAGTTCTATTCCCAGCACTCACTTACGTGGCTGGGTTCCATGGGACTCTGATGTCCTCATCTACCCTCTGTAAGCAGCAGGCAGGCACATGGTGCACATATATGCAGGTAAACTACTCAAAACACATACATCTAAAGACTATAAAAGAAAATAATGGGTAAGTATTCAAAACTTTTGATTTGACTATAGATTCTTTTTTTTTTAAGATTTATTTGTTTGTTTTATGTATATGAGTACATTGTAGCTATACAGATGGCTGTGAGCCTTCATGCGGTTGCTGGGAACTAGACTCAGTTCAGTTAAATCTAAATGAAAATTGAAAATAAGAAAAGATAGCTGGGCGGAGGTAGTGCATGCCTGTAATCCCAGCACTCTGGGAGGCACAGGCAAGTGGATTTCTGAGTTCAAGGCCAGTCTGGTCTACAGAGTGAGTTCCAGGGCAGCCAGGGCTATACAGAGAAACCCTGTCTCGAAAACAACAAATCCAAAAAACCAAAAACCAAAAGAGAGAGAGAGAGAGAGAGAGAGAGAGAGAGAGAGAGAGAGAGAGAGAAGAAAAGATGATCCAAGTTTTAAAATGTGCAAAGATCTAACTAGACATTCTCCGCAATACATAATACATGATCCACATGATCCATATTCCATAAAAATATGCCAACCACCATTGGTCTGCTCTCTCCGGCATCATTTGCTCCAGTCCTGTTCCCTCCGGTCCAAAGATTTTTATTTATTATTTTATGTAAGTACACTGCATCTGTCTTCAGACACACCAGAAGAGGGCATCTGATCTCATTATGGATGGTTGTGAACCACCATGTGGTTGCTGGGATTTGAACTCAGGACCTTCAGAAGAGCAGTCAGTGCTCTTAACTGCTGAGTCATCTCTCCAGGCTGACAATAGATTCTTAAATATCAAAACAAAAGCATCAAAACTAAAACAACAATAAAATAAATTGTGCTTCCCTAATCAATTATGATGGAAAAGACCAATGATTTGGTGGGAGAATGTATTTATAAATCCTTTATCTGCAGAGTTAGCGAGGTGTGATAGCATGTCTCATAACTTAGCATTTGGGAGGTAGAGGCAGGAGGATAACAAATGCAAAGTCATCCTCTGCAGTGCAGTGAACTTGAGCCAGCAGGGTAACATGAGACCCTCAAAGAACTCTTAGGACTAAGTACAAAAAACAGTCACTAGGGCTGGGACTCAGTAGTAGAGGACCTGTCTAGCATGCCTCAGGGCTCTGGGTTCAGTCTATAACTCTTCCAAAAATAAAACCCAGGAAGTTTTCAAACAGATGACCCAGGGACTGGAAAGAGGGCTGCAATGGTTAAGAGTAAATGCTATTATTACAGCAGGCCCAAGTTTGATTCTCAGCACCTGCATCAGAGGCCTTACACCATCTGTACCCCAGCTGCAGTGGGATTCAAAGCCTCTGCCCTCCTCAGGCACCTATATTCATATGCACATAACTCCTCTTCCTCATAATATATTTGTAGAGCGAATCTCTTGTGTACTGTGTGGAAGTATTACCTCTCAATAAAATGCTGACAGCCTATTAGGAAAAGACAAGAAGTCATATGTGGGAGTTCCAGTAGAGAGACTGGAACTCTGGGGGAGAGTCAGAGGTGGGGGATTTCACCCCGGACTCTAAGCAAGATGGACACATGACAATGAGGAAATGTAACTTGCCTTATGTCCGGCTTAGACTAGTTTAAATAGGATAAACTGAGTTCCTGGCAAGTGGGAGCGAGCCACGCTAATGGCCTAGGCATTTATTCATCAAGTCTCAGAGCCGTTATTCTAGGAACAAGGGGGCCAGGTAGAAATGCTCATGGTTAGTCTTCTTTTTTAATTCAAATCTAAATGAAAGTTGAAAATAAGAAAAGTTGACCCGGGGCTGGAGAGATGGCTCAGTGGGTAAGAGCACTGACTGCTCTTCCAGAGGTCCTGAGTTCAATTCCCAGCAACCACATGGTGGCTCACAACCATCTGTAATGCTATCCAATGTCCTCTTCTGGTGTGTGTGAAGACAGCTACAGTGTACTCACATACATAAAATAAATAAACCTGTTTAAAAAAAAAAGAAAGAATTGTATTAAAAAAAAAAAAAAGAAAAGAAAAGAAAAGTTGACCCAAGTTTTAAAATGTGCAAAGATCTAACTAGACATTCTCCAGAATACATGAACCACATGATCCATATTCCATAAAAATACGCCAACCACCATTGGTCACCAGAAAAACACAGGTTTTAACCACCATGAAATACCATTTTTTGCTCACTAAGATGGCTATAATAAAAAGTAACATAAGAAAAGCCAACATCAGTAGCAATACCTGTCCTCTTGGGAATCTGAGGCCATCCTGGACAACAGAGTAAGACCCTGTTCTCTTAAAACAAAACAAAACAAAACATACACACAAATGATCACAGCACTATTTAGAACAGTCAGTCAAAAAGAAACAGTTCAAATGCCATCAGAGGATGAATGCATATAAAATGTGTTATATATATACAATGGAATATCACTTAGCCACCAAACAGGATGGAGTATTTATTCATAAAAATGGATGAAACTGAAAAACTGCAGAGTGAAAGAGGCTAGTTATAAATTACTATATACTATATGACTTTTAGATAAAATATAGAAAAGTAGACTAGTAATTGCTTAAAGTTGAAGATGGCAGGAGATTACGAAGGTGGGACAAGACACCTTTCTAGACAATGAATATGTTCATGTGACCACAGCAGTGGTTGTACATCTCTGCAAACAGCAAATCCCTTGAATGCTATGACTTCTGTGGGCAAATTACACCAAGTGGGATTTACTGTAGTAAAGCTGGGTAAGGAAAAACCACTTTAATGGGGGCAGCAAGCCAATGCACTGCTCAACAGGGAGGGGCGTGGCTCCTGGGAGAAGAGGTGATCAGACTGAGGAAGAGAAGCAGCCATGGAAACAGCAGCTGACCCTCTCTCCTCCCCTCCTGGTTCTTACCTCAAGCACTGCCATCATTACCTGCTACAAACCTGCAATCACCCAGAGCTCCTGGGGTGGCCTGAAGCCCCCACCACAAATAAACAAGACAAATGGAAAGACTAAGCTGACTTCCAAAAAGAAAACAGAAACTAAAGCTCTTCAGTGGACGACACAAAACTGATCTGTAGCACCCAAGAAAGTAAGCAAGTCCAGGACTAACCAACTCTAAAACATCTTCTGGGAAAGTGAACCATTTTAAAGACAAAAGAAAATAATTAGAACCTCAGGCAGGTAACATTAGATTTCTGGAGAAACATTCAAAGCAAAATAAAGATGAAGCAGTTTTTAAGAAAGTCACCTGAAGACCATCCAAGGCAATAAGGAATAACTGTGGCCGCACTAAGCAGCCTGACCTCAAGCGCTCCGGCCCAAGCAGAAGGCAGCTGCTCAGCCTGCACCTGACAGCTCTGGCAGTAAACCACTGAGGCTGCCAGGGAAACTCCACTTCAAAGCGGAGGGAGCTGCAAATGGGACACAGCACTCTCAGTGGAAGAGATGTGCATTTCTGGCTTTGCTGACCAAACGGGGCACTGTAGTGAGGCAGGAAGAGCAATACAGTGAACAAGTGTGCCTTTGTCACCGTGCAGGTTATAAAACCTGCAATCAGCCCAGATTTGGTCAGAGAACTGTTAATAGTTTATCCCTGAACCTTTTCAGGATTCAGTGATGGCTGTGAATTGTGTCTGTCACATTTTTAGAACTGTATTTTTTAAATTAGTGAGTAAATTCTAACTCAATTGAAGTGTAAGCTGAAGATTCTATTCCAAGTCAATCAACTATCAAGGTTACAGGGAGCAATGTTTTGAATGTGCAATAATTTAATAATGGGGGGGCTGGAGAGATGGCTCAGTAGTAAAGAGCACTGACTGCTCTTCCAGAGGTCCTGAGTTCAATTCCCAGCAACCACATGGTGGCTCACAACCATCTGTAATGGGACTTGATGCACTCTTCTGGTGTCTGAAGATAGTTACAGTGTACACATATAAATAAAATAGATAAATATTTTTTAAAAAAGAATTTAAGAATGGTGCACACACAACCCTTCCAGGTTCTTAAAACATGAGTCACAACCCCCTAACTGTGGAAGTTAAAAAAAAAAAAAAAAGCAGGGCATACAGTAAAATGTTTCTAACAATGAAAAGGGGGCTGGAGAGACAACTGCTGCTCTTCCAGGGGACCCTACTTCAGTTATCAGCACCCACATCAGAAGGCTAAACCAGTTACTTTAAATAATTTTCTTATTTTTGGCAATCTATGACATATATAGCCACCACTTGCAGGAATATTTCCTTTGAATAGCAACTATTTGTCTTTAGATGTGCAAAAAAAAAAAATAATAATGTACTATTTGCTTTGTATGTGGAGACTAATTAGAGGTTAAACCTACAATTACCATTAGCCTTTTTCAATAGTGAACAACATGCAACCCATCCATACTCAATCTGTTTGCAACCTTAGGGTACAAGGGCCCTAATTAATTAACTATAAAATGGCTATTGTGGGTCCAAATATGCAGCTGATCCAAATAAGGGTTTTTCAAAGTAAATGTAAATGAATCTAAATTATAAGCCAAAATTTAAAAAGTCTGGAAAACTAAGGACCATATTAACGGGTACATTTTTTCTTTCCAACTTAGGACAGAGGGTGAACCAAATTTAAGGAGAAAAAAAAATTAGAAAACTATTACACAAGAGGCAACGTGGGCTGGGAGGAGTGCATGCCTTTAATATCAGCACTTAGGGGGCAGAGGAAGGCAGATCTCTGAGTCTGAGGTCAGCCTGTTCTACATAGTGACTTCCAGAACAGTCAGGGAAACACAGTGAGACTATCTCAAAAAAAAAAAAAAAGAAAGAGTATTGCAGAATTACAGAAGTGTCATGATTTATATATCAATAAAACTATAGTGAGGCAATTCCAGTCAGATGATAAGACTATGAAAAGATGAAAGATATTTTATGTCTAGTGCCACTAGGACAGGTCTGTTATAATAGATGCACAGAGCAGAGAACAGAACAAATGCCGACATACTACACCTCATGGTTAGTGATAACCACTTGTTTAAAACTTTTAAAGTTGGCAGAGCAGACTTACTCACTTTTCAGAATAAAATAGGTTATCAACTTTAGTAAACAAATTGTTGTTAAGCTGGAAATGAGACAGGGAACTTGATAATATCCTTTCTTTAAAAATGGAAGGGGGTGGGCTGGAGAGTGTGCCCTGCTCGCTTCCAGAGGACCATTGTTCAGATCCCAGCACTCTCATCAGGCAACTCACAACAGCCCGTAACTGCAGCTGCAGAGGAGCTGATGCACTCTTCTGGCCTCCTCAGATACCTGCACCCACACAGACAAGCACATACACACAATAAAAGATAGACCTTTTAAAAGTGGGCAGAGCAAGAAGTAGTATTATAGACCCAAGAAATATGAAAGGATGTAACTTACAAGGGCTGGGCTTGGAATAGAGCATTTGCCTACCACATTAGAGACCCCAGATTCTTTCCCATCACCATTTAAACAGTTACAAAGGGAACTACAAAGAGAGCCAGGGATTAGGATGTGGCCAGGTAGACTAGGAGAGTCTAGCCTTACTGGGCCAAATTGACAAGACAACAGCTGGTATCTGAAAGTGATACAATAAAAAAAGCAGTTTAAAAATAATGATTTAGAAACAAGAAAAAAATCTTGAGCTCTAAAGGAGCTCAGTGGGTAAAGGTCTCTGCTACCAAACATGCCAACCTGACATCTATCCCTGAGTAGCCTTGCCACAGGTCCAAAACCATAGGGTCAACTGAATATGGGGTGAAGTCTTCAAAACCGTGGATCAGAATATATACTCTTGCGTAAATTATCTTAGGCACTTATTATAATCCCGGGAACACCATGGGAAGAATCTGAAAGACAGAAGAAGCAAGCCAGAAACAACTAAAGATGCTAAAGCAAGTTTAGCAAGTTGTTACGTAGAGACTCAGAAGGCTAGAATACAGATTGGGAAGCAGACAGTAAATGCTACCCGAATGCAGTTCCCATGGAAGTGATTCTATCGGCAACTGGACTAAACATCATCCTTGTGAATCTGTGGGAAACAGTTGGACTACATTTAATCCGTGCCCTAAGACTGGGGTAGCCTGAGCTTATAGACAGCAGACCAGTTGTTCATCTGTAGAGAAAAATGTTGAAGCAAAAACATCATTCAGGCTGTGGTATGAATATTACCAGTTAAATGCTTTTAGCCAAATTTACAGCTAGAAGTAGGAGGAAAAGAACAGAGCAGAATAATTTGAGAAACTTGTAGTTTGGCCAGAAGAAACACCTATAAAATGTGCAGTTACTAAAAAGATGAACACCACTGAAAGTAAGCCAAATGCTTGGCACTGGAACAGTATGCATCTGGGGAATCAGTAAGACCCCACTTATTACAATGAAAATTTTACTTCAAAAACTGTCCATGCAGAGCTGGAGTCAAAAGAAAAACAAGTAAATGTCCACCAATCTGGAGACGTAGCTCAGTTGGCAAGCACAAGAACCTAAGTTTAATCCCCAGACCTCAAGTTTGAAGGAAGGAAGGAAGAAAGGAAGGAAGGAAGGGAGGGAGGGAGGGAGGGAGGGAGGGAGGGAGGGAGGGGGCAGAGAGGGAAGGAGGGAGGGAAGAAGAAAAGAAGGAAGCCAGCCAGGCTTGGTAATGTGTGCTTGTAATTCCACAGGAAGGCAGAGACAGGTGGATCAATGTACACCCAATCTTGCTCACTTGGTGACTTCCAGGCCAGTGATTGATCCTGTCTCAGGAAAAACAGTGGACAGTGTCTAAAGAATAATACCAAGGTGGTTCTCTGATCTCCACATGCATATACACATGCGCGTGCACACACACACACACACACACACACACACACACACACACACCTTGCCTTAAAACAAGAGAGGCTTGGGCTGGAGAATCTGCGCAGCAGTTAAGGACACCTTCGGCTTGTTCAGAGCTTAAGTTCAATTCCCAGCACCTACGTTGTGGCTCCCAATTAGCTGTGACTCTGCAGTTACAGGAAACTGTCCCTTTTCTGGTCTCCGCAGACACAGCATATATATATATATATATATATGGTACATAAACATAGAATCAGGCAATCAGAAATAAAATAAAAGTAACTTTTAAAAAGAAAAAGAAACAAGAAATAGATGAGAGACCTAGGATGGCGTGCTTACCCAGCATCACTTTAGGACTCATTCTGTTTGCAACCATCAAGGCCCAAGAGGTCTTAACAGTAGGGAGTCCACTGCACAGAGGCTGTGGCATTATCCTGATCATCATTTTCCAGGGACGGAGAATGCCAAGTTCTGGGCCTAGAGAGATGTCTCAGCAGATAAGAGCATTTAACTGCTCTTGGAAAGGACAGTTACCGGTTCCAGCACCCATTTACAGGTCAGGGCTACACAAAAAAACCCTGTCTCAAAAAACAAAAACAAAAAAAGGTTCAAAACCGTCTTTTGGATTACATAGGCACCAGTGCCCATACATACATGCATATGTACAGTGCATGTGTATATGTGTGCACACAAAATACTCATTCACATTAAGTAAATCTTGATTTTAAGAATAGAAATTATGTAATATATTATGTATGTTATATATATGTATATTATGTAATGGTATAGATATTCACTAAGAATACAAAGAAAAACTTTGGAAGTCAGGCAGTGTGTGGTAGAGTTAGAAGCCCCTGTAAAGAGCCCTGAACTATGTATAGTGGGGCTGAGGGAGTGAAGTGTAGGCTGCAGTGAAGATCCTGGGAGGCTGGAGTTGCTAGCAACATGCAACACCTTCCAAAGAAAGCTGCAGGCTGGAAGAGTGATCAAACACCTGTAGGTAGGGCTGCCAAGCCCTCGGTGTCCACAGCTTCTTAGGGAACACCTGTAGGCAGGGTACCCAAACCCTCGGTGTCCACAACCTCTTAGGGAATATCCTCAATACCAGACTGAGTTAGGGGGCTTTCTGTTTGCCCTGCCTGGGGGGTTACCCATCCTTCTAGACCCCAACTACTCTCTCTTGGGATGTAAAGTATGCCGGACGCTGTATTTTAGAAAAATGTGATATGCCCTTCTGATCTCTTATAGGGATTCAGAGCTAAGTCTGCCTTGGGTCTCAGAGACTTTGGACTTCTGAGCATTGATGGACAGAGCAGTGAGGACTGCAACTCTTGGAGAAGGACCAAATGAATTTTTTTTGTGTGTGAGGTGGTTACATTTAGTCCTTCTCCAAGAGCTCCAGCCTTCACGGCTCTGGCAAGTATCAGCAAGCTAACAAAATTTTTACCTTTTACTTCTTATCCAGAAGTTAAATAAGGTCCCAGTTAACTCAAACTCAAAACACAGCGAGGATAGAAAGTCTAAAAAAGACTAGATTTAAATTCATTCTATAATCAAAGTATTTTATGTACAGCAAGCAAAGCAAAATGTGCTAAGTACCAGATGTTCTTCACACACATGCCGCCATCCTCTATACCTGGCGGCTTAGGTGGTCTGTAAAAAGCAAACTGTTTAAACATTACTTCCAAAGGAAAGCTATGCTTCTGGGCTCTTTTTCATTACTTTCATATAAAAGTAGGTAACACTGACAGTATTAGAATGTTGCTTCTCTGGCTCCTGAAATAGACATACTGCATAGCATCACCTAATCATTAATGCTATAAAATCACACGCTCTAACGACCAATCTCTCTGCAGTGTTCCTTACAGTGAAATGGTCAGCCATCCTCTGACCATACACAGTGACAAAAAGCATCATTGTTAAAACAAACTTTTTTTTCCTTTCAAAACAGGGTTTCTCTGTGTAGCCCTGACTGTCTTGAAACTCACTCTGTACACCAGGCTGGCCTCAAACTCAAGATATCTGCCTGTCTCTGCCAGCCATGTTCTGGGATTAAAGATGTGTACCAGCACTGCCTGGCTTCTTCAAAGCAAACCTGATGGTTAGAGTAGCTGTGAGTTCTTCCTTATAGTAAGTCCAAATCTGCTACCTGCTTTGACCCTCTTCTATACATTTCTGTAAGTATTGTAATACTCCATAAAACCTTCTGTATACTAAGTTGGACACTTCAGTCCATCAAAGCACCATCTACACTTCCAACTCTGTTGCCATGTCTGTCACACATGTCCAGTAGTCCTTGCTTCCATGGTCACCCATATACCAGCTCAGCTAAAAAACACAGGCACGCAAAACAGCACAATGCAATTTTCTCTTCCTGCAGCTTAACTTCACTTTAGATGAAATGTAAAAGGGCCAACCATCTAGATCCATGGCTAGCTGGACAACTGTCACTTCAGAGGTTCGATGTCATTCTCAACTATGTGCCAATTTTGAGGATAGTCTAGGTTAAATGAGAAACTGTTTCAAAAACAAAAAAACAGACAAAAACAAAAATAATGACAATAAAAATGTTTTTAGGATTCAACAACTATAATCTTATGTATCATAATTATCAAATTATCATAATCTTATGTATTCAAATACCAATAAAGGTCTCTCTACTCTGGTGTACCACAGCAAATCAAATCTCTTCTTTCTCCCAGATATTTCCTGCTCTGCTCCTCTCCCTGGAAAAACCAAACCAAACCAAACCAAACTCTGCTGCTTACTCCCTTATTTCCAACTTAGCAAAACATCCCAGGTGCCACACCTAAAATCTTCTGGTGTCATATACTTGGCTTGTCCCCAGTCTTTTCCCCACACCCCATATCCAAACCTAGCCCTTGCAATTTAATCTGACTGCGCTCTGCAGACCTCAGCTGTCTTCGCAGTTGGTCTGTCCTCCCACCGAATCTTTGCTCGAAGGATGTTGTTAGTGAGGCATTCTCCCCTGCAACTACAGACCCACTGTTCCATCCTAGGAGGCTCTATTCACTTTAGCTGTTCACCGTACAAGAAAGGGCATTTGTTTTGCTCTTCCTCTAGACCTAGTGGTTGGCACACAGAGAGAACCCACCCCCCAGGTGCAGTATAGGCCAGTTGCTAGCTTGGACAATTTATGGAGAACTTGTCCTGAAATTTTTTAAAAAAAATAAAAGAGAAGCTTTCAAGTATTCATTGGGTATTTGATAATCCTAAAACACTGTATTTGCAAGGATGCAAAGGAAACATACATAGAAGTAACCCATACATTAAGGAACTTAGTAGAATCCCTCCCCCTAGTTAAAAATGAATAAGCAAGTTGAGAAAGAGGAAAAGAAATTGTTCATCTTATTTTAAGTAGCCAGTGTAACATTTTAAAAGCTAAAAATGACACTGAAATCCAAGCAGGAATCCCAAGCCCCTCATATGACCAAGTAAAAGGGAAGGCTCCAAAAACCAAGAAGGCACTGCTGAAAGGCATCCACAGTCACAGTGCCTCCCTCACAGCGGCCCAGCAACGAGACGAGGGACTCCGGTTGGAGCCGGCTCTGGTAGCCCCGGCAGAAGTGCCTTCAGGATAAATACGCTGGTTCTCATCAATGCCCTGAGCCATCCATCTACAGAGTTCTAAAAGACTGGACCAGAATTTTTCTTAAACTTTATTTTAAAATACATAACTGCTAATGCTGAAAAAGTGGCAGAATTTGTCCTTGTATTTTCAGTTTTCTGTGGCTATGTAGTCCCACGGTTTGCAGCTGCACATGCACAACTCAAGAATGCATTACCTACAGTCTCGTCAACTCCAGCACTCTAGGATAACAAGCTCTGCAGGTGATCCAGGACTAAGGCCTGCTTAAGCTTTAAAGAAATTGTTCAAACTTACTAAGAACAGTCATCACAACATAAGCCAACAAATAATAAGAAATCTAGGGGCTGGAGAGATAGCTCAGCGGTTAAGAGCACTAACTACTTTTCTGAAGATCCTGAGTTGAAATCCCAGCAACTACTTGATGGCACACAACCATCCGTAAAGAGATATGACGCCCTCTTCTGGTATGTCTAAATCAGCTACATATAATAATAAATAAACCTCTGGGCCCAGAGCGAGTAGACCTGGAGCTAGCAGAGGTCCTGAGCTCAATCTCAGCAACCATGCTGGCTCACATCATCTATACAGCTACAGTGTGCTTATATACATTAAATAAATAAATAAATCTAATAAAAAAAGAAAGAAGTCTATCACACAGTCTTAAAGTGTACAGATATTACTATAAAATCAAATACAAAAGGAAAAGTAAATAATTTCAACAAATTACAATGTTCAAATTAAGGAAACCATGAGCTCATGTTGTGAAAAAATTAAACTCAAACCTCCACTTCCAATTTGGAGATCCTTTTGCTTCAGTATCATCATGATCATATTTCCAATACTTCAATTAAAAGCCCTTCATTTTGGAGGCTGGCAGGACACTCATGGGAGAGTACTTGTCTAGCATGTCTAAGACCCCAGGTTTAAATTCAAGCACCACAGAATCAAAAACAAAATTTAGGAAAAATATATAAGAAAGAAGCAGATATTTTCATTCTGGGATTTTTCAAGGCAGGATTCTTCTGTATAGCCCTGGCTGTCCGGTACCTGCTCTGTAAACCAAGCTGGCCTCAAACTCACAGATCTGCCTGCCTCTGGCTCCCCATGCTAGCATGCGCCACTACCACCCTGCAGAAGCAGATATTTTCAAACTGTGTGCCAAATGCAAATTTCAAATGGGTAAATACCATTTTTAAAATAAAATGGTATATAAATAAAAATAAGCTGATTAGTTAGAATTATCTCAAGTTTAAAGTTCCAGAAGTGTTCAAGTACTTTTCAAAGAAAACTAAAGCCGGGCGGTGGTGGCGCATGCCTGTAATCCCGGCACTTGGGAGGCAGAGGCAGGTGGATTTCTGAGTTCGGGGCCAGCCTGGTCTACAGAGTGAGTTCCAGGACAGCTAGGGCTATACAGAGAAACCCTGTCTCGAAAAAACCAAATCCAAAAAAACCAAAAAAGAAACAAAAAAAAAAACAAAACTCTAAATAACTTGAATTCTCTAATTTTCTCTTACTAGTGAATTATATATTTAGTATGAAACTAAATATCTACCGTGTGTGTGTGTGTGTGTGTATATGTTTATACTATACACTATATATGTATAGTATAAAACTAAATATCTACCATCCATAAGTGCTAAATACTTCTTGTAGCCTTATAAGTTTAAGATAAGTAATACAATATAGTAAAGTGATTATAAAACCACTTGGAAAAGATCTAGGCTTGGGTTTCCACAAATTTGGACACAAAAGAGACTTTTTAAAAGGCTGATAGATCACAAATGTCTAACACAGCCAAGTGTCTACTGTGATCGACTCTTGGGGGGAAAATTACCTGGTCACAACTCACATTCAGAATATTATATGCTGCAATAGGAGGCACTTAGCTCATGTTATCAACTTTTATAGACCATTTCTAATACTGAGCTTATGTGTAAGCCATAAGAACATAAACACTTACACTATGACCTCAGTATTTATACATCTACTTCCTATCAGATATACTTCTACAAAGAGAATGGTGACAAAGGTTGAAAACATTTTGCCATCTAAACACACTTTCATTAGTATCTAATGTCTAACTATTATTTTTAAAGTGTGATGATGACTATTAAGTATCAAATAGTCCTACTTATTTCTCTCATTCACCTTTTTGTTCCTAACATAGATCTCAACATTTAATGCAAATTGAATTAGCATTCCTGGGGGAGGGGAGTGAGTATTGAGTCTTTGAGAAAATTCCATTGTTTGTGGTGCCAACTCTCTCAAGGTGATTATGAATGGAGTTGAGAGGTAAGACAGACACCTGAAAGAAAGAAAGAAAGAAAGAAAGAAAGAAAGAAAGAAAGAAAGAAAGATGAAAGGAAAGGAAATAAAAGAAAAAGCACAAGAAAATTAAAAACATCACCGGCAGACTATGATTATTTTTGCAAAATTGGTGGCAAAAGGAACTGTGAATTCTGACCAAGGTGAGATTATGAACTTGCAGCAGCTTTTCTTGTTCTCTGAAGCAGACAGCAACGTTTTATTTCAAACTAGAAAGGAAAGTGACACAGCATTCATTCTACCCTGAAACTATCATCAGAGGAAGGAATACAATGACTACAGAGAATGGTATTCTTTAAAACAAAACAAAACAAAAACAACAAAAAACTTTTCAAACACGCTTTTAAAAGCCGTGTCTTTTAATGAACAGTCTTGAGAAAAAAAGGGGAACATTTTATACACACAATGGTCTGCTGGACTCAGGACCTCCAAAGGCTCCAAACAAAGTCTCTTTGGAGCAGCAAGCTCTAACTGACAACCCCTCGGTCCCCTGCAAAGAGCCTATACTTTGGACAGCAACCTGAGAAACTGCTGCCAGCACCGTAACCACCATAGACAGAACGTCCTCTCCCTCCCCTCGCTGGTATCAGAGAGCAGCATCTCCCTCCAAAGGAAAAACCAGAGGGCGGGGGACGCAGTAAACGGAGAGCTCGCAGGGAATCAACCCAGACAGTAAGAGAACCCGTAGGCCGAAGGTGGTGTCCCCTCGGTGCCGGTCCAGTCGTCAGAAACTCAAGCCCGCACTTCCCCACCCCGAAGTCACGCCCCTCGCCGGTGGGAGCGCGGACTCCAGCAACAGCCCCGCCACCTGTGCCGCACCCCGTCCCCCGCAGCCTGCGAGGAGGCAACTGCCCCTGTCCCACCCGCAGCAGCTCCCTCTTGGCTTCTACCCTCTTCCCATCCACATCGCCAAGAGACAGGTCCCGGGAGAGGAGGCTGAAAAAGCGCACGGCGTTCCTAACTCCCGGTGCAACCGCGCAGCGACGCCCTCCAGCAGGCGCAGGGGTGCAGACCGAACGTTCCGGATTGTCGGGGGGGGGGACAGCGTCCAGGCCCAGCCCGCTCCCTGGCCCACGCCGGGCGGGGGTGGCACTTACTGCGGAGGTTGTGGATTAGCTCCGAGTGGCTGGCGCCGCCGGATTTCCAGGCCATCGCGAAGCACACCCGGAGCAGGTACAGAACCACCTTCAGCGCGGCGACGGTCCCTAGCAGTTTCCCCAAGAGTGAGACCACCTCCCACACGGTCACCGCCCCGCTGGTGTCCCCGCTCGAGCGGCCGCTGTTACTGCCGTCGCTGCCGCTGCCGCTGCCGCCAATGCGCGCTCCCGGCATCCCCCGCGGCACGCATGCGCTCTGTGACGCCGCGCAGCCCGGGGTGCGGCCGGGCGGGGCCCGAGGCGGGGGTGCCCAGTAGAGGGTGGGGGTGACAGCCAGTGCTAGGTGACCGTAGCGAGGTCAGACAAATCAGCGCCGCTGTGTTCCCCTTGCTGAGGCCTGCACCTGCCTCCGTCCTGCGGCCGGCGAGCTGGGACTCTGCGCGGTGGGACTCGTTCCTGGCCGCGCGCGGCTCCGGCTGATGCACGGCGGCGGGATGGCGGGTCAGACGTGTGCAGCCTTCTCGGGCTCCGCAGTCGCCGCTCCGTCAGCTGTTGCGAGCGGCGGGTCTGCTCCTATGGCTGTCCAGATTGCTAGATGGTGTGCTGCCTCCGTCTTGCCTCGTCCAACCCGGTGCACTAACCTTTAGTCTAGGCTTCTGCGATGGGGACAGAACAGAGCCCAAGGGCAAAGGCCCTCTCTAGTACGAAGTCCACTAGCCTCAGTCGCAGCACGGTGCTGGAGAAGCAGAGGCTCTGGTTTGTTTTCAGCTCTCAAAGTACAAAGTCAAGGTGGAAGAATACCTACCGTGACATGGGATTGGGGGTGGGAATGCTTCCCTGGTTGAGATCAAAAGTAGCAGAGAACTATAATTGCTTACAAAATAAGCTCTATATCCTCTGGTGAAAGTGTTATTCTTCCTACCCAAGAATGAGTTTCAGCTGAAACCTCACACCAATTTTACTGCTTTCATCTCTGCAACATTCTAAGAAGTTGACAGGAAGCACTGTCTGCAGCATCCAGCACGTGCTAACTAGAACTGATACACAGCCATGACTCCTGTAAACTTTAGGGAAGGAAACAAAGTTAAGACACCTATGCTGTGCTATGACCACAGGAGCAGTTTCCAAATTACAGTTCTTACCAACTTCATAAAATGCAACACTCAACCTGCTTCCAATCTGAAATGTCCACCTGTTTTCACGGCTCCTGTAACTATAAATGTCAGTGTTCTTCAACATTAAGAGTAAAACAATGAGTTTTAGACTAATTTGGTGTTTTCCTACCCAGTACCATCTACTCTTCCAGTCTGAGTTGAAAAGTCCATTAGCATCTCCTTGGGCTTGGGTACTTTTGTGTGACTGCTTTTCCGTATGGGTCATGACGTTTACAGCTGATGAGTTTAATCCAATCACCTTTTCCCACTCCTCAGCCCATAAATATCACTCAACCTCAGCTTAGGTGAAGTAGTCCAGACGTGGCCTTGTTTTCTCCATTTTTGAATGATTGGTCACCTCATAAATTCTGTCTTGCAAAACCTATCATTTTAGTGACTGGCATATCGTATGGGAAAAAGAAATAGCCAGGTTGGGTAACAGTCTTGCTGCTGGAAAACAAAACAATAAAAAAAAACCTCAAGCTTTTTATAATCTAATAACTCTCATCATGACTCCTTTTAAAGAAACGGCCAACACAGTTTGGAACTCCTATAGTATAAAGGAGAACAGCAATACTAATAAGTCTTGTAGGACTTAGATCCTAGTCATGGAATCTGATTATAAGAACGAACACCCCTGGACTGGAGATGTGGCAAAGGCCTTGCCTAGCTAGTGAAAGATCTTGGGTTCCATCTTCAGCACCATTAACAACAGCAAGCAACTGAAAGAAAACCAACTGTCATTAATGGCCTAGATAGTAGTGCTGCCGGGTTTAGCTAGAACAACATAGACTGGAGTCATCAGGAAAAGGGACACATGGGTAGTGATCCTTGAAGGGTGGACAGGATTTTGCAAAGTAGTGAGGAGTGGAAGGATATGATATACCCATCATATCCAAGAACACAGACATACCATAGAAATGGGATTCATGGCCTAGTGACACAGTACTCAGCAAACTCATTGTTAATTACATGTATAAATGGACTGACCAGTTTTACAAAGCAAGAAAAAGACTAAAGTCAGAGGGCCTGGAAAGATGGGTCAGCAGTAGAGAGCACCGACTGCTCTTCCAGAAGATACTGGTTTTTTGTTTGATTTGGTTTGGTTTGGTTTGGTTTGGTTTTTTTCGAGACAGGGTCGATCTGTATAGCCCTGGCTGTCCTGGAACTCTCTCTGTAGATCAGGCTGGCCTCAAACCCAGAAATCTGCCTGCCTCTGCCTCCCAGAGTGCTGGGATTACAGGCGTGGGCCATCACCACCGGGCTAGGATACTGGTTACAATCCTTTGTAACTCCAGTTCTGGGGTGGGGGCAGGGGTGGGGCCCTCTTTTTACCTTCTCGAGCACCAGGCAAGCATGTGGTGCACACATATATGTGCAGGCAAATATTCATATGCATAAATCTTTTTTAAACTAAAATTAAAACTAGAGTTCCAAATTCTAATTCCAGGCTCCTCCTACTGTGTGTGTCAACTTTGAATGGAAACTACTTCCAGGATAATTTAAGGGTCGTTTTTCTTGTCACTGGAGATATGACCCAGGACCTGGAATCCTAATATGGAACTACACACTCAGTCCTCACTGAGGAGGCTAAACATTTTTTAGGTTTACTTTATGCACATGAATTTTTTTGTTGTTTTGTTTTCAAGACAAAGACCCACTATGTAGCTCTGGCTGGCCTGGAACTTACAGAGATCTGCCTGTGTCTCCAGAGTGATGAGATTAAAGGCATGTGCCACCCTTCCCTGGCATGTCTGCCTGCATGCATTTATGTGCACCTTATGTGAACCAATGGATGGTTGTGCGCCACCGTGATGTCAGTGTGACCCAGGCCTTGTGGAAGAAACAAGTGCTGTTAGGATTGAGCATTTCCTCCAGCCTTAAGGGTTTTTAAAGTATTTTCTATGTACGGTGAAGTGCAATGAAATGCGTAGAACTGGTACAAGATATATCCTCCTCCTGCATCCTTTTCCCTGTCGGGGCTAGTTAGGGTAGGGCTCCCACCTGCCTCTAACTTCAGTCCAGGACATTCATATCTTCAGGCGCCTGCCCTCACATGCACATACACACATGCACATACATGTGTATGCATAAGTAAAATAGTAAAAAGAAAGTTGTTTTTAAAGGCTGGAGAGATGGGTCAGCAGTTAAAAATATGTTGCTCCTCCAGAGGAGCTGAGCCCATTTCCCAGCACCCACACGTACATGGCAGGTCAAACTTTTTTTTTTTTTTTTTTTTTTTTTTTTTTTTTTTTTTGGTTTTTCGAGACAGGGTTTCTCTGAATAGTCCCTCACTCTGTAGACCAGGCTGGCCTCGAACTCAGAAATCTGCCTGCCTCTGCCTCCCAAGTGCCTGGATTAAAGGCATGTGCCACCACTGCCCAGCTAGGTCATAACTATCTATAACTCAGGTTCCAGGGACTTCACTCCCCTCTGTTGGCCTTACTACTAGGCACGCACATACACAGCGCACACACATACAAATGAAACATTCAGACACATAAAATTTTAGAATCTCTTGTACAAAATTAAAAATAATTTTTAAGGCCGGACAGTGGTGGCGCACACCTTTAATCCAGGCACTTGGGAGACAGAGGCAGGCAGATTTCTGAGTTCGAGGCCAGCTTGGTCTACAGAGTGAATTCCAGGACAGTCAGGGCTACACAGACAAACCTTGTCTCGAAAAAAAACCAAAACAAAACAAAGCAAAACAAAACAAAAAACAAATAATAATAATTTTTAAAAAAATGAGTCATCAAAGAATATTAAAGATAATTGTTTTCTGAGTTCTAAATTTGTAATGATTTTTTGTTTTGGTGATGGATAATTGCATAAAAATATATTCGATAATAAAATTAATACATATTAGATAGTAAAAGTATAAAATCCAATATGAAGCTCCACAGCTTCAGAATGGCTGTGCTAAAAGAACAAAAATATTGGGCTGTTTAGTCTTTGTGGTCAGATTAATTTCGGTGTGTGGTGATTTTTTTTTTTTTTTTTGGCAACATTTTTCTAATAAAAGTTTTTAAAAAGAACAAAACCCCTAATTTTTTTAAAGAAAATTCTTCTAGAATTACACAGTTACTGAACAAATATATTGTCAGTGTTCCTAGACTGACTTGGCATTAGGAGTGTGCCTTACTGCCAAAGGCTTTGGGTTTTTTGTTTAGAACTGCCTGCATGAATGTCACCAGCTCTTTCGGCCCAGAGACTGGCACGTCCTCCTGCTGACGGGAATTGGCCGTCTGCAGCCACCGTCGCTCTCACGAGGTCTCATCCAATCAGAACTGCGCAGGAAGGGGCGGGCCTGAAGAGCGCGCAGTGTGCTTTCTGCTGAACCTTCTTGCTGGCTTCAGCATGGAGGAAATTTATGCTAAGTTCGTGTCTCAGAAAATTAGCAAAACCCGCTGGCGGCCAGTACCTTCCGGGAGCCTGCAGACCACAGAGACCTTTGCCACAGGCTCCTGGGACAATGAGGTACCGGGCTTGGGCGGGCCCCGGCTGCTCGGCTCCACGCCTCCCGCGCTGGCGCGCGAAAGCGAGCTGGCCAGCCTGGTTTGGCCGCCCGCTACTTGAGAGCCCGGGTGGTGTGTCTGAGCCTCGGACCTGGTTTTAAACCCTCACCAAGTCAGTAGTCATATCGTCAGTTCTTAGCCATATCTCTGATCTTTTCAACTCTAACCATATCGTCTGTCTGAGATGCTACTGAAGCAAGGTCGCCCGAAAGGCCATCTAAATCTTGCTTTCCTAGAGTTGACGTTTTCGTCACCTCAATGTAAAACTGTCTGCCTTGCAGGAAAATTGCGTGTCACTGTGGTCTATTGGAGATTTTGGAAACTTGGATTCTGACGGAGGGTTTGAAGGAGACCATCAATTACTGTGCGATATTCGACATCATGGGGATGTCATGGATTTACAGGTAAGTCTGAGTTGTCTGCCAAAACTAACTTTGGAAATTTGAGACTACATTTAGAGGTAACGAGGCACCTTACAGTTTGTCTACCCCTGATTTACAGAACTAATCTCTATGAATTTAAGTTTGCCACATCATTGTTTATGCACTTAGTCACAGAAGTAGGGCTGGGAAATGGAATTCAGGTAAACCAATTTTAAAATGAATTGCCCATATCGGGCATGGTGGTACAAGCCTCTAAATTCCAACCCATTTGGGATGCAGAGGCAGGAGGGATCTAAAAGACAGTCTGAGCTACATATACATAGCAAGACCTTATCTTAAATAACAATATTTGTTCATCTGTGTGCCAAATGCTGTTTGGTGAGTTTTATACACGAATGTTAATTTGCATTGCATGCCTATGAGTCAGATTTATCATTGTGTGCTGGGATGAAGATAATCGCAGGACTCTTGAGTACTAGGGAAGCTCTCTCTACTTTGGGTGTATCTATCCCCACCCTCAAGTACACTCACAGCTTCACTGATCAGATGGATGGGAATGGTATCTTTTGAACAAACATAGTAAATATCATACGGGATTGTTCTTACACAGGTCTTTAACAACTTGGTAGAAATTAGTGTTTATATTTTAAATGGTTATCAAAATGTAAACCAGTAATAAGTTTTCAAAGCTGGGTTGGTGATAGATGCTTGTAGTCCCAGCTACTTAGGAAGCTGAGACAACAGAAAGTCAAGATGAGTTTGGCAACATAGACAATCACCACCCTCACAATTGTGCCCCAGTCAAAAAAAAAAAAAAAATCCGTATGAATTCAGATGTCATGGGATTACCATTTTACTTGGTAAAAAGCTGTCTCAACTTAGGAATGAAATATTTTATTATTCATTTTATTATTGTGGCCCAAAATAAAAAATCTGGAGTAAAATTTTAAGCTTACTCTTTATCCTTCGTGAAAAATTTTGTCATGTCATTTGCTTAGTATATATATAGGCTACTTGCTGTTTTAAATTTGTACAGGGCTTACTGTCAAGTTGAACCAATGGACTTTTTTTCCCTGTTAATATTTTCAAGTAATCTATAATAATATGCAGAAATTTTCTGTTTAGTTTTTTGACCAGGAAAGAATTGTAGCTGCTTCATCAACAGGATGTGTAACAGTTTTTCTTCACCATCCAAATAACCAGGTAAAGAACTTTTATTGGGAAAGTAAACTTGTCTTTTTAACTGTTTCTGAAGAGGCATTCAGAAGATTGTGTTAATAAGCACACAGTGTTTTATAGTGTTTAAACATGAAGAGAGGCAGTCACTGGGCACACTACTGGAGCGCCCCCATTTCCAGAGCTGAGAGAAAAGTAGCTCAAGACTAGCCTGGGCAACGTGTACAACCTTACAGAGAAAATGTCATGATAGGAGAAGGTATTGTCTGCTTTCTTAGGGGCTGCTGGGGACCTCAGATGCAGTAAGCATGCATTCCTTCGCCCCTAGCCCTATAGTACTACAATCATGCTTATGTTTGCTTCTGTGGAAATTAGACATCCTGTAAATGAACTGTTAATTAGCTCTAATGATATGATCTACTGGTGGTTATTTTCCTGCCATTTTTGTGAGCTTCTCGAATAGTCTATTGGAGGGATAAAAGGAGAAAGCATGCAAGCAGTCATGTATGCAAGCAGTCATGTATGCATGCTTAGCTCGTAACTCAAATACCACAAAAAGCTAGGAGAAGCCATGCCTTCATTAAGAGAGAGGGTCTACTACCTAAAGACCTTTCGGTTGGGCCTGGGGAGGTTGCTTAGCAATTGTGTCTATACTACTCTTGGAGAGACCCATGGTTCTATTCCAAGAACTCAAATCAGGCAGCTCATAACAGCCTATAGTTCCACTTTATGGGGACTTAAGTCCCACTGACCTGGGCAGGCACCTGCACATGTATGGTGCACATAAACTCGGGCAGACACGTACACACATGCGCGCGCGCGCGCGCGCGCGCGTGTGTGTGTGTGTGTGTGTGTGTGTGTGTGTGTGTGTGTGTGTGTGGTTTTTCGAGATAGGGTTTCTCTGTGTAGCCCTAGCTGTCCTGGAACTCACTCTGTAGACCAGGCTGGCCTCAAACTCAGAAATCCGCCTACCTCTGCCTCCCAAGTGCTGGGATTAAAGGCCTGCACCGCCAACCCCCACCCCCACCCCCGGCTGTTACTTTGTTTTTAAGACAGGATCTCACTATGTAAATCTGGCTGGTCTAGAACTCCCTTTGTAGACCAGCCTGGCCTCAAACTCAGAGGTCACCTGCACTTGTTTCCCAAGTGTGTGCCACTATGACCAGCTTTAATTCATTTTCTTAATGGAATCATGTAGAAAAAGATGTAGAGGTTAGTTCTTTACATATGAATTTAATCTCATAAAACCTTAAAGAATGTGTCAACATTCAGCTATTTAGTAACAAAAAATTGTTAGTTTGAAATAAATGTGCTGAGTCTATTCAGAATATACAAAAGATAAGGGAAGTAGTTTGTAAACATCAGTATGCTCAAATACAAAGGAAAGGAGAGATTTGTTCTTTCTTCTAGAAGGACATGAAATACAACTGAAAAATACTATTATTAGGTAGGCCTGGTGGCTTACCTATAATCCCAAACCCTTGGAAGTCCTGGCTCAAAACCAAAACTTCCTGGAAAGAAGAGTTCTTCTGTTAGAACTTTGCTCTGACTAACAGTGTGCTCATCTCTGATGCCTAGACTCTGTCCGTCAGTCAGCAGTGGCCTGCAGCTCATTACCACACAGGCCCCGGCAGTCCTTCCTACAGCAGTGCGCCATGTACAGGAATTGTGTGTGACAACCCAGAAATCGTTACAGTTGGAGAGGATGGCCGAATAAATCTCTTCAGAGTTGATCACAAGGAGGCTGTCAGAACTATAGGTGAGGAGTCCTATTCCTTCTATCCATTACATAGTAATTGAACTAAGTAAACATGATCTTAAAACTTTGAAGGGTGTGAAAATTACACTTGGCAGGATCCTTGTTTAAGAGTGTGTGGATAGTTCAGTGTAAGTGATTTCTAACAGAGCAGAAAGATGTAGTAGGTGGTAGTGTTTTGTTTTAGCTAAAAGGAATTATCACTCACGTAATTAAGGAACAAGTGGCAGTTTGTATATTCTTGATTCTGTACCATAAATAATTAACATATGGCCCGCTAGAAAACGGAATAGCATGGAGACGATGGAAAACCTAGACAGCAAACGGCAACGTTTATTGTGAGCTCACATTACATATTTGTCACTGGAGAGACGAAAGGGAACTTGGGACTGATTGCAAAGGTATCGAATACTTAGCAGCAGAAGCTAGGGATCGGTATGTGGTAAACAGATTGCTCTTGAATGCCTTTGCGCGAGGAAGGACAGGTGCCAGTACTGCTGAGACCGGTGCTCTAGGGAGCCGGCTCCTAACCGTGCTTCACCAAGGCTTGCCTGAGGAGATTCCAGGGCCCCACCCGAGGCCTGGTGGATCAGCATCTCAGGGTCTGCACCAAGGCATCAGTTAGTGTTCTTTGTTCTGATTGCCTAATTTCTGAGTTACAACATTCACTTAATTGCTAAGGGCTGTTGCCTGCTAGCAATGTACAGAAGTGGCACAAGTTTAAGTTTAGAAGTATCTATCATGTACCTCAAATCTAACCACTTAGGAACCATTATAAAAGGAAGGTATTGGGCATCCTCCTGTAATCTCAGCAGTCTGGAGGATGAGACAGGAGGATACTGAATTGAAGGGGAGCCTGAACAACATAGTGAAGTCCTGGCTCAAAGCTTCCTGAAGACCGTTACAGCAGTCATGAAAGGTGTAGGTGAGGCAGCTGTTGATGACGGTAAAGATGGATGGATTTGACAGGAGTCTGTCTTGGCGGCTCTGGGGTCCCTCTTGGGGTTTAATAATACAAACACAGCCCTGTACAGTGTAATCTGTTAGCCTTTTTGCTTTGGGGCAGTCTCCTGAGCTAGCCATCCAGACTGGACCTGACTCCCCTGCCACAATGGCTCTCCCTCTGTCTCCCTGCTCTGCCCTCTGCCAGTTCCAACCTCAAGCTCCTTTTATCGTTACACAAATCACATCTTTAGAAGTCAATTTCCACAAACCAAAGTTTCTTATCTGATCTAGGGGTTGTCTTGAAAGGCCCATCCCCTAAGCAGTTCTTAGCTAAAGGAGACTGCCTTGTTTCTTCCTGGTTTGCCTGGCCTATCTCTCAGGACTAAACTTTGCAAACCCCAGAAAATTTTAGACAAATTTTATGACAAAAGGCTGCTTCAAAGCTTAGGCTCCATCACTGGCGACTCACGCCAGATACTAAAGTTCTAAAATTCTGCTGTGTAAATCTGTACAACAATATAGAATCAGAGTAAGCTTTATAACTGTCAGTGGGTAGAAAGTTTTCTGTCAAGTACTAGCAGAGCTAAGATTGGATATACAGGAGCTTGAGCAGCTGTCTCAGACCAGAACCTGTTGCCATGATACACAGCAGTGATATAGATCCATCACTAGGGAAGGTGAAGGCAGGAGGAAAAGAAAAGTAGGAAGGAAGAATTCAGTATAAAAAACCAACCGGGCCAATTAGTCCTGCACTTAGAACACAGACGGCCTGGGAATGAAGCTTCCTACCAGAAACTGGAAGAGAATGTCTACATGTGGATTTTACTGTACATTTCTCCATTGAAAACTATGCTGAGCCATTAGAAACTGTACTTATCATATTTCAACCAGTAGGGGGAATGTGGTTTCCTTTTGTTTTGTTTGTTGCTTGTTTGTTTGTTTTTCGAGACAGGGTTTTTCTGTGTACCCCTGGGTGTCCTGGAGCTCACTCTGTAGAACATGCTCACAGAGACCTGCCAAGCTTTACCTTCTGAGCACTGGGATTGAAGGCATGCACTGCCACACCCGGCTGGAAATTTTAAAAGGAGCCTGTTAACGTATTTTTAAACTTGCAGATAATGCAGACAGCAGTACACTCCATGCTGTAACCTTCCTTCGAACTCCTGAGATTGTTACAGTAAATTCAATTGGACAGTTAAAAATATGGGATTTCAGACAACAAGGAAGTGAACCCTGTCAGATATTATCACTGTAAGTTTTGTTATCTCAGTAGTATGATAAAAAAAAATTTGTTTAGTTATTGTAATCAACTTTGCATTTCTATTTTATTTTATTTGTATGAGTGTTTTGCCTGCTTGTATATTATGCATCACATGAATGTAGTGTCCCCAGAGGTCAGAAGAGGACATTGGTCCCTTAGGACTGGATTTACAGATAGTTAGAAATTGCCATGTGGTGCTGGGATTGAACCTGGGTCATAACTGCTGAGCCATGTCTCTCCAGTTCCCAGCTTGTGTTTTAATGAATTTCAGAAACACTGATCCATGATTAATCTGATAAAGCAAAGATAACACAATGGAGTTGATTCTACCATCTTATATTTAGCAAGTGCTTGTATTGATTCAGAGCCTATATGTCTTTGAAGTATTACTGTTTAACAGAGACCTTGTTTCTGTTTATCAAGTGATTATATGATAGTGAATTAAAAAATACACTGTAGATGTGATTGCAGATAAAATACAACTTAGGGTCATTTTTCCAGAACTTTCTAGATGTGCAATCTTTGCTGTTTCTTCAGAAACTAGAATGTACTATCAGACTAGAAAAAATTATGAACTAATTAATATAGGCATAAAGAATGGTTGCTGTAATTGATACATATTTTTACTTTCAAATTTATTTTAGTTAACCTGTGTATTGGTGTGGCTTGGCTGTGTGTGTGATTACAGCTATCCATACAACGGGTTTATAGGATGCTCCTGAACTGGACCTACAGGTGATCGTGAGCCACTGATGTGGGTGCATCCTCAGTCCTCCTAAATAGAGCCTGCCCGTCTCTGCCGAGCCAGCTCTCCTGCTTGACCCATACTTCTAATAGAAATCTTTCTTACACATCTTACCATTATGTTATTTTGCCTCCTATGTTTCCAAACTGAACAATGAGTAACTGTAGTCTCTAATTCTAAAATTTTATTATTCATAAATATATTTAATTTAGTTGAAAATTTTTGTTTTCACTTAGATTTAGTATCTCCAGCCACATAACTTTTTATCATTTAGTTAGTAGAATGAAATGTTTCTTATTAGTCAAAGATAATTTGTTCTTTACCATATCTTTGATATTGTCCTGTCTTCCTTAAAAGGACTGGTGACCGAGTGCCACTCCACTGTGTTGACAGACATCCAGACCAGCAGCATGTTGTAGCTACTGGTGGCCAGGATGGAATGTTGAGTATTTGGGATGTCAGACAAGGTACCATGCCTGTGTCATTACTGAAGGCTCATGAGGCTGAAAGTAAGTATTGTGGGGACACAGCAAGTTTGTGTTGAATGAGTTACTCATAAGCGTGTAATGGTTCATAGGGCTCATTTCACATAAGCGCCTTTAATATCTGACCAGTATATGTTAAATAATTTCTATGTTTAAACGCTTTAATGTTTGTTTCATCATATCTATAGCTGCAGTATTACTGCATGCTCATCTTACTGAGCCGATTGTCTTTGGTTTGTTTGTTTGTTTTTTCAAAACTAGAACCAAGGGACCAAACTCTCATACTACATGTTGTCAGGTTACTGACTGTTCTGTATAAAATTATCACTTCATATTTGCTAGTTTACTAATTCATTAATTTTGTGGAGTTTTAAGATAGGATCTTACTTTGTAACCCAGGTAAGCCTGGATTTTACTATATATCAAACTAGACTTGACTTTACCACAGTCCTCCTGCCTTAGCTTCCTAAGTGCTGAGATTACAGGCATCAGCCACTATTCTGTGATAAAATATATTCCCGTTCCCCATTACTGGGGAATGAGCCAGGGCGTACTCTGTCCCTGATCTATATCACAAGCTCCAAGTGATCTTTTTGTTTGATATTCCATTTTTTTAGAAAGAGACTCTTTGTTTATCATTCCATTATTAAAAAAAAAAAAAAAAGACTAACGAAAACAAGAGGCTGGAAAGATGGCTCAGTGGGTTAAGAACACTAGCTGCTCTTCCAGAGAACCCATGTTCTATTCCCAACATGGCGGCTCACAGCTGTTGATGACAACTCTAGCCCTTGGGGATCTTCTGGCCTTTACTCAAATAGAAATACAAGAAAGCAAACATCAAACCAATATTGTAACGTGATTTGGTTTATGAAATGTTCATCCAGGAATGTGTGATCTCAGCAGCTAGGTCACAGAGGTAGGAGGATTAGGAGTTCAAAGCCAACCTGTGTCCCAGCTACTGGGATCACACTAATAGTTAACAACTGAGAAGCTTATTCCTGTACAAATGAGCTGGGGTGCCAATAAACTTTAAGTCTGTTGAAAATCAACGACTTCAAAAGTAAAGAGATGACAATATAAATAACCTTTTGGTGACTATAACATGAAGATAGATAAGGACCACTACTTGTGGGTGGGCCATAAAATAACCTCTGTGGATTACTAAAACTAATTCCCTTCTGTCTTTTAGTGTGGGAGGTTCACTTCCACCCATCCAACCCAGATCATCTGTTTACTTGTTCTGAAGATGGGTCCCTCTGGCATTGGGATGCCTCCACAAATGCACCTGAAAAGTCTTCTCTCTTTCACCAAGGTAAAAGTTTGTGTGTGCTGCTTTAGGATATTTTAATTGTTGAGTCAGAATCTTGCTATGTAGACCAGGCTTGGCCTCACACTCAGAGATCTACCTGCCTCTGCCTAGGGATGTTTTGCCTGTGTGTATGTGGCTGTACCACATCTGTGCAGTGACCACAGATGCCATCTCTAGCTTGAACATTCTCAGGGTTTAAGAGCACTGACCATAGTGGATGGAATAAAACAGAAAATAATTGGGCTGAATACACAAAATTACTGTGCAGAAAAGTAAACAGGGCATGTGGATAAAGAAAAGGGCAAGACAGGCCTAGGGAGAGTGCAGTCTCAGCAGTTGAGAGCTGCAGGCAGCGTCATCAATCAATGTTGGGCCCTTCTAAGCTATAGAGTTTAAGGCCAGCCACAGCTACACGAGACCCTGTCTCCAAAAACCAAAATGAGATGGGAGGAGGGGCTGGAGAGTTGCTTCAACAGTTATGAGCACTGGCTGCTCTTCAAGACCCTGTTTCAGTTCACACTATCAACATGGTAAGTCACAACCATCTGTAATTCCAATTCTAGGCAATTCAATGCCTTCTTCCAATGTACCAGGCACACACATGGAATACAGACATACATGCAGGCAAAACACCCATACATACAAAATGAAACAACCAAAAGGGAATGCAAAAGGAAAGACTCATTTTATTTTTAATTATGGTTCAGTGGGTAAAGGCACTGCTACCAAGCCTGATAATTGAGTTTGATTGGCAGGACTCTGGTGGTGGTGGGGAGAACTGATTCCAACAGGATGCCTTCTGACCTCCACACGCGTACTTGGCTGTGTGTATTGAGCATCACACACAACAAATAAATGTAATAAAAAATGTAAGATGACCTGATAAAAACTGGGTGTGGTAGTGCATGCCTTTAACCACAGCCCTTGGGAGGCTGAGGCACTTCAAAGAACTAAACAAAAATAAGATAATAGAATTCAAAGAACAAAACAAACAAAGATAATAGAATTCTTTCCTTTTTTAAAAAAAAGATTTATTTTTTTATTTTATGTATATGAATACACTGTTGCTCTCTTCGGTCACACCAGAAGAGGGCATCAGATCTCATTGCAGATGGTTGTGAGCCACCATGTGGTTGCTGGGACTTGAACTCAGGACCTCTGGATGAACAGTCAGTGTTCCTAACTGCTGAGACATCTCTCCAACCCTAGAATTCTTTTCATTATCTGTGCTTATTCACGACCCCCATCAGCCTGCTTTAACAGTAAATTAAGTTGATTTTGAAATATAAATAGCAGCTTTATATTTAGTGATAGAGTTAGCTTTGTGGTTTGAATGAGAATATGAATGAGCATATTTGAATGGTTGGTCCCCCATCTGTAGAACTGTTTGGAAGGACTGGGAGGTGTGGCCTTGTTGGAAGGGGTAGGGCTCAGGTTTCAAGAGCCAAGGCCATTCTCAAGTGTGTCAGTTGCCTGTCTGTGGATCAGGATGTTAACTCTGAGCTGCTGCTCCTGGGCCGGACTGTTGCCGTGTCTCTACCATGATGTGATACTCATGGACTCTCACCAAGAGGAACCTGAGCCCCAGGAAATGTTTTCCATTTTAAGTCGCCTTGGACATGGTGTCTCATAAGACAGTCTTGACATTTCTTTCCCCTTCTCTTTTCTTCTCATAGGAGGAAGAAGTAGCACTTTCCTGTCACATAGCATAAGTAACCAGGCCAGTGTTCACCAGTCTCTCATAAGTTCCTGGCTCAGCACAGACCCTGCCAAAGACCGAATTGAAATCACAAGTTTGCTTCCCAGCAGGACTCTGTCTGTAAACAGTTTGGATGTTTTAGGTCCCTGTCTTGTTTGTGGAACTGATGCAGAAGCCATTTATGTTACCAGGCAACTATTTTCATGAAAGTGAAAAAACCTACACTTATCAATTTCAACATCTGTGCAAATTTTTGTCATCAGAAAGTGGTATTTGTAAAGAAAGAATAAACTGTAATGTCAGTGCCAGTGTCGGCTTGTTGCTTTCTCCCCTGCACTATTAGGATCTGATCAATAAGCAATGACAAAAGATCTTGAGAGCATCAGAGTGTCCCAGTGCTGTTTAACACACGCCTTAATACTTAACAGTTCTACGAAATGAACAGTGTGGAATCCAAGGAGAATTTTGTGAATTAAAACTAACCTATAGCCAGGGCTAGAGATAGCTCAGTGGTTATTAAGAACACTTGTTAGCCAGGCCTTGGTAGACTTTAATCAGCACTTGGAAGGCAGAGTTAGGTAGGTGGATCTCTTGAATTCAAGGCCAGCCTCTGGTCTATAGAGCCTCTGGTCTATAGAGCAAAGTTCCAACCCAGCAAGAGCTACACAGAGAAACCCTTTCTGGAAAAACAAAAACAACACAAAAGAAAAGCACTCGCTACTCTTGCAGAAGACCCAGGCTCAACCCCCAGCATCATAGGATGACTCAGCCATCTCTATCTCCAGGTCCAGGGGACTTGACATCCTCTTTGGACCTCCGGAGGCACCAGGCACCTGTGGCACACACAGTCAAAGAAAACACTCCAGAAAAATTCAAGTCCTAAAAAACCAAAAAACTATAGCCAACAGAAACAGGTATATGGTAGGTTTCTGTGCACACGGGCAGTATGGGGTTCAGCTATTTCAAAGATGGCAAATGTTGGCTTCGCCTCTTGAAAACTAGATCATGTACCAAGATTCCCCAGCTTCTCAATGCATCCTTAACCATACCCAAATTTATTTCCAAAAATTAATGTTTTCACATCAATGCTTGTGAACAATATACACTCTAGAATTATAACTTCTCTTGAGCTTAGTGATAGTTTCCTAACATCTAAAAAAAGAATGAGCTAATATAAAGTGTTCCAAAGGTAATTCTGATTATTAAAAGTTGAAAGTATTTACAAAATAAGTGTGTCTCATCATCGCAAAGCTGGTAATGCTGGTGCTGGCCCAGCCGTAACTCCGGGTTGGAGGTCTAGGTTTAGGTTGACCAGGCCTCACTCCTCACTCTGCTTCTTTCCCAAGGGTTATTTCACTCTACACTGGCTTGAAGCAGTGACTTAAGTCTTCTCAAGAAGCAGCTCCAGCTCCATGTGGTTAAAATACTGTCAATGGTTCAAATTAGCAGACATGGTCCATTGGATTAGTCTCTTAAAATTGTACCTACCGACCAAAGCCCAAGGTAGAAACCTCGATGTGTAGGAAGATCCCAACAGCATGGTGGGCTGAAGCCACATTAGGGATTTTACTATGACAACAGAGCTAAAGCAGTGGCAGCAACCACACTAAAATATTTCCCTGGCATCCAAATTTGGTCGTCTGAGGTTTTCATAATTGAATGTTTGGATACGGCACCTCAGAAAAAGCAGAACTGAGCTTTATGGAATGGGCTTGTTATCTTAGCTACCTGAAGACTGAGGCAGAAGGATCATAAATTAAACGCCAACCCGGATAACTTAGTGAGGCCCAGTCTCAGTGAAAACTATAAAATGTTCTGAGGAACAGTGGTAGAGCACTAGAATTGCATGACTCAATTCCTAGTTATACAGGGATGTCAACGTTTTTACTTTTTTAGTCTAAAAAAAACTATCTGAAAAAAAAAAGTAATAACTGCATGTATTACGTACCAGCAAAACTGGGGACGATGTTCATATTTACAGGGGGATAGACAGGCCAGTGTTGGCGGGCACCATTTAGAATCTCAGCCCCGGGAAAGGTGGCGTAGGGTAGGAGATTGGGAATTTTGGACCACCCGGTGCAGCCCAGAGATCCTCTACCTGGATCTAACCCCCCTCAGGAGAAAACAATGCATTTAAAGACCAAAGTCACGGATGCATCCCGAACGGCAGATTCCATTTCAAGAGAAACAGAACTTCTGACAGCGGCCCTGTTACTCCAGTTATGGCTACAATGACCTCTCCTGCAGATCCGCTGACCGAGCTCTGCAAATCCACAGGACCAGTCTCAAGAACACGCCATCTGGCTTATTGCAAAGAAACCACATTCGCTCCCAGCTCGCGAAGACTCGGGTTTGATCCAAGCCCTACACCTCTTGCCTCGTGACGTCCGCGGTCTCGGAGCGCCGTTCACCGCCCTTTCCTGGTGCGACCCACGCTCGCCGCGTCGCGCCCGCGGCCGTGTCTCGGTGCGGAGCCTGATCGCGGTGATACAGACGCCACTCTCCGGGCGACACTCACGCCTGCTCGGGGCAGCGGGCGGGCGAGCCCCGGTCCCGGGAGACCACACACTGAACGCTCGCCGCGGGGCCCAGCGGGGCGGCCCGAAGCCCCCAGTCCTCGGCCCCCGCGCAAGCGACGCCGGGAAATGCCCACATCCGGGAAACCCGCGGCGGACGGCGGCGGCGGCGGCGGCGACACGGAGTGGAAGGCAAAATGGCGGCGGCAGCGATGGCCTGGTGCTGAGGGGAGAGCCAGGTCCTCGCGACCCCGCGTCGGGCCGCGCTGGCCGGCCGCAGCCCCCCGACGTGTGTCCCCGCCCTGCCCCACCCCGAACCCGGAGCGACACTAGGGGCCCTGGGGGACGGGCTCCGGGCCGCCGCGGCGCCGGCCCTCGGGCCCGCAGCCGCTGTCCAGAAGCCTCGCCGTCCCCTGCAGGTAAGGCCGGCGCCGCGGGTGGGGCTCGCGCTCCTCGGGAGTCCTGGTCGGCGGGGCGGTGGCCGGCGGGGCCCACGCCCATCCCCGCTGGCGGGGGTCCAGTGGCCGCGGTGGACCGGCGGGCTCGGCCGGCCGGCGCCGGGCCTGACTGGGCTGATTGCGCTGACCGGAGCTGAGCCCTGCCCTGGGGAAGTGAGGGTTGGCCGCACCCGGCGCCACGGGGAGAGCCCGGGGGCACTGAGGCCTCGGGGGTGCGAGCTCGCGTGGAAGAGCGCGTGGGGGCCCGAGACGACCGGCGCCCTCCGGGTGTAGAGGGAGAGGAGCGGAAGGTGGTTTTTCACGCAGATTGCGCCAAACCGGCCGCACTTCTTCTGCCTCGCGGCGGGCCTCCAAGTCGGGCTCTACCTTTGAAGCAGTCCCGGGACTCCATCCAGCTCGCTGCAATTTGTTAGCTCACCGCTTAGTGGCAAGGGGTGGGAGAGACGGTGTCACTTGTTCGGATGGTGTTGAAGGACTGGAGAACGAAGGACAGACAATTCAGGGAAGGTTGTTTATTGTACCTTGAAGAAAGAGCTCGTGGAGAAGAAAAGAATAGCTCTCGGGTGACTGATCCCAGTTCTCCGACTAATACAGTTGAAAATCATTTTCTAAGGGGGCACGTTTAAGATATTTGTCTCCATTTGTAAATAAGACTTTAAAAAAATGTGTGTATTCTCTAGAAATTACAAGTCAGATGAGCAGTAAGTACAGTCTCACACAATATGGTATCACTCGAGCTTTGGAAATTAGCCGGAATGCCTGGCATGAAGGTTGTCAGATGTTTATGGATTATTTATTGAAGGTTATTATATTTTTTCTTAAAACAGGGTTTCACTATGTATTCCTTAGCCTGACACTCGATATGTAGACCACGCTGACCTAGAACTCAAAAAGATCTACCCGCCTCTGGGATGGCGTGTGTGCCACCATGCCCCACAAATGTAAACGTTTTTGGTCTTTTAAAATCATTTTTTTCTCCATGAGGTATGGCTTTGCTAAGATATCTTCAGTTTTTATTGCCTTAACTAAAGTTTTCTCTTACCTGATGAGTAGTCAGGTAGGTAATATGGGCGGGGTGATTCTCAAAGGCAGGCAGGCAGGCAGGCAGGCAGAGAAGTCTGCATTTCTCTTACAGGCTGTTATTGCAAGCAACTGGATCTTGGCACCGGCTGGGAAAGGTACTCTCCTTCTGTGCCTGATTATTGACTTGACAGGAATATTTTTTCTCCTAAGCTATGTGTATGGTATTTGGCTTTTTTCCCCCATCATTTAAGTTTCTGTTTTTCATGCTAGTCTTTGTTGTTCTAGATACATATAATCCTGAGTGGTTCCTACTGTGATTATTTAATTTCATTTAGATGTGATATTTAGATGTCTTGTACACCACAAGAGTTTAGTGGTCATACTATCAAGTAGAAATGACCATTATTCAGTATCAATTTGAAAATGTAAGTGATGGGTTCCATTTGCTCTTCTCACTGTAGCTGTCCTCAGACACATCAGAAGAGGGCCTCGGGATCCCATTACAGATGGGTGTGAGCCACCATGTGGTTGCTGGGAGTTGAACTCAGGACCTCTGGGAGAGCAGTCCGTGCTCTTAACCGCTGAGCCTTCCATTTGGTCCTCTCATACTGAGCCCAGTGTGCAGGGAGGGCCTTACAGAATTTCCTTTGTACCTGAGGGCGACCATTAATTTATTCTCCTGAGATTACAGTTTTAGTTGGTGCTGGGTATCTAATATTGGCTGTGTGTAGCCCAGCAGTGCTCTGCAAACCAACCTACCCCCCCCCCCCCAGCCCCAGTTTTCACCTCGGCTCCTTCTTTTCTCCTTATGTATTTTCTCTGGGGGAGGGGATGTCTTACCTGCATGTATGTTGTGCTCTGTGCATGTGCCTAGTGACACTGAAGCCAGAAGAGGGAGTTGGATGCTCTAACTGGGGTTACAGAGAATTGTGATCTGCTCATATGGGTGGTGGGATTCAACATCCTCTAGAAGATCATCTAGTGCTCTTAACCACTGAGCCATATCTTAGCCCCTTGATCAGTTAATTCTCTTGTAAAGGAATTGGGAGAAAATGTCAGTGGACAGATGTGTCAGTATTGCTGTCAGCGCTTAAGACTGCTGCTAAGGAACAATACATTCTATCTTTTTATTTTAGATTTATTTGTTTATTTATTATATGTAAGTACTCTGTAGCTGTCTTCAGACATACCAAAAGAAGGGCATCAGATCTCATCATGGATGGGTATGAGCCACCATGTGGTTGCTGGGACTTGAACTCAGGAAGTTTGGAAGAGCAGTCAGTGCTCTTAACCACTGAGCCATCTCTGCAGCCCAATACCTTTTAATCTTTATTCACCAACTATTTTAGCAGGTTGTATTTATAGACTTAATCCAGCCCAAGGTACAACTTTGTTCTTGTTTGTTTCTGTGTCTGGTTCTTCCTGCAATAGCCTTACCAGTCCTGTAACTCACTGTAAATTAGGCTAGCCTTGAACTCACAGACATCCTCCTGCCTCAGCCTCTGGAGTTCTGGGATTAAAGGTGTATGCCACCACACCTGGCTTAAATGCAAAGCTCTGAAATTTTACTACGTATTGTACCAGTGTAGGATGTTGTTGTTGTTGTTGTTTAATGCATTTTTGAAGAACGTTCATTCTTTTTTTAAATGGAAGCTTTATTTAAAGCACTTTCACTGTCCTGTCAAGGTTGAGTGTAATCTAGAAATCTTAAAACATTGGCTTGATGAAAATGCCCTGGGCTAGCTAGAGTATGTGGAATCCATTCTGGCATTACATCTAGCTGGCTACAAGGCATTTTACTTCTAGATCTGTTTCTTTGTCTGTCAAAGAAACATTCAAGACACCAAATTCTCTGAGTCTGAGAGCTAGGAAAAATAAGAATATAACAAAAGCAGACATTCTATTTGAGTCTTGTAAAATGTGTCTTATGTTCAGGTAATAAGTAGTTCCTGAAGAGATTTTCTGTTAGGGGAGGTATTTAAATGAAACCTTGAACTTTGAGTATAATTTTTATTAAAAAAATATGTCAGAGGAGCTCTCAGGAACACAGAAGAGTAAGGACTCTAAAGTAGAACATCGTGAAGCGTGTCAGCGGAGAGCCAGTCGCCTGGCTGGGTTAGAATGTGAAGGACAAGTGTAAACACAGGAGAAGTGTGGCCCGAGGTAGAGGTAAGAACAAGGCTGCCGGCCGTCAGGACTCCTCCCTGCTCTGCAGCTTGTTGAAAACTTACAGGTGAACTCATTTGATGTCCATATCAACCCTGAGATAGATGCAGTTTTTGCACATATTGGAAGATGAAGAATAAGCACCAACGCTGAGTAACTTCCCAGAGTCACACAGCTAGTCAGCTGGGAAGCTGGGAGTCCAACTGGAGGCAGGGACAGGCAGATCTCTTCTGCATAGGAAGGAAGCTCTAGGCCAGCCAGGGCTCTGCAGAGACCCTGGAGTGGGGGTCAGAGGGAAGGAAGGCTGGGCTTCCTACCTGGGCAGGGTGCTGTTGAAAGAACCTGTGAAGGAAGGAGTCCTTTATAGTTATGGAATTAAGAGTACTGACATAGACACTGCCTTTTGTTGACTGAAAGATCAGTATATAGCATATGACATTATCAACTAGCCAGTAGCAGTCAATATAATCTTCTAAGAGTCTCTACTAATCTTTCCGTAGGACAATAAGGTGAGGTTCTTTGCCATCATGTTAGCTATAACAAGCAGCAGATCTTGTTGTTTCTGACAGGGTATTATGTAGACCAGGCTGGGCCAGAACTGCTTCAGTCTCCCAGCTGCTGGGGTTACATTCAAGCTCCACAATGCCTGGTACCAAACTGTGACTTGTTGAAATATTTTATCGCTATGAAACAGTTCTCCATTTTCCTAGCCTCCAGCATTACTTTATAATCAGATAATAAATATATAAACAATAGTGGCAGGGTTATATAGAATATTAGGATTCTAACTCCTATAGCTGGAAGTTCAATCTGACTTCCTGTCTCAGCTTCCTAAGAGCTGGGCTTATAGCTGAGAGCCACCTTGCATATCTTAGCTTCTTTAATTTTTGAGCCTACTTCTAATTCAGAGCCAGTTTTTGAAAGTCAGGTATGTTCTTGAAACTAACCACACAAGATGCCTACTTCTAGCTAGCCTACCTGCACTTCCTCTTGCTAATGACTTACAATTAGAGTTTACCTAAAGTCTTCTTGTATTTAAAAATAGATTTATTTTATGTATATGACTGTTTTACTTACATTATAGGTACATGCATAGAACCCAGAAAGGGTGTCAGAGCCCCTGGCACTGGACTTAGGGATGGTTGTGAACCTCCATGTGGGTGCTGAAGTGAACCCAGGTCCTCGCAAAGAGCAGCAAGTGCTGTTAACCCTTGAGCCTTCCCGCTTGCTCTTCTTTCCCTCCTCCTACGATGTTTTCATTCCTGCTTGCCTGTTTATCTCTGTGCAGTAGTACTGGCTACTCTCTTAGGCAGGTTTTCAGTAGTCTCTGTTCTTATTTAGACAATCTTTATTTTCCACATTATTATTAATACTTGTGATACGTTTTCATTGCTGGTAACGTAGCTCAGATAAACAGAGGAGTTAAAATACATTATTGCTTACACTTTCAGAGGTCCATCTTGATAAGGACATGGCAAACCATGGAACATCATGACGGCGAGGAGGAGGTAGAGATAGAGAGGGCCAGGAACAGGGTGCAGCTACGACGACAAAGCTAGGTGACTGACTTCTCCCCAGCTCAGCTCTCAGCCTTAAGTTTCGGGAACCTCCCAGATAGGAGCCAGCAGCTGGGTGCATGGGCTTTAAAGAGTAGCCCAGAGGCTTGGGTCTATTTCAGACCCAGTGCTGTCAGGTTTTTCCCCAAGTATGTCCATAGTGTCTATAATTCTAACCTTGTTTTTTTAAAAAACTCAAATCTTACCAGGAGGTGGTGGCAAGGCCTTTTAATCCCAGCACTTAGGAGCCAGATCTCTGAGTTTGAGGCCAGCCTGGCCTACAGAGCAAGGTCCAAATGACGAGCTACACAGAGAAACCCTGTGTCGGGGATGAGGGTCGGGAACAAACCAAAAAAACATAAAAGTCTCCTATGGTCTTTTTGCCACCCTTTATCTCCCCACCCAACCACAGTTACACCCCTTATCACTAGATAGGAGGGAAAAAAGAATCGAGGGAGAGAGCCCTGAGTATAATTTCTTTCTTCTTATTTCCTAAGCACTACTACTAACAAATTGCAGTCAACCCGCCCGCCCCCCAGTGACCCGCAGCCCCACCCATGGGGCTCTAACATTTATATAACCTCTGAAAAGTTCCCAGAATTCCAAACGGCACAAAATCACAGAAACTATCTGCAGCTGGCAAAACCACACTTCTGCTAGGGCAAGAGGCAGATCACAGTCAACTCGTTTCAGACAATCCTATGCAGCCAGGTATCCCACACCTGGAATTAAAACAAAAACAGAATATTTTCTGTGTATTTTAAAGAAACCAAAATTCCAAAATTTTCACTACAGTTTCCCATGAGACACATTCATAATTGTGAGCCCTTGTAAAATAAAAAAGCAACTTACTTATTTCTAGTATGCAGTGACACAGAATAAACCTATTTCAAAAGAGGAATGGGAGCAAAGAAAGACCCCAGACTATCAGGGCAAATACTAAGTAAGCCCTGGGCACATGATAACAGTATTGAGCTCCCGTGGGCCACGCAGCCTTTCGCATGGCTTTGCTCTTTGGGCATGGTCCATTTCTTGGGCTGGCTTCATTCATTGATTGCAACTTTCCTTGACCTCTGTTCCATACTCCCACAGTCTAGGATCCTCATTGTATTATAGGCTCAGCAATTTCTTGCACTGCGGCTGCCTGCTCAAACTTTAGCATAGTTACACATTACCTACTATTCTGGGCTTTCCTTTTTAAAGTCCTATGACTTGAATCGTGAATAATGCAAAAGCCTCTACAAGCTCAGCTCCTACCTGGGCTTTTCGTGGCCTGTGAGAACCTGAGTGACTGAGCACGGTGAAATGAGCTCTGGAAAATGACTGTAAGCAGCTCTCTGGGAGCAGGCAGGCCATCCAGAAGTGCTGTCGTCCTGATGGAAACCGGGCGTGTTTACTCTTTATATACTGATCCTGCGAAGGGTGGAGTCTGACCGATATCTGAGATGCCTTCAAAGCATCTTCCGTACCATCCTGACCCAAAGCAGTGATTTATTTTCCTTTTTTAAAAAAAATTCATGTGTATGAGTGCTTTACCTGTTTGTCTGTGTACCACTTGCAGCCCTGTGGCTGGGAGAGGCCAGAAGTGGGTAAGGGATCTTCTGGAACTGGAGTTACAGGTGGTATAAGCTGCCAGGTGGATGCTGGGAACTGAACCCTGGTCCTCTGAATTGTGGTCAGTGCTCTTAACCACTGGACCATCTTTCCAACCTTGTGGTTTCTTCTCTTTTCTTTCTTTTTCTGCCCCAAGGCAAGTTTCTCTGTGTAGCCCTGGCTTGTTCTGTAGATCAGACTGGCCTCAAACTTAGAGATCTGCCTGCCTCTGCCTCCCAAGTGCTGGGATTAAAGGTAGACACCACCACTGCCCAGCTCAGTGTTTTTAATTAATGCCAACTCGCAACCATACCATTATTGTCTAAAACTATTTCCCTTTTCCAGCCAAACTACACTTTTTTTTTTCTTCAAATTTCCTCATACTAAGTCTGGCCAAGGAAGCCAGCAGTTACCAAGCCAGAGTACAGACTTCAGAGAGGCTTTCTCCTTTAAACTGATTGATTATCACCTTACATCAGTCTAATGGAAATTTCTTGGGACACATTCTTGGCCAGAATGTAACACAGTGACCTTTAGTTCAGTTCTCAGTAGAGTTCCCATTCCTGTCTGAAATCTCATGAGCACAGCTTTTCCTACCTGTGTTTCTCCTACTATTCTGGTTCTGCCTTTGGACCAGAGTTGCCTCTTGGGCTCTGTTCACATCACCCCAGAGCCTCTCTAGCCTATGTCCTCCAAGTTTTCTAAATTCTTCCTGTAAACTGAGGCTCCTGAACCATATGGTCATTCAGAGCAGTAACCCCTCCCCCTTCTTTGATACTAATTTTTTTTAAAAAAAAAATTAAGAATATTTGCACACAAGTAAGCTTTTGTGTGTGCTTTACAGCCTGGGTAGAAAAACAGTTCACTGAGTGAAAACACACGTGGTTACTTACAAAGCAGTTATGCTCTTCCAGCATAGAAAGTAAGACCTCAAGAGTGTTGTTAGCTACAAAGTGAGCCCCCACTGTTTTTAGTCCCCTGACGGGGTGATTGCCTTGAGGTACCACAGTATCAGGGTGGGAGGTGTGTGAGTGAACAAGACAAGTGCCAGTCTAAGTTTCAGCTCCAGATATTTATCTAATATATTGTTCTCAGAGGAAGAACAGATGTTATACTGATAAGAACAGATATGACATTTGGTGTTAGCAAAAAGGCCCAGAAGTGATTATAAGTAGAGTTTAAAATGTGGGTTTTTTTCATTTACTTATATGTATGTGTATGCATTTGTACATGCCATGGCACGTGTAAAGGTTAGAGGACAACTTGGGGAAGTATTGTCTTACTGCACAGTGGATCCTAAGGATCCAGTAATCTGGCCTGGCAGCAAGCATCTTTACCTGCTGAGACAGGTGACTGCCCCTCTTAGACTTTTGGCCACTGAGACAAATTACTTTGGATAAATTAGGGGAGGAAAAATATGATGGATCATAAATTTGGAGGTTTTGGTCCAGGTTGCATGGCAGAACATCTCACGTGACAGCCAGTAAAGGGGGACAGGAAGGGATCTGAGTGAAATATAGCCTTCTACTGATGTTCCTCCAGTGACCTTTCTTCATTTAAGATGCACCCTAAAGTCCCTGAGACATATCATATTCAAGCTTTTTAGAAATAAAAAATAAGGGCCTAGAGAGATGGCTCAGTGGTTAAGAGCACTGACTGTGCTCTTCCAGAAGTCCTGAGTTCAATTCCCAGCAATGACATGGTGGCTCACAACCATCTGTAATAGCATCAGAAGCATCTTCTGGTGTGTCTGAAGATAGCTACAGTGTACTCATATTTAAAAAAAAAAAAAAGAAAAGAAATAAAAATAAGAAAATGTTGATAGTTTAATCCAACAGAGGTTTTTGTCTTGCTCACTGTCTAATGGGAGTCAGTAGGAACTCAGTGTAGTGATTTGGAGATCCACCCTCCCTCCCTCCATGTTATAATTTACTATTTCAAAATGAGTCCTGTTAATATCCTTGAGGCAAGGAATGCACTCAAACTTTTAACTGCCTTAGTTCAAAACTGAGATGTGTGACACCTGTTCAAAGGCTTTTGTTGGAGTTTAGGAAGATAGGAGGTACTCTGTGAATGCAGCCTCTGCTGCAGTGTGTTTATTAAAAACAGCTGGGGGCCAGTGAGACGGCTCTTCCAGGAAAGGCGCTCACTGCAAGCCTGAGCCTGTGCTAAAACCCAGGTTCTAGATAGTCTTACTCACATCCTGGAGTCTGGGGAGTAAACCCAAACATAGGTATTGAATCTTCTGAAAAACTAATGTATTATCCTTTTAGAAGAACTAATACCCTTCTAAGTAAATCTTAAACAGAAATCTAATTTCCAAGTTTAAAATTGGAGGAGGGAGTTGCTTAAGGTTCACTTAGTAATTCTTTACAGTTGTATATGCTTTATTTTCTAAAACAGTTTGAGGCTTCATTTATTTATTTGTCACAAATGCTGCTAGTTAGAAATAATGCAAATCCACTTTAGATGCTAGGAAATAGGCACAGAGAGGTGTGGTAACCTTCATCCTACAGTGCTATGTCTTGAAGTCTGAGCTTCCACTGGGAGCCAGCGATTGCCAGAGCACCGGGCTTCCCCCTCCCCGCCCCCCCTGTACAGAGAACTGCTTCATTAGTCACTCTAGCTTTGTGTGTTTTCTTTCCTAGGTTAGTTACTTGCACTGTAAAGGATTTTAACATTCCTGGGGATTCCCCCTTTCACCTTGGCTCAGAAGGAAGCTTTGAGCCTTTGGATTAGCTCCTGAAGAAGTACTTTGCAGGGGCCACATATAGATGCTTTCATGAAGAGGGGTGAAAAGCCAGAAGGGTACAGACAGATGAGGCCTAAGACCTTTCCTGCCAGCAACTACCCTGGCAGCAGCCGACAAATGCTGCAGGAGATCCGAGAATCCCTTAGGAATTTATCAAAACCATCTGATGCTGCGAAGGCCGAGCATAACCTGAACAAGATGTCCACTGAAGATCCCAGGCAGGTGAGAAATCCACCCAAATTTGGCACACATCATAAAGCCTTGCAAGAAATTCGAAACTCTCTACTGCCGTTCGCAAATGAGACGAGTTCTTCCCGAAGCCCTTCAGAAGTTAATCCACAGATGTTTCAGGATTTGCAGGCTGCTGGCTTTGATGAGGTAAGAACTTTTAAAAACAAAAATAAAAACAAACAAACAAAAAACCCACAAATGGTTTTTCTTCTCCTGTGAAGCAAACAAGTTCCCGGAGAGCACATCAGGAAGTTTCTTTTGAGAGGACTTGACTGTACATTTAAATTTGTGTGTTCTGTTAGCAAAGAATACTATATTAATAATCTTACTAATTAGTATAACAGAATGATTTTTATTTCTTTAGTTTCTTCTGTGCTAGCCCCAAATCCTGGAGTTTCTGTTGGTGAGGTCATGAAACCAGAGTGGAGATGCAGTTGAGGAAGGCTGTGAGTGAGGACGGCCTCGGTCGCAGCCTGAGACACAGACACTGGTCTCAGCTGGTGCTGAGAGAGGGTGCCAAGGCTCTGGTCTACAGTCATCTAGGGAGAGAGCAAAAGTAACTAAGAAGGACGTTTATATCATTCACAGCCAGCGTTAACTACTTTGGGATTCCTAGCACCTGTGTGGAAGCCTACAGCCATCTGTACAACTCCAGCTTCAAGATTCCTTACCCTCCTCGGGTCTCCTCCAGCACAGGGTACAGAGACTTACACTCAAGCAAATACTCATATACATAAATTCATTTTTAAAAATTAGCTATGTAAAATGTAACTAATAGTAAATAATCAGGAGTCACAGCAGGCATGGTGTCTCATGCCAGCTCTGGGAGGATCACTTGAGTTAGGAGGATTTTAAGTTCTGGGATAACTGTAGGCTCTTGTAAAATAAATTTAAAAAAAAATAACTTACATACTTTTTAATTTCAAAAAGGAAGGCTCAGGGCAGAGTTACGGTCAGATCAAAACAAAACCAAAGCTCAGCAGTATTAAAAAAAAAAAGTTCAGTGCTTAATGTATGGGGTCTCAGTTGTGATTCTCTGGGCTCCTAGGGCCTTAGCAGTGGGGCTTCCCTGGCCCTGCCATCCACACGGCTTGTAGTTTGTCCCCTAGGTTCAGGCTGGCTCCACTCCACAGCAACTACTGTCCTTGGCAGCCAACCAGTTACACTGGCATCGCCGAAGTGTTTGGGTCTCCAGTGTAACTGGACTACATGTTCTGGCCACTTTTCAAGGCCTCTGACTCTGCTACTTGGTGTCAAACTTCGACTTCTCTTCGTAACCTCTTCAATTCCTGGGGCTTCTACTTGAAGTGAGGCTGCCCATTCACCACCGACCTTTCCTGGTCTCTCACAGCACAAAGCCTCAGCCACTCTCCAACACGCCTTCAAAACTAGTGCCAGCTGGGAACTTACACATTGCTGAGTTTGGCTCTTAGCACAAGGTAAATCCTTGGCTCCCTGTGGCCACAGCTTCTGTGTACTTATTCCGAGGACCCACCTCCTAGAATATTTTACCTCATTGATGCTGGTCTCTTCTTAATCACAGATATTTTTTAAGCCCCAGTATTATCTTCCAGGTTCCCACAGCAGTTCATAAGATCTGATGAGCTTTTCTCCATTACTTATCTTACCCAGAATTCCAGTCTTTCCATAGTCCTCCCTAAGACATGGTCAGATCTTGTCCCAGCAACATCCCATGGACCTGGTGCCAATTTTCTGTTTTAGTTATAGTTTCTTTTGCCATGATAAAACATCATGACTAGAAAGCAAATTGGGGAGAAAAAGACTTATTTCACCCTTAAATTTATAAGACCATCACTCAGAAAGCCAAGGCAGGAACTCAGAGCAGGACCCTGGAGGCAGCAGGTGGAGCCGAGGTTGGCATGAGTGCCACTTGCCGACTTGCCCCTCCTAGCTCTCACTCAGGCCCTGTCCAGAGTAGCACCTGGTGGTGAGAGGCTCGCTCACATGGACGACTGACGGACAACAGGCTGCAGAGCTGCAGCCCACAGGCCAGGCCGCCGAGGCACTTTTCAGCCGAGGTTCCCGCTCTTCTCCAATGACTCTACTTTGTGTCAAGTTGTCTTATGACTGAGGAGCACAGTTAGTTGCTTTTTTGTTTGTTTGTTTGATTAGTTGGTTGGTTGGTTGGTTTTTGTAACAGGATCTTATTGTATAGCTCAGATTAGTTTGGAACTGTCTAGTTCTGCTTCACCTCAGATTCACACTCACTCACCTGCCTCAGCCTCCCAAACAATGGGGTTATAGGGTTATGCTATTATGTCCAATCTTTCTTCTCTTTTCTCTTTCTTCCTTTCTTCCCTCCTTTTTCTTTTCTTTTCTTTTTTTTTTTTTTTTTGAGAATGTTTTTGGTAACTGTTGAATTAAAAGTTCAACTATTTCAAGATTAATTTCTTCACAGGCATAAATGTTAAATGGTATTGATGCCTTTTGGAGGACATAAATATGTAATCATTAAAGTCTATTTCCTACAAACATGAAAATGGAGGCATAATTATGCGCTTTTGGTTTTTTACTGATAGCACTTTGTGTTAAAGGTGCTGATTTGAGGGTTTTATTTAACTAGTGTAGTAAAACCAGCTGTGATATTCTCTGCCTTGGATCACAGCACTTGGGTGGTAGTGGTGGGATGATCAAGGTCATCCTAAACTTTACAGCCCATCTAAGGCTGCTGTGTGCTACTGGAGATCCTGACACAAGCAAGCAAAAGCCAGGGCAATCATTACCAAAAAAACCACAGACTGAAATTCTAGAGCATGTAACAAAAATAGGATTCCCACAATATCGATAAACATAACAGCATTGTTATAGTTTGCTTGATTTACATTTAAAGTGATTGTAATTTCTTCATATCCTATTACAAATTTACAAGATCATTGGCATAAAACATGACCACAATATACCTTGTTTCAGTTACAGATTGAGTTTGGGTGCTAAAAAAAATCCAATTAATGCTTTGAATATGATAATAATTCAGGGCCGGAGAGATGGCTCAGTTAGAGAAGACCTAGTTCTTCTCCCAGAGGCTCTGGGTCTGATTTCCATCACTTCCATGACCCCTTAGAGTGGTTTGTACTTCCAGTTCTCTTCCAGTTCCAGACCTTGCTCTGTACACCAGACTGGCTTCAGACATAGAGGCAGAATTCCCTGCCTCCGCCTCACTGGGAGTACAAGGGACCTGACAGCCTCTTCTGTCCTCTTCAGGCACCGGGCACGTGGGCAGTGCACAGACATACAAGTACATATAACAACAACAACAACAGTAATACAGATGGCTCAGTGGTTAAGAGCATGAGCTGTTCTTCCAGAGGACCCAGGTTCAATTTCCAGCACCCACATGACATCTCACAACTCCCTATAACTCCAGTTCCAGGGGATCCAACACCCTCACACAGACACACATGCAGACAAAACACCATTACAGATAAAATAAAAAGAAATAAATCATTGAAAAATGGCAAATCATATAAGTGTATATTTGGTTCAGCTAATATCTAACCTAAAAGTCTTCATCATATCTAGTCTAAATATATTTCTTTGAAATGTAAACCTAGTTTTTTAAACAAATTATTATTCTATGTATTTGGGTTTTGCCTATATATATGTCTGTGTGCCACATGTGTGTAGTGCCTGTAGAGGCCAGAGGGAGCATGGGCTCACCTGGAACTGGAGTTACAGATATCGTGAGCTACTATGTGGGTGCTTGGAGTCCAACCCCAGTTTTCTAGGAGAGAAGTCAGTGCTTTTAACCACTGAGCTATCTCTAGCCAATGTTCCGACCCCCTTATTTTTCTTTCTTTAAGAGAGGAATTCACTGTATAGTGCTGACTGGCCTAGACCTTGCTCTGTAGACCAGGCTGACCTTGTATAGAGCCAGAATTACCTACCTCTGCCTCACTGGGAACACAAGGGACAGCTTGTATTTTGTTTTTAGTTTTGTTTTGTTTTGTTTTGTTTTAAGATTTGGGTCTTTTTGTTTGCTTTGGGTTTTGGGTTTTGTTTTTGTTTTTTTCTTTTGTTTTTTCGAGACAGGGTTTCTGTATGTATCTCTGGCTATTCTGGAAATCACTCTGTAGACCAGACTGGCCTTGAACTCAGAGATCTGTCTGCTTCTGCCTCCTAAGTACTGTTAGAATTTAGCTGCCCAGCTAAAAATTTTGTTTCCATTTTGTTTGCTTTTTGAAAGTATTTGTATATACAGGTGCCATCTGAGGCCAGAAAGGGCACTAGGTTCCTTGGGACTGAGCTTACAGGTGGTTGTGAGCTTTCTGACATAGGTATGGAGACGCACACGCAGGTCCTCTGCCAGAATGCCAGGGTTAAAGGCTTTCACCCCATGCTTGGCAGATGCAACCTCTTAAGAGAAGAAACTAGTTAAGAATTCCTTTACTGTTAGACATACTGGCAAAGGTACTTAATAAAATGCTTAAATGATACAAAAAAAAGTCATTTCTAGAATTTTAAAGGTTTTTTTTTTTTTTAAGTGTTTTATTGTTGTTCGAGTGTGTGCATGATAAGGGGGCAGGCATATGCTCTCACACACTTGGAGGCCAGAGAACAACCTTGTGGATTCAGTTCTCTCCTTTCATTTCTATGGGTTCTAGAGATTAAATTCAAGTTGCCAGGCCTGCATGGCCATCACATTTACCTGCTGCCCATCTTCAGTATTTTTATTGCTTTTTAAAAAATGATTATCATTTTTCATGCAAGAATGAAAGAACTACATTATTGTTTTTATCCTAAAAAGTTAACACGGGGAGAAGGAAGCAACAGGTGTACTACATAAATTAGAGAAACACTTCTAAGATTTGAAGGCTTGTTTCATTTCTTTAGTATTTGAGATTTATGTGGCTATTTTCAGTAATTACGAAGAAGACAGGAATAGTAAGGGTTTGGGGACTGGCTAGTTGGCTCAGTAGATAAGGTGCCTGCGGACCTGAGCCTGATCCCTGAGACCTTGAATAATGAATGGGAGAGAACTGCTTCCTGTAAGTTGTTCTCTCAACCTTGGCATTCATCCATGCACGGGCAGCCAGGTTTAGGGCACTGTCTTCCATATCTAGGAATTTATATGCTTACTCTTGTGCTTACTACTTTTGTTCTTTCCTTTTGCTAATTATACTTAAACTGTTTGTTTTTGTAAATATTTTTTATCAGGACATGGTTATTCAAGCTCTTCAGAAAACCAATAACAGAAGCATAGAAGCGGCTGTTGAATTCATTAGTAAACTGAGTTACCAAGATCCTCGTCGAGAGCAGATGGCGGCAGGAGCTGCCAGACCTGTTAATGCCACCATGAAACCAGGTGACTCATCACCTTCGCTCCTCTTTTCTCTTCTGTGATACAGCGTAGAACACCTGGATCTGTGCAGTCCGTCGAGACACTCTCATGCTTTATCTAACCACTGCACCATCGGCAGGGGATGGCCTTGCTTCTTTTTTTTTCTCTGCCCAGTGCTAGGAACTGAACCTGGGTCCTTGGATGTGCTAAGCAAATGATTATCCCTGTGCTAAAGCCCCAAGTACCTCCACTGACTTTTAAACCTGTGCATCTAAGGCCTTCAACTTCCTAACAGTGAATTTCAAAGAACTTGATAGTTTTTTGAGGTTCTTCATAGATAATGCTGTTCAGAAAAGGGCGATACCATTAATCTGTCTGTTTGATCAAGCCTAAACTGTGTTTAATAGTTGAAGTGACCAAGCCAGCTCAGTCAGTCAACAGGGTCTCGAGGGAGGGAGTGAGGATTGAAAAAAAAAGACAACTAGACAACATTATAACACGACCCCAGCCAGGGCTGAGGCTGAAGCGGGTTTATTTTTTGCCAGTCTGCTTTTATATCACTCTAGGTACATGCGAAGAATGTGGTCGGTCCTCAGGCATCAACAGAGTAGGAAGGAACAGACAAGGCATAAACAAGGGTCCCATGGTTGCTATATGCAGGGTCTAAACAAGACACATGAAAACACAAAGAACACACTGTTCTTTGTCAGTCAGCTGTTTCATCTCGAGCCTGCTTCTGTGTCCTGGCCCAGTGTCAAATTCCTGCCAAATGTTTAGAAGCAGCCCCAGAAGCTCTCCACATCTGTCTACCTACCTACCTATTTATCTACCTGTCTACCTGTCTACCTGTCTATCTGTCATCTATCTATCTATCTATCATCTACCTACCTACCTACCTATCTATCTATGAGACAAGATCTCACTTGAAACTTACTGTTTAGACTACGCTGGCCTCAAACTTTAAGAAATACAAATATCTCAGCCTTCAGGTGCTGGAATTAAAGACAAACACCATCATGCCCTGTTCTATCTCATTTTATGTTCACATTGCTCTGACCACTGGTGAGCATTTCTTCAATAGCTTTGTCTTGTGTGTGTGTGTGTGTAGGTTGTTTTGATTTTGCATTCTTGTTTATTTATTTTGAGACAGAACCTTGCTATGTAGTTCAAGCTGGATCAGAACTCACAGTGGCGCAGGTTGCCTTGACTTAACAGTAGTGTCCAGCTTCCCAAAGGCTGGGATTATAGGCATGAAAGCATTACCCTGGCTTTAGAAGTCCTCTTGTACAGCACAGGTGACACTGCGTGGAGCCTACCCCACAGTTTACTCAAGTGTTATTCATGTCAGGGACAGGGAGCAACATTAGGACTTCAGCATAGTGAGTGGTTTTGGAGCAGGTACAATTTGGCATATAACATGTGAATAATTCATTGCTATCCATGTGTAGGACCATAATTATAGCCGGAACTGACTGAGGAGCAAAAGTGTGCACAACTCTTCTGAGATGTTTTTCTTAGGACAGACTGAAAACATTGAAGAGAACAGTGCAAATCAAACTGTCGGTGGGGGAAGAGCTCAGGGTTCTTCAATTTCTAGTAATTCATGAATTATGGAGACAAAGGGTCTCACTATGTAGCTCTGGCTGGCCTGGAACTCTATGTAGTCTAGCTTGGCCTTGAATTTGAGATCTACCTGCCTCTACTTCTCACACACTTGGGTTAAAGATATGGACCACCACAGTCACCTTGATAATTTTATAAGTACAGGAGTTGATAAAGCTGAGATGAGGGCAGTGGATATTGATCCATCTAGATGGGCAGTTATAGAATGATGACAGATATGAGGGTAGATCAAGTGCCAGCATTGTAGATACGCACGTGCTCACGTCTGTAATCCGAGTACTCTCGGCAGAAGCAGGATTGCTGGGTGAAGACTAGCTTGGGCCATCCTGTAGGATCCTGTCTCAAAATGCAGAAGGAAAGATGTGAGTCCCTGCATTCAAGCCTTAGTGTTTGAGAGCAGAAAGAAGAGAGAAGGAGAGGAAGAGGCTTATGTGAGAAAGTCTAAATGTGTCCCCATAGGTAGGAAATAGTTCAGAAGAGCTAACTTTTTAAAAGGAATCGAAAGCAAAACAACCTCAATTTGGGGCCCACATTTTTGTTTTATTTTGTTTTGTTTTGGAAAAAAGAAGAACACCAAAAAACTACATTTCTGCCTTAAAATTTTTGTTGTTATTGTTTTGAGGCAAAGTCTCCAGGCTTAGGGGGTTAAGAATGAGCACTTTGGGGTAGGAGATGTGGAGAATAAAAAAAGAAGTGTATTACGGGTTTACGGCTGTGAAGAGACAACATGACCATGGTCACTGTTATGAAGGGCAACATTTCATTGGGGCTGGCTTATAGTGTCAGGTTTAGTCCATTACCATCTTGGTGGGAAGCATGTGGCACACAGGTTGACAAGATGCTGCTGGAGAAGGAGACGAGCCCTGCATCTGGGTCAGCAGGCAACAGGAAGATAGAGTGAGCCACTGGGAGTGTCTGGGTGTTCTGACACCCCAAAGACACCCCCCAGTGACACACTTCCTACAACTAGGCCACAGCTCTTAATCCTTTCAAATAATGCCACTTCCCATGAGCCTGTAGGGCTCATTCATCCTTTCGTTTAAACTAACCACACCAAGATTAAAGTTAAAAGCAAAAACCAAAAGGGAATGTGTACTGCTTTTGAAGAGGACCTAGGTTTGAGTCCTAGCACCCTGTCTGGTGACTTATAACTCCCACTCTAGAAGATTTGATGCTCCAGGCACCTGCATGCAAGGGCACAGACACAGGCACATAATTCCAAGTAGTGAAGGTGCACACCTTTAATGCCAGCATGTGGGAGACAAACAGATCTCTGAGTTCAAGGGCAGCATGGTCTACAGAGTGAGTTCTAGGACAGCTGGGGCTACACAGAGAAATATAATAACAACAATAATAGTAGTAGTAGTAATAATAGTAATGATAATAATAATAACAACGCAAGGCCTCTGTAGCCTCGGCTAGCCCAAACTGGGTATGTAATTGTAAGTTCCAGATCATCCTGGATGTCTCAGATCAGTCTTCCTGTCTCCCACCACCACCAAAAAGTAAACTAAGGGCTGGTAAGACAGCTCATTGTGTAAAGGCGCTTGCCGTGAAGCCTGAGGAACTGAGTTTGATCCTTGTAACCTACATAATGAAAGGAGAGAACCAGTTCCTTCCAGTTGTTCTCTGACCCACACATGCACACTTTGGCGCATGGACAACATAACACAAAAGTAAGATATAATAAACATGCTTTTAAATGAAACCACTTGCTGAAATTTTATTTCATAACCTCTGGGGACAAGTGCTAAACCAAGCCAACTACCATATGAACCATCTCACCTGTTTGATTGTGAAATACTTAAGATCTGCTCTCCTAGATCTGTGCAGGATTGGTAGACCCTTGTTTTCCCAGAACATGAGAGTCTATGGCAGGAGGAGCCAGACTTTGAAGCCAGCCTGGGCTGTATGACAAATAAGTGTCTAGTGCTTGTGAAGCTCAGAAGTGGGTGTTGGATCCCCAGGAGCTGAAGTTACCATTGTGAGCTGCCATGTGGGTGATGGGGACTGGACAGAGGTCCTCTCTAAGAGCAGCAGGCACCCTTAACCCTGAGCCATTTCTCCAGCCCAAGAAGTTTATTAACTATAGCTGACGTGTTGTGACATTGATCTCTTGACTAAGCCCTTTTCTACAAGTTTTTTAACTTGAGTTTACTATTGGAATTCTGAGATAAATTTTAAAAGGAGAGATTAAAAACATGACTATTCTCTCTCTTTTATAATCATAGGAAATGTGCAACATTCAATTAACCGAAAACAAAGCTGGAAAGGTTCTAAAGAGTCTTTAGTTCCTCAAAGACACGGTCCATCTCTAGGAGAAAATGTGGTTTATCGTTCTGAAAGCCCTAACTCACAGGCGGATGTAGGAAGACCTCTGTCTGGATCTGGCATTACAGCATTTGCTCAAGCTCACCCAAGCAACGGACAGAGAGTGAACCCCCCACCACCACCTCAAGTTAGGAGTGTTACTCCGCCACCACCTCCGAGAGGCCAGACCCCACCTCCACGAGGCACAACGCCACCTCCCCCCTCATGGGAACCAAACTCTCAGACAAAGCGCTACTCTGGGAACATGGAATATGTAATCTCCCGAATCTCTCCTGTTCCACCTGGGGCGTGGCAGGAGGGCTACCCTCCCCCACCTCTTAACACTTCTCCCATGAATCCCCCTAACCAGGGACAGAGGGGCATTAATTCTGTTCCAGTTGGTAGACAACCAATCATCATGCAAAGTACTAGCAAATTTAACTTTACTCCAGGGAGACCTGGAGTTCAGAACGGTGGTGGTCAGACTGATTTTATCATGCACCAAAATGTTGTCCCCACTGGTTCTGTGAGTCGGCAACCACCACCTCCATACCCTATGACCCCAGCTAACGGACAAAGCCCTTCTGCCTTACCAACCGGGGGCTCTGCTGCTCCGCCATCCTACACCAATGGCAGCGTTCCTCCGTCGATGGTGGTGCCGAGCAGGAACAGCCACAACATGGAGCTCTATAATATCAGTGTCCCTGGACTCCACACAGCGTGGCCCCAGTCGGCTTCTGCGCCTGCGCAGTCATCCCCAAGCGCTGGGCATGAAATCCCTACATGGCAACCTAACATACCAGTGAGGTCAAATTCTTTTAATAACCCATTAGGAAGTAGAGCAAGTCACTCTGCTAATTCTCAGCCTTCCGCCACTACAGTCACTGCGATCACACCAGCTCCTATTCAACAGCCCGTGAAAAGCATGCGCGTCCTGAAACCAGAGTTGCAGACTGCTTTAGCCCCAACCCATCCTTCTTGGATGCCACAGCCGGTTCAGACCGCTCAGCCTAGCCCTTTTTCTGAGGGTACAGCGTCAAACGTACCTGTCATCCCGCCCGTTGCTGAAGCCCCAAGCTATCAAGGGCCACCACCGCCTTATCCAAAACACCTGCTACACCAAAACCCATCTGCTCCTCCATATGAATCAGTAAGTAAGCCCTGCAAAGACGACCAGCCTAGCTTACCCAAGGAAGATGACAGTGAAAAGAGTTTGGACAGTGTTGACTCTGGGGATAAAGAAAAGAAGCAGATTACAACTTCACCTATCACTGTCCGGAAAAACAAGAAAGATGAAGAGCGCCGAGAGTCTCGTATTCAGAGTTACTCCCCACAGGCCTTCAAATTCTTCATGGAGCAGCACGTGGAGAATGTCCTCAAGTCTCATCAGCAGCGCCTGCACCGGAAGAAGCAGCTAGAAAATGAAATGATGCGGGTAAACTTTAAACTATTCTCAGACTTGACCGTCTCTTTGGTATTTTAAAATACTAGGCTCCAGGGTTCTTGTAAGAAAATGTAGTGTATTGTCAACAATTTGAGTAAACTTTGGGAGAATTTTTGATTATAGCATTTTTCAGTGACTTATTCAGCATTTCCTGAAATAAAGTTCTTATTATATACTTTTAAATTATATACTTTATATAAAGTATATGAGATATAGAAATTGAAACAAGGGTTAATTTTTATTTTGTGTTTTTCCTCCCAAGACAAGGTTTTACTGTGTACCTCTGGCTGTCCTGGAACTTGCTTTATAGATCAGACTGGCTTTGAACTCACATAGATCTGCCTGCCTTTGCCTCACAAATGCTGTGATTAGAGGCATGTGCCGCCAGTGTCCAGCAGTTTCTAGGTTTATACATTGTTTTACAACATACAAAAAACAGCTAGAAATATCTTTTTTTGTTGTTGTTTTGTTTTTGTTTTTGTTTTTTTGAGACAGGGTTTCTCTGTTCAGCTAGAAATATCTGAGTTACCTTTTGATACATCTAAAAAACATTGTTACATGGTTGAGAATTTGGCGTTTATTCTTTACATACACATTATTAGAAAGTGTTAAAATCACCAGGCAGGCCTGGTGGTTTGCACTTTAATCTCAGCACTCAGGAGGCAGAGGATGGCCATCGACATTGTGAGTTCCCCGGCAGCCACAGCTTTATAGCAAAGCACGCATACCCACACACACCACGCACACACTACACACACACAAAGCACACATACCCACACACACCACGCACACACACAGGAAAGCACTAAAACCAAATAAAAACACATGTCCAAATCATCACTTTACCATTACTTTCCTCTTCTAATTGTGTTTGAGGAAAATGTGCTGAAATGTTGAGTGTGGAGCGCACGCCCTGCGGGCAGACGGGCGGACGGGCAGGTGGGCGGGTGTGGCTCTGCTCCTGGACAGCTAGCTGTCTTTGGCAGGTACACGGTGGAGCGGGCGGGCGGGCACCATCATGGTTTGTGTCTTATGCTCAGAATGCAAAGCTTTGACTCCTCCCTCCCTGACATCTACAGCTCAGAGTGTAAGAAGATGATGCTTCTCAGATCTCACTTTATAGTTCAGTACACTATTTCCTAACTATAAATAGTTATGTTAAATGAGAAACACCCCAAATTTTCTTACTCATGTTGTTCTTAGAATTTCTTACTTAAGTCTGTCTATTTTCTTAGTGTATTTTTCCTTTTTCCTCTTCACTTCACTAATAGCTGACTTAGACTTTCATGGTGTTGGAAGCTTTGCTGACTTCTGTAGCCTCCATTACTGTGTAGGCAAGTAAGATTTTAAGAGAAAGAGTTGTGTACTAAGTCTGGCATGCTACCACTCTGAAGACTTTGCATGCAAATGCACATCCTAACAGAAGCATGAGGCTGCTGGATTGAAATTAGTCCTGCATTTCTAAAATTAGGCTCTACTTTTCCAAGTCTTGTCCTTTTCACCGTTAGTAAATTCTTCACTAGCTAAGGAACCCCCTACAGGCCTTCTAAGTCCATGGATTCTGTTACTACTGATAATTGACATTTGTGTTCATCTGTTTTTATAACACCCTTATTCCCAATAACTTTACAAACAATTTCAGAACATCTAAAAGATAGGAAGCATGCTGTCCCTTTTGTACTTTGTTAGAGGTGGACTAGGAGTCTCACCTTTATGCTGATGCCCTAAGAAAGCAAAAGATTACCATGACTTTTATATATTTTTTAGCCTCCGAGAACATGAAGGAGTTGGTTCTGTCCACCATGTGGGTCCTCCTAGGAATCAACTGGGAGAGTCAGACTTGGCCACAGGTGCCTTTACCAACTGAGTCCTCCCTCCTCCCTCCCTTCCTCCTCCCTTCTTCCTTCCTCCCTCCCTCCCTTCCTCCTCCCTCCCTCCCTCCCTCCTTCCTTCCTCCTTCCTTCTTCCCTTCCTTCCTCCCTTCCTTCCTTCCTTGTTTTTCTTTCTTCCTCTTCCTCCTTCCTTCCTTCCTTTCTTTCCTTCCTTCTTTCTTTCTGTTTTAAAGAATGGTTGAACCTAGAGTGAAAGAATTCCATTCTGTGAAAGATAAAGTCAGGGGGAAATTTTTTGAGGCCTAACCATTAAACAAAAAGGAAGGCGTCTAACCCGGTATCTGGGGATCTGCATGGAGACTGTGAGAATGCGTGTTCACAGACACTTGTTTTATTGTGCATTGGACGCTGTTCCTTGAGTGCTTTAGCGAGGGATAGAAGCCTGACTCTGCTGCCTCCCCATGCTCCCACAGCTGAGTTTGCATATGTGTCACTTGTGTGTTCTTTACTCTCTGAAGCTTGACTTCGGTCATTAATTTTTCTCTGAAATACATTCTAGAATCCTAACATGCTTTATTAAAACTTATTATGCATTTAACTTAAAAAATATGCCTGAATTGTTTCTTAAGCTATGTCTTACTGTTCAGTATAGATCCTCGTGTAACCTCTAGTTTATTTACCTAGGTCGGATTATCTCAAGATGCCCAGGATCAAATGAGAAAGATGCTTTGCCAGAAAGAGTCTAACTATATTCGTCTTAAAAGGGCTAAAATGGACAAGTCCATGTTTGTAAAGATAAAGACATTAGGCATAGGAGCGTTTGGTGAAGTCTGTCTAGCAAGAAAAGTCGATACTAAAGCTTTATATGCAACAAAAACTCTACGAAAGAAAGACGTTCTGCTCCGCAATCAGGTGGCTCATGTGAAGGCGGAGAGAGACATCCTAGCAGAGGCTGACAACGAGTGGGTGGTCCGCCTCTACTACTCCTTCCAGGACAAGGACAATCTGTACTTTGTGATGGACTACATTCCTGGGGGTGATATGATGAGCCTGTTAATCAGAATGGGCATCTTTCCTGAAAATCTGGCACGATTCTACATAGCAGAACTTACCTGTGCAGTTGAAAGTGTTCATAAAATGGGTTTTATTCATAGAGATATTAAGCCTGACAACATTTTGATTGACCGCGATGGCCATATTAAATTGACTGACTTTGGCTTGTGCACTGGCTTCAGATGGACACATGACTCCAAGTACTATCAGAGTGGTAAGTGAGCCTGTAAATCCCACTTCATTTATGCAGTACAATTTACAGTGGCTTCCACACGAGGGAAGACTGTAGACATAGGCTGGTTCTTACTCAGTATTTAGATGAATTCCTTAAGCGTGTGCATTTATAAAGGTAAAGAGTGCATAAAGTTTATTTCTAAATATATTTAAAGTTTATAAGTAACTACAAAGTGTTGTCACTTTTGAAATGGCTCAGTTTTTAAAATCATTTATGAATGAAGTCTCCCTGTCCAGCAAGCTAACTAGTAGATGGTAAACACCCTTAATAACTATGTTCCCTCTCCTCCAGAGACACCCATATTTGTCTCCTGTCAATCCATTCTTTACCTTCCTTGGTTTGCTGCTGCTGTTTCCCAGGCCCTGCCTGCGGGACAGTGCTCCACCCCTGAGCTACAGCCTTGCCATTTGTATTGTTTATTTTGAAACAGTATCTCAATAGGTTGCCCAAACTCCAGTTGAACTTGGTATAAACCTTCAACTTGGGTTCCTTCAGCCTCAGGTTTCTATGTAATTGGGATTTTAGGCCTGTGCTACTAGGCTTGGACACCATATTTTACAGCATTATATGTTGTCAATAATATATTACTTCATCTTTTTTTCTATTCTTGAAACTATTTATAATCATTCTGTCTGTATTTTTGTGTTTTTTTTTTTCCGTTTACCTCTTTAGTTTTTGAGACACTCTGTGACAGTGTATGTATTTGTTTTCACTGCTATTTAGAGCTTACAGCCTATTTAACTTTCACACAGCCCATTTAACCCAACACACACACACACTCGTGATTCTCTTTAGTCATGTGACACTGAAGCAATGCAGACTTGAGACTTAGGTGAAGTAACTTGTCCAAGGTCAAACAGAAGTTAAGTGTAAGGGCTAGGCTTTGAACCCAGGTTTGTCTGATTATAGGGCCCATGTTATCTCTACCACACTACCTCACCAAGAACCCTTCAAGCACTAATGGAAGTATAAGTTGAGCTAACGCTTGTTGAATACTTACTATATCCCAGGTGCTTTACATAAATTCTAATTTAGTGCTGATAGCATCCTCTAAGGTAATTGTTAGCCTCTGTGAACTGTGAACAGGGGCAGATTGACCTCTCTCTTTTTCACGTATCTCATTGAGAGAGAGGGTTTCGCTATGTAGCACGGGCTAGTCTTGAACTCATTATTAAACTCAGTTACCCTGCCTCAGTGCTCCACGTTCAGGGATTATAGGCATGTTCTTACATACCCAGTACATTGAATGGACATAATTAACCATCTCCGACATTTAACTTTATCACCTCTGATTCTCCTCTAATGTATAACTTCTAGGCTCTGTCCCAGACTTTTGATTGAAGACTGTTCTCTGGAAAATGAGAATTATATTTTAATGAAATTAATTTTAGCTACTACAAGTAGGTTTAAATACCCTTTCTATCTTACTGACTTTGGTCTCTCTAGAGCTGGTCTTTTCCTGTTTCCACATGGATTTTACATAGCTGTTAAAACTTAAAGAACTACCCCAGCTGTCTGCTCAATTCCATCCTTCTCTGTTCTAGAACTGTATAGCACTGGCACCTGCCCAGGTAGCTGAGCCCCTCTGCAGCTCCATCCTGCAGCCCTCAGCCAAACTCCCTACACTCCCTCGTTGGCCTGGGATTTGCTCTCCACAGCAAAGCAGCAGTGTCCTTCCTGCTGCAGCCTCCACACTGCGGGGTCTCCTTCCATCAGTCACGTGCAGATCTTACAGTTCCTCGCTTCAGCCTCTCTCCCCGATCCTGTGTAAACGCGTGCTGCCCTTGCATCTCTCCCTCATGCAGTGTACTGGCCTGCCTTCTGTTGCTGTTTCTCGGAGGGAAGCCTTGTCCTGATTTTCATGTGACTTAGTTTTTGCCTTTTACATCTTCTCAAATGCTACTTTCTTCTTCCCTCTCCATTGCCATCCAGTCTAATGTGACTGTCGAGTCACATTTGTGCCATCTTTTGTACTGTCTTGGTAGGATACTCTGTGTTTTTTCTGTGTTCTCCAGGCTGGTCTTTGAACACCTAGGATCAAGTAATCTTCCTACCTCTGCTTTCTGCAGAGCTGGGACTGCAGATCCATGCCATACCTTTTTGTGCATGTGTGTAGTGCTGGGGACTGTCACCCAGGGCCTCTTCCTTGCTAACCACACGGGTTGGTGTATGTGCAGTTCATGTGTTTCTTTGGGCCACGTGTGGAGGCAGAGGTCTAAGTCAGGTCCTTCCTTGATGGTTATCTTACTTTTTACATTTGTGTTTATATAGTGTATGTGTCTGCGGGCACAGTGTGTGCACACCATAATGCTTGGAGGTCAGAGGTCAGCCTGTGTTAGTTGGCTCTTTTCATCTACCAGGAAGTTCCAGTGACCCAGCTTTGGTGGCAAGCCCTTGGCCAGCTGAGTCATGCCGAGAGACCTTTTTTTTCCACCCTATTTTTGAGACAAGGTATTGTACCTGGAACTAATGAATTTTGATAGGCTAGCTGGTCAGTGGTTCTGGGGGTCCACCCTGTCTCAGCCTTCCCTGGGGTGGGGCTGTGGCACTAGTTTTTACAGGGCTGTAGGGATCCTTATGCATCTGCAGCAATCACTTTACCAACTGAGACTTTTTTCTTTTAATTTTTCTTCTATTTCCTGGCTACACAACAACCACCACCACCTCAACAAAACAAAACAAAACAAAAACCCAAAAAATAAAAAAAACACCGACCTTTACTTTGTGTATGTGTGCACGTGGAAGTCAGAGGACATTTGCCACAGTTGCTTTTTCACCTGAGGATTAAACTCAGGTCCTGAGAACTGGCTGTCTTGCTGGTCCTCTTGTTTTGGAGACAAGTTCTCTGTCTCCAAAGCTCTAATTTCCTGGGACTCAATATGTAGATGGGGCTGGCTTTGAAGTCACATCGGCCTCCCAAGTGCTGGGATTGACATCATGCTACATAGCAAGGTTGAGGCCAGGTTGGGTTATAATGAGACACAGTCTCAAAAAAAAAACTTAGGGCTTAAGACATGGCCCAGCAGCTGAGACTGCAGAAGGAATGCAGAGGACCTGAGTCTGGGTCCCAGCACCCGTGCCGTTAGAGCACACCTGCCGGTATGTCCAGTCCCGAGCTGACCTGCCACTGCTGCTTCTGAGGGCACTGTACTCCGTGTGCATACACCCACAGGTATACACATAATGAAGACGGCTTCAAAAAGGAAGCCATCAATAGGAGCCAGCAAAGCTGTGGTGGGGTTACAGGCGCTCCACCAAGCCAAGTGGTCGCAGTTCTGGGCACGGGACCCCGGGCAAAACAAGCACCCTATGAGCTGAGACTCCCCCAGCCCCATCAGCTTTCTTACAGTGTGAGCTGAGGAAAGATTCTGTTTGTTGTCACCTGCTGAATGAATAAAATTGATGAATGTGTTTTAAAATACCCTCAGGAAAAGAATAATAGAATAGTCTGAATGAGATATTTTTTTCCACTACTCATGACTTATATTTTTATCATTTAACATTGAATATATTATTGAGTCTCCAGTTTCTCTTAGTTCAAAACTTTTCCTGATGCCTCAGCAGTCTCCCATCAGTACTAGTACCACTGCCGGTGATTGGATGTTCTTCGTGAGCTCATCCGTCACAGGGAGAATACTACTGGCCCTGCATCGGGACCAGAGGTTATCAGATTTGAGTTGCTTTTGTCCTATTGCTTTCATTTCATTTTTCCTTTTTCTTGCACAGGGGATCACCCACGGCAAGATAGCATGGATTTTAGTAACGAATGGGGAGACCCTTCCAACTGTCGGTGTGGGGACAGACTGAAGCCACTGGAGCGGAGAGCTGCCCGCCAGCACCAGCGATGTCTAGCACATTCTCTGGTTGGGACGCCCAATTATATTGCACCTGAAGTGCTACTACGAACAGGTAAAGACGTTGTTTTTTTTTCCACCAGTATTTCAGTAGTATTTTAAATCAGTCAACCTTACTCTAGAATATACTCTATTTCTTTCAGGTTTAAGATATAAGTGCTGATTTTACATTCTAAATTGTTGATGTAATGCTAATGTCTGTATTTTGAGCATTTTAAAAAGTATTCTTGTGAATAACTATAATTTTGGTACCTTTAGGATATACACAGCTGTGTGACTGGTGGAGTGTTGGTGTTATTCTTTTTGAAATGTTGGTGGGACAACCGCCTTTCTTGGCACAAACACCATTAGAAACACAAATGAAGGTAAGGTGTAGGACCCGCAGGAAGTCATTAGTCCTTATACTACAAGTCTTTAATGTGCTCTAGTGCATGTGTGTCTTCTCTGAAACACTCCGACAGAAGGATTTCACAGTCATTCAGATACTTTTTTATTTTGAGACAGGTCTCAAGTGTGTTCCTGTGAGTGACCCTGAATTCACCATATAGACCAGTTGGCTTCATGCTCATAGAGGCCTGCCTCTGTCTCCAGATTTTTAATGTTTACATATACACACTGACATTTCTTAGGGGTAGGTCCCATGTTTAAACACCAAATCTTTGTATATGTTAACCAGCCTGATGGTAATTTTATATTGTAGTTTTAGTGTACCTTTATTTCTTTATGGTTGTTTTGATTTTTCGGAGTGGCAGGATTCAAGCCCAGGACCTTGGGTCTGCCAGACCTCCGCTCTACCATTGAGTTGTAGCCCAGATCCTGTGACTTCTCTGTGAACGTAATCAACATAGCTCAGGTATAGAGCTCTCTACTTATGATATCATATCAACATTAAGAATTTCTATCTTTTTTAAAATGTTTTATTTTATTTATATAATAAACTGTACACTGTAGCTTTCTTCAGACATACTAGAAGAAGGCATCAGATCGCATTACAAATGGTTGTGAGCCACCATGTGGTCGCTGGAATTGAACTCAGAACCTCTGAGCACTCATTGCTCTTAACTGCTGAGCCATCTTTCCAGCTCCTGAATTTTTATGTTCTAAACTATTTCAGATTTTGAAGTTTTTGGATTGAGGATATTGAACCTGTATAAGCCTAGCATGGCTGTGCACACTTTAATCCAGGGCTTGGTAGACAGAGGATGATCTCCTGAGTACCAGGACAGCCTGGTTCACTTAGCAAGTTGCAGAACAGCCAAGGCTACTAGATCCTGTCCCAAAAAATCAAACAAATGGCTGGGCAGCAGTAGCACAGGCCTTTAATCCCAGCACTCTGGAAGCAGAGGCAGGAGGATCTCTGAGTTAGTGGCCAGCCTGGTCTACATAGCCAGTCCCAGACAGCCAGGGATATTATACACAGAAACCCTGTCTCAAAATATAAAACAATAAAATCAAACAAAACACCTTACTGGTGAATCATCTCATGAGGAGAGGATAGAAGAAAGTATATTTTTATCAGTGATTTATTATTAAAGGTAAAGTACCATGCAAATTATTTAGAAAAACCAGGTAGTCCAGTAAGACATTTGGTATAAAACTTGGGAAATTGTTGTTTCATCTTTTCCTAATTTTTAAAACTCTTCTCTCAAGGTTATCAACTGGCAGACTTCTCTTCACATCCCTCCCCAAGCTAAGCTGAGTCCTGAAGCCTCTGACCTCATTATCAAACTTTGCCGAGGACCAGAAGACCGCCTGGGCAAGAACGGTGCTGACGAAATCAAGGCCCATCCGTTTTTTAAGACCATTGATTTCTCTAGCGATCTGAGACAGCAGTCTGCTTCATACATCCCTAAAATCACACACCCGACAGACACGTCCAATTTCGACCCTGTTGATCCCGATAAGCTGTGGAGCGACGGCGATGAGGAAGAAGGCGTCGGTGACACTCTGAACGGGTGGTATAGGAACGGGAAGCACCCCGAGCACGCGTTCTATGAGTTTACCTTCCGCAGGTTTTTTGATGACAATGGCTACCCATATAATTACCCAAAGCCGATTGAGTATGAATACATTAATTCACAGGGCTCAGAGCACCCGTCTGATGACGACGATCAACACACAGGCTCAGATGTAAACAACCGTGATCTAGTGTATGTCTGATAAACTAGGAGGAGTTGTAAGAATTGGCAAAAGGCCTGAAATGCAGGGTTTTCTGAGGTTCTGAGAAGATTATGCAAATGTGACAGAGTTTGTGTGCTCTGTGTACAATATTTTATTTTCCTAAGTTATAGGAAATTGTTTTAAAATGTTAATTTATTCCACCCTTTTAATTCAGTAATTTAGAATAAATTGTTATAAGGAAAGTAAATTATGAACTGAGTATTATAGTCAATTCTTGGTACTTAAAGTACTTAAAAAATAGTGCTCTGTTTAAAAAGAAAAGCCTGGTATCTTTTGTATATATGCTAAATAATTTTAAAATTCAAGAGTTTTTGAAGATTTTTGAAAGACAGTTTTATTTTGCTTTAACCAAATATGAAACATACCCATCCCCCTGTAACTTTGGTTTTAGTTCACAGTAAGCTAAGGAAATCACGCCATCGTTTTAGAAAGTGTTCTTAGAGTAATTTTAATCTTGAAGTCGAGTCCTGGAATCACAAACACAGAGCGAAAACAATATGTTCATTAGAAATAATGCAGCTTACCACAGAAATCTGTAACCTAGCATTTTTCTTCCAAATACCGCTTTAGAAGAAGCCTGAGCACTACTAGTTTTGTTCCCATATTGGTATTAATGCTGCTTCCAGTTTTTGTTTTGTTTTATTGGAATTTTTGTTCTGTTTTTTGGGGGGGGGGGTGTTTTTTGGGTTTTGTTTTTGTTTGGAGGGTTTCTTTCTCTCTCTCTCTCTCTCTCTCTCTCTCTCTCTTTTTTTTTTTTTTTTTTTTTTTTGGTTTTGAGACAGGGTTTCTCTGTAGCCCTAGCTGTCCTGGAACTCACTCTGTAGACCAGGTTGGCCGCAGATTCACAGAGATCCACCTGACTCTGCCTCCCGAGTGCTGGGATTAAAAGCGTGCGCCACCACCACCCAGCTGTTCCCAGTTTTAAAAGGGAACAAAGTTGCCATAAATTTCAAACTGAAAACTAAGGTCTGTAATATTTTTATCTTAAGATTAGAAGAAAAATTTCCATCTCCTAAGCAAAGAAATTATTTTCAGTTTGTAAAATTTTTATTAGAATTTACATGTATGTACTCACTAAAAAAGTACATTTTCAAGGGGCTGGGGACATGGCTCAGTGGTAGAGCACTTGCCTAATGTACACAGAGCCCTGGGTTCAGTCTCTAGCCCCCGCCACATAAAGGCACCTTTGTTGTACAGTGACCAATGTTGATTGTGTCATCGATGCTATAGATTTCCTCTTTCAGAACAGTGCTACAATACAAATTGTTGGCAAAGGAAATGTAACTATTTGGCACTATTATACCTAAGAGTAGAATAATTGGTTAATTATTAATTATTAATAACTCTTAATTGGGGTGACCATTCCTAATTAGATATATAGTTTAGAAAGTGAGGACTTGCTAAGTTATTTAAGGTTAATGTCCTATTTATATAATGCTTAGGTTCTAAGGAAGCTGTGAATTCATAACACAGTGCAGAGTACATGGTTTGGGAAGAAAAAGAAGGCTGTAGCCTGACTTTAGTAAAGTTTGTGTATTATTTCATTTTTTCAAGGTTTATTGACATGAATTGCTTTATGAGACTTAATGTTTGTGGATAGGAATGATATTTACCTATCTAGTTTTCTTATAAAAGATAATTTGTTTAAAACTATATGTATAGTAAAATTAAAGGTAAAGCTATTTGGTTGAATTGGGGAGACAGGAAAACATTAGCTTACACTTTCTTGTTGAGCCTGGAACCTGGCACACGTACAAGTGGCCTTCAGACTACAGGTTCTTTTGAGATAAAGACCATGTGAACTCAGGCCCTACTGGAGAAAGTTTGTGCATCAACACATACACTAAAAAGTGTTGAATGCACTCTCAATAGACCCTGGGTGTGATAAAAACTTCCCAGACAACAGGTAAAGACCTATGTCCTGTGAGTAAATTGCTATATCAAAGTAAAAACTTCCTTTTAATTTATTGCACAGTGCTCACGTGAGCGCATTTATAAAGCAATGATCTGCTATTGGAGTGACCCTGTGAAGGCCGGCACAACACACACGTCTTAAAACACTATTTTGATGGCACTGAAATGTCTTATGTTTCTGAGGATTCCTAATGAGAACTGTAAGAGAATGTGCTATCACCAAACAGTCTTTACAATGTGGCGCATTTGAATAGTCTGTAAAACCCTATGCAAAACATGGATTCAGGAATGTTGGAGTCGGTCCCCAGGTCTGTGACACAGCCCTCTTATTCTTTGGGCTCTTCACTCAGACCAGCAGTTTTCATTTCGTGGTTTTACACCTGGATTATGTTGCAATACAGGAGAAAACCAGCTTTGTCATGTTCACACTGCAGGACCGCTAAGGTGCTGCCTCCTCCCCACAGCATATTTCCTCAGAACGTAACCACCACAGATGATAAGTCCTTCTATGCTTCCCTCTGACAGTCTGCACGTCTGGCGTTTGTCTGGGGCAGCATACAAGGGCTTGGTATCTGCGCCTTTAGTACTTTGGATGCCCATGTTGGCCACTTTACCCCCTGACTACACCCAGGTCTCCCAACAAAGGAGCTGCTACTCTCTGAGCAAACAATGAGAACAGCATAAAAAACGCAGACACTTAACTGAAAGGGCGACGCCGACGACGACGCTCTCCCGCTCCTAAGCCTGCCGCCCCGTGCTCGCCCCTCTAATGTGTATCAGTGGTATTTATGAAATGTGTTCTATAGTTATGTATGTGTACATACTGTTGTGTATCGTTCCGTGATGTCCTGAGGCTGGCCCTGTTGCTTGTCTGTCCCACCTTCCTATTTGTAATAGAAACTATAGAATGTATGACTAAGAAGTCACTTTGAGATTGACTTTTTTAAAAAGTTATTTACCTTCTGCTGTTGAGAAGTGCAAAACTGTGAGTGAAAATGTTTTATTCTGGTTTAATAATATGTTAGAAATTAGAAACCCAGTGGGAGGAGTTTTTAGATATGCTGCTGCTGTTACCCAAGGTACATTAGAAATTTTTCTTTAATAAAAAAAAAAATCCCTTTGATATTTAAAGTAAAACAGTGTGTTTTTTAATCTAAAAATGTAATTTGGGTCAACATATTGGTATATTTGTAAAGTGCCTCCGTACATTCCTTTGTGGAGGGCACTGCCCAGTTTACTTTTATATTATGTATATAAGTATTTTGTATTGAAATGGAATCAACGGCAACTCTACCATTTTATAGAACAGTGCTTTGCTAGAAAAAAAATTACAGCTTTGCAATATAACAACTGTTTTGGATATTTCTGAATGTAATAGGACAAATGATCAGTCTGTTTTTAATGAATCTATTTGTACTTTTCCCAATCATTTCCTCTAGTGTAATATTTGCTGGGATAATAAAAAAAAAAGCAAACTTCAAATTTTTCAATTTTGACTGGAAAGCTGACTTATGTTCCTTTTTTATTATGCTTTATTGGGAGGCATGCATGCACACATGGGGGACACAGGACAAGTTTCAGGGGTCATTTCTGTCCTTTTGACCATGCAGTGCTGTGATCAAATTTGTGTCTTCAAGTTTGGGGGCAAGAGCTCTTACCCACTGAGCAATCTTAGCAGCCCGCTTTTCTCTCTCTCTTTCTTTCTTTCTTTCTTTCTTTCTTTCTTTCTTTCTTTCTTTCTTTCTTTCTTTCTTTCTTTCTTTCTTTCCTTCTTTCTTTCTTTCTTTCCTTCCTTTTTTCTTTCTTTCTTTCCTTCTTTCTTTCTTTCTTTCCTTCCTTTTTTCTTTCTTTCTTTCTTTCTTTCTTTCCTTCCTTCTTTCTTTCTTTCTTTCCTTCCTTTTTTCTTTCTTTCTTTCCTTCCTTCCTTCCTTCTTTCTTTCTTTCTTTCTTTCTTTCTTTCTTTCTTTCCTTCCTTCCTTCCTTCCTTCCTTCCTTCCTTCCTTCTTTCTTTCTTTCTTTCTTTCTTTCTTTCTCTTTTCTCCCGTATTTTTCCAACTTCCTTTCACAACATGTGTTGTGTGTGTAGCACATGCATGCGCTACAGCACACATGAAGAGATCAGAGGCCCTGTGGGATTCAGCCCCTCCTTCAGTCACATGTTTCTTCAGGGGTGAATCCTGGTATCAGGCTTTGAGGCAAGTGCTTTCACCTGCTGAGCCATTTACCATCCCAGTTTATAACTTTTTTTTTTTTTACTTTTATGTAATTTCTTAGTTTTTAAAATCAAAATAGATTGATACCATTTCTCCCTCTCCCTCCCCTAACTCTCTAATGCCGCCCCCCCCACTTCCTCAAATCCATGGCCTCTTTGTGTGTGTGTCTGTGTTTATTCCTAAATACACAAATACAACCATTCCGCCCAGAGGATGTTACCTATATGAATATGGTTTCAGGACTGACCATATTTTGAATAACCTTTTGGTGAGCTTTCCCTAGGAAGCCTTCCTCCCACTTGCAGCATTTGCTTAGTTGCCTAGAGCCCTCTGTCTGGGTTTGGGCCTCTGTTAGCATGTCTGCTGCTGTCACCTTTGGACCAGCCTAAGTTTCTTTCTTTTGGAAAATATATGATTAAAGTATGACCGACGATACTACAGTTATGTAGTTAGGACAAATTTGATTATAGCAGAATGTACTGGCCATTTTTATTTTCTGTAGCAGAGGAAAGTCAGTATTGAAAATTAAAGGGTTTTTTATATTGCAGTTTTATATATTTAAGAATATGTGCATGTGCTCTGAGGGGCTCTTGAGGAGCCTTGAAAGGCTGTTTTGTCCCCTAGAGCTGCAGTAACTGCTTTTTGAGCTGCCTCATGTGGGTTTCATAGCTTCAGTCCTCTGAAAGAGCAGCATGTGCTTTTAACCTCTGACTCAGTTTCCAGCCTTGTAATTCCATTTTTGGTTTTTGGAGACAAGTTTGCATGCATGCATCTCAGGCTTGTTAAACCTTATGCAGCAAAGATAGGCCTTGAACTTTTGATCCTCTTTTTTGTACCTACTGAGTGCTAGATTACAGGTGTTTGCAATCTCATCTAGGTCCTAAAACATTTTCCTAATTAAACTCTACATTTAATATTTTAAAATACTTTACTGTGTGTGTGTGTGTGTGTGTGTGTGTGTGTGTGTGTGTGTGTGTGTGTGTGTGTAGCCTTGCCTAGCTGTTCTGGAACTTACTCTGTAAATCAGGCTGTTCTGTAGATCAAGCTGGCCCTGAATATAAATGTGAAAGCCATGTTTCCCTTTATCACAGGAAATGCTAATCAGATTCTTAAATGTGTTCTCAAGTATTAACATTACAGCTGGTTTGTCCCCTACTTATCCCTTCATCCATTTGCATTAGACCTCCATGAGGCCAAATTAATCTTAGTGGCCTAAATGCAATGTTCCTGATTTGTTTTACTGCTCTGAGGGCCCATGTCTGTAGTGCTTCACATTGTTAAGATACTTTCCCATGGGCTGGAGGATGGCTCAGCGGGTAAGAGCACTGACTGCTCTTCCAGAGGTCCTGAGTTCAAATCCCAGCAACCACATGGTGGCTCACAGCCATCTGTAACGAGATCTGACGCCCTCTTCTGGTGTGTCTGAAGACAGCTACAGTGTACTCATATAAATAAAATAAATCTTTAAAAAAAAAAGATACTTTCCCATGGTGACACTCTCCCTTCCCCTGTCTGCTTATATCCGAAAGGGTGAGAGAAGTTGCCAGAAATGTTTAAGGCATGAATGGCTACCAGCCCTTGTAGCCAGTGTTTCATCATCCACCCAGATACCTGACGCATCTTCCTGGATTCATAATCTGGGTGTAACTAGGTTGTTCCTACTAGGGAGGGGTTCAGTTTGCTCAGCAGGGGGGAAATAGATTGTGAATGGAGCTGGTTAGTAGTTCAAGAGAACACAGATTACTAGGGATTAAGGAGTTTATTGGAGTTATGACAAGGACAGACAGACAGGTGGAAAAAGCACAGCACCGGAGTCCAAGAACAGTTTAGACCCCAGTGCTTCAGACAGCACAATGTGGTCTCTGAAGAGAAAGGAGCCTCTCTTATATGTGTTGAGGGTTGAGAGAGAAGATCCTAGCAAGAGCTCCAAGTCAGGATCTGGTTCTCAGGTAGGAGTCAGGGAAGAGGCTGCTAGCACTGGATGAAACAGTTTTGATGTGGATTTCGGTGACAAATCTGCTAGCCCTGTGTTTACTGACAAGTGACCCAGCAGGGTGTCTGGCAGGATCCCTGAGAGGAGTCCTGGCCTGGCCTCTAAAATGACATGCTTAACTCACGAATAACTCAATCTCAGGCTGAGTCACCACAGAGGCTCTTGTTACCAGCATCTGTTCTGCACTCCTCATTTACAGACAGCCCCAGCTGCCTCACTACAAGGCTCTGAGTTTACATGGTTTTGTGACATGTGACTATCACCATCAGTAGGACAGGAGGAGATTTTTCACAGTAAGTTTGAAATTCCTTGCTCTCTACTTTCTGTGGCCTTCTTCCCACAGGATGGAGCGTGGACATAGAAGGGAGCTTATTTTGTCTTAGTGAGGGGTTCTATTCTTACACAATCATGACCAAGAAGCAAGTTGGGGAGGAAAGGGTTTATTCAGCTTACCAAAGGAAGTCAGGACTGGAACTCAAGCAGGTCAGGAAGCAGGAGCTGATGCAGAGGCCATGGAGGGATGTTCCTTACTGGCTTGCTTCCCCTGACTTGCTCAACTTGCTTTCTTTATAGATCCCAAGACTACCAGCCAAGGGATGGCCCCACCCACAAGGGGCCCTCCCCTCTTGATCACTAATTGAGAAAATGCCCCACAGCTGGATCTCAAGGAGGCACTTCCCCAACTGAAGCTCCTTTCTCTGTGATAACTCCAGCCTGTGCCAAGTTGACACACAAAACCATACATAGTACAGCCATAAAAACCAGGAAATCACTAAGAACTAGAACAAAATGAACAGAAGAACCAAAATGGTGTGCGATAGTGTTATCTACTGGGAGCTGATCAACTACAATATGAGAGACAAAAATATAAATTCCAGCCACCAAATCCACACCATAGCTTAAAAAGACCATAATATGTATAGTCTGTTTTGCAGAACTATTTAATAAGGTCATTTTTGTACTCTGGATTTCATCATAAATTATTTTTATCTTTTATAATTTCCCCTAATTCATATCTTCTTCCTCATTGTTACTAAGTTGGCTGAGACCCTTGTCTTAACTGTTGCTGTAAAGGAACACCGTGACCAAGACAACTTATAGAAAATAACATTTAATTGGAGCTTGCTTACGGTTCCAGAGGGTTAGCCCGTGCCCCCGTGGAAGGGAGCATGGCAGCGGGCAAGTAGGCCTGGTGCTGGATTAGTAGCTAAGAGCTTACACCGATCACAGGCAGGGGGCTCCGCAGAGGGAGATACTTAGCCTGGCATGGGCTTTTTGAACCTCAAAGTTCACCTCTAAAGACGTATCTCCTCAAACAAGGCTTCACCTAATCCTTCCCAAACAGGCCACCAACTGGGAACCACACATTAAATATATGAGCCTATGGGGGCCACCCTCATTCAAACCACCAGAGGCCACATCAGCTTCTTGTTACCTTTCGAAAGATAGCATCTCATGGTTGGGCCCAGGCTGGGCGCAAGCTTGTGACAGTGCTGGGGCAGCACTGAGGTTGGGCACATGTCACTGCCTCCCAGCCAGCCCTGAGTCGCTGGGTTCTGCCTCAAAGGAGTCTGATGTCACTCCAGCTCTTCCCGTTCGTTACCTGATCTATCGCCCACACGACCTACGGAAGACATTACTGCAGATCTTGCCTCTAGTGTCACGCATCAGCTCCAAATGGATATGTGCTATTACATATGAGAGTTAACAAACTCCATGGGGAAAAAAACCTCCTTGAAGATACTGGACAGAAACAAGTCCAGGAGATTCTGGAGGCCAGGGGCCACTTAGAAGAAGAAATGAATGGCACATGATGAGTGCCCATCCAGATGACATCTCGACCTGTTGTCAGAACTCTTGTCTAAAGGATGTCTCATGCTGAACCATGTCTTGGGGACCTGTGAGAAGGGCTCCAGGAAAAAAAAAAAAGGCAGAGGGCCTTTTACCTTGGGTACGTTTTGTTCCCTGGGTTGTTCTAGGACATGGCCATTTTTTTTGCCTCCTGTGACAAATGTTTACATTCAATTTATAAGACAAGTTTATTGTTAGATGTCAGATCATAGCTATAGAACCCAACTCTTTCCCAGATACAAACTATAGTACATGCCAGGCAATTGTGTTTAAATCAATGTTTCCTCAGAACTTTCTGGGCAAGGGCTGCTCTATTAATATTTAATGTGTGCTTATTGACATTTATTTACATATTTTTTTCTGATCATGTATATCTGAACTCAGCCTTTCTTGGATTTTTGTTTTCCTTGTTATATTTGTATATAAATGTACACTGAAACTGAAGTAAGGTTTTTACAGCACTGGACTGGACCTCCCCAGGCCCTTGAAAGTTGACAGCCTGTAAAAGCTTGTTTGTTTGTTTTGAGACAGTCATTCTATTTGGCCTATGCTGGCCTAAACTCAATTCTCCTGCCTCCACCACAAAAGTTCTAGGAATACAAGCATGTACCATCACACCTGACTTCTGGCTGAATCTTGAAGCTCATGTGCTGGGAGAACCCAGATATCCTGTTCAAGGACAAAAGAAGATGCCAGAAAATGGCATGTGCACCTGTAATCCCAGCACATGGGAAGCAGACACAGGTGGATCTCTGCGAGTTCGAGGCCAACCTGGTCTACAAACAGAGTTCCAAGGACAGCCAAGGGCTACACAGAGACATCCTGTCTCCAGAAAACACAAAATGAAAAGAACAGCAAAAATAAACTGTCAGTTAGGGTGCTGCCCAGGACAGGACAGGACAGGACAGGCATGGTCATGCCAAGTCACTTTCTTGTTCTATCAAAGAAAAACACGTGAGTCTAGAATCTCTGTAACATAATATTTCCAATTCCTAGAATAAAACTTGACATTACTTGGTAAAGAAATATAAAGTATGGGGACTGGAGAGATGGCTCAGTGGTTAAGAGCACTGACTGCTCTTCCAAAGGTCCTGAGTTCAAATTCCAGCAACCACACGGTGGCTCACAACCATCTGTAATGAGACCTGATGCCCTCTTCTGGTGTGTCTGAAGACAGCTACAGTGTACTTACATATAATAATAACTTAATCTTATTTGGAGCGAGTGGGGCCAACCAGAAAGAGCAGAGGTCCTGAATTCAAAATTCCCAGAAACCACATGATGGCTCACAACCATCAGTACAGCTACAGTGTGCTCGTATATGTAAAATAAATAAATCTTTTTTTAAAAAAAGAAATGTAAAGTATGACTTCCTTAGGGGAAACAATCATGGATACGTAGAATTGGCGGGCAATGAAACTATGCTTGTAACTGCTATACAAGGATTTTTAAAAATTTGTCCTTTTTTTAAAATTTTTTAAAAAATTTTATTCGATATATTTTTTATTTACATTTCAAATGATTTCCCCTTTTCTGGTCCCCCACTCCCCGAAAGTCACATAAAATTTGTCCTTTCTTATGCAACTATCATGCAAAGGAGATATAAAACAAAATCTAAGTATTTATTAAACATTGATATACCTCTCTTCTCAGTAGAATAAAGTGCATAAAACTGAAGAAATGAACCAGCTCTTGGGAGGCAGAGGCAGGAGGATCTCTGTGAGTTTGAGGCTAGCCTGGTCTATAAAGTGAATTCCAGATCAGCAAGGGCTACATAGTGAGACCCTGGTTTGTTTGTTTGTTTGTTTTAAAAATTTAAAGGAAACTTCAGTCATAAATTTACCAAATTTAGTGGAAATAATATAAGTAACTCAAGCTGGGGATGGTGGTATGCACCTGTACCTATTACAGCTCAGAGGCTGCTGCAAGAGGATTACACGGAAGGTGATAGGGTTAGATGGATGGATGGATAGATAGATAGATAGACGGACAGACAGAGAGGGGGATAGATGAATGGATAGAATATATTTAACAACTTAGAAAGCCAGATGGTGAAAAAGAAGTTGACTACATCTAAAGAGGTTTGGCAGCCCTAGAAATAAGCCTGTCTGATATTCCAGGAGAAAAATCCTAAAGCAGACAAAGGAAAACAATACATTATATTACAAAGCGAATGTCCACTGGCTTCTAAAAATCTACACAGCAAAGCCAGAAGACAGTGGAATGATTCTGTGTGGTATAGTCTAAGATTCAGTGAAATCCACAGCTTAGATTCACTCACGTTAACAACTCTGGGGCAGTCGCGTGGCTCAGAGGGTAAAGGCACTTGCTGCTCAGCTGAACTCACATGCAAGTCCCTTCCCCACAACACACAGCAAACAAGTGGGAGAATTTTAATAAAAAGCAGACTACTGTGTGTTCTGAGAGATGGCTCAAATTCTTTAAAAACATAAAGTTGATAGCTGAGTAAATTAATGAGCTGTCCCTGAAAGCCTGTTTTAGTTTCTAATGAGCTAGGACACGTATCTCTAATTTTTAAGAATGATTTTGTTCAGGGAATGCAGAGGTGGCTCAGTGGTTAAGAGCATGTGCTGCTCTTACAGAGAACACAGGTTCGGTTTCCAGCACCCACATAGGGGCTCCCCACCATCTATAATTCCAGTTTTGAGGGTTTAGGGACCCTTTTCTGGTCTCTACAGGCCCCAGGCATATATTTAATGCACATATACACATGCAAGCAATACATACATACATACATACGTACGTACGTACGTACGTACGTACGTACGTACGTACATACATATAAAAATAAAAACCTTGAAAAGATTATGGTATCCCCATGTATACATTGATTTTTATTTATTATGATTTTAATCATTCTACAACTTTCTAATTGGCGCCTACAATGTGCTAGGCATGATAACTAATGTAATTTTACTGGAGCAAGAGACAGAAAACAAACATTGTCAGGAATTGGTCCTTTATGATCATTCTCCTTCCGTGTACGTCCAGAGGTCACACCTCTCTCAGAAGCACTCTGTCTTCCCTTTCCTCCAAGCTCTACTTTTAGCTGCAAAACGTATCCTCCTCCTGCTACACAATCTATACCTTCATCTGAAGGCTTTCCACCTTTCCTTTGCTTAGTTAATAAAGTTGAACTCTTTGGCAAGCACCTTTCTACCTCTTTCCCTGTAGCTTCTCGGGTCACATGAGTCTGCCTGACAGCCTCATTTTCGAAGCCCCACTTGAGACGCCCTTGTTTGAGGGATGCCCAGTGAAGCAGCCATGACTTATGAGCAGGTGGCTCCTACACATTCTCTCCAGAGGACTGCACAGTTGTACATGGCAGACCCTTTGAGGTTAGACTGACACATGATTTTCGAGGGTAACGAATGTGAGGGCAACTGACATGGATCTTATTCAGACAGAGGCTATGCAATTCTTCTATCCTTGCTGCCTTCCTTCTTTTCCTTCCTTCATTCCTTTCTTCCTGCCTTTCCTCCTTCTTCACCTCCACGTCTTTCCTTTTCCTGTCTTCTCCTTCCTTCCTTCTTTCTCCTCTTCCTACTCATTCCTTTTCCTTCTCTTTCTCCTCCTTTGAGAGAGGGTATCTCTAGGTAACTCTGGCTGTCCTAGAACTTGTTATATAGACCAGGATGGCTCAAACTCATAGGGATCCTCCTGTCTCTGCCTCCTGAGAGTGCTGGGATTAAAGGTGTGTGTCACCACAGCTCTAGCCCCAGTCCTTGTCTGAGCCTCTGTTACTGTGCTAAAACACCACAACCAAAACAAAGGTGGAGAGGAAAGGGTTGAGTTTACGCTTCCACATGATAGTCCATCACTGAAGGAAGTCAGGACAGGAACTCACACAGGGCAGGAAGCTGGAGGCAGGAGCTGATGCAGAAGCCATGGAGGGGTGCTGCTTACTGGCCTGCTCCTCAGGGATTGTTCAACCTGCTTTTCCATAGAGCCCAGGGATGGCCCTACCAACAATGGCCTTGGTCTTCTCATATTAATTACTAATTAGGAAAATGTCCTACACCTGGATCTTATGGAGGCATTTTCTCAGTTGAGGCTCCCGCCTTTCAGATGACTCTAGCTTGTGTCAAGTTGACATAAAACTAGACAGGACCCTGTATTTTTTTTAAATTTTATTTATTTATTATATGTAAGTACACTGTAGTTGTCTTCAGACACTCCAGAACAGGGAGTCAGATCTCATTACAGATGGTTGTGAGCCACTATGTGGGTGCAGGGATTTGAACTCAGGACCTTTGGGAGAGCAGTCAGTGCTCTTAACCCCTGAGCCATCTCTCCAGCCCCAGGACCCTGTATTTTTTACCTTTATGGGTTCTAGTGATTGCATGCATCCAGCTGTAAGTTGGTGATCTGGAAGGGGATGGAAAAGCTGAGGCATAGTTCAGGATAGAACTGGCCTCAGCACTGCAAAGGTGAAAAAGCAAAGTAGGTAAGCAGAAAATTGTGTGATCACACTTGGGAAACTGAGGCAGGAGGATCACCCTAGAGTTTGAGGTTAACATGGGTTATTTATCATGATTCTATCTTTAAAAAAAAAGAAGTTTGAAATCTCTGTGATTTAAGGGTAACTATAAATTTTTTGTTGTTGTTGTTTTTGAGACGGGGTTTCTCTGTGTAGCCCTGGCTGTCCTGGAACTCACTCTGTAGACCAGGCTAGAACTCAGAAATCTGCCTGCCTCCCAAGTGTTGGGATTAAAAGCGTGCACCACCACTGCCCGGCTTATAAGTGTTTTTTTTTTTGTATAAGTAAATAAATATAAGTAGTCACTGTGTCTTAAGGTTTCCATTGTTGTGAAGAAACACCACGACTATGGCGATTCTTATAAAGGAGAACATTTAATTGGGGCTGGCTTACAGGTTCACAGGTTCAGTCTATTATCATCATGGAAGCACCCAGAGTTGTACATCTTGTTTCAAAGGCAAACAGGAGAAGACTGACTTCCAGGAAGCTAGGAGGAGGATCTCAAAGCCCACCCTCACAGACACACTTCCTCCAACAAGGCTACACCTCCTAACAGTGCCAAACACTCCCTGAGCCAAACGTATTCAAATCACAACATGCTGTAAGCCACCTTTTGGAGGTTTGTCTTTCTATTTAAAACATCTTCATTGAAGCCAGGCCCAGAAGCCCATGGCTGTAATGGGGACTCTAAGGGCAGAGAAACTATATGAGTCTGAGGTCAACCTGGGGTATGTGATACGTTTCAGGCTATGCGAGGTTACAGAGTGAGACTTTGAGTCAAAACAACAACAACAACAAAAAACCACTGAGGTATAATTTATATAAACTCAAATTACAACATTTATTTCATGTAAAAATGTGGGAAAACATCTCCACTACCAGAACATCATCTCCAACTCCTAACTTCCACACCAGGCTACTAGTGATTACTGAGACTGCAGATTCATCCTGTAGGTTTTAGGATTTCCTGTATATTTAAGTATACCATATAATTCATTTTGCACCTTTGAGAAGCTTTTAAACTATAATCTGGCTTTATAAATTAATAGGCCTTTGCATTCATATAGATTATAAATCCACCTCTTGGCGTAATTGATCGATATCTCTCTAAGTGGCCTTTTTTATTCTTGCTGATGTACTGATTAGTTTTCTGTGCTCTGTAACACTAACGTTCATATCTACTAGAGCAGAAAATATATTTTCTATTTTGGGTGAAAAATGTAGAAGACTTTAAGCCCTGTAAAACAGTATTTCATATATGCAGTGGCTTGCCTGCATGCATGTATGGGTACCAGTTGGTGCCTTTTGCCTTGTGAAATCAGAAAAGGGTGATGGATCCTCTGGAATCGGAAAGGAAATCCCACCTGTAGCATGTGTTGAGAGTATTCGTGTTACAGAGGCACATAGGTCCCAGGCTACATATTCTTAAGTACCGAGTTCTAAAGCAAAATGTGTCATACATGAATTGCTTGAGCAGAGCAGCTTAGTGTAAGTCGACGCGAAGGCAAAAGTGAAGAATCCCTGAGAAGACCAACTGGTCCACCCAGTAGGTACTGAAGTAGGCGTGGTTTTGCCAAGCCCTTGCCGCGCCTACTTTCCTCCCCCACGCCTACTCCCATTCCCCAGCGGCCACGCGGAGTGCGCAGACGCACGCAGGGCTCGGCCACGCCCCTCCGCAGGTTCCGCCTGCGCGCGCACTCGGGTAGAGCCCTCACTTCCGGGGCGTGACCCCGCGGGTACGGGACAGACGGAGGGCCCTTTGAGAGGGGCTTCCCCGGTTTGATTTCAACTTGGCAGCGACCAGGAACTGCGGCGGGGAGCGTGCCCCGTTCCTGGGCTGCGCCAGGTGAGTGCTCGGGCTTCGGTGCTCCCTGTCCCGCCTCCGCGGCGCGCGATCCCAGAACGCGTTCGAAGCTTTCACGCCTCCACCCCGAAACTTCCGCGCTGTGAAATCCCAGAGCTTGGACGCTGGGATTCGGCTTCTTTTCGTACAGTTTGCTAGGTTGGAGTTGTACTGCTTTTTGGCGGATCACTTATTTCTGTTCTGTTTCTCCTTTGTATTTGCCTTTGTGTTTAGTTTTGGACTCATGGCTATTGTGTGAGTATACTGTAGCTGTCGGCGCGCGAGTGGAAGTCAGGGCTCGCTTCGCTCCTTCCACCTCTGCGAGAGTTGAGCTCGGGTAGCTGGGCATGCTCGGAGCCAGCTCGCCGGCGTTTGCTGCTTCGTGCTTGTTGTTTTTAAGGGTGATAATGTTGACTTTGTTCTTTCTCTCTCCGTCTGTCTTGTTTCTCTGTGTGGCCCTGGCTGTTCTGTATCTCGCTCTGTCGAGAAGGACTAGTCTCAGAGATTCGCTACCTTTACCTCCTAGCGCTGGGATTAAAGGTGTGCGCCACCACGTTTCTTAATTTGAGAGCCCAGTGTTCTCATGAAAGCTTTTGGCCTTTTTGATTTGGCGCGGTAGAGAAAATTTATTTGTTTCATTCGGTATGTGGGTGCAGTTGCATACAAATGTAGACTTGCAACTGTTGCCGGCCTTACCTTGCCCCCGCCCCTCTTCAGTGTGTCTTGTAGCCCAAACTGGACCTTAACTCCTGGTCCTTTCTTTTTTTTTTTTTATTTCTCTCTCTCTTTTTTTGTTTTGTTTTGTTTTTTTCGAGACAGGGTTTCTCTGTGTAGCCCTGGCTGTCCTGGAACTCACTCTGTAGACCAGGCTGGCCTCAAACTCAGAAATTCGCCTGCCTTTGCTTCCCAAGTGCTGGGATTAAAGGCGTGCGCCACCACGACCAGCTACTCCTGGTCCTTTTGCCTCTGCCTTGTACCGTATGTTGCCAGCCCTTTGTTTGTTTGTTTGTTTGTTTGTTTGTTTAGAGACAGTGCCCTTAGTAGACGAAAGTGGCTCTGAACTTTCGTCCGCTACCCTCAGTTCAAGCCTTTATTTAGTAATCAGTAGTACTTTTTATGTGATTAGCTCCCAACAGAACAGTGACGCCCATTTTTCTTGATGGTTCAGTGTATCCCAGTACAAGGCCGAGGCAAGAGGCGTTACTGGGATTGTTGGTACCACACTTCTCCCAGGTTCTCCGTGCAATAGCAGCATTTTAACCACCAAGCAATCTCTCAAGCTCCCTTGCGTTTTGTTTTGAAGAGTCATTTACTTTTGTTTATGAATACTTACCGCAGGTATGTATGTGCACTACATATGTGCCTGAAGAGGCCCGAAGTGGGCACTGAATCCTCTGGAACTGGAGTTACAGGTAGTTGTGAGAGCCGGGACTGGAACGCATGCCCTCAGCACAGGAACTGGAGAGCTGGCTCAGTATTTCAGAGCAGTTGGTTCTCTCCTTCCATCCTACCTGCCAAGCTGTTGCTTTTACCCTGGGTGTCAAGGGCCTTCACCTGCTAAGCCATCTTGCCAGCCTGGAGATACATTTATAGACGGATTGTTTAACTTTAATTTTTTATTTTTGTTTTTACTTCTTTTTAGTACTGTGGATCAAACACCGGGCCTCGCACATGCTAAGCTGTCACACACACAGAGTTACGTTCCCAGTCTATGCAGAGAAATAGTCAAAGTTTTTAGCCTTCCAGCATTGGAAATAAGGGTGAGTGTGTCTGTGTGTTTGTGTGTAAATAAAATCTGCAAAGGAGTCTGTATCTGATTTTCAAACAGAAACTAAAATTCTGATAAATATTAAGGATTAGAGAATCTTGTTGAATTTACTGTATTGTCACTCTCCCATTAAAATAAGGCAATAAATAAATAATAAAAATAAAGCCTACCAAAGCCTTTCCACAAAACTTAAAAACAATTTCAAAGTGTAATTTCTTTATTTTTGTCTTATCATAATTCCATAATTGCTACATAGTCACTACTATTTTCTTTTAAATATTTTTAACTCTTTGAAAATTTCATATATTTATACCATGTACGTTGATTGTATCCCTTCAACACCAAACAAGCCAGGTGTTTCTGTCTCCCCAACTTCAGATCCTATGTTGTTTTATTAATAAACCCCCATTGTTATTAATAAACCTTTGAGACCAGTTAGTGCTGTCTGTGTGCATGTGGGTGGTCAGCTGGCCAGCATCCATGGCCTCAAAGGACAGTGACTGTTCTTGTCAGCCATTGACCGCCAGTAACTAACTCCTCAAATTCCAGAGGTAAATTCCCTGAAATTGCTTGTTTGTCCCCTGCACATTTGAGGGTGCTTTTCCAGCCTGAGTTCAACTCCTGAAACCAGGAGAATATACTCCCCACAGTTGTTTGTTCTCTGACCTCCTCACATGCACTGTGCCACACACTTTTTGTTTTTTCTTAGAAAATTTATTGCTAGTATTCATTTTTTGTCTATATATTTGAAACAGGCTGGCATATAGTTCAGGCTGGCACTGTAGCCAGTAATAGCCTCTGCCTTCACTGCCTCAGTTGCTCATCTACTTGCGTCTTTTTATCTTCAAAGCAGTTCTTTTACAACCCGTTTTTCTGTAAATGTTTCTTGAGTGAGTGACCTGTGCATATTACAGTAAAAATGGCACTTCTCAGTGGAGTCCAGCCTTACATACCTTTAGAAATTAGACAGCTGTGGTGTCCTGTGCAGATGTGGACCAGCTGTGGTGTCCTGCGCAGATGTGGACCGGGGAGAGCCTCATACTGGTGGTTAGAGCTTAGTGCTCAAGCCTTGGATTCACGGCCTCTTCTGCAGCTCTTTAGCTGCTGGTTTCTCCAGTTGTCCGTGGGTGGGGGACTATTTTGTCTCTTTGCAGAGGAACTTGGTCAGATACTAAGATCACTTAAAACAGCTGAGACTTTTTTGTGTGTAATTAAATTTATACTTAAATTAAAATTTCCTGTTGTAGCTTGTTGGCCACAGTTGTAAACAAACCGAGCACGTTGGGTAGTATAAAGGAAGACTTGAGTAAGATGAAGCAGCAGATTGTCCTTCTAAGAACTAAGATTCTCAATCTTGAGGCAACTGGTGGGGTTTTTGTTGTTGTTGTTGTTGTTGTTGCTGCTTTTTGTGGGGTTGGGGTAGGGTTACATTAATCTTGAGCCAAGTACTGTTTACAGCTAATAGTAGTTAAGTGTCTATTAGCTTTTCCCCCTTTTATAGACACTTTCTCAAATTCTGCCAGATACTATACTAGATAAACCCAGTTTCTATTCTTTGCAGTGGAATTTGAGCAATGATAAGGGAAATTGAAGACTGTCAAAAATACAGATGTTAATATTTTGGCTTAGATACTGTTGGAATAATGGAAAATGATTTTTTTCCTAACTTTTCGTGAAATAAGAGTGCTTTGACAGTATAGCCATAAACAATTTGGAATTTGTTTTGTTTGTTTTCTTTTTTTTTTCTTTTTTTTTTTTCTTTTTCTTTTTTTTTTTTTGATAGCCAAGGGCTCTGCATGCCACCTGTTAATGCAGCCTTGGATTGATGTTGCATTATTTGTTAGAAAAAGATGAAGCTAGGCATGGAAGCTCACATCTGTAACCTGGCATTTGGGAGGCTGAGCAAGAGAGGCACTGTGGTTCCAGGCCAGCCAGAGCCAGCGTGGCACCCTCCACTTCCCTCTCTGGAGAAAAGAAGGAACCAGCTTTGGCTAGAAAGGAATTTTATATGACTAGGAGAAGAAATTCAAAACAGTATACCACTGAAGAAGGCTGGGAATAAGGTCTTTGGGCTTTGAGCCCAGACCTTCCCCACCCCCCACCCCCCCCCCCAAAAGTCAGACCTTCTGCCCTGCGCCATACAGAGCCACAGTACACTTCCACAGCTGGCCAGTTTCCTCTCTTTCAGTGCTACTGCCCAGACCAGGCATTGCTATAGGACAGAGACAGCTTAAGGTAGAAGTAATCGCACAAGGATCGAATGGGCCTGGAGAGATGGCGCAGTCTTTCAGGGGACCCAGGTTTGATCTCCAGCTCCCATGTAGCTGCGAGCATCTGCAATTTTGTTGTCGGGGGATCTGATGCCTCCCTCTGTCCTCTGTGGCCCTCATTGCACTAGGTGCGTGGACATTCAGGCAGAACATCCTAGTACATAAAATCTACCCTAGAATAACATCTCAACAAAAGAAGTAAGCTTGGCCGTCTCAGCAGGTTGGAACATGAGAGTTTGGGGATCAGAAGCAAGACCCAGGGAAGAGGGTTTGTGGTTAAGGCAACCTTCACGCAGTCACTCATTCAAAGGTATTCTGAGATCTGTGTGCCAAGCATGGTCCTGGATGCTAAGGGTACGGCCGTTAACAAATGAAAGCTATAGGTTCTGCTCTGGAGATTTTTTTTTTAGTTGCAACATGAGTGGTCACAAAGTTCTGGCACTCATTTCTCCTGGGATTTTTTTTTTTTTTTCCTTTTTCTTTTCGACTTCAGATGCTGATAAGGTGACTTTAGCTCAGGCCTAACCTGTATTGGGTTGTATTTATCAGTTACTGCATAGCTTAGTGCTAAAACACGGAGTGTGTGGCTTTGAGGCTGCCTACGATTCAGTCTTGCACAAAGCTGTAATGGCGTCATCCAGGGCCTCAGTCATCTCCAGCCATAACCAGGGGAGGATTCAAGCTCATGCATATTGTTAACAGGATTTAGCTGCTCATGGGTATTTGGTGTGAGAACCTTAGATCATCACTAATTGATGGCCTGAGACTGCCCTCATGTCTGTGTGGTGTGGGCCACTTACTTCACAGAGGAGCTTGCCACGTAATAGCTGGTTTTCCTTTGAGCAGATATAAAAGAGACAGTGAATAGGATAGAAGTCACAGTTTAATACCAGGAGGAAAATAGCGCCCCCCCAACCTTTTTGCCTGCTTACAAGTACAAATTCAAGGTATTATTAGTCCAGGCCTTAAGCTCAATACACAGCTGAGAATGGTTTTGAACTCTTATGTGCTAGGATTACACATCTGATTCTTTGATTCACCTTCCTTACCCTCTTTAGACTGGCACATTTAATATACTTAGATACGCATGTATATATTTTAAAGTAAGTGTTTATGTAGTATAAGTAATTATTACTTTAGTAAAATGGTATCCAAATTAGACATTGTTCTGTGTCTAAGATTTTGTTTCCCAACCCTCTATTTTTGATGATCTAATTCATGTTGCTGTTGATAAAGTTGTTCGTTGTTTCCATGTACTGTAGATGGACTTCTGGGGGCTTTCCTATGCCTATTGTCCTATTTAGCTGCTGAATAAAGACACAGTCCTTAAATTTATTAGAAGGCTTCAGGCGCTATAGCTGGGCAGATACTCACCTATTCTAACCTCTGTCACCACGTGGCCCCGTCTGAGTCTTGCCCTGGGTCCCTCTGTTCCATATGAATCCTCATGGCAGCTCCCTGGCGATCTGCTCATGGTGAGTCCTCATGGTCCTCCCTCTCCTCGGGACCTCCTGACTAGAATCAGAAGTCCTGCCTACCCTCTCTTCCTGCCCAACTATTGGCTCAACAGCACTTTATCAACCAAATAGAGGTAATGAATGGAAAACAATTTTTACACATCAGTGAGACAGATGCTTCAATAATCATGACAGTGGCACATCTGGGCAGCAACCAGATCTCTGGACACAGAAGTCAGCATCTGAATACACAGTACACAAAACCATACCCAACAGTGTACTTATATATTTAACTATGTTCTTTACCACGTTTTCTTAACAGATTTTCTCCCAACTTTTTTTGTGGTATTTTATAATCAGATATACAAATTGTACATAATATGGGTTGTCATTTTCATACATATACATAATACACCTTGATTTTATTCCCCCTGCTTTCAGCTGCTTGATTCTTCACATAATTCTGTCATTAACATCTAGAATCAAGTCCCTTTATGAATCATTGGGAGGCTTCCTCTGGAATCTTTATAAAGGAGTGAGATTGCTGGCTATAACATTTCTGCGTAGGGCCATTGATATGTGTGTGTATGGTGTGTGTGTGTGTGTGTGTGTAATCCCTAAGTACTGCCAGATTGTTCATTATGTCTTTATTCCCACAAATTGTGAGGGCTCCTGTCTCCCCAAATCCCTGCTCATGTTTAGCATTATTGAATTTGCTATATTTTTAAAGATAGCTTTATTTTTTGTGTGTAGGTGTATACCTGCACGAGTTTATGTAGATAGCTTTATCTTTTGTGTATAGGTGTGTACTTGCACAAGTTTATGTACACCAGTTGCAGGCAGGTGCGCTGGAGGCAGGAGGATGTTAGAACCCTTGAACCGGAGGTTCGGGCAGTTGTGAGATGTCTGCTGTGGGAGTGAGGTCCTAATCTGGGTCTCCAAGAGCAGCAAGTGTCAACCAAGACTCAGCCACTGGGTCATCTCTCTAGCGTCAAATTTACTATATTTTTAAGTTTCATAAATGTAAATAATCTCTCTCTGACTTGATTTTTATAATCTTTACCCTTTTTTATGTGAAGTACCTTGTCCTTTAGTGTAAGGAATTACAGTGATAGATTTTTTTTCTGATCTTTAGTTATCCTTATATTCCTGGGGTAAACCCTTCTAGATCCTGGTGTGTGTGTGTGTGTGTGTGTGTGTCTGTCTGTCTGTGTCTATATGTTGGTACATTGTAAGTTGCCTAATGTTTAGGATTCCTATCTGTAAGAAATTCACTTCTTACTGTTCTTACTCAGATTCAGAACTGAAGCTCATGGGAGGAATTGGTCAGAGACTAGGGATATAGCTCAGTAGCAGAATGTGCAGCAAGGTCCTGGCTTCTGCCAGCAGCAGCCAAAAGAGAAAGACGGAGAGTGGCCAGTTTCTCCTTGCTGTTTAGAAGGTAGGTAAAATGTACCTGTAGAAGCTGAGGAGAGATCTCAGTTGCTAAAGTGCTTGCCAGCAAGCATAGAAATGTGGTTGGATCTCAGAAGCCACTGGGTACGAGCACATGCCTCTAATCTTAGTGCAGGGGAGGCAGACAGGATCTCTGAGACCTGCAGGCCAGCCACGCTAGCCAGTCAGGAAGCACTAGGTTCAGTAAGAGACCCTGTCTCAACAAAACAAGGTAGAGGGTGCTTTAGGAAGAATACTAGTCTGTGTGTCCATCCCCACCCCCTTACAATGACCCCTGTCCCCCCACACCCCAATCCTCCTCCCACTCCCATTCCTATATCCATATAAAAAAACACTATGTGCATAGTTATTCCTATATACATATAAAAACCACTATGTGCATAGTTATTCCTATATACATATAAAAACCACTATGTGCATAGTTATTCCTATATACATATAAAAAACACTCCTGAAGTTTTGCATTTGATGTTTGTTTTGTGTGTTTCAAGGCAGGGTTTCTCTTATTTATTTCGAGGCAGAGTTTCTCTGTTCACTTGGCTGTTCTAGAACTTGCCTTGCAGACCTTGCTGGCCTTCAACTCACAGATATCCATCTGCCTCTGCTGTCAGAGTACTGGGATTAAAACCATGCTGTGCTACTATGCCCAATTCATCCTAAAGTTTTTTTGTTTTGTTTTTTTCTTTTAAGATTTATTTATTTTATGTATATGAGTGCACTGTCATTTCTTCAGACGCACCAGAAGAGGGCATCAGATCCCATTACAGATGGTTGTAAGCCACTGCGTGATTGTTGGGAATTGAACTCAGGACCTCTGGAAGAGCAGCCAGTGCTCTTAACTGCTGAGCTGTCTCTCCAGCCCTTATCCTAAAGTTTCTAAAGAAGGACTTTATATTTTCAGTTATTACAGTGTCTCTTCCTTTTTTGGGGGGGGACAGGATTTCATTATGTAGCACCAGTAGTCAGGAGCTTATCTGTGTAGACCAGGCTGGCTGTAAATTCAGAGATGCCCCTGCCTCTGTTTCCACAGTGCTAGGATTAATGGCATTTGCATGGCCAGACCTGGCTAAAATTTTATTCTTTAAACAGTGAAAGAAAGAAAAAATCCATTTTGTTTTGGCTTAAATTGTGTTATATTTTCGTTTTTACTTAGATTTTTTTTCCCCTTGTACATACCTTTTTGTTTTTTCATCATCAGAATCCTAACAAAGAGTTGTTTTCAGTTTTAGTTCTAGAATTCTTTTCCAATTTGTGGGAGGGGGGTTCCTTTTTTTTTTTTTTAATTGTTTGACCATTTCCTTATTTCTATATTCTCTGGTGATCTTTTTATCCTGTCATTAGTCTTTCTCCAGTTTCCTGCGCTGGTTGTTGCTAGTCATGTTTGTTCTGTCTTACAGCAGTGGATGGGGAGAATTTGCTCCCTGGGTGGCAATCCCAGCCCATCACTTTGATACTGTGGGCTTGCCCAGTGTGTTTAGCATCTTGGGCAAGGAGCCACCCTTCTCTAAGAGTAGGTTTTCTTAGTTGTGATCTTCTAGTCTGAGATGAGGAAGAAGAAGATGACAGAGCGCCCGAAGTCGCTGTGCTCCCTGCCCTTGCTGGTTCTGCACACTGAGGGTCCTGCTGTCGTGTCTGGCACTGGCAGCACTGCTGCTTCTCTGCCCTGGGCTGAGCAGAGGGGTCGGCAAACAGTTTGCCAGGAGAGTGAAAATTAGAAAACTCTCTTAGTCTGGTGCCCTCCTCCCCCACGTTGGGACCCAGCCCCGTCATTTCCCTAATTTTCAGGATGTTTTGTGGTGCTAAGGTCTTTGTTAACTACCTGTGACTCCCTAGGGCTGGCTCAGTACAGCACTGGCATCTATCTGGGTTTCTTGTCTTTTCCTTGTGCTCGGAAATTGAGTGATGATTCTAATACAGCACCTAATACGCAGCTTATGACATGTTTTAATTAAACGTAGCTCAGAAAAGGATTAGTAGCTATAAAGGATGAGAACTGCCCCCCCCCAACATTTCGTATTGCTACCTATAATTTGGCTACTAGGCAGAAAATCCTAGGAGCCAGTCTCATTGATTCCTGAGATACCTGTCCAGCAGCATCATCCCTGCCCCGCCCACCAGACCAAGCATTACACTTAAGATTATATTGGAGGAAAGTTAGTTGACATGTTCTTTCAAAGAAGACCTTGTCCAAAGAGTAAAGAAGAAAGATCGTTTCTTGTCTAGTGAAGTATGGTGGCACATGTTAGTATTCCTACCATTTGAGAGACTGAGACAGGAGGATTGCCACTTGAGTTACATAATAAGCCAGTCTGTCTCAAAAAAACCAAATAGGAAAAAAAAATCACCATTTAACTTGCTCTTGACTCTGGATGACATGAAGCACAGTTAGTGTGGAGAGATTGAGCCGGGGCAGGGTTCCTACATGGAAGAAAATACGTGAACGTTGTGCCTGGGTGTGTGCATGTAGTGACACTGGAGGTCAGAGGTGGGCTTCAGATCTCCTGACACTAGTTACAGACAGTTGTGAGTACGCTCCAGTCTCTGAGCCATGCCCTGTGATGGTCCAGTACTGCCCATCGGCTCCCACTTAAATGCGCCTGCCCAGTGACGGCCCGTTACTGCCCATCGGCTCCCACTTGAAGATTCTGCTGATACACCGAGGGAGTAAGAAGTCATTTCATGCCCTCATCCTTCTCTGTGCTCTCAGCTTTCCTGTGACCTTGGTCCCGTGCTGCTTCCTAAGCCTGAAGTGCTGCCTGTTTTGGCGCCGGGACCGCCCAGGCAGCCTGCAGTGCGTTGCCCACAGTGTTACAGATTTGCTTTTCTAGTCTGTCACCACCATCCTCATCCAAGTCGGTTCCCGTTGAGCATGCAGACCCTTCCGACCGACCGGCTTCTGCCGTTAACTGTACTTCACAGAGTAGCACTCACTGTCCCCATTAACAAAGCTGGCAGTTACCAGGTGTTTTGTTTATGTCCCTCTCTGCATATCCATATCCTGTTAAATGCAAATACCTTAGTTCTCACGTGCAGAAGCAGCCATTGAAGATATACTTCTCTGGAGTGACCTGGCTTCCATCTCAGGATCCTCCTTGCTTGTACCCCAAGTGCTGGGTTTAGAAGCCTGCGCCGTCATGCCTGGCACCAGGTTACTTATTTCTTTCCTCTGTACTAGGGATTGCGTGTGGGACTTCATGCATGCTAGCCCAGTGCTCCTCTGTTGAGCTGTGTCCCAGCACACATTTCCGTTTCCTGCTTGCTGGAGACATGCTCAGGCTCTCTTTGGACTTGCGTTTCTCAGGCTGGCCTCGCAGGCGTCCACCACAGCATCTGCCTACTCACTGTTTCCTGCTTATGTAACTGTGGAGGTAATTGCTGTTCCAGACAACTTAGCAATAGAGACTAGGGAGAAATTAAGGACTTAACCAAGATGGCAGAATTAGAATCCTAACCAAGGGTTTTCTAACTTCAAAACTCATATACTGTGTATTTGCTAATTTGTACTTCTCAAAACTATGCCCAGGAGTGAGCATTAGTTTTACAGATGTTTTGAAAAAATGTGTGTGTCCTGCACTGAAAATACAATTCTACAGGTTTTACATGTATGTCCTACGCCCAGAGAACTTAGTCTAGTAGAGATAAATGTAGAGTAACTATAGACAAATGTCTTGATTAAAAATTCCAGTAAAATGCCAGAGGACCTACATAGGCAAACGTGTTTTGAACTGAGTTAACCTAGGAAGTAATGTGAGCTAGCTACCCTTTATGGTGGAGCTAAAATCAAACAAACATACAAGTTGTCTATTTGTGTGGGTTTTGTTTTTGATGGGACTATAATTTGAAGCCAAGGCCTGTCTTATGTGTACTTTATGTCTAACTCTGTCTCCATCTCAAACTGTTTTGTTTGCCATGTGTTCTTCTGTGGCTGCTTGCAGCTGAGCATTGCACCAAGGGCCTTACTGCATGCTAGGAAAGCAATCTAGCACTGAACTGAACTTTGTGTCCAAGTCCCATGCTGTTTAAGAATGAAAATTGTAGGAGTGAATGTAGAGATAGTGTTACATGTGTTTTGTAAACTTAATTTGTAAAAATTATTTGTTCAGACTGGTGAAATGGCTCAGTGGTTAATTGCACTGGCTGTGTTTCCAGAGGGCCTGGAACAATTCTCAGTACATACATTGTGGTTCTCAGCCATCTCTAACTCCAGTGTCAGAGAATCAATCACTTTCTTCTGGCCTCTGCACACACTGCATGCTCACGAATTATAGACATACATAAAGACAAACTACTCATACAGATAAATGAGTTACCTAACTAATACTTAATAAATGAATTATTTAAAATTTTGTTATTTTGTCAGTTTGGGGGCAGGTGTGTTTACATGGAGGTCAGGACAGCTTTGTGGATTTCGTTTTCTTGTTTCACCTTGACTTGGGTTCATTGGATTAAAGTTGGGTCATCTATTAAATAGTCTCACTGGTCCCATTGTAAACTTCCTTATTAAAGGAACCCTGGAAAGTGCGCGTGCGTGTGCGTGTGTGTATGTGTGTATGTGTGTATATACATACACATACACACATGCACACACACACACACACATATATATATATTTTTAAAGATTTATTTATTCTATGTAAGTACACTGTAGCTGTCTTCAGACACTCCAGAAGAGGGTGTCAGATCTCCATGTGGTTGCTGGGAATTGAACTCAGGACCTTCAAAAGAGCAGTCAGTGCTCTTGACTGCTGAACCATCTCTCCAGCCCCCTGGAAAGTGTATTTTAAAGAAACTTTATAATTATTTTTAAGAGATGTGTAACACCAAAATGTTTCTTGTCTTTTCTTTTCTTTTCTTTTCTTTTCTTAGCTTACGTATGAGCATGAGTCTTCTAATGATTGTTGAGAATGTAAAATTGGCTCGTGAATATGCACTGCTGGGAAACTATGACTCTGCAATGGTCTACTATCAGGGAGTTCTTGACCAAATGAACAAGTACCTGTACTCAGTCAAAGATACACACCTTCGTCAGAAATGGCAGCAGGTAAGAGTCATGGCAGCTGTGTTCAGTACGCAGAAGTTTACATTGATGTTCAGTGCTATACATTACTTGTTTGGTTGGTTGGTTTTTGGAGACAGAGTTCCTTTGCATGTCTTTGGCTATGCTAGAAGTAGCTCTGTAGCCGGGTGGTGGTGGCGCACGCCTGTAATCCCAGCACTATGGGAGGCAGAGGCAGGCGGATTTCTGAGTTCGAAGCCAGCCTGGTCTACAGAGTGAGTTCCAGGACAGCCAGGGCTATACAGAGAAACCCTGTCTCAAAAAACCAAATCCAAAAAACCAAAAAAAAAAAAAAAAAAAAAAGAAGTAGCTCTGTAGATCAGAGATTCACCTGCATCTGCCTCCTGAGTGCTGGGAGTAAAGGCGTGTATCACCACTACCGGGCCTCAGAGAATATAGAATATACCATGGATTTTTATACAACATTATTTGAAACTTCACATTAGTGTATTACTGAGGATTCCCTAGAGAAACAGCACTGATAGAATGAATGGATATGTATGTAAATTCATATACATATATATAAGTGTATATATGTGAGAGATTGGTGATAGCTGCTTACAGGCTGTAGTTCAGCTAGTCCAACAATGGTTGTCTCTCAGTGGCCAGTAAAAAGACAGACAGACAGACAGAACGTGTTGGTTTGTTCTCTCCCCAAGGCTGGATGTCTCAGCTGGTCTAAGGTTGGAATTCCAAAGAAGTATACTCTAATGCCAGCAAAGCAAGAAGGAAGTCAAACAGGCCAAGAGCACAGCCTCTCTTTGTCCTTTTTATAGGCGGCCATGAGCAGGTACAGTCCAGATTTACTGTGAGTCTTCTCACTTTTAATGATTCAATTAGCTAAAAATCCCTCACGGGTATTCCCAGTGACTCGACTTCCAGTTAATTCCACATGTAGTCAAGTTGACCTCCAAGAATAGCATCTTGGATACATGGGCATTAGCCCTTTTACAAAGCATTAGCAGTTAAGGGCCGCTCACTGTTCTAATTAGTGTTCTCTAATAATAGTTTTAAAGTGGTACAGTTTTTCTTTTCTTCCACTCCTTGAGACATTTGTTGGCCCTGGCTGCCCTGGAATTTGCTGTGTGGGCTATGAGGGCCTCATCTCGACCCTCCTGTCTCTGCCTGCCTAGTCCTAGGGTTGCTGTGTGTTCTGCCGTACCCAGGCCGTCCGGGGATTGGACTTAATAAATACATTGGTGAAATTGCAAATGATAGCAAATTCTTCAAGAACCTTATTTCTTATAAAACTGATCATATTTGAGTCTCATTTAAGGAATTGTAAACACTGAGGACCAGAAAAAGTATAGTTGGAAACCATAGAATTCATAAATTTTGACCAGGAAAGAATGGTACAGAAATTAATTGTTCTCTTGAGCTGAACTTGTATGTAACATATTACTGCCTGGCTACTGTCTACATCCAATACCACTTGTTTGGAGAGCAGTATCCCATTTTTGAAATGAACTTTTTCTTAAATCTGACTCTCCATATCTATGTTACTACGGGGAAGGGAATATACTTTAAAAATATGTAAATCACTTTAAATATAGTTCAGTAATGTTAAATACATTCAGATGTTGTACCTGTACTGCATACAACAGAGTTTGTTTGTGGTTTTACAAGTTAACTAAGCCCAATGAGGTGGTGCACACCTGCAGTCCCAGCACTTCGGAAGCTCAGGCAGGAGGGTGGAACCCTTGCTTAAAAATCTAAATCAAAAGCCGGACGTAGTGGTGCACACCTGTAATCTCAGCACTTGGGAGGCAGAGGCAGGTGGATTTCTGAGTTTGAGGCCACCTTGGTCTACAGAGTGAGTTCCAGGACAGCCAAGGCTACACAGAGAAACCCTGTCTCGAAAAAACAAAACAAAACAAAAAAAAACAAAACAAAACAAAAATCAAAATCAGTTAATTAAATAGTATAAAACTATCAAAAGGCAACTTGCTAAAGTTTTGTTTTTGTCAAATTTGAAAGTTGCAGCTAACCTTTCAATTGCTAAACAGTTTTAGTAAGAATTATGTGGGTAGCAGTTTAGCCAGGACTTGTTTTAAGAGATTTATCTTTATTTTATGTGTTTGAATGTCTTGCCTGCATACAAGCCTGTGTACAAGGTGTATACATTGCCCAAGGAGGCCAGAAGAGGGCATCAGATCCTTTGGAACTGGAGTTGGAGATGATTGTGAACGGCTATCTGGGTGCTGAGAATCAGTCCCGGGTCCCCATGGAGATCAGCCTGTCAGCCTGTGAGACATTTCTCCAGCCCCTTAGCAGTTTTATTCATGCTTTCAGAATTAATTTTGCAATTGAAAACAGAAAAGAGTCTTGGCATTTTTATGAAGATGTTTGATGTAGTCTGCTGGCTGTCCTTCAGAGTGGAGGCTAAGACATAGAAAACTGCCCTAAGTTTATTTTAGCAGTGATTTATTAAAGAAACTTAGTCTTGTTTGTTTGTTTGTTTGTTTCTGGTTTTTGGTTTTTTCCCAGACAGGGTTTCTCTGTGTGGTCCTTGCTGTCCTGGAACTCACTCTGTAGACCAGGCTGACCTCGAACTCAGAAATCCGCCTGCCTCTGCTGGGACTAAAGGCGTGCGCCACCGCCGCCTGGTGAAACTTAGTCTTATTATCTTTCTTTGACACCAGGTTTGGCAGGAAATAAATGTGGAAGCTAAGCATGTGAAGGACATCATGAAAACACTGGAGAGCTTTAAGCTGGACAGCACTTCTTTGCAAGCTGCACAGCATGAACTTCCAGCTTCTGAAGGGGAAGTCTGGTCCCTGCCTGTGCCTGTTGAGAGAAGGTAGGTGGAGACTAAGAAATGGACAAGCCCGGGTAGTTGGCAGCCTCGCCTTGGTGCGCATCTGCGACGAGCACTGAGTTGCTGCGCACAGGGCTGGAAGGGAGGTTTCCTGAAATGCCTTTGATGAATTGTTTAAATGTGTATAAGTTTCAGGCAGAAATCAGCCAGAACAAGGCTTTTGGTGCATAGTCTAAAAGTAGCAGACTCAACACTAGTGTTGTCTTGGGACTGAGGTGCCTGGAAACACAAGTCTTCACTCTTTGTAGCCCTTGGAAATCATGTACACTGTCTAGAACTCAATTTTTTTTTTTAATGTAAATTGAGAAAGTTAGACTGACAGGTTTTTGAGCCTGTTTGGTTTTATTTGGAATTTTTACCCCCAGCTTTCTATTACCAAGTGATAGCAAATGGATAATTGATCAAGTGCCAGGTGGTGGTGGTGCACGCCTTTAATTCCAGTGCTTGGACAGAGGTAGGAAGATCTCGGTGAGTTCGAGGCCAGCCTGGTCTACAGAGTGAGTTCTAGGACGGAGAGAAGCACAAAAAAGCAAATCAATGGAATGGCTCTGACTGACGTGCTGTCTTTTTTTCTGAAGTGCTTACTTTCACAGCACACTTTTTAAGTGACGAGTATGTATGTGGGTGTCCATTCCCTGCTTCCCATGACAGATTTCCTGTTTGTATCATGGTATAAATATATGAGTCTTTTGGCTGTCTGAAAAGCACACTCTGACTTGACTCTTTATTGATAGCTAATTTGAGACCCTTGCACTAAGATGCGACCTAGTTTAGATATTCTGTCATTATTTCTTGTAATCTTTTATTGTACTTCATAAAACTGGTTCTTCATATTGAGCATTTGTAACTTTCCAAGTATTGCCCAGGCTGTATAGATCATTCATTTCTCATAATAGAGCTGTCAATAAGCCATAGTTTAGCTTTTTATATTAAAAACAGCAAAGTTTACTGACATTAGGTAGCATACCTTCTTCTGCTGAAGTATACCCCGAGGCATTTGAGAATAGGTTGTTCTGTTTATTCTTCTGGGATTTTGTGTGTTTTTATTCATCACACATAAATCGAAGAGCCATTAAACATGGAGGTCTAAATTCTGCCCCTAAATTAAAAGGAAACGAGTAGGTTCTGTGTGAATGGAAGATTTCCACCACCATTATTTTTACTTACCTACTTTATATGTATGCATGTTTTGTCCGCATGTATATGTCTACAGTCTCTGTGCCTGGTGCCTGCAGAGGCTAGAAGCAGCGTTGGATCACAACAGACAGTTGTGAACTCTATGGATCCTGGGAACTGAGAACCCAGGTTAGAAGCAGAAGCAGCAACTGCTCTTAATGTCTAAGCCATCTCTTCAACCACAACCTTTATTTTTTCTTTTTGAGGCAGGGTCTCACTATGTGGTCCTGGCCTCTAACTCACAGGGATCTACATGCCTCTGCCTTTCAAATTCAGGAACTAAAGGGCACGAACCACCCTACCCCACTTTCACCCTAGTCTTTTAGACTGGGGAGATTATTATTAAACAGAAAGCATGTGCAGTCTGTTCTGGTGGCCGTGATAGAACACTAGTCTTGGATACTCGCTCTTTACCGCTTCCCAGCACTCAGACGTAGCTTGTGCACTGCTGTCCGGAGTGGAAGTCATTTTCACTTTGCCCTAGTTGCTTGTAAATATGACAGTACTGTGTCCTGTCCTTGGCCGTAGAGGCCGTGCCAGGTGTACAGTTCAGACCTTGGGGTGCAGCGGCCTCAAGTTTGTTAGACCATTGTGTTCTTCTCTGTATGCCCAGCTTCTTCAGGAATTAGGACTTTAATACGCTTGTGTTGTCTAGACCCTCACCAGGACCCAGGAAGCGCCAGTCTTCTCAGCACGGTGACCCTAAGCCGCACAGTAACCGGCCAGGCACAGCCGTCAGAGCTCATCGGCCATCTGCACAGAATCTTCACAGTGACAGAGGGAAGGCTGTCCGCAGTCGTGAAAAGAAAGAGCAGAATAAGGGAAGAGAGGAAAAGGTAAATGTTACCGTCTTCCAAGTGATGGCTGGACCTGACGAGATGGCCCCGTGGTTCGAGTGCACTTGCTGCTCTTCCCAAGTTAGATTCCAGCACCTACATGGGTCAGCTCGCGCTTCCTGTACCTCCAACTCCGGGAATCCCATCCCTCTTCTGGACTCTGCAGGCAGCTGCACACATGTGGCATACACACACACACACACAGACACACACACACACACACACGCGCGCGCGCGCGCGCACGCCAACAATAAATAAGACCAAATTTGTTTTTGAAATTTACTTTATGTCTATGGATGCTTTGTCTGCACTTGCATCCTAGAAGAGGGCATTGGACTACACAGGACTACAGTTACAGACAGTTGTGTCAGCAGCTGCGGGGAATCCAGCTCAGGACCACTGAAAGAGCCGCCAGTGCCCTTAACCACTGAGCCAGCTCTCCAGGTCCCTCAAAATGGTTTTTTTGTTTGTTTGTTTGTTTTGGTTTTTTGGATTCTCTCTATAGTCCTGGCTGTCCTGGAACTCACTCTGTAGACCAGGTTGGCCTAGAACTCAGAAATCTGCCTGCCTCTGCTTCCCAGAGTGCTGGGATTACAGGCATGCGCCACCACCGCCCGGCCCTCAAAATGTTTTTAAGTGAGTCATTTGTTCACCTTAGAAATCAAGATTTGAGACACTATGGCTGTATGTCTGTCCCAGAATCTGTACATATAGGGTTTCCATTCACCAGTTGGGACACATTGGGTTGCCATTGAGTTTTATGGTGGGGCAGGAGGATTTTTCCTTTAAAAACTTTTGAAGCCAGGTATGGTGGCATATGCTTTTAATCCTAGCACTTGGGTGGCGGAAGCTGGCCAGTTCTGAGTTTAGGCCACACTGGTCCACGTACTGAGTCCTGGTCAGCCAAGGCCCCTGTGTCATCCCTCTCTCCCCGGATTGTGTGTGCGTATACGTGTGTGGACGTCAGAGTCATCCTCTCCTCCTTCCACACAAACCCTGGGGGTCAAGCCCCAGGTGTCAAGTGTGAAAGCCTTCACCTGCTGAGGCAGTTCCTGTCCAGCTAGGGAGTTTGGGATTTCCTCCTTGGGGTCTTCAGTGACCCACAGACTTTAAGGAGGGCATTGCTTGGTTTCCATCTGTACTGTCTGTGATTTCTCTCACTACTGACCTTCTCTTACTCCATTGTGGTCTGTTAGGATCTAAGAAATTGTACCCATGTTGTTGAAGGTTCTATAGGCTGCTTAGTACAATGCACCTGTTTGTGTGCAGTATTAGTGGCTTTTTTGTTAAGCCCATTTGATCAATGCAGTTTAACTGTGAAGATTAATGGTGGTAGTGATTTTGTTTTTGAGATAAAGGCTCATGTAGTGGAGGCTGGCTTTGAACTCCTGATCCTCCTACCTCCACCTCCCAAGTGCAAGTGCTGGGGCTGTAGGTGTTCACTAGTACACCCAGCTAGATGTAAAGTGTTTCTTTGTGTAGACCTGCACCTGAGCTTGGTCCCAGAACCTGCATGGAGGTGGAGGGCAAGACCTGACTTCATAGTTCTTCACGTGCACACCATGGCATAGCACACATGTGCACATAGCATAGATCACAATGCAATAATAGGGTTTTTTTAAGGTTTCTTTATTATTTTCGTTTCAGCTGTGTTGCTGAGAATGAAATATGGAAATCACTTGCTCTTGCATCTAGTCCTGTGTGTTGAGCAGTGTTTGTTTTATGAAGTACATATGAAGTGTAGTGGTGAGGTTTGGTGATATACATCTCTAGTTCTTTCTTTGGATAGATTTCTGACATATTAATGGCTGATGACCGTTCTCCCTCCAGCTTCTGCTTTCCTGAGGACCAGAGTCTGCCCCTGCGCTTCCTGCTTCCACTCTTGCTGCACACTCTTCCGTCCTTTGTCCTTCCTGTGTGTGCCTTTCCTGGTGTCTCGTATCTCCTGTACATCAGTAGTTGGAGCTTGTGTCCTGATCCAGCCATCTGGTCTGCATGTGTTTGTTTGTTTGTTTGATACAGGGTTTCTCTGTGTAGTCCTGGCTGTCCTAGAACTCACTCTGTAGACCAGGCTGGCCTCACGCTCACAGATCCACCTGCCTCTGCCTCCCAAGTGCAGGGACTAAAGGTGTGCGCCACCACTGCCTGGCTAGTCTGGATGCACCTTTTAACTAGAGCTAAAACCTTTAACTTCTAGATTAATTATTTCAAGATCCTGGTTGATTGCTGACATTGTCTTGATCGCGCTCCTGGCTTATTTATTTCTTGCCATAGAATCTTAGGGTTTGCTGAAATACAGGATTGGACTTCATGTCACTACTTTCCTTGCTGCTGTAGCAATAGCAACTTAATGGATGAAAGAAATGTCATATTTTGACTCGCAGTTTGGGGAGTCCATCATGTCTGGGAAACCACAGTGGTGGGGGTGAGGCTGTTGCATGCCGTGTCAGTCACAAGCAGAGAGGGGCCAGTGCCAGTACCCAGCTCTCTTCCCCTGTATACCCAGTGCCAGTACCCAGCTCCCTTCCCCTGTGTACCCAGTGCCAGTACCCAGCTCCCTTCCCCTGTGTACCCAGTGCCAGTACCCAGCTCCCTTCCCCTGAGTGCCCAGTGCTAGTACCCAGCTCCCTTCCCCCGTGTACCCAGGCTGGCCCACATTTAGGGTGAGCCTTCCCACTTCACTTACCTAGTCTGGAAAAATCCAGTCAACCAGGCCCTGAAATTGGTTTCTGTGATGATTGAGTCTCCTGGAGTTGATCATGGAGATACATTTGAACCACACAGATACATCTGATCTCTTCCTGCTCTTGTTAATATGTTCATTTCTCTCTCTCATGAGGTCCACTTGTGGTTGTCTTTCTCCCTCTATACATAAGGTTCTTTCTAGTATTTTATATAATGCTGACTTCACGGTCACGAATTGTTTCAGTTCATACTTATCAGGGAAAGTCTCTGTTTCTCCACAGGATTTTAAACCTCTCTTTGCTGGGATGTAATAATCTTGGTTTGGGAATTGCTTTCTGCACTTAAAGTATATCTAGTGTTTTCGTACAGTGTTTCTGGTGAAACATCTGATACATTGTCTTTGTAGCCTCTCTCCTTCAAGTTTAATATTGTGTGTAACTATAATTTTTTCAAAGTTTACTTTTAATGATAGTTTTTAAACACTTTTAGCCCACCATCCTCCAGGGGCAGTGAGAAAGAAAGGATAGGGGGGAATGTATCTGTTCAGAAAGATTCTTTGGAGCAACTCTTCATCTGTGTTGCCAGGAAGTTGACAGTTCAGTTCACAGCTGCAGTGGCAGCTCAGTCCACTCGCAAACACCTCATGGATACACCAGCAGTCCAGTTCAGTGGAGTTAGGATAGTGAACACCAACCAGCAGCAGTGGAACTACCCAGCACAGACGCTAGGCCTCAGCCTCAGCCTGACTCAGCAGGACAGAGCTGGGGGATACCAGGAGAAGTTCTCGGCTGTGCCTCTCTCAGAAGTGAAAATCAGCAAAGACTCAAGACCCACAAACAGCGAGCTCTGTACACAAGCCTAGCTATCCTCCATCATTGTTCGTGCAGTCCTTGTATACTCTCTCCAAATACCACATGTCCTTTACGGGCCTTGCATCAGGACCTGCTCCTGTCTCAGCTGACATCACTCTACCAATGAGTCCAAGCCCAGAGAATCAGCAAAAAAGCCAAGGCGCATCACCAGACGGTTTTTGGGGTGCTTTTCTACGGAATCCCGACAAATGTAGCTCAACTAGGCAATGTAAGGCAGATCAATACATGCATGTCTTTAGCAAAGAATCCTTCATCATGATTCCTTTCCCATTCTTGCTTTAGCAGAACATCTTCTCTCCTGCGTCTGCTTTAGTGAAATGTTTTGCCCCAGCAAACATCATACAGCTGACTTTCCAAAGAACCTTTAAGTTTCCACTTCAATTGTGTCCTTGTCCCATCAATTTAAATACTTGATTAGATACTGCATGATAATTTGTCTTGTAAAGAGTTTTCCTGTCACATCTGTGTGGGGTTATAAATGCCTTCTGTATGTCCATGTCTCTCCCTAGTTCTGAGAATTTTTCTGCTATAGTTTCATTGAAGTGGTTTTTCCATGCCTTTAGTTTTTATGAATGAGGCTTAACCAATAGTGGACAAGCCCTCTCGCCAGCCAGGTAACTTTAGACTTTAGCTTATTCTCAGCTGTAGAGTCTTACCTTTAGTTTTTTTTTTTTTTTTTTTTTTTTGCATGCCCCTAAGGTTCTTGAAACTTGTGATTATGCTTATTTTTTTAAATTTTATTTATTTATTTATTAGCTGTCTTCAGACACACCAGAAGAGGGCATCAGATCTCATTACAGATGCTTGTGAGCCTCCATGTGGTTGCTGGGATTTGAACTCAGGACCTTCAGAAGAGCAGCCAATGCTCTTACGCTGAGCTATCTCTCCAGCCTCTATGCCTTTTTTTTGTGTGTGTGTGTGGTAGTTGTTTGAATATAGTATCTGATTTTCTTCTACCCTGATATTCTTATGGTTATTCTAATCTAGTGATGCTTTTCAGTGAGTGTTGTTATTTTTAATGGATGACTCTCATTTCTAACATTTATTTTGAGAATCTAAATTTCCAGGTTGAACTTTCCTGATTGAGTTTTTCATTCCGTTGCTGACTTCCTGATTTAGGTCCTGAGTTGATTTCTGACTTAAGTTGTCATGTGTCTGAGCCCCTTTTGAAGTTGTAATTTTTAAAGTAGGGCATGCTTTGAGGTTTTTTTGTCTTTTTACATTTGTGTACACATGCACACACAAGTGTGTACAAAGTGATTTATTGATAGTTACTTTATGACCTCTGCACTGTACTTAGAAGTCAGATAGATATTCCTTTATTTTTCCTATTTACAGTTATAAACAGCAGATTGTTGTAGTTTTTGCTTTTGCAGTCAAATGTAATTTAGAAAACTTAGGAGGAAATAAAACCTGACAGACTTATATAGTTCTATGGATTGTTTACTGACTTTCTGGTGTTTCAGGGTTGATAAAGTTTTGTTAGTTCTTTTCTTATTTGAAGTCTTTTTGTCTTACAAAAAGAGTTTTTAATTGACCAAAAATTTGTATTTTGCCTGTAAGTCAGAAATAATGATCAGACCAAAGTGATTTTGCATTCTGAATGGTCTCATTATGTGAACCCAACATGAACACATTTCTGATCTCCTTGCTTCCCAAAGTGCTGATATAATCACCACACCTGGCCAAGGAAAACCAATCCTAATCAAAGTAGATTTCTCCAAAGAAACCAGAGGCCAAAAGGAAGTGATACAATATTTTTTCCAAGGTTACAAAGAGAATCCAGGATCCTTTCAGCATAATATCTTTCAGAAAAGATGAAGATAGCAAGGTGTTCATAGAGAGACAGGCATGGGCACATGTGCTGACAATTCCAGCATTGGGAATCAGGGACAAGAGGACAGGGAAACTATCTCACAAATTCAAATCAAACTAAAACCAACTCCACGAGAGAGAGAGAGAGAGAGAGAGAGAGAGAGAGAGAGAGAGAGAGAGAGAGAGAGAGAGAGAGAGAGAGAGAAAGAGAGAAAGAGAGGAGAGAAAGAGAGAAAGAGAAAGGCTGGAGAGATGGCTCAGCAGTTAAGAGCACTGACTGCTCTTCCAGAGGTCCTGAGTTCAATTCCCAGCAACCACATGGTGGCTCACAACCATCTGTAATAGAATCTGATGCCCTCTTCTGGTGTGTGTGAAGACAGCTACAGTGTACTCATATAATAAATACATCTTTAAAAAAAAGAAGAAAAGTGATGTGTAAAAAGGAAGAAAGAAAGAAAGAAAGAAAGAAAGAAAGAAAGAAAGAAAGAAAGAAAGAAAGAAAGAAAGAAAGAAAGAAAGAAAGAAAGAAAAAAGCCTGCTGGCCTCTGGTTTCTTTAGAGAAATCTACTTTGATTAGTATTGGTTTTCCTTGGCCAGGTGTGGTGATTATATCAGCACTTTGGGAAGCAAGGAGATCAGAAATGTGTTCATGTTAGGTGCACATGAGGAGACCATTCAGTAAGCAAAATCACTTTACTCTGATCATTATTTCTGACTTACAGACAAATTTTGGGTCAATTAAAAACTCTTTGTTTTTTTTTATTTCCTCATGTAGAACAAATTACCTGCTGCAGTTACAGAACCAGAGGCAAATAAGTTTGATAGCACGGGGTATGACAAGGACCTTGTAGAAGCTTTGGAAAGAGATATAATTTCTCAGAATCCCAATGTCCGGTGGTAAGTTATATCTCATGGTGCTTGAGCTGGTTGTTGTGAGAACTGAAATGAAGAAAAGATGACATGTGCTAAAGTTCTGCCCTTGAGGACAGGGCAGTGTGAGCAGCACACCGTGAAGAGATTCCCTCTGAGCTGGGTCAGTCTGTTGTCCCGAGGGCCTCACCTTTGTTTGTTTGGAGGCAGGGTTCCCTGTAGACCAGGCTGGCTTCACAGGAGCTGTGTGCCAGCATGGCCTTGAACTTCAGTCCTCTTACCTGAGTGCTTAGGTAACAGACAGGCATCACCTGCCCAGCTTACATGGTGATGGCGAGCACGCAAGGGCTGCACGCTGGACGAGGACTGAAGGCTGAGCTATGTTACCCAGACTTCAGTTCACAGTTTTAAAACTTTATTTGTATTTTGCACTGTTATGTTTACTATTTTATGTGTGTGGGTGTTTTGCTTGCATGCATGTCATTGCATCACATGTGTACATGCCTTTGGAGGAATAAAGAAGGCATCATAGTCCCTGGAACTAGAGTTATAAATGCCTGTGAGCTGCATTGCGGGTGCTGGAAATCACCCTGGGGCTCCGCTAGAGCAGCAGTGCTCCTCATCGCTGAGCCAGCTCGACAACCTCTATTTTGTTTCTGTTTGTTTGTTTGTATGTGATTGTATGATAGTAGGTATTGAACACAGAGTCTTAAACATATGAGGCAAGTTCTCTGCTAACTGAATATCCCCAGCTCCTTGAGATTCTTTTAAATTACTATGTCATATACAAAGTAGGACAAAGCTAGCACAAATTTCATCTTTTGGATCCCCTGCTAATGTTGAAAAGATTGAGGTTTTTATTGTGTGTTTCAGACTTTTATTGTGTGTACGTATGATGGGGCAGAATATGCGCTGTGGCATGTTGGAGATCAGAGGATAACTTTGTGGTTCTGGTCTCTCTCATTTCTGTGGGTTCTGAGGGTCAGATCCTCAGGCCTGTTAAGTAACCACTTGTACACACTGAGCCATCTCACCAACCCAACGTGGAGATTTTTTTTTTTTTTTTTGGATTTGGTTTTTTCGAAACAGGGTTTCTCTGTGTAGCCCTGGCTGTCCTGGAACTCACCCTGTAGACCAGGCTGGCCTCGAACTCAGAAATCTGCCTGCCTCTGCCTCCCAGAGTGCTGGGATTACAGGTGTGTGCCACCACCTCCTGGCAACGTGGAGATTTTTAATGCATGCTTGTGTATAGGTTGTGGTAGATCTTTCTTTGATTTGCAATTAGTGCTAGATTCTCAACTTTATATCTAATAAAATATCTATACCTTTTTGCAGTGTATTATAAAAGCTCACGTTTCCACAAGTTAGTAATATTGTTAGTTACTTTCTATTTCTATTAAAATATAAATGATTAATAGGTAGCTTTATAATATGTAAATATTTCTAGTAATTGAAATTTATAAGTAAAATCTATTCTCATACTAAAATTGCTGCATACACTGGTAGTGCCAGTAGACACGCTAGTGTCTAGGGAGAACTGTATAATGATGCTGTCGACTTTTTCACTTTGGCTTCTACCTCTTAGAGTTGGGAGCAGAGCAGGTGTCTGCTGTATGCCTTGTTTGTTATTTTTTTTAATGGTCGTTCTTCTAAGCCATTATGAGAGATAAGATGAGATGCTTGGGGCTGGAGAGATGGCTCAATGGCTAAGAGCACTGACTGCTCTTCCAAAAGACTGGGGTTCAAATCCCAGGTCACAATTGTCTGTAACTACAAGATCTGACACCCTCTCACAGACATACATGCAGGCAAAACACCAAAGCATATAAAATAAAAATAATTTATTTTTAAAAAATGCCATGTATACAATTTGTGATTCAACATCCCTAATCTGAAAGGTAGATATTCAGAAATACATTGGTTTTCTTTTTTTTTTTTTTAAAGATTTGTTTATTTAATTTATATGAGTACACTGTAGCAATCTTCAGACACACCAGAAGAGGGCATCAGATCCCATTACAGATGGTTGTGAGCCACCATGTGGTTGCTGGGAATTGAACTCAGGACCTTCGGAAAAGCAGTCAGTGCTCTTACCCACTGAGCCATCTCTCCAGCCCCTACATTGGTTTTCAAGACAGAGTTTCTCTGTATGACCTTGGCTGTCCTGGAACTTACTTTATAAACTAAGCTGCCCTCAAACTCAAGAAGTTGGCCTGCCTTTGCCCCGAGTGCTGGGATTAAAGATGTGTGCTACCACTGCCTAGATATTGATATATTTTCTTTTCTTTTCTTTTTTTTTCTTTTTCTTTTTTTTTTTTTTTTTGGTTTTTTGGATTTGATTTTTTTGAGACAGGGTTTCTCTGTGTAGCCCTGGCTGTCCTGGAACTCACTCTGTAGACCAGGCTGGCCTCGAACTCAGAAATCCGCCTGCCTCTGCCTCCCAGAGTGCTGGGATTACAGGCGTGCGCCACCACCGGCCAGCTATTGATACTTTTTTTTTTTTTTTTTTTTTTTTTGCAAGCATACGAATGTTTATTTTAAAAACAAAAAAAAAAACCAAAAAAAAAAAAATAACCAAAAAACTTTACTAGGTCTCAAAACACACATTGAACCCCACACAATAATAGTGGGATGCTTTAATATACCACTTTCATATTGATAATATTTTCAAGTGTAGAGTTAAACTACTTTCCTCTGTGGGTTTATTTTTGTATATGAGTACACTGTAGCTGTGTTCAGACACACACCAGAAGAGGGCATTGGATCCCATTACAGATGGTTGTGAGCCACCAAGTTGTTGCTGAGAATTGAACTCAGGACCTCTGGAGGAGCAGTCAGTGCTCATAACTGCTGAGTCATCTCTCCAGCTCCTGAGCCACATTTTTTTTTTAAAGCAAAGCCATTATCCTTAGAAAGTTTGGAGAGTTTTAGATGTAATTAATAATAACGGTTTTTGGATTAGGGAGTGCTCAGCTAGTGAAGTGTGTGTTCCCGTCCCAGAAGCACAGTCCCAAGCTTTTTAGTTGAGGAGGTGCTCAGACCTTGACTTAGGTCATACCATAGCACAAATTTCACACTAGCTTGGCAACACACAGAATGAACGAAGGAGATCTGTTATGATAAGATAACTGAAAGCCATTATTGCCAAGAACTAAAGACAAAGGTATATTCTGTGTATACTGGTTGGCTGTGGTAAAACTAGTCATATGTTCTCCAGGGCCCAAGAAAGGATTGAACATTTTGTCTGTGGCACAAAAACCTGTGCTGATGATGGTTTTCAGAGTGATGATATAGGCTTGGATATATGATCTAAGGGGTTGGCTGATAAAGTATCCTTTCTTTCAGGTATGATATTGCTGATTTAGTAGAAGCCAAAAAGTTGCTTCAGGAAGCAGTGGTGTTACCAATGTGGATGCCAGAATTCTTTAAGGGCATTAGGAGACCGTGGAAAGTAAGTTTATACCCTTATCAGCAGAGTAAATAGCAGGGTTGCTGTGGAGAACCCTTACTTATTTATATTATAGAAAGTGGAATAAGAGAAGGTTAAACCAGGTGTAGTAGCTCAATCCCAGCACTCAGGAAGCTGAGGCAGGAGGATCACGTTGGCTTTGAGGTGAGCCTTGACTACTACATAGTGAGTTCCAGGACAGACTGGATTAGTGTAAGATCTTATCTCAAAAAAGCCTTTTAAAAAAGAATTTATGGTATGTTATTCAGAATATTTGGATCAAAAGCCAATCAGGGTTCCCAGAGTAGCAGTGTTGAGGATCATTCTGCCCACACAGCTCTTAGAATGACCTTCTGTTTGCACACATGACCAGTCGGCTAGCGCATTGCATTTGTCTTACTGCATCATTTGCCATGGTAGATTTGGAATTCTTTGTCAAATTCAGCAATATTTTTATCTCATAATGGATGGTTTTGAAGATCCTGGGATGATATGAAAAGAAGCTATTTAAGACAATGTGGGTTAAGAGTAAACATCTGCCTCTTTAAAATACCAATTACTAATAGTTAATCTTTTGATAATAATTAATAAATTAACAATTATCAGTTTTCCGGTTTTTTGGTTGTTTTTTGTTTAAATTTTTATTATTATATGTATTTTTATTTTTTAATAATTTTTAAATAATTTTTTAATAACTTTTATTATTATATGTATTATATTTTATTATTATATGCTACAGTACACTGTAGCTGTCTTTAGACATACCAGAAGAGGGCGTCAGATCTCATTACTGATGGTTGTGAGCCACCATGTGGTTGCTGGGATTTGAACTCAGTACCTTCAGAAGAGCAGTCAGTGCTCTTAACCTCTGAGCCATCTCACCAGCCAGGTATTCCTTTTTCTTAATTGAGTTCCAAACTTTTAATGTGATTATCTTCCTTTTGTGTTGTAGAAACATTACTTGTGTCAGTAGCGATGGCATATACCCAACAGTTGGGAGGCAGAGATAGCTGGAGCTCTGTGAGTTTGTGGCTAGCCTGATCTACGTATGAGTTCCAGGACAGCTGGGGCTAAGTTAGTGAGGCCCTATTTAAAACAAACAAACAAACAAACAAACAAACTTTGTTATGAATATTCATTTTACTCTTTGGCCTTTGTCACAGTGTTGTATATAAATGTAGTGAAGTTTGGTACTCAGTGTTACTATGAGGGCAAGCTGCTGTACAAGGGAGTCTCCACTGATAGTCCCACTCCTCCAGAGAATGGAGGAGGAGGACCATTAGAGCCCAGGAGGTCAAGGCCACATCTGTGTTTACCATCCTCAGAAAACAAAAACTGAAAAGGTAAGGAAATAGCAATGGCAGATGGAGTCTTTGTTTACACCGTTATCTTCCCTGCAGGGTGTGCTGATGGTTGGCCCACCTGGCACTGGAAAGACCCTTCTTGCTAAAGCAGTTGCCACAGAATGCAAGACAACATTCTTCAATGTCTCTTCCTCAACTCTGACTTCCAAATACAGAGGAGAGTCTGAGAAGCTTGTCCGTCTTCTGTTTGAAATGGTAATGTTTGACACGGCTCTCAGAGAGATTCTTTACCTCCGTCTGACTTTCTCCATTGCATAGATAGGATGACAGTCTGCCTAGGACCTGATTCTATGCCTTTGACATATCCTTTATGATCACGAATAACTTGGGCTTCTGTTTGTCTCTTTTCCTCCAGAGGTAGAGTCACATCTGCTATTTTCTGAGCATTACTAGTGTTTAGTAAGAGTCTAAAGTAATTGTGGCTAATTGGTTTGTTTAAATGTTACTGCTGTGTGTATCCTCATATATATGATGGGGGCGATGTGTGTGTCACCACGCTTAAGTAGACATCAGAGGACAATTGTGTGGTGTATCTCTCCTCCACCCTTATGTGGATTCCAGGGCTCACACTTGTGCAAGAAGTACATTTATCTGCATGTGCCATCTTGCCAGCTCCATAATTATGTTTGTTGAACAGCATCCTGTGTATGACAAGGTAAGTGCTGTGTTTTAACAAGCTAAAGATGAGTATCTTAAGTAGCTATGGAACTTTGATCACCTCCAGTCTTATCAGCTATGCCAAAGATTTTGAGTTTAACATTACTTTTATTTTAGTCGCGCGTTTGTGTATGTCTGTGTGAGGGTATATGCACGAGTGGAGATGTCTGCGGAAACCTAAAGAGGGTGCTCAGTCTGTAGCTGTGTTAGTTACAGGTGTTTGTGAGCACCTGTTGTGGGTGCAGGGAAATAAACTGCAGTTGTCTGCAAGAGCAGTCACAACTCCTGACTACTGAGCCTACTCTCCAGCTCCTACCTTGAGTGTGGTGACCTTGAGCTGATGACCCAGTGTTGGAATTATTTTTTTCAGTTCTTATTTTGAGTTTCTCTCTTTTTTTTCTTCTATATTTCACTCATTTTACAGAGTATTTATTAAAGTTACTTAATATATAATTTTTCATTTGTCATTTTGGAAGTCATTTATTATAAAGATAATTTGTCTGGTAACAAACAGCAGCCACAGTGATCATTCTAGATCTCAACATTGGATGAATTCCATTTTTTCCTTGAGATACAGGTTGTCTTCTGTATTTCTGAGGTAATTTTTTTTTTTTTTTATTATTTCTGCAGTGTCTGGTGACCCCTGATGCATCAGCAAATCTAGGTATATGCGTACCTTTAGAACTCTGAGAAGCCAGACTTGTGGAATACACCTTTGATCCTAGGTAGCACTTGAGAGGCAGAGCAGATGATATCTGTGAGTTTGAGGCCAAGCTGGTCTACATAGTGAATTGCAGGACAACCAAAGTGACATAGTGAGATCCTGTCACAAAACATCAGTCAGTCAGTCAAATCAATAAGTAAATACAAAAGAAAAATACTTTAACACACAGATAAATAAGTATGTACTAAAATGTAAAAGTGCAGTGAGATCACAAACCGTGAGGGGGCAGCCCTGCTGCTATAGGAGCTTCTGAGGAACCAAGTTTAGACTGACCCTTCTGTCAGGGAACCCGGTTAATAGAGCAGATAGCTTCTGACTGCCATCCTGCTGCCCATCATGACCTCTGCAGGGGCAACTTGAGTTTCTCTTTCTTAATTTCACCTCACAAATGTTAGTACCAGTAGGAACAATATAATTCTACAAGTTCCAGTGCTGTTTGAACTGAACTCACCTACCTTGTAAAGACTTTGTTAGGCTTCACTGATGACTGCGGTCTTGCCTCCAAGTCGTGCAGCTGATTCCATGTTAGTATGGCTTGACACTGTTACACAGTGATGAAGATAGTGAGGGACCCCCCCTTCTCTCCCTCCCACCCCCTCTCTGTCATATGTATGTTTAGTGCTGACATTGGGGTTGGATAAACTATCTGTTGGGTGCTTGTCCCTGGAGAAGACTGGTTATCCCCCTTCTGCGCAGCTGTTAGCTGCCTGTAGCCCTTCATTTCAGGTTGACTCCTTAGGGAGTGCCTCCATCCACATTGGTAGATCTTGTTTAGGCAGCCATATTGTTAGGATTTCATGGGTGCAGCTTCCTGTCATTCCAGAAGACCTCTCCCTGGTCCTTTGACTCTTGCAATCTTTCTGCCTCCTCTGTGTGCTCTCCTCTGGGTTTTAGGTGTAGGGTTGTTGTTGGAGGTATCGGCTGGGTCGGACTGTCGATTGCCTCTCTCCCTCGTCAGCTCATGGTGCAACTTCAGATGCTCTGCGAGCCAGCCCCGGGGAGGAGGGAGACATGACTACTTAATTCTAGTGGGAAAGTCTGAGGTGACGATGCTGATACTATCCCAGACCTTACACTCTCTAAGTCTGAGGTGACGATGCTGATACTATCCCAGACCTTACACTCTCTAAGTCTGAGGTGACGATGCTGATACTATCCCAGACCTTACACTCTCTAAGTCTGAGGTGACGATGCTGATACTATCCCAGACCTTACACTCTCTAAGTCTGAGGTGACGATGCTGATACTATCCCAGACCTTACACTCTCTAAGTCTGAGGTGACGATGCTGATACTATCCCAGACCTTACACTTTCTAAGCTCAAAAAATACAAATAAAAGAAATGAATAATCAATGAAACTAAAATATTCAAATTATCTGTTTTCCAGAAAGCTTCCTGTTTTTGTTTTTATTTCTGCTTCTTATTGAATTAGACAATTCATAAGCCAGGAGGCAATTTGTCACAGGCTCCTAATGGCTTGTTAGTTGTCCATAGCACAATAGCAATCTGATGGAGATCTGAGAAGTTGTTTTGAAAAACTGATTTTCCCAGTGCTTGAGAGGGGAAAATGTACTGCCAATATCTCAAAAAAACTAAGCTTACATTGGCTTCAGATGCCTTGTCAGTCACTTTCCTAGCTGTCCCCCAGCAGGTTCTCCCTTCCTGAGCCTCATTCCTTTATTCAGAAGGCATTAATGCTTGTATTATTTTTAATATTAATATATTGTATAATTTATGGGCTGAGGAGATGGCTTAACTGGGAAAATGCAATGCAAAGACCTGAGGTCCATCCCTAGCACTTGTGTAAGATACTGGTTGTACTAGGATGGATTTGTAATCCCAGAGCTGGGGAGACAAAGACAAGAAGATTGATGGGCACTGCTGAGAAGCCGGCCTAGCTGTATTGTTGAATCCCAGGCCAGTGAGAAACACTATCTCAAAACTCAAGGAAGACAGCACCTGAGATTGACCTCTGGCCTCCAAATGCATATCATGGCTTTGCACGCACGCACGCACGCGCGCACGCGCACACACACACACACACACACCAGAAAGTAAACTGATATAAGTGAATTGTTTAATACAAATCCTGTCTCATTGGTGCTTGATGCTACCTGTCACTGTTTAAGAAGTCCTTCTTCCCCCTTGACCCCTCAACTTGGTCAGGGGCTCTCTGTGTAGCCTTGGCTGTCCTGGAACTCATTCTGTAGACCAGGCTGGCCTTGAACTCACAATTCTGCCTCTCAAGCGTTGGAATTCAAGTCATGTGCTGCTACTGCCCGGCTGTTCACTGTTTTCAGGTGTAGATGTTCATGTTGCTGTAAGCTCATCTCTTCTGTGGGGAGGCTTCCTGCTTGTGACATTCTTTACTCCAAGCCTAGGCATCCACTTGTCATACTGTAGTTATGAGCCCTGCTTGTCACACTGTAGTTACGAGCCCTGCTTGTCATACTGTAGTTTACAAACGCATGTCAGAAAGCATGTCTTTACTGGATTCCCCGGAGCTGCTTGAGAAACCCTGACCCATCATTAAAGAGATCCCTTTGCATCTCTAGGGCGTGCTGCTTGAGTGAGTCACAAGGCAGTGCCTAGAGTTCGGTGTTCCTGCCATTCGGTGATCCAGGGTTAGGGCCCACTTCAAAATGGACCCCTTTCTCAAAGACCTAAAGCGTCTAACCCCCTTGTGACTGAGATGCTTTTTCTTTCACTTTGTATTTCCAGATCGGCTATGTAGGCTGTATAGTCCAGGCTAGCTTGAAGCTCATAGCTGTCCTCCCCCTCTGTCTGCCTGCACGCTGAGGTCTAGGCGTGCGTGTGCCACTGTGCCAGGTCATAGATGATGCTTTTCACATGGCCGCCTCTCAGAGTGGATGGTGTTCACCGTGTTCTAATTAACTGGTGTAGATTTTGAGGTAGGGCTCATGTATCACATGGTGGTTTCAAACTCTATATCTGAAGATGACACTGAGCTTCTGATCCTTCAGTCAAGGCCTCTGCTTTATTATTTATTCTTTGAGACTTGTGTATACAGTATATTTTTATCATATTTTCCCTGTCCCCTAATTTCTCACAATTTCCCCTACTTTCTACCCAATCTCAGGTCCTTTCTTTCTCATTTCAAAAAAAACCTTCTTCCAAGTATTTTTCCCTTTGTGTTCAGGTGTTTTGCCTGCGTCTGTCAGCCATGTCTATGCAGTGCCTGAGGAAGCCAGAAAAGATGTCACATTCCCCCAGACTAGGGCTGTACACTGTTGGGAGCCACCATGTGGGGACAGGAATTGGATCTAGGTTCTGTAGCAGAGCATCCAGCACTCTCAGCCACGGAGCCATCTCTCCAGTCCTCTCTTTCTCCCTTAAAATGAAAACAGAGCAAGAGAGGCTGGAGAGATGGCTCAGAAGCTGAAGAGCCCCCTGTGCTCTTCCAGAGGACCTGGGCTCCATTCCTACACCCACATGGCAGCTCATCACTGTCTGTAGTTCCAGTTCCAAGGGATAAGACACTGTCTCACTGTACTGGCTGGTTTTGTGTGTCAGCTTGACACAGGCTGGAATAAGTAAGAAACAGCCGGTAAAGAACATCCCTCCATGGCCTCTGCATCAGCTCCTGCTTCCTGACCTGCTTGAGTTCCTGACTTCCTTTGGTGATAAACAGCAATTTGGAACTGTAAGCTGAATAAACCCTTTCCTCCCCAACTTGCTTTTAGTCATGACATTTGTGCAGGCATAGAAACCTTGACTAAGGCACTTACAGACATATATAGGCAAACCACCAATGAATGTACAAGTAAAGCTTTATTAAAAGTAGAAGAAGAGACCTACTAAAAACATGTAGTCCGATTTGTGTTGCCCATCTACCCCTGAGTATAAAGTGAGATGCTGTGGCTGCTTCCACTTCCTTGTTATAGGAATTTGTCTGGAAATCAAAGTCTGTGTTTTTATTTTTAGTGTATGGGTGTTTCGCCTGCAAGTGTGTGTGTGCTGCACCGATGTGCAGGTCTGGTGCCCAAGGAGGCATGGATAGGACTTCTGCTCCCTGGAACTGGAGTTGGATACTATTGTGAGCTGCTTTGGGACGCTAAGACAGTACCAGTGTTCTTAACTGCTGAACTGTAGTCTCTTCAGCACCCAGAGGCCTGTAATTACATAAGACCATTTACTTAAGTGAAAATGTCCATGATTTTTCATATGACATTACAGATGTAATTGTCTAAATTGTTAAGTTGTATTTTAAAGCTAAGCAGAAAGTGGGATCTATAGGACTTTTTTAAAGTTACTCTTCCCTGCCAGGTGGTGGTAGCACACGCCTTTAATCCTAGCATTTGGGAGGCAGAGGCAGGCGGATTTCTGTGAGTTCCAGGACAGCCAGGACTATGCAGAGAAATCCTGTCTCAGCAAAATAAAACAAGGAGGGGAGGGAGGAAAAGGAGGAAAGGAGAGGAGAGAGGAGAGACTCTGTCCATGGTACCTTTCTAAGCTTGGCAGAATCATTTTGGTGGTGTCCTATAGCCTCTGCTGGAAGTCACACAGTTCTGACTCAGTGCTTGAGAAGATTCAATCCAAAATGGTGGTTTTTCCTTGGTGTGAAAACATGCAAAATGAAAGTTAAAGTCTGTTGATGTTTTTAGAACACATCAATATAGAACACATCAATATAAACTGACTCTTCTATAATGGTCTACTTAGAAACATTAAAGTATGCTTTATGTATAAAAATGTAAAAAAAAAATTAGGTAAAAAATTGCCATCTAACTAGAATTTCTCTATCAGATTCTATAATGTGAGGGGAGGGCTTCAACCAGGCTTTTCATAGAACTTGAAACTACCAAGATCTCGAAATGTCCTACCACAGTTGTTCACACCATGAATAGGGTGCAGGGCAACCCTGTATTTATCACACACACACACACACACACACACACACACACACAGAGACACACACATGCATACATGTTTTTTGAGAGAGCCAGTTTAATTATGTAATGGGGAAAATGACATCTGTGTTTTCATTAGAAGCTATGTTTCAGAGCTGTTTGCTTGAATGCCCTGCTAAAATCCCAGCAGAAGAAATGTGTTCAAGATGACCTTTAGCTGCATAGCACATTGAGAACACCTGGGATTCATGAGTCCCTGTGTCCAAAAAAGAAAGGGTAGGACAACAAGAGTGTTCAGTGGTGCCCACCACCAAGCCTGACAGCCTCAGTGTGGTCTCTGGGACCCACATGGTAGGAAGAGGATGCACCTGCCCACTGTCCTCTCCCATGTGCGCTGTGGCTCTCCCCCATTGACACGTACACACGTGCACACAATAAATAGCATTTTAAGACAGTTCAAGTGTGATGCCATGGGTTCTCCTCACTCCGTCAGGCTAAAGGAAAAGGTGCAGCATGGCAGCCTCTTCAGCTGCCAATGTCCTTAAGAGATTTCTTTATATCTTCTGTGTATGTGTGAGTGCCTGAGTGTGTGTCTGTGTACCATGTGTCTGCTGGTTCTCACAGGCCAGTAGAGGGTGTGGACTCCCATGGACCTGCAGTTACAGAAGACTGTGAGTTGCCCTTTTGGGTGGCTGGGAACTGAACTCATGTTCTTTACAAGAGAACTACAGACCCATCTTTCCAGCTTCATGTCTCCCAGTCTCTAGTGTATAAGGTGTTTATGCCTGTAACACCGGCCCTGAAGCACCAGGCAAGCACTGTCCCTAGGTTGCATCCTCAGCTTTGGAAATGTGGACGCCCTAAGCCCTCGTATTGCTTGGTCTCTTCCTTAGGCTAGGTTTTACTCCCCAGCTACCATCTTCATTGACGAGATAGACTCCATTTGCAGCCGCCGAGGGACTTCTGAGGAGCATGAAGCAAGCCGGAGGATGAAGGCCGAGTTGCTGGTTCAAATGGATGGTACATGCATGTCTGCATGGAGGAGCTGGGACGGGGCGGCGCTGTGTTGTGCATGGAGGAGCTGGGACGGGGCGGCGCTGTGTCATGCATGGAGGAGCTGGGACGGGGCGGCGCTGTGTCGTGCATGGAGGAGCTGGGACGGGGCGGCGCTGTGTCATGCATGGAGGAGCTGGGACGGGGCGGCGCTGTGTCGTGCATGGAGGAGCTGGGACGGGGTGGTGCTGTGTCATGCATGGAAGACCTGGAATGGGGTGGCATGATGTTTGCTGGCGCTCATGCTTTGTAGTGCTAGCCCAGTGCACACAGTATGCGTTCACAACTTCAGGTGGACCTGAGGGGAAGGCACTTAGGACCTAGAGATGAGTAGCTGTAAATCGGTATTCTGGTATTCTTGGAGGGCGATACGTCAGAAATAATAGCATGCACACACCCCTCTTCGCATTATATATTGGTCCCTTGTTTTTAGCCACAGAACTCAAGTAGAACTGCAAACAGATTGACCTTAGAGGTTATGTATGTATTTGGAATACTTTTTAAAATATATTCACACTTTATGAATGTTTTGATTTCATTTACGTATGGATATCTTATTCATACCTGGTGCCAGAGAGAAGAAGGTGTCACGGCCCTAGGAATTGGAGTTATGGTTGTGAGCTATCACGTGGTGCTGGGATTGAACGCAGGCCCTCAGGAAGAGCAGCCAGTGCTCGTGACCATTGCAGTATCTCTCCAGCCTCATAGTTTGTTTTTGGTTTGATTTTGTTTATTTTGAGACAGGGTCTTTACACAGTCTTGACTGTTTTGAGACTATGTAGACCATGGTGGCTTCAAAGTCACAGAGATATGCCTGCCTCTACCTTCCGAGTGCTGAGATTTAAGTCATGTACCACATCCAATGATTTTTTTAAAAAAATAATTTGGCAAGTATTTGAGCTGATCTGGTGTTACCATGAAATCCCTTCTCAGATTTTTGTGTCCTGTAAAACCTCCTTTTCCTTGGGTCATGTCCTCACATGAGCCTTAGGGAGGCCGGAGACCTGCTCTGCCTTGCATCACAGTGCAGGGGTGTGGTAGTGTGTAAAGAGCTGAGCTTTATCTCATGAATCCCCCTCGGTAACTTTTATTCTTCTGCCCTTTTAGGTGTTGGCGGTGCCTCAGAAAACGATGACCCTTCCAAAATGGTTATGGTTCTGGCGGCCACTAACTTCCCATGGGACATAGACGAGGCTTTACGACGGCGTCTGGAGAAAAGAATCTATATCCCATTACCCTCAGGTACACAACTCTTTTTCTGGGGGTTCCAGTTATCGAGTAGTTGCTATAATTTAAAATTTGATGCTCACCTTGAAGAGGCGGGTATAAACTCTTTCCTTGAGTAGCTGTTCGGCTACACCTGGAAGCCTTGATAGCAACATAAGCCTGCTTGCTCCAAGACTTGGGAAACAGTTCTTGGTGCGCCGTGGGCTCGAAGTGCACGATGGTGGCTTGCGCCTACAAATAAGCCTCTGTGGCTGAAGCAGGGGGGTTAAGGCCAGCCTGAGCTATGTAATAAGATCATCGTCAACACTGTGTCAGAAAGCTGACCAAGATGAACAGTATTCTGTTCCCATTGAAGGCGTGCATTTTCAAATGTGTTTCTCCCACTAGCAAAAGGCAGGGAAGAACTGTTAAAAATAAGTCTACGAGAACTGGAATTGGCTGATGATGTTAACCTTGCGAGCATAGCAGAAAACATGGAAGGCTACTCGGGTGCAGACATTACCAATGTATGCAGGTGTGTATCTCTCACATTTTGTAAGCATAAACTGCAGTTGTGTTTATATTATATTAAGACAGATGGCCTACATTGGCCAAGGCCTAGAGCTCATTTTTAGAGTATTTGCCTAGCATGTAAAGCTGTGAGCTTGATACCAAGCACTGTAAAACATTAAGAGCCCTGCTGGGCAGTGGTGGTGCTTGTCTTAAATCCCAGCACTTGGGGGGCAGAGGCAGGCGGATTTCTGAGTTCGAGGCCAGCCTGGTCTACAGAGTGAGTTCTAGGACAGCCAGGACTACACAGAGAGACCCTGTCTTAAAACAAAACAAAACAAAAAATAACCAAAGAGCCCCACTTTACACTATATTTATGGTTGCAAATTAGTTTGAAGTTAGTGATGTGTTGGCAAGGTATTTGCGTATGATGGATGGTTCACAGTTCATTTGAAAACTACAAGTTCAGGAAGGATTGTTTCTCGGTAGTGTTAGTTGGGAATCCACTGAAATGTGCCTACCGTACTCACGGGATGCAGTCATGCAGATGTGGTTTCAGTCCCCGTGTCCTAAATGTGACTGAGTAAGACTGTCCGCTTGGCTCACCGTCCTAAGTCTCGGCTGCACGTGCTTCTTCAGTTGTAAGTGAGCTCGTCGCGCAGAGCCTGAGGGCCAGAGGTGCTGTAGACAGACACAGCATGTGGTGGTAGACATAGTCCTAGCACTCAGGACATGGAGGCAGGACACTCGGATGCACAGGTCATCCCTGGAACACTGCCAGTGTGAGGTCAGTCTGGGCTACATGAAACTTTCTTAAAAGATTGTAGCCCTGGCTGTTGTGGAACTTTGTAGACCAGGCTGGCTTCTAATCAGAGATCTGCCAACCTCTGCTTCCCAGGTGTGTGCTCTACTGCCCAGCTTATAAAGGATGTAGAGTTCCTGTAATAGAGGGAACTTGACCTGATTTTCTTTTATTTGGAGAAAATGTTTAATTTTGTAGCTAACATTCCTTTCTGTTTCCATGGTGAATACCTATTCTTTATTGAGCAGATAAGGAGATGCAATTGCAAGCTTCTTTTTTTTTAAAAAAATGTGAGTGCTCTGCTGCACATACACCTGCAGGCCAGAAGAGGGCAGCAGCTAGATCCCTTTACAGATGGCTGTGAGCCACCATGTGGGTGCTGGGAATTGAACTCAGGACCTCTGGAAGAGCAGCCAGTGCTCTTAACCATTGATCCATCTCTCCAGCCCTAATACAGGTTTCTTTACTGTACCTTTTTACTCTTGCTTGGACTGTACAGTCAGCATTTATACTGAACTGAATGAAATTATACTTATTTCATTGTGGAAGATACATTGCTAAGAAGCAATTAAAAGCAGCTTTTATTTTCCAGTGCAGAGTTTAATGTATTATGTATGCATGTGTATAAGATCTTAGAGAATTTAACAGGTGTTTTTGTTTTGGTTAGGTTTTTTGTTTGTTTTTGTTTTGCTTTTTTGTTTTTGAAGTAACACTTTGGGCCTTTTTAAAAACTTAAAACCTAGGGACGCATCCTTGATGGCCATGAGACGACGTATTGAGGGTCTAACCCCAGAAGAAATCCGGAACCTTTCAAGAGAAGAAATGCATATGCCTACCACCATGGAGGATTTTGAAATGGCTTTAAAGAAGATTTCTAAATCAGTATCAGCTGCAGACATTGAAAGATACGAGAAATGGATAGCTGAGTTCGGATCGTGCTAGCTGTGTTCTTACATGTAAACTGTGAGAAATCTGCCTTAAGTCTTTGAAAAATAATTAAATGTAGATTTTCGGTGCATTGAGTGCTATATTTTTTTAAACTTTCATAATGGTGTGATTTGAAAAATTTTTTCTGATTCTGAATAAAGACAATATTTTTAAGCTGCACATTGTTTCAATGTAGCACTGCTTGACTTGTGCTAAGTTGTTGCTGCTGTTCTATGGTAATAACAGAAAGCTAGTGAATGCTCACACATGCTGCAGGCAGGGGAAGCACAGGCAGATCTAGCGCATCTGCCCTCTCGCCTGCGCCGTGGTAGCTTTTCTCTTTCTCTCTGAGTCCGGCTAGGACTCTTGGGGCTAGGGAGATTGCTCGGTGGTTTGAAGCGTGCATACTGTTCTGTTCAGTTCCTAGTACCCATGTAGGGCAGCTTCAGGGGATATGGTGCCTCTGACAGCCTTTGGCACCTACACACACACACACACACATGCACGCACACACAAAATTAAAAATCTTCAGGAAAAAATTAGGACTCTTGACTTTAATGTTCGTTTAAAAGAGGTATGGTGAAAATATTGTATTTTCTGAATAACTTGGTGTTTGGAGAGAAAGTCCACTGCTTCTGCTCCCATGTGCATTAGGGGACCGTGCCACCACTCCTGGCTTAAATGACTTTATTCTGCCTTTGAAAAAGGCTGTGTAGTGCAAGTAGTATTCCTACACTTAGGCTGTGTGCCTTCCTTTAGGCAAACTCACGACTCATTTACTCACATTCACAATGAGCATAAAACAGACGAGCAGTGGTAAAAATCGAAGCTAGTGAGTGTGCTGAGAGCTCGTGTCGTGGGCCTGTAGCTCAGCAGTGCAGTGGTTTTTTCCTGGGCCTGTAGCTCAGCAGTGCAGTGTTTTCTTGGCATTCATGGGTTCAATTCCCTACTATTGATTTAAAAAAAAAAAAAAAGGCAAAACAGCAAGTACTTTCTTGGGCCATGTTTTTACAATGGGTTACAACCAAACACCTGACCCAGTGTCACTCTGGCCTAGTGAGGTCTTTCGTCATGTCATTAAGTACTGGGACTACAGATGTGATGCTCAACTATGTCCGGCTTTCAAAACTCTTTAAATGAAACAATGAAAAATACCACATGGAATAAATAAGTCATGTGTACCAGATAACACTGTCGAAATAAGCAGTTCTGAGTGACAGAGAAGAAACAGGAGGAACATGCTTATAAATGTGCTGTGCTCAGACCCAGAAGACTGAGGCCATAGATTTTATTCCTTGATGTTAATGTCTTCGAAAGAGGTGAGCCTGAGTTTCAGCCATGTGAAAGATAGGACCTATATACTATACCACTTACAGGAGATCCCCAATTTAAACAACTTGGACCCCAACAGCCATACTTTTATCTGTAGATGTAACTTTGGTGAGGTTTCTATGCCTCATGGCCCCGCAGGGTGGCCACGCCTGCTCTAGCCCATTCCAGCTCCTAAGAAAAGACACGAAGACCTAGTGTCTCATTAAGCCTAAGCTGGGCAGGCTCTGAGCCCCGTCACTTGCCGTCTGGGCTCGCCCTGGGTCCTCTGGTCCATGTGGCCCCTCGTGGCTCCTCTCTTGCCCTGATCTCATGTCCTCTCCACACCTTCTGGTTCTCTGCTCTCTTCCCACTGTGGTCTCTCTGGGACGCCCTTTTCCCCCTGGAATCTTTAGTCCCACCTTGTTCTCTTCTGCCCAGCTGAAGAGAACAACTGATTTATTAACCAATCAGTGGGGATGGACAGCAATTTTTACATAACATAGGGGCCGGAGACAGTTGACCAGGCCATCGTGTTGGAGCCCTGGACCACCAGATGTTTGAATGCACAGTGCCCCAAATCATCCTCCAACTTCTATCCTAGTCAATGGGGGCTGGAGCTATAGCTCCGTGGTTAAGAGTGCTTCCTGCTCTTACACACCACTTGAGTGGGTCTCAGTGCCCAAGACAGACAGCTCACAACCACTCCGCAGCTCCGGCTGCAGGAGACCCAGTGCCCTCTTTGGCCTCAACAGGCATTTCTATGCATGTGCACAAACTCTCTCCCACAGGCACATAATTAAAAATAAGGCAGTTCTTTAAAAAAGTTTATTTTAGAGGAAGACCATGTCACTATTATAAATCCTGGTGCATTCAAGGTAAGGAGTTTTGGTACAGACACAAATCATGATACACTTCAGTGATTTTTATACTGAGTCATGTATGTGATATCAAGGCACATTGTGCTGAGTAAAAAAAATAAGTGTTAGGTTCTCTAGCTTTTAAATTAGAATTTCATAAAGTGCTTCTTATAAAATCTTACAATAGTAATCAAATAGATACAATTTCTGCAGCAAAGGCACCTGGGAGTTCTTGGCACTCGGCTTTGTCTCACCTCTCCTTTCAGTTTGGTGATTTCTCGGTCCTTGGTAATTCGTCTTCTGAACGGCCAGCCAGGGAATGGAGCGAGGCAAGCTGTAACCGCCCACTCAAGAGGCCGTCTGTAAAGGTCTTGGGAATTTGGCAATTTCTATGTATAAATTGATTAATGATTTAAATTCAAATGGCAAGTCTGGGGACAAGAGACAATAGAGTCCATGATTGGAGATGGTGTTTTAAATATCCGTTTTATCTGTAAGTTTTTCTGCTGTTTTCTCAGAGTCGTCTGGGTATAGGATGATAGGCACCACAGTGATCCCATTCATTTTATCCACCTGAAGCATTCCTCTGCAATGCAAGACAAGTCATTACTGCCAACATCACATCTCCTCCAGCATGCTGGAGTACAACAGTGCTTCGTCACGGCCACACCTCCTCCAGCATGCTGGAGTACAACAGTGCTTTGTCATGGCCACACCTCCTCCAGCATGCTGGAGTACAACAGTGCTTCGTCACGGCCACAGACCTTCCTTCTCATGGCTTATAAACCTTCTACAGGTCTGGGCTCCAAGTTCTCTCTAGCAGACACACTGAAGGGAACAGACCACTGCCTGGTCCTATAGGGCAAGAGCCGGCGCTGGCCTGGCCTGGTATAAGTTGCTGAAAGCAAAGTCCAGGCAGCTTTCCAGACTCTTCCTCGGAGACACAACCCTGACCACACAAGGGGTTTTCATCGTGAGTCCTATGTTCCCTTGTCCAGATTTCTCCCATTAAAACAGCAACTGAGGCCAGTTTCAAATCAGGCAAGCCGACCGCATATGTGGTCAGGCTATGTGCTGCTCTGAGTGACTCTGTATGGCAAACAGCAGCAGTTTTCAAGTTGCATCCTGCCATTCGCAGGCCCATGGTGTCCAGGGCCAGCACTGCATGTTGGCAGCGCAGCCAGTGTCTGACAGCTAATGGACTGTGCTGAAATCTAACTATACAGTCTCTCTGCCTCCTGCCCTCAGGATTCTGTGGCCACTTTAATCCTTTCTTAGCCATTCAGCAACGAACTTCATGACCTATGATGTGAAAGCTGAGAGTCCGAGTAATTAAGAATGGAGTGGAATCAACAAACCTATTTGCCAGTGGCCACAAGTAGCCAATGAAATCGGGTTCATCGGTGTCCTGCCAGGCTTGCGGGCTTACACCTATAATCCCAGCACTTCAAAGGTGGAGGCAGGAGGGTCAGAAGCCCAAAGCCATCCTCAGCTACATGGACAATGGTAAGAGAATGCTGGTGCTTTTTCTGTCTTCCCCATGGTGCCGAGGGGAAGACCGCACTGGTCTTCTGATCTCAACTAAACTGATACTCTGGAGTTGAGACTAGTTGGTGTGGGTCAAAACCGGCTCTACCCACACTGCACGTCCTAGCCTGCCCGCTCATTCTCTGCCCTTAGGAGACCCAGCAAAGCTCTGCTCATGGCTGCATCTCTGAAAGGATGGTGATCTCAATAGTACCTAAATGTATTTTAATTCCATTTAAATTGGAAAATGGGCTAGAAAACGTTATTTTTTTCTCGCACCGTCTGATTCTATCACTGCACTTTGGACTATGCGACACTCTTGACCGTAACACACAGCGAAGCGACCTCCCTTTAATAGTTCAGATTCTCTGCACTCACTTGTTCTCACACACTGGGAAAAGCAGCTTTAGCAGCGCTATGACTCCTGCTGCTCCCAGAACTCCAACCACCATGACGTTCAGGAACATGAAGAGCACCGGGACCACGCCGCTCCAGAAGCGACAGAGTGCTTTCCTCAACTTCTCCATCCACTGGCACATGACCTGGGAAGTGCCAGGCGTCTGATTAGAAAAGCCTGTTCCAGCAACTAAAATTTACATTTCTGGTTTCTTTTGAGATGGGGCCTCTCTTTGTAGAGCCTTGTGCCTGCCTTGCCACTGGGGAACGGCTGGCACGAAGCTTGGTGTGTGTGTGGGGGTGTTCTGCCTCCCCTACAACAGTCCATAATGGGTCCTCGGTCTGTGTTTTTTTGGCTGAGAAGCAGTGGTGTCTGGGACAACTGCTGTGGTTCCCAGGCTGCAGTGCACCCGGGCACCGCTGGGCACTGCTGAGAGCTGTGAATGGGGTCCCCGTGGGCCTGCACCTGCCCTGAAGCACTTCCCCTCGGGGCATTTACTTGGAGGGAAGGGGAAAGGGGAATCTCCATCTCCAATGGGGCAGGAACCAGTTTGGTTCCCAGTGATGCTGAGACTCTGAAGGGGCTAGAGAAAAGTCCTTCTCCTCAAGATTTAGGCCTGGCTCTATGAGAAAGGCCCATGGTGATCCCCGATGAAGGGGGTGGTTCTTGCTTGTATTGTTTATTTGATGGCGAATGTGAATACACACACCTTACTCATGGTAAACCAGGGATAAAATACCTTTGTGGGAAGGAACGCCCCAGAAACAGAAGCTCACTGGCTGAAGACTAGGGCTAAACCTCATTAGCATGGAGACTAGGGCTCTATCGACCTCATTAGCATGGAGACTAGGGCTCTATCGACCTCATTAGCATGGAGACTAGGGCTCTATCGACCTCATTAGCATGGAGACTAGGGCTCTATCGACCTCATTAGCATGGAGACTAGGGCTAAACCTCATTAGCATGGAGACTAGGGCTCTATCGACCTCATTAGCATGGAGACTAGGGCTCTATCGACCTCATTAGCATGGAGACTAGGGCTCTATCGACCTCATTAGCATGGAGACTAGGGCTAAACCTCATTAGCATGGAGACTAGGGCTCTATCTCAACCTCATTAGCATGGAGACTAGGGCTCTAGACCTCATTAGCATGGAGACTAGGGCTCTATTGACCTCATTAGCATGGAGACTAGGGCTCTAGACCTCATTAGCATGGAGACTAGGGCTCTATCGACCTCATTAGCATGGAGACTAGGGCTCTATCGACCTCATTAGCATGGAGACTAGGGCTCTATCTCGACCTCATTAGCATGGAGACTAGGGCTCTATAGACCTCATTAGCATGGAGACTAGGGCTCTATAGACCTCATTAGCATGGAGACTAGGGCTCTATCGACCTCATTAGCATGGAGACTAGGGCTCTATCTCGACCTCATTAGCATGGAGACTAGGGCTCTATAGACCTCATTAGCATGGAGACTAGGGCTCTAGACCTCATTAGCATGGAGACTAGGGCTCTATAGACCTCATTAGCATGGAGACTAGTGCTCTATTGACCTCATTAGCATGGAGACTAGGGCTCTAGACCTCATTAGCATGGAGACTAGGGCTCTATCGACCTCATTAGCATGGAGACTAGGGCTCTATCGACCTCATTAGCATGGAGACTAGGGCTCTATCTCGACCTCATTAGCATGGAGACTAGGGCTCTATAGACCTCATGAGCATGGAGACTAGGGCTCTATAGACCTCATTAGCATGGAGACTAGGGCTCTATCTCGACCTCATTAGCATGGAGACTAGGGCTCTATAGACCTCATTAGCATGGAGACTAGGGCTCTAGACCTCATTAGCATGGAGACTAGGGCTCTATAGACCTCATTAGCATGGAGACTAGGGCTCTAGACCTCATTAGCATGGAGACTAGGGCTCTATAGACCGCATTAGCATGGAGACTAGGGCTCTAGACCTCATTAGCATGGAGACTAGGGCTCTATAGACCTCATTAGCATGGAGACTAGGGCTCTAGACCTCATTAGCATGGAGACTAGGGCTCTAGACCTCATTAGCATGGAGACTAGGGCTCTATCGACCTCATTAGCATGGAGACTAGGGCTCTATCGACCTCATTAGCATGGAGACTAGGGCTCTATCTCGACCTCATTAGCATGGAGACTAGGGCTCTATAGACCTCATTAGCATGGAGACTAGGGCTCTATAGACCTCATTAGCATGGAGACTAGGGCTCTATAGACCTCATTAGCATGGAGACTAGGGCTCTATCGACCTCATTAGCATGGAGACTAGGGCTCTATAGACCTCATTAGCATGGAGAATAGGGCTCTAGACCTCATTAGCATGGAGACTAGGGCTCTATCGACCTCATTAGCATGGAGACTAGGGCTCTATAGACCTCATTAGCATGGAGACTAGGGCTCTATCGACCTCATTAGCATGGAGACTAGGGCTCTATCTCGACCTCATTAGCATGGAGACTAGGGCTCTATAGACCTCATTAGCATGGAGACTAGGGCTCTATAGACCTCATTAGCATGGAGACTAGGGCTCTATAGACCTCATTAGCATGGAGACTAGGGCTCTATAGACCTCATTAGCATGGAGACTAGGGCTCTATAGACCTCATTAGCATGGAGACTAGGGCTCTAGACCTCATTAGCATGGAGACTAGGGCTCTATAGACCTCATTAGCATGGAGACTAGGGCTCTAGACCTCATTAGCATGGAGACTAGGGCTCTAGACCTCATTAGCATGGAGACTAGGGCTCTATAGACCTCATTAGCATGGAGACTAGGGCTCTAGACCTCATTAGCATGGAGACTAGGGCTCTATCGACCTCATTAGCATGGAGACTAGGGCTCTATTGACCTCATTAGCATGGAGACTAGGGCTCTATCTCATTATCTCTATCTCATACCTCATTGGCACGGACTTATGCCACTGCCGCTGACTGCCATGGACCTCTCTATACCCGCTCCACATCACGTAGTTTGGCAGGGAGCTGGCTCTGCTCCTGCTGTTCTCAATTCTGGGATTTCCCTGGGGTCTGAGCCTGCTCGACTTTACCAGTTCTCCTGTCTGGTGGCGCATTCCACTTGCCCCACATCAGACTGGGCTCAAACTCACATAGAGACCCACCTGCCTCTATCTAACCCAAGCTGGGTGAGAGGCATACATCACTATGCCTGGCCTTGTGTAATATTTTTGTGGGTTATTTACTACGATGTCTGGCCAAATTTTTTAACATTTTGGCTTTGGGTTGACAGAAACAATCTGTGTCTTGATATAACAGTGGTTACATATGTGTCAAAAGTAACACACACAAAAAAAAAAAAAAAGAAAAGAAAGGGAAGGGAAGGGAAGGGAGAAACAAACAAACAAAGAGAAAGTCTGGTTCGGGTCAGGTAAGTAGCTCAGAAATGAATGCTTCTTCCTCATTCTACAGTGGTGCTTGGGGTGACTGCAGAACACATATATCATGACAACAAAATTTTATTTTAAAATGCACCTAAATAAACTATTTTACAGTTTTAAAATGTATGTTCCCAAGACATAGGGAGGCGCGCGCGCGCACACACGCACACACACACACACACACACACACACACGTACATCAAGGGAATGTTCATGCTGACTAATACGCCTGTCCACTATTGCAGGTAAAGGACAAGGAAAGGAAGAAACAAACCCCACAGCCTTAGGAATGGGCGTGGTCCACTGGTACCTACATGTTTCATACTTTAAGAGGAAGAAAAGATCCAACTACCGGCAGCACTGATGGGCTGGACTATGAAGACAGCCCCCTTTGCGCTGACCTGTTGGGAGATGCTGGGTGCACACTGACCCTCTATCCTGGACTCCAGTGACCCCCAATCAACAGTCCTGACCTTCAGTGAGAACCACTTGCCCAGGCCCTGCCCATTCAGTGGCAGACACATTAGGACACTCCCTGAACTGTGTCAGTGAAGGGCATGTGTGACATAAATGTTCTCAGTGAAGGGCATGTGTGACATAAATGTTCTCAGTAGTTATTGATGTAGCTTCACATGGACACCCAGTTATTCCTAATGACACCTTGATGAGATATTTTACAGTACTTGATAGAGTGAGCACAGGTTAACCTAAGAAATAAGTTAAAGAGGATAAGAACTGAGCCAAGGATGCATAACTAGTCAATGGCAGATCACACACACACACACACACACACACACACACACACACATCTCCAAATGTATCATTTTAGCAATATGCAATCATTGTGTGGGAACTTGAAGGCACGTTGCACTGGTGTGGACACAAGGTGGGCGCTGTCTAATGTAAAAAGGTGGAAATGTGAGAATGAACTTTGGGACTGAGATTCCTGAGGACACGAAGGCCGGCCTTGCTAATCATGACCTGACGGCATCATCAGTGAGGCGTCCAGAGGCCGGGAACACCGTGAACACCGCATCAGGATTAAGATAATAGCTCGTGAGAGAGCTCAGAGAGAAACTTGTCATCAGGCCTCATGGTCTGAATGTGGTTCCTGGGAGCAAAGTCCTGACAGCTGTCCCTGTGACATCAACTGCACACACGCAACTGCACACACACAACTGCACACAACAAATAATGTTTAAAAATTAAAACAAACCCCAAGTGAGCTGAGCACAGAGACTCACATTTACAGTACCAGCACTCAGGAGACAAAGACAGGTTTTTCTAGGAGTTCAGCCTAGGCTACAGTCTGAAATAACATCATCAAAACCAAATGCATCCATCATTAAACATGATCAGCTGTTTTGTCTTTATGTTTTCTACTTCATTCTAAAGGACGCATTTATCTTCACCACAACCATAACTACTTCTGGCAGCACCATGAAAAGATACCACTGACTGAATTACCTTGTATGAAGATGGAGGCTCTGCTCTCAGAGGAGTCTCAGGCAACTTGCCCGGTAAAGCATTTCCGTCCATAGTGGTTTCCACGTTCCCGATGAGGTAGTGGCTGGTGGTCTGCAGTGAGCTAACAGTTCCTACTGAAGAGAAAGAAGGTTACCAAACTGCAGCCGCAGCTGACCTCTGCTACAAGCCCTGCCAGAGCACAGTAGTAATATCTTCGATTACAACACTAACATGTATTTCACCATTGATAGAACAAGAATTTTATTTACTGAGTTAGTACCAGTAGGAAAAATGTACTCAGACCTCTATAAGGGGCTACAAAAGTTACTGTTTTGTCACACAGAAAAATCTACATTTCCAGTTTTTCCAGGCATGGTAGCTTACTCCTGTAACCCTAGACTTGCAAACCAGGAACACAATCAAGAAGTTCAGGTCTCAGCAGCCATGCTGGAACTCCAGCTCTAGGGTCTGATTCTATTCTGGCCTCTGCAGGTATTCATAAACACATCACACACACACACACACACACACACACACACACACACATCTCACACACACACACACACACATATCTCACACACACACATCACACACATATCACACATACACATACACACATATCACCTACACACACCACAAACACACATCACATACACGCATACACACACATCACATACACACATCACACACACATAGCACATATACACACATCACACACATACACACAAACACAATAATCTTTTTTAAGTATATAAAGCAAAATGATTTCATTAACATTTTAAATAATGTTATAAAATACCTTTTTTGGAAAAGTCAGGAAGCGTGAATAAAATGTCACTGTCTTGGGAAATAGAATAAAGCATGCTTTCTTCCAAAGGAAGGAAGTAGTTTGAATGTCTGAGTACTCTCTGGTTCATAACTAAAATGTTAATTTCAGTAACATTCTTTTGTTGAGCCTATGAAAGAAAAAATAAATACTATTTACTTTAAATAATGCCCTAGAGTTTAAAAGTGAACTTTCCTTCTTCATTTCTCCCTCGCAGTCCTACTGTGTGGCTTTTACAACTTCAGCTTCATTTCATCCGCACAGTACTGAGGAGAGGGCGACAGAACTACGGACACCCCCAAGGCCCTTCTCTTTCTGTCTGCAGATGCCTGGCACGTTTCAGAAGATAGAAAGGAGCACAAATGTCAGACTTGCTATGTGATGAGATCCAGACAGTTCTAGGGCATTGTGATGGTTTGAATGGGAATGGCCCCCACAGACTGTTTGAAAGGGTGGTCCCCAGTTAGTGGAACTATGTGGGAAGGATCAGGAGATGGGACCTTGTCACAGGGGGCGTGCATCACTGGGTGTGAGCTCAGAGGCATAGTCTCTCTCTGCCTGTAGATCAGGATGTAGCTCTTAGCTCCTTTCCTAGGACACGTCTGCTTGCCTACCGCCATGTGTCCCACCATGATGATAATGGACTAACCCTCTGAAAACCATAAGCCAGCCCCAAATAAATGTTTTCTTCTGTGAGTTGCACTGGCCGTGGTGTCTTTGTAGCAATAGAAAAGGAACAAGTACCTTCTTGCACATCGGTTCAGAAACAAAAGCACCCAGCATTTGCACACGTAACACAAATTTAATCTCCAGTTAAAAAGCACAGTATCTTACTTGTCTCCCATCAACCTCCACAACCTCTTCTTGAATGACAATTAGCTGTGAACTGGAACCGTATGTCACAGGCCTCTTATGAACTAAAATCCTTACAGTGACAAGTCCAAAATATTCTTTCTCCTCTGGATTTTGCAGATTTTCACTCTTCACTATTAAACAAACAAAAAAACAAAAAAAGTAGTGAGATTTTATACAAAACTTACCATGACAGCAGTTACTATATCTGATGATGTTTATGACACTGACTTGGAACAAGACAGTGGCTGCTGGGTGGTGGTGGTGCACACCTTTAATCCCAGCACTTGGGAGGCACACGCAGGCGGATTTCTGAGTTTGAGGCCAGCCTGGTCTACAGAGTGAGTTCCAGGACAGCCAGAGCTATACAGAGAAACCCTGTCTTGAAAACAAACAAACAAACAAAAAAGCAAAACCAAGACAGCGGCAGGTGTGTTCTTTGACCTTACCAGTCTCAGATTTATAAAAGCAGAGATGAGCTGACAAGTCCTTCCAGGGGCTTCCACTCACTGGATAAGGAAATGTTTGCTGGTCTGCAGCTGGAGTGGCCAAGCCACCGTGGCTGCTCCTCTGCTAAGGCTTCACAGCGTCTGCCAGTGAGGAGCAACCCAGGGCACATGGCCAGCAAGCAGCCTCGGAGTCAGCTGAGCACTCACAACATACGAGCACTCACAACATACGCAGTGAGAGGGGGGCTCACACACAAGGAGAGGGGGGCCGCACACAAGGAGAGGGGGGCCCACACGCAGTGAGAGGGGGGCCCACACACAAGGAGAGGGGGACCCGCACGCAGTGAGAGGGGGGCCCACACACAGTGAGAGGGGGACCCACACGCAAGGCTTTACTTTTTACTTCTTTCCTCAACCCTTTGCACCCAGTAAGTGGCTTTTTATAGCTAGATCAGGAATGGGGAAAGGGAGAGAAGTCTATGCCTCCGTAATGGTGATGGAGAAAGATCTGAACAGATTTCATTGTATACATGTATGGAATCCTCAAAGATAAAGACAACATTTTGAAAGAGTAAAGCAGCCAGGAATAGAGGTGCCCACCTCCTGTCACAGCATGCGGGCAGCGGAGGCAGCAGCGGCCAGCTAGGGCCGCAGCATGACAAGACTTTCTCCAGACGGCAAATTAAGGACTAGAGAGATGGTCCGTCCACCAAGAGCGCTCACTACCCTATCAGAGGGTCTGAGCTCAGAACCCAGCACGCACAGCAGACATCGTGCTAATGGCTGTAATAGGATCAAATGCTCCCCTCTAACCTGTGGGCGCCTGCGCAGACTATAAAACACTAGAGGCACACGCTGATCATCACCTGCCACAACATCAACATTTAGTTGTTGCGTCCCAAATATGAGGCCTGTTCGTCAAAAGCACACAGATACACATTCCTAGACGCACACCTCGGGGCTTAAACTCATGGTGAGCCATTTAAGCCTTGGTCTAGAACACCGGATACCAATTCATTAGCTACTTAGTATTCACCGTCACTCACTCAGCTCCCTCTTAGCTCTAGCCACACCAGCTCGCAGTAATTTGGGGTATGCGGCCATGATGTAACTGTGATTAGTGCCCTCTGGGCTCCGGTGCTGTCAGCCCTGAGCTCTCTGGTACTGTCAACTAGCTCTCCTTCAGAGAGGCGCCTCAGCATCCCCTCTTTTATGTCTAAGTGGTTTTGTTGTGCTGATTGTGGTTCTGAAGATGGAATCCAGGGCAGTCCACTCATCTGGCAAATATCTGAGCTCTGTCTCCAGCACCTCTCTGAGCTGGGGCAGGAGATGTGCATCTTCCCTCACTAAGTTCCACACTCAGTGATTCTCCTACCTCAGCCAACTCCGGGAGCTGGGACTATGAACACACAAATCTGCATGTGTGGTGCCTGACTTAATAAATCAGTGTTCTAGCTGCCTGTTTCTTCATGAATGTCCCTCCCAGCCTGGTCAGCATGTCTAAGACCACAGCCTGGCGCACAAGAGAAATACAGCAAAGAGGTAACTCTCACACCTCTACTGTAGAATAGATTCAGGACAGCAAAAGCCACTGATGCTGGCTTCCTGCTCGTGCAGTGGTGAGCTCTGAAACAATCTTCTCAGTGATGCCTGCTCCCAGGCATGAATGGGTAACCCTGCCTGCCCCCCACCTCAGTGCCAGATGGGCCCAATCATTACTTCCCACAAGCCACAGAGCAGGAGTGACACCGCCCAGGGCCTTTATGTTACTCACATAAAAGTATATAGTCCAACACAGCATTATCTGATTCTTTAACCAAAACCCTTGAGGTTTAAAAGAGAAGCAGGGGCTGAAGAGAGCTCTGCAGCAGTGAGTACTTGCTGCGCTCGTAGAGGACCTGGGGCCTGTTCTCAGAACCCATACGGTGCCTCCCAACTGCCTACCATTCCAGTTCTGGGGCATCCAACATCCTCTCTGGCCTTCTTGGGCACTAGGTACATACATGGTACAGCTATACATGCAGACAAAACACCATGCACATAAAAAGAAATGAGTCTTTAAAAAGGCAAGCATTTTTTTGCAGATGAGTAAGAGAGATAAAGGAGGACCCACATATACAGTTAGTATCGATTAATCTTCTATAACCAGGATGAAGGAGAACTAGGATTTTCATGCTGGGTTCCCCATGTCTATGCCCACTCTCACACTGCTAACCTACCAGAAACTGAAGGCCAGTCCCAGGAAGGCACAAGTGAATAGCATATCAATTGAACCAACATAGTTTTAAATGCCTTAGCTACTAGTATAGAAACAATGCATCACTTTAAGGTGGCACTTCACATCACAACTGATTTAGTATTGTTAAAGACACAGTAATGTTGGAAACAATTCAGTAGTACTCACCTATCAAAGTCTGACAGCTTACTCGGGTTACACCACTATTTACAGGTAAGTCATTTACATATACCTGTCCACTCTCATAGGTTATGTTAAGAACAACCTTAAAATAAAGTAGCACATACATTAATTCCAACGGTTTATAAATGACCACAAACTCTTCATATCAAAAATGCATCATCTAACTACGTGTGTGCAGCAGGTGTTACGGCTTGCATGTGCTCCTCAAAGAGCCACGTGCTGGAAGCTTGGTCTCTACATGTGGTGATGTCTGGGGGAGGAGGAAGCCCTCTAAGATACAATGCTTAGTGGTAGATGTGAAATCCCTATGGCAAAGTCTTCAAAGGAACTGTGGGACCCCAGTCTCTCTTATCTGGTATCTAGCAAAATCCATTTGTTCTCCTGTTAGCGCCTATCACTAGGGTGCCATATAAGGCCAAAGACAACCAACACCAGCAGAAAGTCCTTGAACCTCTGTAACTAAGCCAAAAACAAAACAACAAAAGCCCTTTTGGTTTTGTTTAGGGCTTTTTTTTTTTTTTGATTTCTTTTTAAAAAAACTGATTTATTTTCATTTTAATTGTATGGATGTTTTTGCCTGCAGGTATGTCTATGTGTCATTGTGTGTGTGTAGTGCCTAAGAGGAAAACAGGGTGCTGGTCCCCTGGAAGTGAAGATAGATGTTGAAGGCTAGGCTGGCCCAAGGCTTTCCTGAGGAACATTCTTCTAAACTTTCTCTAAACCCTGAGCATGCTCAGTGGAGTCAGTATGGCCTGGAGCCAGGACCTTGGGACAGCTACAGATTCTGATCTTTGAAAACCCAACACTTCCCACCCTAAGGGGCTACATTGTATGTCCCAGCCCACCCTGACACCTGAGCTACCCAGTGCCCCCTTGTATAGAACTGTTTGAATCACTTCCTGCTGACACCTTCCCGCAGTGTGGCAGACTTTTATTCATACTGTACCATTTCTCCTATAAAAGCCACATACAACAGACGCTGTGCATCATGATTAGCTTGCTTGACGTAAGATATAGCTCATGCAAGACCCCCTGACCCCAACTTTTCTATCTTCTCTATCTTCTCATCCCCCTCAGAACCCTGTCACTGAAGAATGACCTGCTGGTCTAGGTCAGTTATAGCCGGTTATAAACTGCCATTTGGGTATGTTGGGAATCCAACCTGGATCCCGTGCAAGAGTATGCAGCTCTTACCCACTGAGCCACTCTTCCAGTCCTTGGCTTTGGTCTCTTAAGACAGTCTCACTACTTAAGAATCACAGGCTAACTTTAATTTGGGGTAATCCTTTCCTGCCTTAGCCTCCAAAGTGCTGGGATTACAGGAACGAGGTGCTATACCCAGCCTCACTAGCAAAGCCTCACATAGACTTCATATATTTATATAGAGTAGCCTGCCTTGGGCATCCCAATATAATAACAGGAAATGGACTAACACACTCAGTAAAAATTCCTGGCTAAATGCTACAGTAAAAATATAATCAAAAGGAGACCAACCTGTTCTTTAGATACTTCCCCATTGTTGTTCAGGGTAGTTACATTGACCCTGATGCCATCCTGCAAAACAAAGGCAGACAGATACGAATTTTACATATCGAAAATAACCTGGCTGTGTGGGCAAGTTCAAATATTTCTTAGATACACAGTAATGATGAAGAATCTCCAAAATTCTAAAAGAGAGGAAATAAATCCTTATCTCTATAACTTTACAATCACCCAACATTTATTTGGTTTGCTGGTTCTGGTCCACACAGTTGCTACTTTTACCCAGAAGCAACTGCCGCTCAACTACAATTGCATATACAAGTGTGCTTAGAGTTGCAAGGTTGTTGTTATTGACACCGCAGCATGTTTGTGAATTCTGTATTCAGAAGAGTTCTAGCATAATTCTAAAAACATTGTAAGCAGAATAAAGAGCTGGAGATGGCTCAAGAGTTATAAACGCACTTGTTGCAAAATAGAACCTTGACTCCACAAGGTTATCCTATGACCTCCATTGCTAAGGCATAAAGTTCTCAATCCAACACCATACACACATAACAAGTAAATTTGGAAAAGTAGAAGGTGACATTTATCATGACAGTCACTTCTGTATTTAGTGTGTTCCTACCAAATAATAAAGTGTTCCTAACTTTCTTGTCATTTTGGGGAAACTCGAATTCTATAATCTCCAAACTTTCTCCTACTATACAGAGAAAGGCCGAATGTGGCAACAAAAGTAAAAAAACAAACAAACAAATAAAAGGGGGGGGGGCTGTCCCTGAATATTGCAATGGCATGGTTCTCACAGGAAGCCAGGAATCTGAAAGGCTTGTGACCTTAGAGCTCCCCTGGGATGCTGAAACTCATCCCCAACCCTTCACTCAGGAACCCCGCCCACAATCAATAAAAAGCCCCTCTGGCAAGCGCTAGACCTTCAGCCGCTCACAGTCGCCAACCCGAGTGGCTCCGCGACCAGGAAAGGCGCTCCCTCCTGGTCGCGGCTGAGCAGGCACAGGTGGCCTGGAAAATTGCTAATTGGGCAACACAAACATCGCCAGAGCCCAGGCCGGGCTCTAACCCAGGAAGGAGCCATTCCAAACGCCCGAGGTCACTGGGCATCGCACGTTTTCGACAGCAAAGTCCGGCAGGATCCGAACCGGTTCGAGAGGCGCCACGAACCTCAAGTTCGATGGCCGCAGTCTTGGCCACACTTTCAAGAACGCTTGCGCGCCTTCCTGGCGATCCCCTCGGGGGCCCACCCCGCCCGGCCTCCGGGAAAGCTCCCGTTCCGCTCCGGGCGGCCAGACCCGGTCCAGCCCGGCACCCCCGGCGGTCCACCTGCGGGAGGGGGGCAGCGTCACCCCGCCCGGCCTCCCCGAGGTCCCGGCAGAGGAGCGGCCTGCTGCGCCCGCCCGGCCCTACCTGCGGGGCTGTGGACGGCGGCCTGGGCGCGCTGGTGGTCAGCCATCCCGCGGCTGGCAGCGCCACGAACAGCAACAGCCGGACGGGCAGCAGCGCCGACAGGGCGCCCTCCATCTTAGACAACACCGGCGCCGGGCGTCGGGAGGTGAGGGCGGGGCGTGGCGGGGCCGAGGGGGCGTGGCAGGGCCGAGGGGCGGGGCAGACTCCTCCCAAATGGGGCGGGCCGACTGAACTGGTGGGGGGGGGGTTTGCTCCGGCCTTTGACGTCTATGGGCGGAGCCAACTTCGTGAGTGTCCTCCAGGCTTTTGAACCGAGGAGAGGGATTTTCTCCAAACGCTTGCAGTTTTTTACGAAGCCTTTACTTTTGGAGTGTGTTTTTGTTTTCTCTTTCGAAATAGGATCTCGAAACAGTAGCCTAGGCTAACGCTGAACTACTTACTGAACCTGCTGCTTCGACCTCCTCAGTACTGGAATGACAGTAGTCGCCTCAACCTTGATGTTACGTTTTCATTAGCATCAGTATGCTCATATATTTACAAAATGAAAGCACAACTAGTATTTTATAAACTGTTAGGAATGAAAAATAAAAATTCAGCGTTTGGAGAGGTATTCGCTTTTACACTGGCTCTCACTCTGCAGCCCCAGAACTTTCTATCTACACCAAGCTGACATTCAACTGCCTCTGCCTCCTGGGTGCTGAGATTACAGACAAACACCACCATTCCTGCTAACTCAAAAGTTGTCGCCTTTGGCTACAGGTGAGAATTTCTTAAGCAGGTTTATGAAGTACAGGGAGCCTCCTTACACTCTCAAGTATCTGATTCGATTAGATTGCACTAGAGCTGGGAAACTGATAATTTGTCATTCTTCAGGGTTGAGGAAATAGCCCTTCCCTTAAATGTTCCACTGCACCTTTCGTGATGAGAGAAAATACCCCCCCAAATGAAGCCCGGTTCACATGTCTCCATATCCTGCTCCCTCACTTTCCTAACCTATGAAATGAAGGTGTAGACCTTTCTTCAGCCTGTTAATTTTTAAAATTTTATGTAAATGGGTTGTAAACCACTACGAGGGTGCTGAGACTCAAACTGTGGTCCTTTGTAATAAGCGTTCTTAACCGCTGAGCCACCTCTCCAAACCATTATTCTAAACCTTTAACTTTTACTTATGTCCACATGGAGTGGGGTGTCATGTGGACATGAGGGGACAACATCCTGGGGCCAGTTCTCAGCCTCTACCGTGTGGTTTTTGGGGATCCAGCTCGGGTCATAAGACCAGCTGGAAAACAATTCTGTCCTAATTGCATTGACCTTCAGCGAGGGGCTGGCACCTATTGGCTGGGAAAGAGTAGGAGACTTGGGCTCCAGCCAAGAGGCTATAGAGACGCTGTCAGCCATGGTGACTTTCCACCACTGCTCTGGGGTCCCCACACGGCTGTCACTAACCCCCCCTCACATGTGTAAGCCCAATAAACCCAAGGATTCCCTGGGTGAACGTCAGTGGAATTACATCTTCCGTTGTCATAGACCTTAAAAGTAGGGGTAGATGCTCACAGCTCCCCAGAGGGAAGTAGTTTTTTTAATACAGGACAGCATAACGATTGATAAGTATTTGTACATATGGCCTGTTAGGTAGAATAAGAAATGTATTTAGTTTTTCTTTGAAATAAAGCCTTTGCCATAAAAAGGATTTTTTTTCCTGCTTTTGAAGCCATTTTCTTCTATCACCTCTTCCATATGCCTTATTTTTAAGCTACAGTAAACTTCTAGGTAGCTCTCAGATATTACCAGGCTTATAGGTCATTAAGGATGACCTACCTGCACAATTGGCAGCTTGTAAATCCAGGAAATGAAACTGCTGGACTTTGACTACTGGTTAAACGAGTAAGCTCTGAGTGGAGACACAGTAGCCTAGAATATCGCTATTTAGCTGGAGGCTTTTTAGTAAAACACAGTCATATCACTGTCCCCTTCCTTAAGTTAATCCACCTCTCCCACACAGTGCTTCAGAGCCCTGTGTTCATTCTCAGCATTGAGTCTGGGCCCATCAAGATGGTGCAGCTGATAAAGGCTCTTGCTGCCAAGCCTGAAAACCTGACTTTAGCCCTTGGGAGCCCACATGATGGAAGGAGAGAACCAACTCTTTTCAAGTTATCGTCTGATGTCCACATACACACTGTGGTACAAGTGTACACACACACACACACACACACACACACACACACGTAAATAAATAAAAGCAAAACCCAAAACCTGGGTGTGATACAGGACTATAATCCCATCAGCTGAAGGTCATTGTTGGCTACATGAAACCTTGTCTCAAAAGAAAGAAAGACAAAAACAAAAACCAAAACGAGTTAACCAAAATGGTTTCCTGTCAATCACCGGGACAGGCAACCATCCGTCAGGAGAGTCATCTCTCTGGTCATTATCCACTCTCATCCCTTGAGAGTGTTCCCTTTGCAGTGGTTCCTTGTCCACTTGTCAACCCTGACAAGAGTTGCCCCACTTTACCTTGCAATAAACTATATCTATTGCTACACTACATTCGTGTGTCTTGGAATTCTTTTTGACAGAGGTAACACAGGGCAAAGAGGAGACTAGGATGAGATTTCCCCATAAGAAACCTAAAAAGGACCGATCAAATATTCACAGTGTTTCTCTGTGTAGTCCCAGCTGTTCTGGAATTCACTTTATAGACCAGTTTGGCTTTGAACTCACAGACATCCACATGCGTCTGTCTTCCGAGTGCTGGGATCAAAGGCATGCACCACTACTGCCCAGAAAGTGTTCACTTCTTAACTTACCTCTCAACCACTGAGGTACTGTACATCAATAATGACTTATAGATGGATTCTATAATGAAGCCCTACCTACTTCTATGGTAATCTAGAACTACTGGCGATTTTACTCTGTGATAAACTTCTGAAATTAAAAATGAGTCTAGAGAGCTAGAGAGATGGCACAGCAATTAAGAGTGCTGATTGCCCTTCCAGCAGATTGGAATTCAGTTCTGAGGGCCCAACGTAGGTGGCTCACAACCACCTGTAACTTTAATTCCAAAGGATGTAAGGCCTCTGACTTCACACATGCAAACACAGACACAAACAAATAAATATTTAAAAAAAATAATCCAGAGTTCAGAAAAAGACATGCGTGGAGTGTAGACTATATAGAATATATGCCAAAGGTCCCAAAGTACATGTGTGTGACAAGGTAGTGGGGGCGATGAGGCTGCTTGTTTTGGAAGAGAGCTCTTCCTAGTCTTAGACAGTTCATTCTTTCTTCACTTCACTGTGTCTGCTGCTGGCAGGAGTTCCAGGAAGCAGCAGCCAAACTTTAAAGCACGGAGCCAGCTCAAACAGTTTCCCTGGCACTTATTCTTTGGAAAAAAAAAAAAAAGCCGCTGGGCAATGGTGGCACACGCCTTTAATCCAAGCACTTAGGAGGCAGAGGCAGGTGGATTTCTGAGTTCAAGGCCAGCCTGGTCTACAGAGTGAGTTCGAAGACAGCCAGGGCTATACAGAGAAACCCTGTCTCGAAAAAAGAAAAACAAAACAAAACAAAGAAGACAGAGAATACACCTTTAATTGATCATTAATTACCTTTGAACCCAAATATGGATACTTCTGCCTCCTAAGTAACTTATTTCACTGTTATTTCTATTATTTTCACAATCAAAATTTGAGTTTACTGTTTTCTATGATGAGAAGCAAGCTTTCAAGCAAAGGGAATCTGGGGAATGCGTTTTCTGGATGCAATTTTTGGGACAGAGTGAGTCACAGGCCTTTCCATATAACACATCTTACTGGGTGTTTTCCAGAGTTAGTCAACTACATATTTTTTATACTTCCCAAAAATTCCCAGAAGAGTACAAGAGGGAGAACAAGAAACAAAAGCCACATTTTTGTTGTTGTTGTTGAATAGTATTATGTCCACCCGACACAAGCTGACGTCACCTGAGAAGAGGGACCCTCAATTAAGAAAATTCTTTCACAAAATGGGGCTGTACTGTAGAGCATTTTCTTAATTCCTGATTGATGGGGAAGGGCCGGCCCATTGTAGGAGGGGCCACCTCTGGGCTGGTGGTCCTGGGTTTATAAGAAATCAGGCTGAGCATGCAATGGAGAGCAAGCCAGCAGGAAGCAGCACCCCTCCATGGCCTCTGCATCAGCTCCCGCCTCCAAGGTTCCCACCCCGGCCTAACGTCTTAACTCCCTTCAGTAACAGACTATAGATGGGAGGCGTTAGACAAACAAACCCTTTCCTCTCCAATTTGCTTTGGTCATGATGCTTTGTTATGGGCAATCAAATCTTTGCTTATTTTTCTAAGTTTTTGTTGTTCTTGTGTGTATGGTTTGTGTGTCTGAGTGTGTGTCTGTGTCTGTGTGTCTGTGTGTGTCTGTGTCTCTGTGTGTGTGTCTGCCTGTCTGTCTGTGTCTGTGTGTGTGTGTCTGTGTGTCTATGGTTTGTGTGTGTGTGTGTCTCTGTGTGTGTCTGTGTGTGCGTCTATCTGACTGTGTCTGTGTCTGTGTCTCTCTGTGTGTGTGTGTCTGTGTGTCTGTGTCTGTGTAATAGCCTTGGCTGTCCCAGAACTCCCTCTGTAGACCAGGCTGGGCTTAAACTCACAGAGACCCACCTGCCTCTGCCTCCTGAGTGCTAAAATTAAAGGCATGCACCACCATGCTCAGCTTTTCTAAGAAATTTTTTAAAAATATTTTTATTTTCTATATTCTTTGTTTACATTCCAAATGATTTCCCCTTTCCCCGGATCCCCCCTCCCCATATGTCCCATAAACCTTCTCTCCATCCATTCTCCTATTACCTCCCTCCTTTTTTCTTTCTAAGAAATTTAAAACTGATTTTACTAGAACCTTACTGTCCATGTGTTTGAAAATAAAAGTTTTGAGTGTTTTCATTAGTTTGTTTTGTTCTGTTTGTTTTTTGAGATAACGTCTTACTATGTAGCTTTAGTTGGCCTGGAACTCGGTGTAGACCTGGCTGGTCTATCTCTGCCTCTCAAGTACTAAGATTAAAGGTGTGTACCACCATGCCTGGCTATAAATAAATCTTATTAGACCTAGTGATGACATGCCATATTCATGTAAATAGATAATCAATAGAAATGTCAGTGTAAGGTCAGCAAGTCAGCTCAGCTGGCAAAGGTGTTTGCCATCCAAGCCTGGTGACTTGAGTTTGATACGTAGAACCATGTAGAGATGGAAGGAACAAACTGTCTCTGCAAAGCCGTCCTCTGACCTACTCACGTGTGCCCTGGCACACACTGACCCAGACATACTCAAAATTGTAAGGCTTTAAAAAGAAATGTCCTTGTCAGTCAACATGCATTATGTAATTTTTAAACATTTGTATATTTAAACCTCACAACGATTTGATACATGGTTACAATTCATGATAATATGTTTTTAATGACTGGAGTTTCAGGCTAAAAGCATGGCTCTCCCCAAAGCTAGGTTCGGCCACCAGTCTTCAATATACAGATTAAAGAGAGCTTTGAAAAGCAGAGAGAGGATATTTATTCAGTGTGGCCATGCTGGGAAGAAGAACAAACAAGAGACTAGTGATCTCCATGTTAATCTTCAGGGTACTAGCATGAACTTTGGACTTAAACAGAGGAAGACTCGGGACACAGGGGAAAAGATGCTTAACCACGGCTGGTCGTGCTGTGGTCTCACCACTCTCAGGTCTGGTTCTGCAAAGTGGCCCAAAGAAATCCTTATTGCTGTCTTCCCATCCTGTGAGGGGATTATTCTGGTTCCTACAAGTTGATCACTTCTACTTCAGAGTGTGGTCTCATCTGGATGACCTATCCCGCAAGGCTCAGCTCGGTTCTTAGAATCCAAGGTGATTCAAGAGAGATGAGTCTAGGCCATGGCAAGTTAACAGTGACCAATATCTGGTATTTTCAGTTATTACAAAGGCATTCCTTGAATGCTTACACCTATCTGCTCTTGCTGCTGTTTAGTCCTGACAAGGATATAGCTCAGCCGTTAAGAGGAACTGTTGCTCAATCTTTAGGTGAACTTTGGATCACAACACTCACATCAGGCAGCTCACATAGAGACCTGTAACTCAGCGCTAAGGCATCCAACACCATCTTCTGGAGATAGATACTTGCACACACTCACAGACACACACACACACACACACACACACACACACACACACACACACGGATAAATAGTTTTTAAGAGATGGTAGTCACATAGTGAACCTGCCTCAAAGCTACAACAGAAATAAAATAGCAGCCACCATACAATTAGGAACACATGAACACAAGGCTGCACAAAGTTAGCACCATTAACAATTCTAGTTTGCAGGAGACCAACTTTGTCAAGCATTTTTCTAAGCTTTGCATTCTAGAAGACTTATTTACAAAAAGAAACATAAAATACACTACATACAAAAGAACTCACACTTTTCACCACAGCTACACCAGTGCTTTTTAAAAGTGCTTTCATTAGTATATATTAACTATGCACAAGTTTCACTATCAACCTTTCATATGTGTACACAATGTGTTTCAATCTTATCCATCCCATTGCCCTCTCTCTTCCCACCAACAGCCTTCCTCTTTCCAACTAGCAACTCTCCCACTTTCTCATCTGTCTTTCAGATTTTTTTTTTAGGGTTGTTAAGTCGAATGGGTGAGTTTCTTTACAAAGGCATGAGCACATTACCACTGAAGAAAATGTCTTTCTCCCATCAATCGCTATCGACATATAAACCCTCAGGGAGAGGTGGAGGCTTGTGAACGCTTCCCTTTTATGACAGAGTGTTTATAGGCCCAGATTTGTGCAAATAACCACAGCTGCTGTGAGTTCAGCAACACCACAGCCACGTCATGCCTGGAAGACAGACAGCAGTCCACACTGCTCCCTCAACCCTTTCTTCAGCTCTCACAACCCGTCTGCACCATACGTATGTCTCCAGTGTTCATGAGCCTTGGAGGGCGATACAGATGTCTTTCTTAAGCTTGCTTTTGTTGTATCCCATAGGGTTTTTTAATGGTCTATCCTTATTTTCATTCAACACTAGGAATTTAAAATTTTTTATCCTTAATTTCTTTAGCATTCATATTCAATAGTGTTAATATCTAATTCATGGATTTTCTGTAGTTTCTGCTGCTTTCTAGCTTTTATTCCATTATAGTCAAATAGATTACAAAAGGTTATCTCAATTTTTCTGTACTTGTTTACACATGACTTTTGTCCTAATATGATTTATCTATTTTAGAGATAGTTCTACAAGCTCCTGAGAAGTGTATTCTGTAGTGTGTGGATGGATATTCTAATCTGTTAAGCTCATTTGATCTATGATGTCATTTAGGTCCAGTGTTTCTAGGTTTTTCATGCATATAACCTGTTTATTGGTGAGAGTATAGGGCTCTAAGTCTATGACTCTAGCAGGGTTTGCTTTATGAAGTTGGGTTCGAGTGGTCAGTGCCATTTATTTAGAATTGTAATGTCTAGAACAAGTGTTCCCCAATCAGTACAAAGTGACTTCCTTTGTCTCTTCTGATTTGAAGTTTATTTTGTCAGATATTAGAGTAGCAAAGTCCACTTTCTCCCAATTCCATTTGATTTATACCTTCCCCCCATCCTTTCGCTCTAAGACAAAATCTGTCTTAATGGAGGTATAATTTTTGGAGGCAGCAAATAGGAGCTGTGCTGAGATTAAAGGTGGGGACTATTTATCATCTGGCTTAAAACACACACACACACACACACACACACACACAAATCTGTAAGCCTTTCTCTTTTTGATTGGGAAACTGGGACCATGGATGTTCAGAAAAGGCTAACACTCTGTTGTCTCTATGAAGTGTTGTTTCCTTGATCCACATTTGTTTATCTACTGTTGTAGCATCTTTTACTTTTCTCTGCTATATCCTCTCTGTGTGTCTATCATTTCCCACAGGCTTAGGAATTCCTCTCCCAGTAGCTTCTATAGGGTCAGCTGGCTTCATGCTCATAAATTCCATTAGTCTGTTTTTGTTTGTTTGTTTTGTCATGGAATGTTTCTGTCTCTATATCAATTATAGTTTTCTGGAGTGTAGTAGTCTGGGTTGACAGCTGTAGTTTCTCCGAATTTGAAATACATTCTACACTTTTGGTACTTTTAATGTTTCTGTTGAAAACTAAGCTATTATCCTAATAAACTTGTTTTTATACACGTCTTGAAGCTTTTCTCTCCTGGGGCTCTTGATACACTTCCGTTGTTTTGTATATTTGATGTTTTAACCATAATATGATGCAAATTTCTTTTCTGATCCTATTTCTTGAGTGTGGGTGTGTCTCTTTCCTTAATTTGGGACACGTGTTTGCTATAATTATTTTCAGACTTTCTCTTTATCAATCCCATCTTCACATACTGAGTCCCTTTCCTTGATTAGCTGCATATTCTCTTGGAGTTCATTCTGATTATGCAGGCTGGAACTGTCTTTGAGCACATAAATCATTGCTCTTTGAATTCTTTGGTATTTCTCCTAAACTAGTCTCACTGAGTGTCAGCACTCTGGGACTGGTATTTTTGAGAGAAACCATGCTGCCTTTTTCATTTTACTCGTGTTTTTGTATAGAGACTTGTGGAACTCTGGCAAATGTCATGGCTCGCAGAGAGTCTGTATGCAGCAAGAAGGAAATCCAGTTCAGCACAACTCAGTTGGTGCTGACTCATACTTCTATAGTCTGATACTAGGCAGTTTGTTTTAGATATATTTAAGTATGTTACAATTTGAGAAAAAAATGTTTTCTGGTAACAGTTGTCTCAGTTCCATGTGTACAATAAAGTTTACCATATGATTTCATTGAAATTCTTTTGCAAAGTACATGTGACCTCTACCATGAAGATGGGTTCTATAGCTTGAGTGCCTAGGATCTGGCTTGGCCTCAGTCCTACAGATGTTTAGAGGACACTAGGCTATAACGTATATGTGACAGCACTTCTATGGAGGGCTCTATTGCCTCAGAAAGATCAAGGTCTAGGGAGGGAGGGTACGGGATAAACATGGTGTGGCCCTGTAAACAGCATGCCTCACCACACTATTGACGACATCCACTTCCAGCCTCGTGGGTGGAAAACAGGTAATATATGGTAAGTGTTGCAGCCCTAAAGTCTATAGAAGTGGTTCATCTCTGCCCAGAAAGGTGTCCTGCAACCAGGAGCCAAGGAATACCACACAGTCACACTGCACAACAAACCTCACACAAGACATTTATTGGGAGGGAAAAACCCGGGGGCGGGGGTCGTTGCTGCATGCAGTACCCTTTGAGGCTAGAGGAAGGAGTGTGACCCTTGAGACGGGAGTTACAGAGGGTTGGAAGCAGCCATGGGCATGCTAGGTGTTGAACTGGGTCCTTTGGAAGAGCAGCCAATCCTACTATCCACAAATGCATCCCTACACTCCCCTCGCCCCAAGAAAATCTCTAAAAAAAAAAAAAACAAAAAAAAACCGTGTGTGAGCGTGCATGGATATTGTGCATGCGGAGGTCAGGGCGTGGCGTTTGGGAGTTGGTTCTGTCCTAACTTGTGGGTTCCTGAGGTCCAAACTTAGGCTGTAAGCCTTGAGGTGGTTTTTTTAGTCACTGAACCATTTTCTCAGCTTGAGTTTAAACTCGATCTTATTCTCCCAAGATGATCACTCCTGTCCTGTCTTGGCTACTATCTTTGCCCTCAATGTCTGCTGTTCCAAGAGTCTATTGTGATTTTAGGAAACGTTAAGGACATTACTATCTCAGTACTGCCAGCCAAAGTAAAGAAAATGGACACAGACTTTCATTTTTCTTTTAAATACCTTATGGAGTTGAACTTTTTATTTTGTTATTTATTTAACAAAACCAGATCTAAACTCTAGTACCAAAGTTTGAAACAAGGGACTGACGCATGCAAGGCAAATGCTGCACTGCTATCGAAATTGAGGATAATCCTCATTTTCTTCCAGATCAAACCAGAAAGGCTCAGTCATCCATCCAAACTATGCCAACGCAAGAGATAAATAACAGAGGCAGAGAAGAGAGATTTATTCAAGATGGCTTCATTGGTAAGGGGAACAAATCAGTCCAGTGGCTTTTTGACTCCGGCACAGTTAAATCTACATGTGTTCTAGACCTTCTCCTATGATTTTCTAAACTAGAAGACAGTAACAGGTGCAGGGTTTTGGATTAGACCCTTCTAAATGGGGCAAGACTGTATATAAATTCATTTTTCTTTACCATCTTCTGTTTCATAATTTCCTTGGAATGTAAGGAATATATATGCTTAGTGAAAACTTCAAGCCATGGAATTGCTTCAAATACCATTTTTTTTTTTTTTGGATTTTGGTTTGTTTGTTTTATTTATTTATTTATTTATTGAGACAGGGTTTCTCTGTATAGCCCTGGCTGTCCATTTTTTTTTAAGGTTTACCTTTAAAAAGTTCTTTCTCCTCACCTTCCTGGATAAGCCTCTGATCTGTCATATTATATCTCTGATTTTCACAAGTATACATTTAAACGACATAAAAGTGAATAATATGCTTGATTAGAAAAGTGTAATAAAACATGAAAACACGTTATCAGCATTCAGAAAAACAGTAGTTTTTAATTATATATCTCCAATGTAAGACTGAAGACTTTGTATTCTAATTTGTTACACAAAACTTCTGTGCTGTTAAATCATGTCCAGAACCGATGTACACACACTGGCATGTTCAAAATCAACAAGAAAAACTCCAGACCAAACCTTGTTGGTCATCTTTTCAGGTGATTTTGATGGAGAGAATTATGGAAAGCCCAGGGCAGCTTCGTACAAAGGCAAGGGAAGAGCCGCGGGCTTGGAGGTCTCTCTGCTCTCGGATGGTTCCGCTATTTCTATGGAATGGCTCTCTTGAGAGACAGGCATTTATAGGGGCCGCCAAGGGCGGGGTAGAGTCTCCGGCACCCACAGCCGGAAGACAGGAAGCGCCGGATATCAGAGGCCCGAGCCAAACGTCCTGCCCACCAGGCTGCCGGAAACCACGCCTCCAGGGTGGGCGACGGCGCCCGCGGGTGACGCCAAAGCCGTCGCCCAGATCATGACGTAAGGCGTAGACGCGCGCTGGCTGCGCATGCGCCTGTCACTGCCGGGGTGTTTGTTCTTCGGGAGAAGCCGGCGCCATGGCGGTTCTCTTGGAGACCACTCTGGGCGACGTGGTCATTGACTTGTACACCGAAGAGCGTCCACGTGGTGAGGCTTGAGGCCTTCGCGACCTGGCGGGGTCGTGAGCCCGCTGCCCAAGTTCCCTTTTCTTCTCGAGCTCTGTTTCGTAGCGGGCGTGTGTGTGTGTGTGTTAGGGTTAAATACGGTTTGACGTGAGGTCGTTTGTCACGATGAAACCACGTAGGATGGGTCTGGTTTTCTCCCTGCTTACATGGCCCTCGCTGTCTGCCTGTGTGGCTGATGAGCTAGAGTGTAGGCGTCTGACTGTCCATTGTGGGAGAACGAAGCGGGCTCCAGTTGTAACTTAGAGTTCTAAAAGAAGGGTGTGCCCCTTGCTATGCAAAACAGAGAGGTGGGAAGAAGCCACGAAAGAAACCTAGCTTTCTCAGAGATGAGTGTTAGGTAAGGTTGGCTTAGCAGTTTCTTTGGAGTTTTTCTGGTAATAAGAAATCTGGCATGGCTGGAACGAATTGGTATGTGTAATAAAATAGCTGCCAGTGACTTCCATTCAGGCCACATACTGGTAAGCCAGGTCCCTTAGTAAGTCCTCTGTGCCATGTCGACGGCCACAGATTTTGAAGGCTTCAGGAGCAGGATTATAGCATGGCACACTTCCCTTGGAGAGATAATAGGTAGTTGTGTGGAGAATGTATCCATTGGGAGAATCAGTAAACTAGGAGAGATTAGCTACCATCAGTGTCCTTCTCCTGTAGAATGCAGAGATTATCACAGAATGAAAGAAGCTGCAGTACTGCACACAGGGAAGTGCCTCCTGCCATGCACACCTTCTCCCACGCGCAACCGTTCCTCCACTCCCCAACAAACACTTCGTTTTCTGTTGCAGCCTTCTTTATTCTTACTGTCGTCACTGCCCACGCTCCTTGAGAACTTCCCTTCCTGCTTCATGCTCAAATAAAGCATGAGCTCTTCTTGTAACATGCAGAAGATCAGCTACAGTTGATCTGTTTCTTCAGTTTTTGTCTGCAATGGTTTTATAAGTCACAACAGCACTCGTTTTATTAGAACATGTACTTACTGTCCTGGAACTGTGTGCATGGTTGCCTCTTTCGAGAGACGTGCTACAAGGAGAGCAGGAACCGTACCTGAAAATCTCCATTACCTTAAGAACCTGCTACAAGCAGGGCAGTGGTAGCACACACCTTTAATCCATGTACTCAGGAGGCAGAAGCAGGTGGATCTCTAAGTTCAAGGCTAGTCCAGTTTACAGGGTGAGTTCCAGGACAGCCAGGGCTACAAAGAGAGACCGTGTCTTGAAGGAAAAAAAAAAAGAAAAAAAAAGAAAAAAGCCTCATGCAGCATCTGCCCTGGTTGTCCTGGAATTCACTCTGTAGGCCAGGTTGGCTACGGATTCACAGAGGTCTGCATAGAGAAACCCTGTCCTGAGAAACCAAAAGTGTGTGTGTGTGTGGTGTGTGTGTGTGATAGTTATGTATATATAACTACTTAAACAATATATATGGTATTATCAGAAATGCCTAGTGCCATTATTTCCATTATTTCATGCTTAGTTTTGAGGGCCTTTGTTGTGTTGTTGTTGTTTTTCTTCTGTTTTTGAGACTGTCTTATTGTATACCCCACACTAGTGTGCAGTTTATGGTTCTGATTCTTCTCAGGCGTATGCCATCACACCTGGTTATTACCCTAGTTCCACAGTTCCCCAGGGCAAGGAGCCTCATGCATTTCCTTTCTGTGTGGTTTCTTAGTGCTATAAGAACTTGTTAGCATGGATCTATGAGTTCTTCAAGGGCGTGAGCTATAATTTAGTGATGTTTGTGATGCCAGTGCCAAATATGTAGAAGGCTCTATTAGTTTGTCTTCTGTTGGTATAACAAAACACCATGACCAAAAAGTGACATATGGAAGGATTTATTTTAGATTATGGTTCCAAAGGGACAGTTCATAATGGTGGGGCAGGCACGGCAGCTTTCGTCTGGGTTAGGCAACTGTGAGATCACACCTTTAGCACAAGCAGGGAGAATGAACCTCAAGTGGGTGAACCTGTCCCTAGGGATGAATTTTCTTTGGCAAGTCTCCCATCCTAAACTTTCCAGCTCACAGAACCTTTTTTTTCCCTTTTAATACAAATGCAAAGTTAGATTAAATTGTACTAATTATGCTATCACTAATTTGTCTAAAACTGATTTTTTTGCTTTCCTGTAATTTAGTTTTTACTTTCTTTCAGCTTGCTTGAATTTTTTGAAGCTATGCAAAATAAAATATTACAACTATTGCCTCATACACAATGTACAGGTGAGTTGGTAGGTATTAGTCATGCTCTTAGTTATTGGAAACATGTAGCAAACTGAATTAACAAAGAATTTTATATATCCTAGAGGGATTTTATCATACAAACAGGAGATCCCACAGGGACTGGCCGTGGAGGAGAGTCTGTATTTGGGTAAGTTCTTATGCATGCATTTTAGTTAGGGTTTCTATTGCTATAATGAAACACCATTATCAAAAGAAACTGGGGAAGGAGAGGGCTTATTCCTTTCAAGTAACACTTCATTACTAAAGGAAATCAAGAAAGGAACTTCAGGCAGGAACTGAAGCAGAAACCATGTAGTAACACTGGTGATGTCAGTGCCTGACTTGCTCCTCATGGCTTGCTTAGTATACTTTCTTGTACAACCCAGAGCTACTTGCCAGGGTAGCACCGACCCTGTGTGGGCTGAGGCCTCTTACAGCAGTCATCAGTCAAGAACGTGTTCTACATACTTGCCTACTGGCCATCTGATGGGGCAGTGTTCCCAATTGAAGGTCCTCTTCCCACATAACTAACTCTAGCTTCTGTCAAGTTGATAAAAGAACAACCAGGCAGGACTGTGTGTGTGCATGCATGTACGTATATATGTAATGTATATATGTATGTATGTATGTATGTATGTATGTATGTATTTAGAGACAAGATCTCTTGTAACCCATGTTGAACTTGAACTTAGTCCCTCTCAAGCTGAGAATGGGTTTAAACTGATCCTCCACCTCCATTTTCTCCGTACTCAGATTGGAGGCATGCACCATTATACCTGGTTTTACAGTGCTGCAGCTGAACCCACAGTTTGTGTATACTAAACATGCATTGTACCAATTGAGCTATATATCCGGACCTTCTGCTTTTATCTATTCTTTTATTGACTGCTTTTGAGATGGGGTATTATTCTATAGCCCAGAATAATCTGGAAATCACCATATAGCTTCAGCGTGGCTCTGACTCAGATTCTTGTTTTGTTTTTTGAGAAAGAATATCTCTATTCCTGGCTGGCCTGGAACTCATTCTGTAGACCAGGCTGGTTTTGAACTCAGAGATCTGCCTTCCTTTGCTTCCCAAGTGTTGGGAGTAAAGATGTGTAATATCACTGCCTGGCCAGACTCAAGATTTTTATGCGTTCGTCTCCTAAGTGTTTAGATTATAGATGGCATCATCACACCCATCTCCGTTGTCGTCATTGATGTCATTTCATGAGCCGGAATCTCACTCCAGTCCAGACTGTCCTGGAACTCACTGTATTGCCAAACAGTCTTCCAGGCTGTGGTGGTTCAGTCATCACATTAAAATATGACTCCAGCTCTCCAGTTGCTCCCTAAGTTCCCAGAATACCTATAAGGAAAAAGGAGTATTTGGATCAGTGTGGTATTTATTTAGTTATTTATTTGGTTTTTTGGATTTGTTTTTTTCGAGACAGGGTTTCTCTGTGTAGCCCTGGCTGTCCTGGAACTCACTCTGTAGACCAGGCTGGCTTCGAACTCAGAAATCCGCCTGCCTCTGCCTCCCAGAGTGCTGGGATTACAGGCGTGCGCCACCACTGCCCGGCAGTGCGGTATTTATAAAGACACAGTCACACTGCTGCAGTAGCTCTGTATTTCATTTTGAGAGTACTGAAGTTTTTATAACTATCGCATACTTTCAGACAACTGTATGGTGACCAAGCAAGCTTCTTCGAGGCAGAAAAAGTGCCCAGGATTAAGCACAAGAAGAAAGGCACCGTGTCCATGGTCAACAACGGCAGTGGTCAGCACGGCTCTCAGGTCAGCACACGGTGGACATGAGCTTCGCTTCGGCTCCGGGAGCTGCAGCCTAGGACAGCGCCTTTTCACGTTACTCAGTAGTGAGAAAATATATCCAGGACACTTTTTAGGGGAAATGTCAGATTCTTTCTTTTCCACATTAAAAGTGCAGGGCTTGGGGTGGGGCAGACGACTCAGTGGTTAAAAGCACTAACTCTTTATCCAGAGTTTCTAGCTTAATTCCCAGCACCCACATGATGGCTCACAGTGCTTGGGACTCCAGTTCCAGGACACCTGATGTCCTCTTCTGGCTTCCGTAGGCACTGTATTCACGTGGTGTGCCATCACACCCTTCTTGGTGAAGTATTTTAAACTATCAGGGGAATATCTTTGTACCTGTTGATATAAACACAATCTCTGTTTTTCATTTAGTTTTAAAAATAAGTATACAAGAATTGATACAGTAAATCTAGAGTCTTGGTTTTATGGTTTTTATAGTTCTAAATAATTTCAGATATTTATTATTTGCCTTTCGGTCTAGTTTCTTATTACTACAGGAGAAAATTTAGATTACCTTGATGGTGTTCATACAGTGTTTGGTGAAGTGACAGAAGGCATGGACATAGTTAAGAAAATCAACGAGACCTTTGTGGACAAGGACTTTGTTCCATATCAAGATATCAGGTATGGCTAGCTTTACTTTCTTAATATTCTAGAATGTCTTAACACTTGACATTGAATGTGTACTGACATGAGTGAGATTTCTGCACTAGGACTAATATCTCAGTTTCTTCTACTTTTCTGTAATGAATTACTCTGACTCGAGGAGGTTTACTTCAGCTCACAGCTCCAGGTTGCAGTAGGGTAGTTAAAATGACACTTGCGGCAGCTAGGTACATTGCATCCACAGCGATGGAGCAGAGGAGGAGTGCTGTGCACAGCTCCCTCCTCATTCAGTCAGGGTCCAGCCCACGAGATGGTGCTGCCCATGGTCAGGAGGATCTTCCCATCAGCTCTGCTCGGCAGACCCTCCACAGGCATTCCCACAGACTCTAATCTAGACTCTAATCTAGACTCCCTTTCCAGGAGTTTCCAGATTCTGCCGTATTTGACAATTGAAATTAACCATCACAACTAGCTAATAATTCAAAATGTGAATTAATATGAGATCATTAGAATCCTTGGGCAAAGGAGCTTTATATTTTTCTTTTGTACTAATTGTTAAATTGATTAGAATTACCCTTGCTTCAGTTAGTTAGTTAGTTAGTTAGTTTGTTTGTTTGTTTATTTTTGTTTTTTTCAAGACAGGGTTTCTCTGTGTAGCCCTGGCTGTCCTGGAACTCATTCTGTAGACCAGGCTGGCCTTGAACTCGGAAATCCTCCTGCTTCTGCCTCCCAAGTACTAGGATTACAAGCGTGCGCCACCACTGCCTGGCTCAGTTTATTTTTTTAAAGACAGATTATTAAAAAAAAAAAAAAAAAGGTACAAGTAGCAAGGTTAGGCGTTTACTTTCCCTGTCTCTGTTTAGTTGTCTGCGTGTGTATCTTGAGACAGGGTCTCTCTCTGTAGCCCAGCTTCCCTGGGGCTTACTCGCTAGCTGAGGGTAACCTCAGACTCGGGGTTCTCCTCCATAAACCTTCTGAGTGCTGGGGATCACTCAGCACTGGGAGCCGTCCTGCCAGGCTTGTTTACATCATCAAGTCAGGCAGAGCACCAGTGTCACAGGAAGACAGTGCTGCTCATGATGGAAGCTGTAGGTCACTAATGCCCAAGCCCCGCAGAGGCTTTGGGCAGTAGACATACTCTATGCTAAAGTCTATGAAAAACGTATGGATTCTGAAAGAAATGTAACATTTGACTTGGATTTGTTTTGTAAGGATAAATCATACAGTGATTTTAGATGATCCATTTGATGACCCTCCTGATTTATTAATTCCTGATCGATCACCAGAACCTACAAAGGAACAATTAGATGTAAGTAGCACCTTGATGGTATTGTTCATTTCTTTTCTTCTGAGACAGAGTCTATGTAGCTCTAGCTGGTTTAGAATTTTGCTGTGTAGACCAGGCTAGCCTCAAATTCATCTTATGCTAGGATTAAAGAAGTTCACCCCCGGACAGCTAGATGCTCCTTCTTGTACAGGTAGATTAAGACACTTCTTTCTATTGCTTATCTTGTTTGATCTGTTACACAGGAGCAAGTTTAGAATTTCTTTCTCACCCATAGAGATATTTTTTTTTTGGTAGCTGTCTCATTATTTCCTTGATTTCTCTCTTTAGTTTCTATTCTACCAGGAGTCTCAGTTCTAAAACTTTATATAAACAGTGCTTTGGAAGTTTCTCTATCACCTAATCCGAGGAGAATAGCCCTAGGGTCAAGCTGAACGACTGCCTTGTGAGACACTTTGTCAGTGGGGATATTCTGGAGCCAGGCTACCTAGCCATTTCTGTGGACTACAGAAAACATTCTCTCAGGCATTTAAAGTATAAATTTACTAGGCTTTCTCAAAGCTAAATTTATGGTTGAGTTTGTATTTAATTCTAAAGTTATGTATCCTTTCTACTGAACACTTAGTTGGATAATAGTATCTATTTAAATATTTCTTTTAATTTTATAGTTACTCCAAAGCCAAGTCTGGCAAATACCATAGAATTAATTAATTAATTAATTAATTACTTAATCCAGTGGTTCTATTTTATTTTATTTATTTATTTTATTGAAAAGGGAAGTAAAGGGAAGTAAAAACACTTTATGATAAATTTAAAGATTTACATGGAAAATATTTCAGATAAACACGTTAAAATTGACAGTTTTCATGGAAACTTAAAGAGTAAAGTGGTAAACATGTAAAACATTGCCAAATTAATTGAAATATGGAATAGAAACATTTTATGATAGAATTGAAGATTTACGTGGAAAATATTTCTGATAAAATTGTAGAAAAATGTAGAAAACCATGTTAGAATTGAAGATTATCATGGAAAATTTTTATATAGATATAGTAATGGTAGGTATAAAAGTATTCCTAAGTTGATTGAAAGTGGAATTATAAACATTTTCTGATAAACATGAAGATTTACATGGAAAATATTTCTGATAAAATTGAAGAAATATATAGAAAAACATGTTAAAATTAAAGATTATCATGAAATTATATAGGTAAAATGATAGGCATAAAGGTAATTCTAAGTTGATTGAAGGCAGAATTATAAACATTTTCAGATAACATTGAAGATTTACATGGAAAATAATTCTGGTAAAATTCAAGAAATAAATGGACAGCTGGGTGGTGGTGGTACACGCCTTTAATCCCAGCACTTGGGAAGCAGAGGCAGTCGGATTTCTGAGTTTGAGGCCAGCCTGGTCTATAGAGTGAGTTCCAGGACAGCCAGGGCTACACAGAGAAACCCTGTCTCGAAAAAACCAAACCAAACCAAACCAAACCAAACCAAACCAAACCAAACCAAACCAAACCAAACCAAAAAAAAAAAAAAAAAAAAAAAAAAAAAAAGAAGAAGATATGAACAAACATGTTAAAATTGACTCATGGAAAATTTTACATAAAAAATGGTAGATATAAAAACTCTTTCTAAATTAATTGAAGGTGGAATTAGAAACATTTGTGATAAAATCCAAGATTTACATTGAAAACATTTCTGATAAAATAGAGGAAACATATAGAAAGACATATTAAAATTGAAGATTATCATGAAAAATAATGCAGATAAAATGGTAGACATAAAAGAAATTACTAAATTAATTAAAGGGGGAATTACAAACATTTTCTGATAAAATTGAAGATTTACATGAGAAATATTTAGTCTATGTCTTTTTATTGGACAGTTGAGTCCATTGTTAAGAGATATTAGGGAATAGTGATTGTTGCTTCTGTTATTTTTGATGTTATTTTTATGTTTCTGCGGGTATCTTCTTTTGGGTTTGTTGGAAGAAGATTACTTTCTTGCTTTTTCTAGGGTGTAGTATCCCTCCTTGTGTTGGCATTTTCCATCAATTATCCTTTGTAGGGCTGGATTTGTGGACAGATATTGTGTAAATTTGGTTTTATCATGGAATATCTTGGTTTCTCCATCTATGATGATTGAGAGTTTTGCTGGGTATAGTAGCCTGGGCTGGCATTTGTGTTCTCTTAGGGTCTGTATGAGGTCTTTCCAGGATCTTCTAGCTTTCATCATCTCTGGTGAGAAGTCTGGTGTGATTCTGATAGGTCTGCCTTTATAAGTTACTTGCCCTTTTTCCCTTACTGCTTTTTTTTTTTTTAAAGATTTATTTATTTATTATATTAAGTTCACTGTAGCTGTGTTCAGACACTTCAGAAGAGGGGGTCAGATCTCATTACGGATGGTTGTGAGCCACCATGTGGTTGCTGGGATTTGAACTCAGGATCTTTGGAAGAACAGTCAGTGCTCTTAACCACTGAGCCATCTCTCCAGCCCCTCCCTTACTGCTTTTAATATTCTTTCTTTGTTTAGTGAATTTGGTGTTTTGATTATTATGTGCCAGGAGGATTTTCTGTTCTGGTCAAGTCTGTTTGGAGTTCTAAAGGCTTCTTATATGTTCATGGGCATCTCTTTCTCTAGGTTAGGGAAGTTTTCTTCTACAATTTTGTTGAAGATATTTACTTGGCCTTTAAGATTTAAATCCTTGCTCTTGTCTATACCAAATCCTTAGGTTTGGTCTTCTCATTGTGTCCTGGAGTTCCTGGATGTTTTGGGTTACCAGCTTTATGCATTTTGCATTTTCTTTGACTGTTGAGTCAATGTTTTCTATGGTATCTTCAGCACCTGTGGTTCTTTCTTCTATCTCTTGTATTCTGTTGTTGATGCTTGCATCTATGACTCCTGAGTTCTTTCCAAGGTTTTCTATCTCAGAGATGTCTCATTTTGTGATTTCTTTATTGTTTCTACTTACACTTTTAGATCCTGGATGGTTTTGTTCAGTTCCTTCACTTGATTGTTTATGTTTTCCTGTAATTCTTTAAGGATTTTTATGTTTCTTCTTTAAGGGCTTCTGGCTGTTGACCCATGATCTCCTGTATTTCTTTAAGGGATTTTTGTGTTTCTTCTTTAAGGCCTACTACCTGTTGACAGATGTTCTCTTGTATTTCTTTAAGGGAGTTATTTAAGTCTTTCTTGAAGCCCTCTATCAGCATCATGAGATACAATTTTAAGTCTAACTCTTGCTTTTCCGGTGTGTTGGGGTATCCGGGACTTGCTGTGGTGGGAGAACTGGGTTCTGATGTTGCTATATGGCCTTGGTTTCTGTTGGTAGGGTTCTTGTGCTTGCCTTTGGCCATCTGCTAGTTGGTATTGTTGTCTCTGGCTGAGTTTGTGCCTCCTGTGGGTCTGTAAGCCTGTGTCCTTACTCCTCTGAGCTCAAAAGTGAAAGCACTGCTGGGAGATCTCTCTCTCCTGGAGGGCTATGCACAGAAGGCTGTGGCATCTCCTGGCTCCCTGGTGCCAATGGCAGCTGCTCCACTGATCTTAGGCCCTGTGTGCTCCTAGCTGGTCCCCTCCAGAGAGAAGGTGGAGACCTCACCTCTGTGCTCAGAAGTGAAAGTGCTGCTGGGAGATCTCTCTCTCCTGGCAGGCTATGCACAGAAGGCTGTGGAGTCTCCAGGCTTCCTGATGCAAATGGTGGCAGGAAGACTTCTGTTCCAGCTTCTCCACTGATCGCAGAAGGCTGTGGAGTCTCCAGGCTCCCTGGTGCAAGTGGCGGCGGGGCTATAGAATTAATTTAGATGAATGCTCAGGTGTTTATAAATTTCTATTCTGTTATGTTTAATAGGCTAAGAGTAAAACATGTCTTCCATGATTCTCAGAGTCGTAACTTCTATATTACAGAGTGGTCGAATAGGAGCAGATGAAGAAATTGATGACTTCAAAGGAAGATCAGCCGAAGAAGTAGAAGAAATAAAGGCAGAAAAAGAGGCTAAAACTCAAGCTATTCTCTTAGAGATGGTAAGATAATCGTTGTGTAACTTACATAACACATTTTGGGGAGTTTGTCTGCTTTTGTGATAATTTTTACTAAAATTAAAAATAATCAGATTTTTTTTTCTGGATTGGTTTGTGTGTGTGTGTGTGTGTGTGTGTGTGTATGTGTGTGTTTGAGATAGGGTTTCTCTGTATAGCCCTATCTGTCCTGGAACTCACTCAAAAACCAAGATGGCCTCAAACTTAGAAATCTATCTGCCTTTTTCCCCTGAGTGCTGGGATCAAAGGTGTGTGTGCCACCACTGCCTGTCTTGGATTACGTTTTGTAGAACACAATAATATGAAAATAAACAGCTTGGTTCTGTTTTTCCATAAATTACTGAGTGCTGTTTTACAGAAGAGAAGGGTTATGGTGAGGTGAGTGAAGGCACTTGCTAACGTGCCTGGTGACCTGAGTTGGAGCCCCAGAACTCAGATGGTGAAAGGACAGAGCCCACTCCTGTCACTGTCCTCTTACCTCTGTTTGTACACCATGGCATGCATAGCACACGTGCACACACACATACACACTCACAAATAGACGGAAGAAAAGAAGTTTTAAAAACAGGAGATGGTTATCTAATTTATATCTATTACTTGAATTTTGGTTTACTATTCATATGATTTTTGGACATTGTTTAATTAGACTACATTTTCATGTATAGTAGAGAAGTTTATTTTGAACTGATTAATCATGTAATCCCCTACACTGAATCACATTTCTTTGGCTAACTGTATCAGCCCCGTTAATTATGTGTATATGTGTATATTTGTGTATGAATTTGGAGAGCACAGGTTCCCATGGAGGCCAGATGTGTTAGGTCCTCATGGAGCTGAAGATTCAAATGGTTCATGAGCCCCTGATGTTCACTGGGCTTCTGAAAGAGCAGTACAAGCTCCTGGGTGCAGCTGGCCGGCTCTTCAGCTCCCTGCATCCTTCCCCACTGCAGCTGGCCGGCTCTTCAGCCCCCTGCATCCTTCCCCACTGCAGCTGGCCGGCTCTTCAGCCCCCTGCATCCTTCCCCACTGCAGCTGGCCGGCTCTTCAGCCCCCTGCATCCCTTCCCACTAACTTTTCTTACTTGTCCTCCTTTCTCTCAGTTTTGGATTTCTGCTGATTTGGTTTTTCTCCTTGTGTTATGATGCTTTTCTTACTGTGCTTCCATAGTTAGGCTCAGTTTCCTAGGTTCATCAGCCGGCCAGGCATCTTGGATGCCAGATGTGTGCCGTCATGCCTGATTGTGATGCTTTTCATTGGGCATAGCTAACAGGCTGCTGTCACCATTGGCCGGCCTCAGAAGGTTGAGCAGATTTATGTTTCTAAATTTCAAGGTCTTCTTTTTGGTGTGTTTATTCAGTCAGTAATTCTTCACATAACTATCTCAGTGTTAAGACATGTATGTAAAGGGATATTGTTGCCCTCAGTGGTTGTGGGAAGTGAGTGTATCATTGTCATTGTGGTTCTACCTCCCCGATGCCCTCTGTGGTCTCCTTAGGAGGAAGCACACCCAGCACACCCCAGGGAGAGAGAGACTGCTACAGCAGCGGACTTTGATCTTGGCTTTAGTTTGGATAAAGTAAAAGGCTTAAAGTTGAGAATATAAGAGAGAAAACTATGTAGAAATTGTGATTGAAAAGCAGTCTGGAAAGAATTGGGTATTACAAATCACTGAAGACTTGAAGACTAGATTTTACATAATCACTTTTCAAAAATCAGTAACAAGCAAAACTAAATATATTACTTGATGTATGGGGTAAACATTAGAGTTATGAAACAGAATAGCCAAAAAAGAAAATAAAAAACTTGTAATTTTTATTTTGTGTGTGTGTGTGTGTGTGTGTGTGTGTGTGTGAGAGAGAGAGAGAGAGAGAGAGAGAGAGAGAGAGAGAGAGAGAGAGAAGTAGGACAATGGAACTAAGGGAGTGTATTTGTTCTTAGGAATAGTTTTTAATTAATTTTAAAACGTTTAATTTTTATTGTGTGTGAGGTTGTGTGTTAGTTAGGTGCATATCTAAAGGTCAGAGAACAACATACAGGACTTGGTTGTCTGTGTCTCCTGAGGTCCAACTTAGGCCATCAGGCTTGATGGCAGGTGCTGTTACCACTGAGCTAGACTCAGCAGTCTTTACTGTTATTCTTCATAACCTATGCTCTACAAATAATGTGTCAGATACTTAAAAAAAGAAAACATGGTATAATTGGTGTTTGAAGCCAGGATAGGTCTGGATTTGTAACAAGACTCTTAGCTCGGCTTCTTAGTGTTTTCTCACAAACACTCAGAAACCTCCTCACATGACTCCGTTTTTGGACATGTTCTGACTTACGTGAGTCCTTGGACTTGATCTCATGTCATTGGGCTTGACTGCAAGCACTTTGCTCCAGATGATATCCTCTGGCCCCGAAATATTTTTAGATTTTTTTTTTCACCCTGAAACTATAGTTCATTGTGTAAATTTAGATGGTTTTAGGAAACTAGTGTTGTGGGCTTGGACAAAAATATTTGGAATAGAAACTAAAGGAATTGATTTGTATGCTTGATTATTTGTAACTCTAGGTGGGAGACTTACCTGATGCAGATATTAAACCTCCAGAAAATGTGCTGTTTGTGTGTAAATTGAATCCAGTGACCACAGATGAGGACTTGGAGATAATATTCTCAAGATTTGGGCCAATAAGAAGGTAATCCCAGGATTAGTAAAAGAGAAATTTGGAAATATCTGGGTATTAATTGATTGGTGTGGTGCTTGTTTTCTGCTTTGTCTTTTTAAATAGGGTCTTGTAGATATTATATAGCCTTGACTGGCCAGCACCTTGCCACATAGTGGCCTTGAACTTGAGATCTGCCTACCTCTGCTTCCTGACTGTTAAGACTTAAAGCTACATGTTACCACATTCAGCAGGGGCTTTTTAATTACACATTTTTGGTGAGTCTGTCAATTTTGAGTGAATCTTTAAATTTACTTTTTATTTTATTTTATTTTTTGTGGGTCTGGGGATCAAACCTAGGTCATCATGCATGTTAAGCAAGTTCTCGACCTCTAAGACATTGTCCTACCCCCTTTGATGAATTCATACTGGTGATTTTACAAGTAAATGTTTCAACATGTTGGAAAGAGAAGTGTGCTTTCAGACACATTAATTTAATTTAATATTTGAGTGATTCTTCAATTCCTAGCATAAATTTTCACAATAGAATATGAGTTGAGCTGTTTAAGACTACTTCTATCATATTCTCAACCTTATTTAATATTTAAAATACTTACTCATTTAATTTAGCTCCTAAAACTATCAGGGTCTGTCAGAATGAAATTATCCAAATTTATGTATATATTTTTTAAACTCATCATGTAGCCAAACATGACTTTAAACCCTCTGATCCTTCACCTCGACCACCTCTGTGCTAGGATTAGAGGTGCCCACCGCACTCAGTGTCTGTGCTCCTGTGGTTTGTGCCCAGGGCTTCTTGAATACTTGGCCAATACTTTATCAGTTACGCTATGTGTGCATCCGTGTGTGTGTGTGTGTGTGTGTGTGTGTGTGTGTGTATGAGTGTGAGAGAGAGAGAGAGAGAGAGAGTGAGTGTGTGTGTGTGTGTGTGTACTAGTCTTTTAAGACATAGTCTCATTATGCATCATATCTCAGAAAAGAAGAATTGTGGTTTGTTGTTGTGGGTTGTGGGTGTATTTTTATTTTGCATGTGCAGATGTATAGAGGGCAGAAGACAGGCTTGGCTGTCTTCCTCAAGAGGTGTCTACCTTTTAAAATTTTTATTTATTTATTTATTTATTTATTTATTTATTGAAGTTGTATTTCTTGCTGGCTAGAGCTCACCAGGTAGGCTCTACTGGCCGGCCACACCTGAATCCTAGGGACCCACCCATTCCCACCCCTTCAGTGCTGTGATTACAAGCTTTCATCACTGCAGACTTGGGCCCCTTGAACTCAGAGCAAGCATTTTATAAACTACCACACTACCCCAATTAATTTATAAACTACCACACTACCCCAATTAATTTATAAACTACCATACTACCCCAATTAATTTTTTTTCTTGAGCTGGAGAGATGCCTAGTGTTTAAGAGCACTGACTGCTCTTCCAGAGGACTTGGGTTCAACTCCTAGAGCCCACATAGTGTCTCACAACTGCCTATAACTACACCCTCGCATAGATATACATGCAGACAAAACATCAAATAAAAACAAAAATAAATTAATTTAAATTTTTTTCTTGGGCTAGAAAGATAACTCATAGGTTAAGAATACCTACTGCTCTTCTTCCAGAGGTCCTGAGTTCAATTCCCAGCACCTACATGGTAATGGGATCCGATGCCCTCTTCTGCTGTGTCTGAAGTGCACTCACATAAATTAAGTAAATAGATTAAAAAAATTTTTTTTGATGTTTTTATCATTGACTATTTGACTTTAAATATTTATTACTATTTTTAAAAGTACATGTGTGTCTTGTGTGAGTATATGCCACATGTGTGGAGGCGTCCTTGGAGGGTAGAAGAGGGCGCCAGGTAGGTCCTGACATAGAGTTGTGCATAGTTGTGAGTTGCCCACAGGGTGGCTGGAAATAGGACTTGAGTCCTTTGGCAGAACAGCAAGTGCTCTCAACCAGAGTCATCTCTCCGGCCGTCACCATCATTTGTCATCACCATCACCATCGTAAACATAAACTGTTCCTGGATTTTTAGAAAATATATACATTTATTTATTGGGTACATATGGAGCTCAGAGGACGGCTCGAAGTAGATGGTTCTCTCCTTCTCCCACGTAGGTGCTGGGGGGTAGCCTCAGCTCGCCAGTCTCAGGAGCACGTGGCTTTCCCTTCTGAGCGAGCTCACAGCTCCTTCCCTGTATTGTTAACGCAAAACACACAGAACCAGTACAGAAACTTTTCTAACTGCTTAATATATGTGCTATGTCTAGCATGCTTTCATTTAATGTTTATAAAATGGTTTCTATCATGACGCACAGAGAGACAAGCCAGCTGCTCTCTACTCCACCTTCTTGATAAATCAGTTCTGTATGGAAACTGTCTTACAGTATTAAATTTGAGCCTAAGCCCAAACCATGGTGACTTGTGCCTTTAATTACAGTACTTGGGAGGCGGTAGCAGGGAGATCTCTGTGATTAAGGCCAGCCTGGTTTACATGCTGAGTTCCAGACTAGCCAAGGCTACAGAGTGGATCCTTGTGACAAATTCCAAAGCATAGACATACTAAGAACTTATACATGTAACAGATATTTAAGTCTTTTCTGTTTGGACTAAAAAAGACTTAGGATTTAAAGATTTTACTATCCATGATAGTATGCACCTTTAATCTCAGTACGCATTACACAAATCTTTAATCTTTGCTGTGATTTTGAAATTACCAGGTCAACCAGGGATACCCAGAAGACCTTATCTCAGAAATCTAAAATCAGAAATGTAAACATAAAATAAAAATAAAATTATTTTATTTTATTTTATTTTTTATTTTTTTTAAAAGATGTATTTATTATTATATGTAAGTACACTGTAGCTGTCTTCAGACACATCAGAAGAGAGCATTAGGTCTCATTACGGATGGTTGTGAGCCACCATGTGGTTGCTGGGATTTGAACTCAGGACATTTGGAAGAGCTGTCAGTGCTCTTAACCGCTGAGCCATCTCTCTAGCCCCTAAAATAATTTTAAAATGAAAATAATTTAGCAGTTTATTTTTGTTCAAAGGAAGCCCCCTCCCCCCAGTTTTTGTATTTGGAATAGAATTTAGATAGTTGGCTTACTGGATTGATAAGCTATGTATATATGTGTTTAAATAGAATTGGGCCTGGAGCCATAGAGTTCTGTGTGTTTAATAGCTGGCTTATTTTGTTCTGGTGTGGTGAATTAGAGCAAATGGTTTCTTTGCTTGCTTTCTTTTTTTAAGTGACTTAAAAAAAAAAATTTTTTTTTCAGTTGTGAAGTTATCCGGGATTGGAAAACAGGAGAGTCCCTATGTTATGCTTTTATTGAATTTGAAAAGGTATGTCATAATCTAAATATACCAAATTCTAGTTTTTCTTATTTACTTTTTTTTAAAGACTTATTTGTTTATTTTATGCATATGAGTACTCTGTAGCTGTACTGATGGTTGTGAGCCATTTTGTGGTTGCTGGGAATTTGAATTCAGGACCTCTGTTCGCTCTCGTTGACCTCCGCTCACTCTGGCCCTGCTCTCTTTGGCCTAGAGATTTTATTATTATATCTAAAGACACTGTCGCTGTCTTCAGACATACCAGAAGAGGGCATCAGATCTCTTTATGGATGGTTGTGAGCTACCATGTGGTTGCTGGGATTTGAACTCAGGACCTTTGGAAGAGCAGTCAGTCCTCTTAACCGCTGAGCCATCTCCCCAGCCCTTTTATGTACGTTTTTGCCTTGGCTAATGTCATACTTGTTATCTTCCTGTTTCCATGTGTCTGGGATTACTGGTGTGCACCACTGCACTTGGCTCTCTGCCTCCGAGTCGTCTTGAAGATGAAAAACTGTAGTTCTTTCTTCAGTTTCTAGGGTCGTGCTTTTCTTTAGGCATCTGAGAAGATTAACTATTTTAACTTTACATTAGAAATAAATTCAGCAGCTACTGATATTAATGTCTGTTTACTATAGGTTCAGCTGCCTGAACAAAATTGTCTTTGAAAAAGTCCTTCATATACTGTTAATTATATAACTGAGTACCAGAAAGAGAAATGGTGGAGTGTTAAGATCTAGGCTCAGTTACTAGCCAGCTACTGGGCAGTGCTCACTTAGTCAGCTTCTTCCCAAGGCTTTCCCTCCTCAGTGTACAGTGAGAGGACTGGATCAGGCTGGATCAGATGGCTGCTGCTAGACCTCTCTTAGTGAGCACAGCTTGGTTGGCCAAGTGCTTGCTTCAAGTCGAGCATTGCCTCATTTTTCTGTATGTAATATGTGCAACTCTTAGTCCTCCATTATGCACCGAGCCCCAGAAGGTCAACGATAAACTTCAACCTTACTTAGCAGGGTTTCCCACAGTGCACACACGTGCATTCAGGGCACCACTCATATAACAAAAAACCAAACTCAAAATCCAAGCTTAATAATATTGTTATTAATATGTGGGGGTACACGCGTATGACAGCCCACAAGTGGAGGTCAGAGGACAATTTGTGGGAGTTGGTTCTTCCATCTTATTCTAAGGCAAGGTTCCAGGTGTTTGTTTCTGCTGTGCTGTAAGCAAGCTGACTCTAGGCTTCCAAGAGTCTCCTGTGTCTGCCTCCATCTTGCCGTGGAAGTGCTGCGACTGTAGATGAGCACCATCATGCCCGGCCTTTCTGTTGATTGGAGGGATAAAACCCAGGTTGTTAGGCATGTGTGGCAAGCACAGCAGCCCTCTGCATCGCCTTACTGGTCCAAATGTGCCCCTTAGATGAAGTACCTATTTAGTTTCATTTGTTAACATTTTCTCTAAGTGGCCTCTAAAAAAACCTGCTCACTCTAAAAACATGAGAATAGTCTCTGTATTGCCTTTTAAGCTTTATGTATTTTAATTTTATGTGTGAGTGTTTTGTCTACATATATGCATGTGCACCATGTATGGTGCCCTTGTAGGCCATAAGTGAGCTCTGCACTCACTAAAATTGGACTTATGAGTGGGCTAACGGTGCTGCTAACCAAACATGGGTCCTCTGCAGAAGCAGCAAAGCAAGAACCTGCTAAGCCACCTGTCTCCGCAGCCCCTCTGTACTGTTTTCATAAACCACTTTAGTAGATTGTTTCTATAGGGGTCTGTGATTTGTCTGTCCCAATATGGATTACATTGTATTTCATTGTCTAACTTTGGATATTCATGTGACCCAGCCCCACTGAAAATAAAGGTCTTCCTGTTCCCAGAGCTCTATGGGGCCATCTTTGTCATAAACCAGGCATTCATATGTGCTTTAGTCTAGTTCTAGGTGCTGACACTGTGCTCACGTTAGACATCTTACAGTGTGAGTCCTCTAACTTTTTTTTTTCATTTTTGTTTTGTTGTTTTGAGATAATGAAGATTATAAATAGATGGAGCCTCAAACGATTATTTAATATCTGGTGTATTAAGAAGTATTTGAATATCAGTTTTAGTAGTAACAGCCTTTTTGTATTCATAGTATTTGATCTAGCTGCAGAAATCTCTCCTGAAAGCATTCACATTTGAGTTTTTATCATCACTAATAGGAAGAAGACTGTGAGAAAGCATTCTTCAAAATGGATAATGTACTTATAGATGACAGGAGAATACATGTGGATTTTAGCCAGTCTGTTGCAAAGGTTAAATGGAAAGGAAAAGGTACGTTGGTTTATCTCCTTTACCACTATTCTGCTTTTCTGCTTTTGGGGTCTGTGTGTGTGGATATGTGTGTGTGTGTGTGTGTGTGTGTACATCAATGTGTTCTAATTAAGTGCTGTTAATTAAGAGAAATGTTAATAGAATTCAGGTAATTTAGGATGTGAGTATATGTGTTGATGAATGAAAATATCTTTAATGTTTACTTATATTGTAAGTTATTTAAATTATTGAAGACCTCTACTGATGAAATAATTATGACTTTCTGATGATTTGATTCTTTTAGATACAAACCTTTTAAAAGTTTATTGTTTTTGTTGTATATCTTTTACTCCTCTTGTACTCAATTTCTCTTCCCAAAAGTAACCAGTTGTATGTTCTTTCTACAGCCATTCTTTGTATACATGCCTGGTTATATACTTAGCGTCTTGCAGTGTCATGCAGATTATATACTTAGTGTCTTGAAGTCCCGGTTGATAATGGGTCTCCAGAGATCATTTAATATGCGTATGTTTGCTGGTACATGGGTTCTTTGCAGTGGCTCTCAGTCTTCCACTGCGTGTGCATGTCTGAACTCCTCCATGGGCTATAATCCTGTATGTGAGACATTTCTCGCAGTTGCTGTATACCTATATGTAAGTCCTTGATAGAGGCATGCTAAACTTAAGTTTGGATCTGTCACATGCTAGAACATGAGCTTATTTTTTAAATTATCTTATTATTATATATTTTTTAGTTTAAACTTTGAAAATTAAAATTGAATTTAAAAATTTTTTGAGACAGTTTTTCTTCTTTTTTTTTTTTTTTTTTTTTTTTTAGTAAAAAATTGTATTAGAAGCATTCAGAATGTCAACAAAACAGTGGCTTTTTTTTTTTTTTTTGCAATTACAGCGTGGTATTCAGTTAATAGAACAATTAACTTTGTATAAGTTGCATCAGAGACAGCTGAAGATGGGGGAAAAAACCCAAAAATAAAACCAAAAGAAAAAAAAAATTATTTTGCTGTGAACCAACAAGAACCTGCTTTAAATTTCCATGCCAATTTACAACCCCCAGACTATACCAGGCAAGGAAAATACCACCAGGACAGAGCTATCTAAAGACACATTCAGTAGTGTGTTAACTATACAAAAAAAAAGACACTACAGTTTAAAAGAAATCTTACACAGCCTTACATTTCAGTTTTTTTTCTTTAAAAGGAGTGAGTTGTGTACAGGTGGGTTAATAGCTTTATAGACAAGAAAAAACTGCGCTAGAACCAACTTCCTCACCTTCCTCGTCTTCCTCATCCTCTTCATCCTCCTCCTCATCTTCCTCTTTCTGCTTTTCCTTGCTCTTCTCAGCCTTGACCACCGCCCTTTTCCATCAGGTTTTCCGTTATCTCTGTAGGCAGCAATGTCCTCACCCTTCTCCTTCAGCTCAGCGGCCGCCTTCTCGTAGGGCTGCTTGCTGTCCACTGCCGCCTCATTCCACGTCTCTCCTCATTTCTCTGCAGCATCGCCAGTGGATAAGCCAGGATGCTCGCTCGCTCGCCTTTGGTTTTGGGGCGGTGCACAGAACAGAACAAGAAGGGTCTCTTGGGTGCACTGGGGTCCTTGAACTTCTTTTTGGTTTCCTTTTGGGGGGGGGGGAATACAGGTTTTCATTTCTCTTTCATAACGAGCCTTGTCAGCTGTTGCCATATCTTCAAATTTCCCCTTTTCTTCAGCACCCGTGGTCTTCCACCTCTGAGGGCTTCCTGGAGAACTCTAAGACGTTGTCAGGAGCATCCTGGTGCTTCCTGTGCTCCTCCCGGCAGGTCTGCACACAGAATGCCAATGAGGACCTTTTGCCTCTCGGCTTCTTAGGATCTCCTTTGCCCATGTTTAGTTGATTTTCCTCCACGAGGCCCAGGGCCGCCCAGTGCCCGTCCACTGCCTCTGTGGAGCTCACTGTACTGCAGTGGCTGTAAGGCAGTTTTTCTGTGGAGTCTAGATTGGTCTCAAACTTAATATTCTCCTGTTAGTCTTCTGAGTACTTAGAAGTGTTAACTCCCCACGCTAGTTGTGAATTTTTTATCTGGTTAGCTTGCTTTTGCGCGCGCGCGCGTGTGCGTGTATGTGTGTGTGTGTGTGTGTGTGTGGTCTCACAGATGCTAAACATGTGTCCTATCACTGAACTGTATTTCTAGCTGAGTTTAAAAAGATCCTTTTATAATATTTTAAAAAGGTTTCACTTAGAGTTGTGCATTGGAGACGCAGAGGCAGGCAGATTTCTGTGAGTTGTATAGGCCGGCTGTCCTGAAACTTACTCTGTAGACCAGGCTGGCCTTGAACTCAGAAAGGCCAGCTTTCTTAACATAGCCACTTCCAGGCTAGTTGGCTAGATAGTTAAGACCCTGTCTCAGAAAAACAACAAAGTAACATCAGCAGAAAACAGGTTTCACATGTAATGCTAAATTTTACCAGAAAAATTGCGATTATTGGTTTTCTTATTTTAAAGATTTATTCTTATTTTATATATCTGAATATTTTATCTCAATGTATGTATGTGTACTATGTGTATGTATGTGGCAGAGGCCACAGTATTAGATCCCCTGGAACTGGAGTTACAGATGGTTATGGGCCGTCATATAGGTACTTGGAATTGAACCCAGGTCCTCTACAAGACCTTGATCTTTACTGTGGAGCCATCACTGCAGCCACAAGATTACCTTTTTTAGACCATTTATAATTTTTTTTTCCATGACTTTACTGCACTTTGAAAATAAGAAATATATGGGACTGTTTGGTGGTCAATAGTAGGCTGTGGCACCTTATGGGGTTCAGAATGGAGATATCAGTGAACAGGGTTGTCGCTTGGAAGCCACTGGAAGCTGGTCTCTCACAGGAGGAAGTGACCACAGTGTGGCCATGTGCTTTGTTTCCTTTAAGAGGGCTTAGGTTAATGGCTCTGCTGGAACTGTGTGGCAGGGCCGTTTGTTTCAGTTGGATGTTGTAATATTCACACACGTCATTAGGTGGCAGCATATAACTACCAAGGAAACTGGAACTAAAGTACCCGCAGAGCCAGGCTTTAGGCTTTTTAAGTCCTTCCTCCCAATGTGTGCCTTTCCTAAGTAGCCCTTTGTGTTTTGTAAAATTGTTAGTGTATCATTATGTGATGCTAACCCCTTTTTCTTTTAAAAAATAGGTGGGAAATATACCAAGAGTGATTTCAAGGAGTATGAAAAGGAACAGGATAAACCAGCCAATTTGGTTCTGAAAGAAAAAGTAAAGCCCAAACAAGAGTATCCTTTACACGAACCGTGTGCACGGGCTGCACAGCGTAGGTCGTGTGTGAGGGACAGTTTGTTGTCACAGCTGGTCAGCATTCCCGTAGACTTGGCTTTTTCAGTATACTTTGTATTATGGAGAAAGTTAGATTTGAAAGAAACCTTAGGCCTAAATATTGTACCTCCTATTTTATGATAAATACCTTAGTTTCTTACCCACTTTTCTCAGATGATCTCCAGAAAATAAATTTGTTAATTTTATATATACTAATGTTTTAAATTCCTTTCTATAGGATATCCTTGTGTTAATCATTCTCTTATATTTAATTTTCTTATTTAGATAACAAAATTAGTTCTCTGTCACATGATTAGATTCTTTTCTTCTGTATAATACATTGTCTTTTTTTTTTTTTGAAGATTTATTTATTATATGAGAGTACATTGTAGCTGTCTTCAGACACTCCAGAAGAAGGTGTCAGATTTCATTATAAATGGTTATATAAGCCACCATGTGGTTTCTGGGATTTGAACTGAGGACCTTGGGAAGAACAGTCAGTGCTCTTAACCACTGAGCCATCTCTCCAGCCCTATACATTGTCATTCTAACAACAAAGATTTGCTAAATCCTTTTGCTAAATTTTTGTCTAGGGCACCTTCCTGTTCAGTACAAGAGTTGACATTTATAGGATTAAAAAGAAATCTATTGACTGGACCATGTAATTCAGGTTCTTCCAAGTTGTGACAAGTTAAAAAGCAGTGAAACATACTGCTCATATTATGTTGTTTCTATTTGCGCCACTATAACTGACTTTCCCATTTTAAATCTATCACACCACACATTGCAAAGCTCATTTCTTTGCTGATCATCTTTGGAAAAAGGTATCTTTGTTTCCTAGTTTCTGTTGATGAAAAGAGGCTCTCTTTTCTGTGTTACATAGGCATGTCTTCTCCAAGTATTCATCAAGGAGGTTGAGTATCAGGTTAGCCTTTAGATGATACTCATGCTTTATTTAAAGTGCTGCCTGTCTGCACTGCACAAAGCTTTGGGATGTATCTGAAGGGTGCCGACAGCATCACCCTGAGTCTTCACAGGCAGCCAGACCAGCAAGCTGAGGCCAGTCTTTAACAAAGGATATTAGAGGGGATAAGATTAAAGCTTGCAGTCACAAAAGGCATAGGTGAGCATGTGCAAGTGTTACTTTGATTTCAAAGGGAACTTTGACTGACCACTTAGATTGGACAGGACAAATCAAGGATGTGTAGGGCATAAAGTAGAGATGCTTACCACAGAGGTAAGGAAGTCAGTATATTTCATTAAGTTTGTAGCACTGCGGTGTTTTAAGAATGTTGGGCAACTGCTCTACTAATCGAGCTATATACCCCAGCCCTTGGGACTGTTTTCTTTCCCATCATTCAGAAAGCTGTGGGTGTGTATGTGAAGACAGACATTACATTTTGGTCCTAAAGAACATGGCCGTGTTGACTTCAGTCCCGGATGCAGCTGCAGTGGCACTTTTATGTTAGGCTTCCCCACTTCCTATGCTGCAGACCCAACCTTCTCAGAGGCCACCGCGGAGACCGCGATTATTTGTACACTGGTTCTGCTCTTTCTCTTAGCTTATTTTTTAAGACAGGGTCTTACTATGTATCTTAGAACTCACTATGTAGACCAGGCTAGTCTTAAGCTCACTAGAGATCTGCTTGCCCCTGCCTCCCAAGTGCCTAGATTAAAGGCGTGTGCCCCCATGCCCTGTGTATGCTTTATTTTAGTCTAGGCTTTATATTATATTAGAGAAATTACATTATTTCTGATTTAAAACATTATTATTACTGTTGTGCTAGTATCAAACTGAGGGGTTTCAGAATGATAGGAAGCACTACCACAGTGCTGCATTACATCCTTAGCTTCAATTACAATTACCAGTTTAGTGACACAGTTCATATAACATTTAGCAAAGATTTGCTCACTTCTGTACATACACAAATGGTGCTTTGTTGCAGGATATTTGATCACATGTGAACCCCAAAATTGTGTTATTTACTAAAAAAAAAACCTGTTTCTAGTTGTGGTGTGGTTCAGCCTTAGCACACACCTTTAATCTCTCTGGCTGGAATACAGCCACGCCCTTAGCACACACCTGTAATCTCTCTGGCTGAAATACAGCCACGCCCTTAGTACACACCTGTAATCCCAGACAAGGAAGGTAGAAGGAAGCACTCCTGTTTGAAAGGCCTGTCTAATTGAGTGGCAGACAAAGTAACAAATCAGATTTGACACAATAGGATCTGTCTAAGAGAAGAGATAAAGGAAGAGACTTGGGTTCGTGCAGAAAAAAGACAGAGGCAGCTTTACTGGGAGACTGTTGGAGAGAGAACGAGCTAGGTGAGGTGGGGAGGAGCGGAGAGGAGAGCACATTGCCAGAGTTAGTGAGGCCAGGCAGAGAGAGAAGCCAGCCTGGGTGAGTGAGAGAGGAGTTTTGAGGCAGAGTTGAATCAGCCAGCCAGAGCTCAGACAGAAAAAGAAAGGGTGAATTCTAGGTCTAGATTAGATTGTGTTGAGGCTAGAAGCTTCTAGAACTAGGCCTAGGTTAGCAGATAGAGACAGTAAGCCTCAGGAATGGCAGTTATATCAGCTAAATAAAATATACCTTTATAATACGTTTCATTTTTTCCTTTCAATCCTTTATCTGTAATAAGAGTTTGTTGAAGTTAAAATTAATGATTATGTGGGGTCGCCATCATTTCCCCAGGCAGGGTCTGACTTTGTAGCCCAGGCTAGTCTTAGACTAATCTCATCTTTTCCTCCTCTTTCTGAATAGCTGAGATTACAAGTATGAGCATGACGTTTTTAAAAGTTGTTTTTTTTTTTTAATTATGTGTTATGTGTGTATCTGCACATGTATAAATGTGGATACTTGAAGAGGCCAGAAGTGTTACATCTCTGGAGCTGGAGTTATAGGCAGTTGTCTATCTAATTGATGTATGTGCTGGGAACAGAACACTGATCCTCTAGAAGAGCAACAAGACTCTTACCTCTTACCTTTCCAGTCTGTGTAGTTTTGTTTGCTTGCTTCTTTTGAGATGGACTCACTGTGTAACTCTGGCTAGCCTGGAGCTTGCAAGTAACTCAAACTCACAGAAATCTGCCTGCTTTGTCTCCTGAGTCATGGGATCTCATACATTGTTTGACTTAAACTTTTTTCACTTTTAATCTTCATATAGGTCTTCATTACATGTAAAAATAATTATTAATAACTCCTTTTATATTACATCATTCTATGATAATGAAATGTATTATATATTTTTAAATATTGTCCCCATTTTTCTGACAACTAAAAATGGCTCTAATGTGTATATCTGTGTTCATGTAGCTTATAGTTTTAGTTGCTATAAATTCTTATGAAAATTTTCACATCATCACTGTTCATTGCTATCTCCTCTCACAGCTGACCTAAGGAGAGTCATGCAATGCACCTTTTATGTAGAGTGTGTCTAGCTTTGGGGTACATATAATACCTTTGGTTTCTTTAGTTGATGGTGTGCCTCACTTTTTAAATGAAGTCTTTGATTATTGACACATGTATTTTGGTTTTGATTTTCCTTATAACTTTTGCCTGGTGGTTATTACGGGCTGGTTCCCAGGTCCGTCCCAGTTCTCTGGACTGCAGTGAAGACAGCGTGTTACCTGCTTTAGAAATGTATTCTATGCTTTCAGATGCTATTTGCTTTAAGCTACGTTTAGCTTTATGGCCTCCCTTATTTCCATATTTCTTATGGCTTGCTTCTTATCCATCATTTATATGTTTGTCCTTAATTAAATGCTTCAGTGCAAAATATGATCTTATACTAGATGAGCAGGCAGAAGACTCAAAATCAAGTCACGCACACACAAGTAAAAAACACAAAAAGAAAACACGTCACTGCTCCGAAGAAAAAGAAGATGAAGACTACATGCCAATCAAAAACCCTAATCAGGTATTTCTAATATTCAGGCTTAAATATGGAGAAATCAGTAGTTTACAGTTTGTATAGTGCATCTTTATAGTGTGATTTAGGAAGTAAAGGATAGTTTTGAATAGTAATTTTCTACTCTGAGCTGTAGAATGGGCACACAGAATAATGGACTTTAATTTTAAAGAATGTATCCTACAGGATATAAATATTGTTTTTAGAATAATTTGTTATATACTTTTACATTGTAATCAAGAGTGACTCCTTACCTGTGGATACTCATTTTCATTAAAAAGCTAATGTGTTTATGTGGAAAAATTGCGTCTCAATTGCTAGCTTAATTTCTCAATACTTTTAAAATGATGATGATGATGATCATTATGATGATTATTATTATCAACATATGCCTATAAATATGTGGTACTTGCCATTGGAGGTCAGAAGAGGGTGTTAGAGTCCCTGGAGCTGGAGTTACAGGCAGTTCCGTGGCAACCGTATGTGGGTGATGGGACCTGAGCATGGGTCCTCTGGACAACCAGGGGATCCTCTGAAGTGCTGAGCCTCTGACGGCCCCTTACACTTTACAGACTAGGTTACGAAGTTATGTGTGTGTACCTGTGTTAGTGTGTGTATATGTGTGTGTGTGTGTGTGTGTGTACCTGTGTTAGTGTGTCTATGTGTGTGTGTGTGTATGCTTGCAGGGGAAGCCAGAGGAGGGCTCTGACCTCTGTTAAAACTCACCATCTTACTCCCTCACTGAACCTGGAGCTAGGTTGGTAGCCAGAAAGCCCCAGCAGTCCTCCTGCCTCCATTCCCCTGGGCTTGTGACTTTGCCCAGCTTCCTAATGTGGTTCTGAGCACAGCTCCTCAGGCTTGTCCAGTCGGCACTCCCATCTGAGGCCCAGCCTCTCCAGCCTCTTGATTTTATTTTAAATCTTTTTATGTATTCCCTCCACTCCCTTCCTATTAGTCCCATTGTTCCCTTATACAATTCATTCCTATATTTAATCTATATGTACATGACTGTATAAAATCTAGAACCACAAATGAGAGAAGGCTTATACAGTTTGTCTTCATGAGACTGACTTAATTTATTGAATATGACTATCCAGTTGCATGCTTTTACCACACAAGATATCATACGATGTCCACATTGTCCTCATCCATTCCGCTGTTGCTGGACACTTAGTTGTGCCTGTAGCTTACTTTTGTGAATGGTGCTACAGTGAACGGTGGTGGTCAGCACGGACCTAATGTGCAGCACTGCCTGACACTGGGCTTGAGGATTCCTTTGCTCTGTTTGTTTACTGCCAGTGTCTCTGGGATCCTGGTTGGCCTTGAACTTGATTTATGGAAGCAGCTGTCCTTGAACTCATCCTGCTGCCTTTGCCTTCCAGTTGATAGGATGACAGCCATGAGCTCTTACCTCTGGCTGGCCCTTGAAGTTTTATGTCCTGTCTGTTTCGTAGATGTAAAAGTAAATCTCAAAACTAAACATCACACCAAAGCTCTCCTGAGCAGCATATTTCCTAAAACAGTAATAATGAAATAATTTCTAGTCCATTTTAGCTCTTTGTTAAGCCATTCCATCCTGGCTGCATGCTTTTATTTTATTTTATGTTAGTCATTTGAGATGTCTTGGTGAATGAGAAAGATCTCAGTAGACTGAGGTGAGACGGGAGGGAACACAGGAGTGCACGACTGAAGCAGAGACACGGATGTGTTAGGGTGGCAGAGTCAGGGCCTCGCTGTCAGGAGTTAAGAGTGACGGTTCTCACTGCTTGCCATTGATAGGACCTGGGCAAGTTAACTGAGTCACAGTTTCCTTCTTTGACGAAGGAGATTCTTCTCAGGCAGGTTGTTACAATAAATGTGGGCAAGTGTGTGTAAGCATTTCCTGTCTGATATCACTACTTCAGTTAGTGCTGTCAAGGTGCAGCTTTAAGGTCACTACAGGTCTCCTTGTGGCTGTGACATTGGTCTAGTTCCTATTTCAGGGAATGGGTCTCATTTTCCATTTCATGTTAATGGATTGTGCAAAACATTGTTTTTTATAGCTTTGTTTTGTGGCTTGCTTTGTTTTGAGACAGGATCTTACTGTATAACCCTAGCTGGCCTGGAACTCATTATATAAGCCAGGCTGTCTTCAAACTCACAGAGATCTGCTTGTCTTTGCCTCCCAGGTAGTGTGATTAAGTAGTTTGTAGTTGTAACAATAAGATTCAAACATAAAATCTAACTGAACACTATGGTAGCACACATCTATGACTGTATGACACTGTGGTAGCACACGTCTATAACTATATGACACTATGGTAGCACACGTCTATGACTGCATGACACTATGGTAGCACACGTCTGTGACTGTAGGACACTATGGTAGCACACGTCTATAACTGTATGACACTATGGTAGCACACGTCTATAACTGTATGACACTATGGTAGCACACATCTATGACTGCATGACACTATGGTAGCACACATCTATGACTGCATGACACTATGGTAGCACACGTCTATGACTGCTTGACATTATGGTAGCACACGTCTATGACTGCATGACACTATGGTAGCACACGTCTATGACTGCATGACGCTATGGTCTATGACACTATGGTAGCACACATCTATGACTGTATGACACTATGGTAGCACACGTCTATGACTGTATGACACTATGGTAGCACACATCTATGACTGTATGACACTATGGTAGCACACGTCTATAACTGTATGACACTATGGTAGCACACGTCTATAACTGTATGACACTATGGTAGCACACATCTATGACTGTAGGACACTATGGTAGCACACGTCTATGACTGCATGACACTATGGTAGCACACGTCTATGACTGCATGACACTATGGTAGCACACGTCTGTGACTGTAGGACACTATGGTAGCACACGTCTATAACTGTATGACACTATGGTAGCACACGTCTATAACTGTATGACACTATGGTAGCACACATCTATGACTGCATGACACTATGGTAGCACACATCTATGACTGCATGACACTATGGTAGCACACGTCTATGACTGCTTGACATTATGGTAGCACACGTCTATGACTGCATGACACTATGGTAGCACACGTCTATGACTGCATGACGCTATGGTCTATGACACTATGGTAGCACACATCTATGACTGTATGACACTATGGTAGCACACGTCTATGACTGTATGACACTATGGTAGCACACATCTATGACTGTATGACACTATGGTAGCACACGTCTATAACTGTATGACACTATGGTAGCACACGTCTATAACTGTATGACACTATGGTAGCACACATCTATGACTGTAGGACACTATGGTAGCACACGTCTATGACTGCATGACACTATGGTAGCACACGTCTATGACTGCATGACACTATGGTAGCACACATCTATGACTGTATGACACTATGGTAGCACACGTCTATGACTGTAGTGCTTGGGAATCTGAGGCAAGAAGGTCAAGAGTTTGAAGAGTCCCATTCCCTTTTTCTTCTCTTGTGGAGGATGATGTCTTTTATGTTGGTCTTCATTTAACAGTGGTCTCTCTCTCTCTCTCTCTCTCTCTCTCTCTCTCTGTGTGAGTGTGTGTATATGTTAATATGGATGTTCAAGTACATTTGCCTATGTAAGCTTTCTATCTTATTTTTTGAGACTGTGTGAGTACTGGAGATTTGAATGCAGCTATTCAATATCTTCCTAGATCTAAATTATTTTAGTAAGTATATATTTGATAAATACTCATAGATAGCTTGCATTCCTGCCCCTCAATGTCTGTTGTCTAACAGCTACGGTCTCTCCCCTTTCTAAGGTCTGTTAGCTATTTAAAGATTGTCATCACTCACATCCCGTTTCAGATTTTAAACTATTTTGGTCCATTCCTTCAAATGTTCCTCAAATAAATACGTAAAAAGAAAAGGAATAAAGGGTATTTTGTCTGTAAAATGTAAGGTAAGACCTTTTACCTCCAGTTTACAACAAGACAGAGGAGGAGGCTTGTTAACGAATAGTATGCAGTGAAACCATAATTTAGATCAGATTCACAGTCTATTGCTGTTTTCCAGGAATATATTTTCACTCCTCTTTCCTTCGTCCTTTGTCATTCTGATAGAAATGACCCATGTGCAGTATTCCAGGTGGTCTAACCAGAGTGTCTCCTCCCTCCTCTGCAAAATTTCTTATGTATGTTGTATGTGTGCGGGTGCATTTTAGTACATATGTACATGTGTGTGCAGGGAGTTTGCTCTGGAGACTACAGGGGTGTCAGGTCATACTCTTGTCACTCTCCACCTTACTCCTTTACAGCAGGGTCTCTACCAACCTGTAGCCAACAGACTTGAGCTGCCCTGTCTCTGCCAGCTCACAGTGCTTGGCCCAAAAGCCATGTCCCACTAAGCTATCTCCATAGCCCAACCCCTTTCTTAATGTCTGTTAATTTCATTCTAGATCACCCCAATCTTTTAAAATAGGTGTCATATTACATTCCTATGAATGTCTAACATGTTCTCCACTAAAGCCTTTTAAGCCCCTACTCCACATGTTGCTTTTAGCTCTAGGCATTCAAATTATGTTTATTTCAGTGAGTGAATCCAGGCCTGAGATAAATGTTCTGTTGGAGATAATCATAGGTTTAAAGAAATGGAAAGACTGCATGTTTTAAGTTCCCCACTACTAGGAACATTTTTACCTTACTTTGTGAGTATTTTTAAATGTATATTTATAGTTTTTTGTGTATGTTTGTGTATATGTGTGTGTGTGTATAGGTATATATAGTATATATGTGTGTATATATATATATATATATGTGTGTATATATATATATATGTATATGTATGTGTATATATAACTTGTGGTGTGTGTGTGGAGGCCGGATGTTCAGGTTAAGTGTCTTCCTCTGTTGTACTCTAGCTTGTTTTCTTTGAGGCAGTGTCTTCTACCTGAGCTCATAGCTCACTGATTGGCTGGTCTGTTTGTCACAGCTCCAGCTGTGCTAGGATCACAGGCACATGCCACCTCACCCACTGTTCACATGGGAGCTGTAGGGCTGAACTCAGACCACTGTCCTCGTGTGCACGCACTTTAGGACTGAGCGTTTCCCTAGCTTCTCCTTTCTGACTACTTAAGACTTTACAGTGGCAGTCTTTTCTTTTGGAATGCAGTAAGGAGGAGTCTGAAGTGATGGCTCATCTGGTCTAAAGTACTTGCCATGCAAATCTAATGACTCGGGTTCAGTCCCTTGAGCCTCCCTTTAAAAAGAAAAACAAAAGAACATGCGTTTATGTCACACACCTGTAATCTCTGTACTTCTGTGTTGATGTGGAAAGGAGAAACAGGAAAATCCCCCAGAAACTTGAAGACCAGCATGGGGACATGCTACTCCAACCTAGCAGAAATGGTGACAGAGCGGACCCAGCCTTTGCAAAGTGGAAGGAAATGTCCCTGCTGAGAGTCATCCTCTGACACACCCACTCACCCTCAAGTTTTAAAATAATTTATGGAGATTTTAACTGTATAGGTGTTAGATTCTAAAATGTATTTTTCTAACCTTTTCCCTGTAAGTACATTAAAGTAAGTAAGACATAATTACTAACGGGAATTCAGCTGTAAGTGTAGCTGAGACTTTCCTGTTCGCTGCTGTTTGCTGGGAGAGTTGGGTTTCTGAAGGGTGCTTTAACTTGTTTGTTTACATTGTTGCTTGTTGAATGGCTGCCTTGCTATTCAGTTCAGAAACTCGTCTGTTTAATTTTTCACCTTATGCCTTAATTCCATAGGTGGTCTTATGTTGAGGTTTTTACTAGGTACAGGAACTTGAGTAGTTGAAGTAGTCAGAGTGGGTCTCAGTTCTCCAAATATCCATGTGTGGGGAGTCAAACTGGAGACTGAGCGGAGAGCCATAGCCTTGCCAAGTAGCGCACTGATCCGTCCGCCTCTGCACCTCCAGCCCAGAGAGACCGCCGTATTCTCCTGGCAGCATACACTGTTTCCTAAGTCACCCTGGAGCTTGCTATGCATATCAGACTAGTCTTAAACTCAAGAGATCCGCCTGTTTCTGCCTCCAGAGTGCTGGGATTAAAAGCATGCACTACCTTTAATGTCTGACATACTAAGTAAGAGTTAACACATCATGTATCAACTCAGTCTGACCATAGAAAATATATTAGAAGATATAGAGAGATAACATTATAAAACACTTTAACCAGGCTGGGGAATAGTAGAATGTGTGCTTAATATGCGAGAAGCCCTGAGTTTGATCCCCAACACAGATTTTTCTAAGTTTTGTTTTATTTTTAGTGAGTTAGGCATGGCAACACAGGCCTCAAATTGCAGCTACTTAGGACGTAGAGATGGGGGCATCAGGAGCTCAGGGCTTTCCTGGATTGCAGACTGAGTTGAAGCCCAGCCTGGTGGGGATTGTGGGTTTGTGCAGGCCAACATTGGCCGTGTTTGTTTTCATTATAGTCTGACTGATAAACCTAAATCTCTTCCTACTGTGTTATTTGAGTGATATCTTCTTTGTAGAATTATTAGGGCACTTTAATAGTTTCCCTGCAGTGCAGTGATGGAACCACACTTTGGGGAAGTGGAGAATGGCTTTATATTATTGGAACACTGGGCCTTGCGCTAGGGCTGGGTGTGTTGTGGAATACTTGTCTGGCTTGTGTGAAGCCCTGCGCTCATTCCGCACACTCCATTAGGACAAAAATCAAGGCCTCTTCAGGGTTGATGTGGCTGCGTCAGCTCCATGTTTTTGAGACTGATCTTTCAGGTCAACTGAAATAGATGTAATCCAATTAGACCTTTAAAACATGGTTAACTCTTGTGAGTTACTTACTTTAATACAGTTTATGAGACTCTAGTATTAGTGGTAGTATATACACGGACCATTAGGACAGGGGACTGAGAAGCTGAGGCCATGAAAGGAATGAGTTTATTACCAGCTCGGGTCATAGCTGAGCCTGCTAAAACATAGAAGTAAACAATAAAATGAATTTGAGCTGTTGCAGCGGCTTGCTAATTACTGACTGACTTTAACACTGCATTGCTTTGACAGGATATTTACAGGGAAATGGGTTTTGGCCATTATGAAGACGAAGAAAGCTGTTGGGAGAAGCAGAAGAATGAAAAGAGAGAGCGACGTCAGAACCGCAGTCGTAGCAGATCTCGAGAAAGGGATGGGCACTATAGCCACAGCCACAAATCCAAGTACCAGGCAGACCCTTATGAGAGAGAAAGGGGCAGAAAGACGGACCGAAGCAGGAGCCCAAAGAAATCCAGAGATAAAGAAAAATCCAAGTACAGATGAGCAGAGAGGAGGCGGACTGAATGGAGCAGGTCTGCTCCGGCCAGACGCACTCAGTTCCTGCCAGCACAGCCGACTCTGTTGTCGCCTTTCAGGTTACACTGACGGTGTGGGGCTCTGGAAGAGAGGGAGGCATTTTGTGTATACTTTTTAATACAAATTTTATTGTTATACATACATGGTAATGTTCATATTTAACATCTTTCATAGTTTCGGTCTTTTAAAAATGAATCATTTCAGGTCATAAATCCATAAACTTGTATAAAAGACATAAAACTTAGAAAATGGAAGTGTTTGTGTACCTGGCTGCACCGTAAGAGGTAAGAGAGTCACTCACTGAAAGTTCTATATGTCCCTTCTCCGTGCAGGACTTATTCTGAGTTGTGTTTACCCTGTTGTTCATTTTGTATGTTTTTGAATTTTATACAAAAGGCACAGTGTATGTTTCCTTTTGTGACTTTTTTTTTTAAGAATCCACTTATTTTTATTGTTACATAGTTGTGAATGTAATGCGGTTGATCTGTTGATGGACTTTTAGGTTGTTTGTTAGTTTTTGCTATCTAAGGAATGCCACTGTGAACATTTCAACTGGGCGTGGCACTATCTAGCCATGTGGTTTGAGTTTTCAATGCATTTATAGTTATGGTTGCCATAATTTACCTGGTATGTGAGTTTGTATGGGGCAGGGGTAGCCATGAGAGTATCAGTCTACCATACTGCTTGGAGCACATTGGCTCCATTATTGTACATATTTTGACCACCAATAGAAAAGGTGTAATTACATCAGGAGCAGCTAGCATCTTTTCTGGGGAGATGGCTCAGTTGGTTCAGTACTTCTTCACCAGCATAGGACTGAGCTCAGATCCTTACCACACACACAGCTGTACCAGTGCATGGCAGTAATCCAGCACTGGGAGACTGGGGCGGGGAAGCTCCAGGCAGTGAGAGGCCTTTCCTCAGTGAGAGACTGAGGAAGACACTTGGCGCTCTCTCTCTCTCTCTCTCTCTCTCTCTCTCTCTCTCTCCCCCTCTCTCCCTTTCTCCCTCTCTCTCTCTCTTCCCTGCCTCTCCCCCCCCCCCCCAATAAACAGCTATCCTGCCTATGGAACTGTAGGTGTTGCTCACATAGCTGAATCTAAAACATGTTCTACAAGAATAAGCACAAGACAAGCAGGAAGCAGTGAGGGGTCACCTCCTGTTGACAGCCGAGACTCCATGTCAGAACTCTGGAGTATTGAAAGGAGAAAATTTATGCACCAAGCATTTCAAGGAAAACATATTCTTGATTGCAAATTATAAGAAGCTGTTTTATTCTTCCTATGTATTTGACAGTAATTTCATATGCTTATGGGGGTGTAATATGTTTGATATATGTCGGTACTCTGGAACAAGTAAATCCATTTACAAACATTTTGTCAGATCACTTTTTTCCTTTCTTTTGGCCAAAATTTGCTCTCAGGGATTATTGAAATCTATCCATTATTATTAATTGTAGCTTATACTCCCTGTAATACTTACCAGACATTTCTTGCTTTCATTTAGTAAAAAACTTTACTCTTAGACCCAAACCTCCTTTATTCCTCATCCTAGAACACTGTGCTCTAGGGCAGTGCTTCCCAGCCCTCCTGATGCTGCCACCCCTCAGTTCCTGTTGTGGTGACCCCCAATCATAAAATTATTTCATTGCTTCTTCATAACTGTAATCTTGGTGCTATTATGAATTGTAAATATCTGTGTTTTCCAGTAGTCTTAGGCAACCCCTGGGAAGAGGTCATTTGGCCATCAGAGGGGTTGAGACCCACAGGTTGACAACCATTGCCCTAGGGTCTGATGTCATTTCATTCTTGAGTTTGACTTTTGTAGACTCCCATAAAAATGAGGTTGCATAGAATTTATGTTTCTGTGCCTGCTTATATCACTCAGTGTTAATGTCATCCAGGGTCATCCTGTTGCAAATGACAGTTTCCTTCCTAGAGGATAAACAATATCCTGTTGTATATATATGACAAGTTTTCTCTCTCTATTGTATTGGTAGGCAAATATATCTATTCTGTGTCTGAGCTGTTGTAATTGATGTGGTATTGTAATATTCTGTGTCTGAACTGGGAGCACAGACAGCCCTTCAGCATGTGACTTGAAACCCGTTATAATGCAGGATCATAGTAGTACTATCTTCAAAGTTTGTCCCCCCAAAATATCTCTACTGTTTTTCATAATGGCTATAATAATTCACATTCCCAAAGACAATATATGAGGATTTCTTTTGAGAAGCTGTGGTTTTTTCACCAGCTGTTTTTTTTTTTCTATTTTATTTTATTTTTATTTTTATTTTTATTTTATTTTAATGGGGTTATTTGTAACCCAGCCTGGCCTGAAACCTAGCTGAGTGTGATGATGAACTTCTGATCCTCCTGTCTAAACCTCCAGAGACCTGGGATTATAAACTGTACCACCAGACCTATCTTTGTGGTTTTGAGGACTGCTAGACAAGCCCTCTACCAACTGAGTTCCATTACCAGCTATTTGACATGATTTTTGTTTGTTTTTGAGACTGTTGACTTGGTTGGCCTGGAACTCACTGTGTAGTCCAGGCCTTTGGCCTTGGACTCCTACAGATCCGCCTGCCTCTGCCTTCTGAATGCTGGGATTGAGGGTGTGCATCACTACGCCCACCCAGCCTTGTGAGGTGATTTTAATTATAATTTTAGTCATAACATTGTGATGTGCCTTGATTAGATATGGGGTAGGCTTAGAACTAAATTACTACTGCTTATATGTCGGTGAAGTGGCCCATAATTCCTCTCTCAGATTTGGCTTCTATAGGTTTTAGGTGAACCCTACCTTTTTCCCCTTAGGTGCTGACACTGAACAGAGGGCCTTGTGCATGCTGAGAACCTTCTACCTCTCACTGCACTAGATGGAAACAGTCTTCAGTGATTTCTCCATTGGCTTTTGAAAAAAAAAAGCCCCAATATTTTGTATTAAAATAGTTACTTCGAACCCCAGATTGCTGATTAATATACTTTACTTTAGGCTGTTAATCTTTTACCAGTTGAATTTTCAAAGACTTTGGCCAGAACTCTAATAGTTCTTTAGTAGGCTGAGTGAGATGAGAGCCTTCATGTTGTTTCAGCAGTCTACCAGTTCCTTTAACAAACTGTTTTGGCCTGTGGAAATTTAATCTCAAGTTTGACATTTCATACCTTGAGGGTTGAGTCACAAAGAATACATAACAGATAGTAAAATCGAAATCTCAGAAGCTTTACCTTTCAGTGGCTGTCGCTAGGAGACCGTGCTTTGATGGGAAACTTGAGAGAAGGTTGTTTCCTGTTAGATGAACATGTGGAGATCCCCTTCGTTTTCAAAACTGACTCTGTTTCAAGGCAAATAACATGTTATTCTCGCTGATCTTTATTCCTACTTGTTTATAACCCACCAGGTCTGGGAAGTATGAGTAATGCTAAGAGTTAGAAGTTTTATGTTTTGCCTCTTCTCCTATTCCTCGTTCATCTGAGCAGACAGCCAGGTGAGCTGCTGAGTGTTTTCATTGTCCAATTTAAAAATGGTATTGTGAGGGCCGTCGACCACCCTGTCCAGTAGAGGCAGTGTCACCAAGCCTGAATTGGACCCCTGGGTCCTACATGTTGTCCTGTGACTTCTACAAGCACACTGGCACATGAGCAATCACACACACACTAAATATATGTAATGATTTTTTTTTTTTTTTTTTTTTTGAGACAAGGTTTTTCTGGCTGTCCCGGCACTTGCTCAGACCAGGCTGGACTCAAATACAAAGAGCCTGCCTCTACCTTCTTGAGTTGTTCTGGGATTAAAGGTGTGTGCCAACTGCCCAGCCAACTTAATGATTTTTTAAATCATTAAACCTGTGTTGATGATGTTTCCGTTGTTTGGATTGCTGGGAAGCTGACACACACAGTTACATACTAGTATTAGTGTGTATAAAAGGAGAAGTTGGGAAATGCTGCTAGAATTCTAGAACTCTACCGCAGTGACCCTAGGTTCCTGAAAACAGTTTTGCTTTGTACTGTTTCCTTGGTGTGGTGGAGAGGCTTGGGTTTCCAGTTGAGAAGCTTGAGTCAGAAACAAAGCTCTGTGCCAGATGTAGGAGCAGAGCGCTAAGGGAGCGTGTGGTGATGGACTGACCAAAGCAGAGGGTTAGACAGAAAGGAAGGACCAAGACAGGAGGGCATGGGAGGCAAACCCAGAAAGCCTGCACTGATTCCTTGGTGGCAGACGTCGGGCATGTTCCTAAGGAAGAAAGTGGTGCAGTGTAGCGCAAGGAGAAATGGGAGCTGGATACAGGTTGACTACAGGTTGCTACCACAGCCCCCATGGCTTTGAACATAACTCATCACATACCCATGCCTCATGCAACCCCAAACCAGATTTAATCCAAGTCACTTTCCCAGAGAAGGTGCTACGTAAGCAGAAGCCTGGATTTGAGACATAGAATGGGCCTCCCATCAATTAAAAGAAAAAAATGATAAAAAGTCTATCTCTGCTGCATGATCAGTTATTGAAGAGAGCCAGCAGTTCAAGGGTCTGGAATAGTTAGAGATGGGTGTGGTTTGGGTAAAACCTTGATACCTGGGAGCAGGATCAGTGGAGCTCCCCAGTTCCTGAGTGGGCCACCTCTCATACCGTCTCGGGGCAGTCACCCTGAGCAGCTCATCTCTGCACACGGCGTGCAGCGGAGAGCCTTGCCTACTGGAGTCTCGTCGGTTGGCAGGTAGCTTTACCTTCAGAAGGGTTGTCTCACTATTACACTGAAAATCATCTACTGTTCACAGATCAAAAGCACAGACTCATTGCCTTACCCCCTCCCATGCTTACAGGAAATAATGTGATGTCTCACCTCGACACTTGCTTTGTTTGAGAGCCTGATAAACTCGAAGAACTACATAGAAAAGGTGTTAAAATGGAAGATTTTCATGGACAATAATACAGATAAATTGGTTGACATAAAAACTTAATAATTGAAAGAGGGATTATAAACATTTTCTGATAAAATTAGAGATTTACGTGGAAAATATTTCAGATAAAATTAAAGAAATATATAGAAAATAGTGTTAAAATTGAAGATTTTTATGGAAAATTATACAGATAAAATGGTAGACATAAAAAATCTAATATAGTCAGGCAGTAGTGGTGCTTGCCTGTAATCCCAGCACTCTGGGAGGCAGAGGCAGGTGGATTTCTGAGTTCGAGGCCAGCCTGGTCTACAGAGTGAGTTCCAGGACAGCCAGGGTTATGCAGAGAAACCCTGTCTCGAAAAAACCAAAATCCAAAAAACCAAAAAACCAAAACAAAAAAACCTAATATAATTGAAAAAGGAAATAGAAACATTTTCTGACAAAATTGAAGATGCAAAATACTTCTGATAAAATTGAAGAACAGAAAAAGTTTTATAATTAAAGATTTTCATGAAAAATCATACAAATAAAATGGTAGACATAAAAAATTCTAAATTAATTGAAAAAGGAATTTAAATATTTTCTGATAAAATTGAAGATTTATATGAGAAATATGTCTCAAAAAATTGAGGAAATATATAGAAAAATAGGTTAAAATTGATAATTTTCAAGGATAATAAATCAGACAAAATAGTCATAAAATATTTCTAATATAACTGAAAAAGGAAGTAGAAGCTGGTAAAATTGAAGATTTAAATGGAAAATAAGTCTGAAAAAATTGAAGAAATAATACAGAAAAATGGGTTAAAATTGAAGATTTTCATGGGAAAGTATACATAATTTTATCTGTATACATAATTAACTTTTCTAAAGTAATTAAAATGGAATTATAAACAACTAATAAAATTAGAGCTGTTCTTGGAAAATATTTCTGATAAAATTGAAGAAATATATAAGAAATGTGTTAAAGATTTTCATCGAAAATTATAGATTAAATGGTAGCCATAAAAACTACTTCTAAATTAATTGAAAAGGGAATTATAAACATTTTCTGATAAAATTAAAGATTTACATGAAAAATATTTCTGATAAAATTGAAAAATTATATAGAAATGTTAAAATTGAAGATTTTTGTGAAAAATTATACAGATAAAATGGTAGATATAAAAACATTTCTAATATAATTGGAAAAGGAAGTAGATACTTTTTCTGATAAAATTGGATATGTTGATGTATAGTGTTTCTGATAAAATTGACAATCTACATAGAAAAAGTTTTAAAATTGAAGATTTTCATGGAAAATCATACAGATAAAATGGTAGACATTAAATCATTTCTAAATTTATGAAAATGGAATTATAAATATTTTCTGATAAAATTGAAGATTCACAAGGAAAATATTTCTGATAAAAGTGAAGAAAGAAATATATGTAAAAACATGTTAAAATTGAAGATTATCTTGGAATATTATATAGATAAAATGGTGGACATAAAAATAATTTAGATGTTGACAAATTAATTGAAAAATATGTAGAACTATTTTATGAAAAATTGAAGATTTACATAAATATTTTTGTGAAAAATTAAAGAAATATATAGAAAAACATTAAAATTGAAGATTTTCATTAAAAAATCATACAGATAAAATGGTAGATAAAGAAAACATTACTAAATTAATTGAAAGATGAATTATAAACATTTTCTGATAAAATTGAAGTTTCATATGGAAATTTTCCTGATAAAATTGAAGAAATGTATAGAAAAAAATGTTAAAATAGAAGATTTTCAAGGAAAATAATGCAGATAAATTGGTTGACTTAAAAATTTCTAAATGAATTGAAAGAGGAATTATAAACATTTTCTGATAAGATTGAAGATTTACATGGAAAATATTTAATAAAATAGAAGAAATATACATATAAACATTAATATTCAAGATTATCATGGAAATTATACAGATAAAATGATAGGCATAAAAACTGCTAAATTAATTGATCGAGGAATTATGAACATTTTTTGATAAAATTAAAGATTTACATGGAAAATATTTTTGATAAAATTAAGGATGTTTATAGAAAAATGTGTTATATTGAATATTTCCAGAAACAATAATACAGATAAATGGGTTGACATAAAAAATTTCTAAAATAATTGAAAGAGGAATTATTAACATTTTGTGATAAAATTGAAGATTTACATGGAAAATCTTACTGATAAAACTGAAGAAATATATAGAAAAACATGTTAAAATTGAAAGCACAGTAGCTCAACAGACATTAAATGAAATCTCACGTGTTCCTGGTGCAAGCAACTATTATTCCTCCAGGCCTCATTAAATAATCTCTCTTACATGTGGGTCACTGGATGTAGGTCTCCCTATTTAATACAATGAATACTTGTCTGAAGGTGTGTTTTGTTTTGTTATTATTGTTGTTTTGATATTGTCGTAAAACTTCTTACTAATATATCAAGACGGTCATATCAACTCTGGTTCTATAAAGTCTGCTGTATGCAGCCATTGACAACACAGTAACACACACTGGATTTGAACAGGGTCTTAAATGTATCCCAGGTGGAGGCTCTCTAGTTGTTTTCTCTCATCTTATTGTGTACATGGAGCACCTGTAGTGGGGTGCCCTCTCGTTCCTAGAAGCCAGGAAGAGCAAGGAATACATCAACTCTGGTGGTGGTACACACCTTTATTCTCACCAACTGGGAGGCAGAAGCAGGCAGACATCTGTAAGTTAGAGGCCTGCCTGGTTTACAGAATGAGTTCCAGGACAGCAGACAGGTCTACATAGAGAAACCTCTGTGTGTGTGTCTGTGTGTATCTGTTTGTGTATGTGTGTGTGTGTGTGTGTGCATACACATATATCTGTATACATGTATGTATATGTGTGCATATATGTATATATAATATATATGTACATATATATACTATCTTCAATTTTTTTCATCATTTTCACTTAAGAAATTAGTAAGAGATATGGTTTGTATGATTACCTAGAACAACATTTATACACAGAAATCATGTAAGTAAAAACACATTCATACAGAAACCAATAAGATTTTGTACTGGCTGGTTTTGTGTGTCAACTTGACACAGGCTGGAGTTATCACAGAGAAAGGAGCTTCAGTTGGGGAAGTGCCTCCATGAGATCCAGCTGTGGGGCATTTTCTCAATTAGTGATCAAGAGGGGAGGGCCCCTTGTGGGTGGTACCATTCTTGGGCTGGTGCTCTTGGGTTTTATAAGAAAGCAGACTGAGCAAGCCAGGGGAAGCAAGCCAGTAAGAAACATCCCTCCATGGCCTCTGCATCAGCTCCTGCTTCCTGACCTGCTTGGGCTCCAGTCCTGACTTCCTTTGGTGATGAACTGCAACATGGAAGTGGAACTGTAAGCTGAATAAACTCTTTCCTCCCCAACTTGCTTCTTGGTCATGATGTTTGTGCAGGAACAGAAACCCTGCCTACGACAGATTTCTTCCTTTTTACATGTTATTAAATTCATTTTTTGTTGTTTGTTCCTATTCAGGCAGTGCTGGGGCTGGTATCTAGGCCTTGTGTCTGCTTAGGATGCACATGAGCATGATAAGATACACAATTTCAAACTTACATAATGTTACTCTAAACTCTGTAGCATGTTCAAATATGGCACGTTAGGGTCACTATTGTTGTGATGAGACACCATGACCCTCTGGGGGTCAACGTGGGACGGAAAGGCTTTGTTTTACTCATAGTTCAATCTAACAATACAATCATCAAAAGCTGTGAGGGTAGGAATTCACAACGTCAGGAAGTGGGAGACAGGAGATGGCAGCTACATCATAGAGGGTGCTGCTCACTGGCCTGCTGCCCACAGCTTGCTCAGCTGCTTCCTTATAGAACCCAGGACCACCAGCCCAGCAATGGCACCGCCCACAATGGGCTGGGCCTCCCCCCACTGATCACTAATTAGGATAATGCTTTATAGCCAGGTCTTAATGGAGGCTGCTTCTCATTTGAGGTTCCCTCCTTTCTGATGACTTTAACGTGTGGCAAAATGACATAAAGCCATCCAGTAAAATAAGTTTCTGCAAGTCCCACAAAGCTTCCTGTAGCATAATATGAGTCTGTTTGCAAAACTGAAATTACTTTTAAAAATTTAAAAGGCATCAAAATCTAGATTTCTTCCTTTGAAAATATTTCTTCCTAAAGGCTGAGGAGCATCCCAGAAACCTTCCCAAGTTCATTCTGCAGCCCAGGTTAAGAAATAACTGCTGTTTGATGTAACTTTCTGTTCTTCCCCCATCACATCCTGAACAATCTTTTTAAACCCATTTCCCCCCATCTAGAATCAGTTCCTCACTGCTGGCATCTTTCTGGGCCCCTCTGCGTCGTCCCCAAGCACAAACACGCCTCATTTCCCTGAATTTGCTCTCAGTCCTTGCCTGGGTCTTTTGACGGCCCTACATCCTTATACACTGAACAACCACAGCACAGCACAGTTGGACCCACTGTGGACACCAATGGTCCAGTTTAATTCAAGAAGTTTGTGTTTGATTTGTTGTAGGCAGGGTCTTACTATAAAGCCCACACTAGCCTTGAATTTGCCTCTCTCTTGCCTCCACCTGCCAGATTTTAGGATTACAACTGTGCACCACCAGGCTGGCTCAAAAATCAGAATGTGTCATATTGAATATTTTCAGAGAAAATCATACAGTTAAATTTTTTGACATAGAAACATTCCTAAATTAATTGAAAGAGGTTTGATGAACATTTTCTGATAAAATTGAAGATTTATGTGGAAAATATTTCTGATAAATTTGAAGAAATATATAGAAAAACATGTTAAAATGAAAGATTATCATGGAAAATTATACAGGTAAAGTGGTAGGTATAAAAAACTTTTCTTTAATTGAAAGGGAATTAAAACATTTTCTGATGAAATTGAAGATTTACATGGACTATATTTCAGATAAAATGAAGAAATATACAGAAAAAAGTGTTAAAATAGAAGATTTTCATGGAAAATAGTACAGTTAAATTGGATGACAAAATCATTTCTAAAATAAGTGAAAGAGTAATTATAAGCATATTTCTGATAAATTGAAGACTTACATGGAAAATGTTTCTAGTAAAATAGAAGAAATATAGAAAACACCTTCAATTGATGATTATCATGGAAAATTAAACAGATAAAATAGTAGGCATAAAAACATTTCTAAATTAATTGAAAGCATATTCATAAAAATTTTGTGGTAATATTAGAAATTTACATGGAAAATATTTCAAATATAATTGAAGAAATATATAGAAAAACGTTAAAATTGAGGATTTTCATGGAAAATAATATCCTAAATTGGTTGACATAAATCACATTTGTAAATCACAATGTTTCAGAGTAAAGACAATCACATACAAATAAAAAGGTCCTAATTACATTTAGAACATATTGTGTATTGGAAGAATAATTCTTGTTTTCTGCTAAAAAACACATTTAAACACTTAATGTTTTAAAACTCACAGTACATGTAAAGTGTGCAAGAAACACTCTTCTGGTTATTATCACAGAGTGGAACATCAATGCATTCACATTGTACTGTGTTTTGTGTTGCGTCTATGTTAAAACATTTTTCTTCCACTATAATGCACTGTACATTTTTCTCTGTGACATGCATGTGAAAATGCAATATAGTAATGAAATACAGTGTTGCACAGTAAAGACAATCATATACGAATAAGAGCTTCCTAATCCCATTTAGAACATATCGTGTATCCATGGTTAGCATGTTTGCCTCCTCCTTTTCTTCATTCTCATTTTTTTCTATCATTTTATGAAGTTGATTGCACTAATTTGTTAAGAGAGGTTGAGTAAAATAAGGCACTGTGTATGTATAAAAGTAAATTTCCACTGCTTTCAGAAATATCGTCAGAAAGAGCAACATCCCAAATATCTTGTAGTGTCCTTGGAGAATCAACAGGCAGATGCAGCATACACAGTCCCAAATCCATAGCCAGAGTTATGGCCCAACACCCCAACACACACACACACACACACACACAAAGCATACTCACACATACATACTGGGGGTGTTGAGAGAAAATTTGTGTGCCCACTTCTGGAATGTTGACCTAATAAGGGAGGAGGTTGAATGTTTATGTGTTTGTTTTGTTACTTTTTCTTTTGTTATTCAGTGTTAGAGATGGATCCCAAGGCCCTGTGAATGTTAGGCAAGGAGCTCACTGAATTTCACAAAGCTGGTCCTAATCATTTATATTTTTAACAAGCGCCCAGGTGATGCTGATTATGGAGGACCAAATCAGAACTACTGGCCTGGAGGAGATTATATTCATAATTTCTCTCTCTTGCACGGAGAGGGATACATGATCCCATTAAGTTGAGTTCATTATGCTCCTGTCTCAGACTCTTGAGTGTTGAGATTACAAGCATGCCTCCATTTTCCAGGAAGATGCACCAATGAAGAAGTTATTAATGAGCCGTGTGCCTGAACAGAAGGACAGAGCTCAAAGAGCAGGCAGTGCAGTGCCGAGAAGTAATCTACACATCAGAGGAAACTGGGGTGAAAGAAAATAGCTGAGTAGAAGGTAAAGTAGCATTGACCTGGGGTGGGGATAAACTTTGACCTAAGACCGAGTTATCAATTAGACAGGAAAGGCAGCTGAAGTGGCCACTCGAACAGTTAGAAAGCAGAAACCTGGTGGACATTGCTTTCAGAACTCAAAACTGAGAACACTTACATACATGTGAGACATAAAGAAACCTGATGGGAGGAGACAACACTTGAATGACCCCAGGAACAGAGCAGGGATAGCAGAAGTGGGGCTAAGGCTTGGATTGCAATGTTTTTTAAATATATGCTTGAAGGTTTTGGTTTTTCTCTATAATCAATATAGGGTATTGATTATAGGAATCCGTCTGGGCCAGACAGGTGCTCTACTGGGCTACAGTGACTGCCCTGATTCAGCCTGCCTTTCTGCCTTCCTGCCTTCCTGCCTTCCTTTCTTCTCTTCTCTTCTCTCTTCTCTTTTCTCTTCTCTCCTCTCCTCTCCTCTCCTCTCCTCTCCTTTTTCCTCTCCTTTTTCCTCTCCTTTCCTTTTTCCTCTCCTTTCCTTTTTCCTCTCCTTTCCTTTTTCCTCTCCTTTCCTTTTTCCTCTCCTTTCCTTTTTCCTTTCCTTTCCTTTTTCCTTTCCTTTCCTTTTTCCTTTCCTTTCCTTTTTCCTTTCCTTTCCTTTTCCTTTCCTTTCCTTTCCTTTCCTTTTTCCTTTCCTTTCCTTTTTCCTTTCCTTTCCTTTTTCCTTTCCTTTCCTTTTTCCTTTCCTTTCCTTTTTCCTTTCCTTTCCTTTTTCCTTTCCTTTCCTTTTCCTTTCCTTTCCTTTCCTTTTTCCTTTCCTTTTTCCTTTCCTTTCCTTTTTCCTTTCCTTTTTCCTTTCCTTTCCTTTCCTTTCCTTTCCTTTCCTTTCCTTTCCTTTCCCTTTCTTTCTTTCTTTCTTTCTTTCTTTCTTTCTTTCTTTCTTTCTTTCTTTCTTTCTTTCTTTGTTTCTTCACTTTACATCCAATTGCAACCCCCTCTCCTCCCAGTCCCACCTTTACAAATCCCTCCATTATTGATCCCCTTCCCTTACCCTCAGAGAAGGGGAAGCCCCCTATTTGATGACACCCCCACCTTGGAACATCCAGTCACGGTAGGATTAAATGTGTCATCTCTCACTAAGGCCCGACTTTGTAGTCCAGTTAAGGGAATGGGTTCCAATGGCAGGCAACAGAGTCAGAGACAGCCCCACTCCAATTGTTAGGCGACATACATGAAGACCAAGCTGCACATCTGTTACAAATATGTAGGGCGCCCTAGATCCAGCCCTTGTATGCTCTTTGGTTGGTGTTTCAGTCTCTGTGAGCTTCTCTGGGTCCAGGTGGGTTGACTCTGTAGGCCTTCTTGTGAAATCCTTCACCCCTTGGGCTTCCTCAGTTTTATCCCTAACTCTTTCAGAAGACTGTCCAAGTTCCACCAGATGTTTGACTGTGGGTCTCTGCATCTGTTTTCATTACTGCTGGATGAAGCCCCTCAGGAGACAATAATGCCAGGCTCCTGTTATACATGATTTTGGGCCTGGGTTACCTCACTCATGATGGTATTCTCAAGTTTGTCTTCAAATTTCATGATGTCTTTGTTTTTAAGAGCTGACTAGTATTCCATTGTGCAGACATACCATATTTTCTTTACCCGTTCTTGAGTTTAGTGATACCTAAGTTGTTTCCAATTCCTGGCGACTACCCATAATGCTGCCGTGAACATAGCTGAGCAAGTGTTCTCGTGGTATGGTGGGTGACGCAGGTTTCTTAAGCATTGAAAGTCCATTGAAGGTTGTGAGTAGAGTATTACCTTGAACAAGTTTGAAAAGAAACATTTTCATGTTTCTTTGTACACAGTACTTTATATGTTTAGCATTATTGAGTTCTTGTGGTGTGGTGGACCATATAATCAATGGAAAAGAAGGAAGGAGGCAAAAAGGGCATTAGTCAAAAGATAACAAGTGTGAGGCAGAAAACCAACCTGGGACCATACTTTCAGGCCTGGGCAACAAGGAAAATTACAAACAAATATGATAAAGTATGGAACAGGAGACAGGTTTTAAGAAAGTGTAGTAGTAAGAAATACAGGGAAGTTACCTTTTAAAACAAGCCATCAGGAAGAGGAGAGGAGAGGAATTCAGAAGGCAACTCATGCCAATTTTAATTTACTGAGAAGAACAGAGCTGGAAGAGCAGTGGGACTCACGGAGATGGTACTCCATCAAACATAAAAGCATTTCCCCTCTTTCCAGCTTTCTCTTCCTAGTCACCTCGCACTAGCCCTTCTACAAGGTTGCATCTGAAAACCATTTTCCAAGCTAAGGAGAGCTATATCTCAGCCCCACAGAACCAACCTTGAAGTCTGCCTGTGTTCAGCCTGTGTCTGGGGGCCAGAGCATTTCCATAGTCTGCTGGAGACCTGGCAACCCTGGCAGGCCCTCCTGGCAGCACTCTGTCACCACACCCTGGGGGCTGGTCTTGCCAAGAGGGGGGAAGGTCAGGCAGGGCTTGAGCCCAGCCAGACAAGCAGCTCCCAGTAGAGTTTGAATGCAGCCGGAGGTGAACCAGGAGAAGACATTGCCCTGACAGCCAAGACCAACTAAAATGTCCAGGCAAAAGAAAATGGGGCCATACAGAGTAGAGTTCACGAGGGAAAGGTCTTTCAGAGGTTAGGAGGGAGGATGTGGGCTTCTTAGGACAAATGATAATGATAGTTCCCTCTGGATTAGAGAGGAGATGGAAGTGGGTGGAGCACGTACGTTCCAATTAGAAACTAATAGTGTGTGTGTGTGGTGTATGTGTACGTTTGGGTCTGTGTATGCCTATGAGGGTATATGTGAGTGTGTGTGTATGTGTTTGATTTTCCTTGATTACTTTTTACCTCATTTTGTAAGACAAGATTACATTGAACACAGAGTTAACAGACTGACTGGGCTTGCTGGCCCGAAAACTATGGGAATCCATCTGTCTCCCCGAAACCACTCCAATGTGCCTGGTGTTTCTCTTGATGCTAATGATCCAAACTCAGGTCCTTGTGCTTTTAAAGCAGGCCCTTCACCAGTTGAGTTATCTCTCTGGCCCAAGAGCTAAGACACAAGATTCTGAAAACTCCAGAGAAAAGCTGAGAGTTAGAAGACTGAAATAATTATAAAGACATAGAAGAAACGGAGATCATAAGACATATAGAATAAAATGAAGGAGAGTTGTTTTTTATTCCCTTGAGTTGGAGAGGATTTAGATGAACTAAATGTGAATGCATCCCCTGCATCCTTAGTTTGCTACAGAATTCAAGCTTTAGGCTTTCTCCAATATTCCTGCTGTTCAGCTAATGTGGAGAATGCTTAAGTGTTCTGATTCAGGAGCTGTCTAGTTGTCTTGAAGTGACACCCTGGATAACAGAGAAGCAAAGGCATGGGATGAGCCCATGCTCACAAGTGGGTGGAAAATGCAAATGGAATAATCCTAGCATCAAACCTGAGCGACCTGAAAGTAGGAAGGTAACCCTGTCAGACAGCTCCAAGGGCGTCCAGCAGTCAAGAGCTAAGTTCTCCACTACTTACAGTGGAGAACTATCAGACAGCTCCAAGGGCGTCCAGCACTGAAGAGCTAAGTTCTCCACTACTTACAGTGGAGAACTAAGAAAATATAATTTGTTCCTAGTAAATTGGATTCGGAAAGTGACTTGAAGTGGAGCATGGAGGCACACACTTGCTATCCCTGCACAGGGAAGACAGAGCAGAAGAATCTCTAGTTTAAGTCCAGCTTACAGAGCAAGGTTATCTCAAGATCAAAACAACATTAGCAACAAATCAAACAAACAATAAAAAAGTGGCCAGAGAATAGAGAGCATCAACCTGCTAATTATAACAGGGGTTCTGTGGAAAGCGCTGGAGTCCTTACTATGTGCAAAGAATAATGGGAGTAGTTTTATAGGACTAGCTCCTGGAGTTATAAAGAAGACTGTAAGGCAGGATCAATTGCCACCTTACAGGGGGAGGACTTGAGCTTAGAGATATCAAACACCTTGCTTATGTTTCTAATCCAAGCCTGTGTCCTTAGCCAGACCCACTTGTCCTTACCACTATATTTCAGTTTTACAAGAAGATGTTTTGACATTCTTTTTCAATTGTATAAGAAATGTTTTTCATGCCTACCATTTTATCTGTGTAATAATCTATGAAAATCTTCAATTTTAACAATTTTCTATAGATTTCTTAATTTTTCATACTTATTTTCCATGTAAATCTTCATTTTTATCAGAAAATTTTTCTACTTCCTTTTTCAATTATACTAGAAATGTTTTTTATGATTACCATTTTACCTGAATGACATTCCATGAAAATCTTCAATTTTAACACTTTTTTCTATGTATTTCTTCAATTTTATCAGAAAATATTTATAATTCCTTTTCAATTAATTTAGAGCTGGGCGGTGGTGGTGCACGCCTGTAATCCCAGCACTCTGGGAGATAGAGGCAGGTGAATTTCTGAGTTGGAAGCCAGCCTGGTCTACAAGAGTGAGTTCCAGGACAGCCAGGGCAACACAGAGAAACCCTGTCTCGAAAAAAAGAAAAGCCAAATTCAATTAATTTAGAATTTTTTTTATGTTTAACATTTTATCTGTATGATTTTCCATGAAATTCATTAATTTTAAAACTTTTTTCTAGATAGTTCTTCAATTTTATCAGAAATATTTTAATTGACATCTTCAGTTTTATCAGAAAATGTTTCTATTTTTTTCAAATATATTAGTTTTTTTTTACTGGAAAATGATTAAATCTTTATTGATAGGGGTTGAGTCAATAAAGCATTATTGCTAATTGAAAATAATCCATATTAAAACATTGTTGCAAACATAAAGAGATTGACTATAAAACTTTAATGATAGAATGATAGATTAAGTATAAAATCACACAATGTATGCTAACTAATTTACATTGCACATTTTATATAAAACACAAATGTAGTTTTGCTATACACTATGTTGTCAGTGGTTACCTTTTCTGAGACTGGGAGTTGGGACAGGGATACTAAACAACTCTGTTTATTTTCTTTTTTATTATTTGATATCATTTGATGTTTTAAATAACAAGAATATATTTATAATAAGAAATTTAAAACAGCATCAGTTTCGTTGGCATTTTTCACAGTTTTTTTTGGTATTTCTTTTTATTAGATATATTCTTTATTTACATTTCAAATGATTTCCCCTTTCCCAGATGCCCCCTCCCCTCTCTCCCCTCCCCCCATTCCCCAATCAACCCTTTCCTGCTTCCCTGTCCTGGTATTCCCCTACACTGCTGCACTGAGCCTTTCCAGGACCGGTGGTCTCTCCTTCCTTCCTTTTTGGGCATCATTTGATATGTGAATTGTGTCTTGGGTATTCCGAGCTTCTGGGCTAATATCCGCTTATCAGTGAGTGCATACCATGTGTGTTCTTTTGTGATTGGGTCACCTCACTCACAACTGGACATTCTCCAGTTCCATCCACTTGCCAAAGAATTTCATGAATTCTTTGTTTTTAATAGCTGAATAGTATTCCATAGTGTAAATATACCACATTTTCTGTATCCATTCCTCCGCTGAGGGACATCTGGGTTCTTTCCAGCTTCTGGCTATTATAAATAAGGCTGCTACCAACATAGTGGAGCATGTATCCTTATTCATGCTGGGGAATCCTCTGGGTATATGCCCAAGAGTGGTATAACAGAGTCCTCCGGTAGTATCATGCCCAGTTTTCTGAGGAACCGCCAGACTGATTTCCACAGTGGTTGCACCAGCTTGCAGCCCCACCAGCAGTGGAGGAGTGTTCCTCTTTCTCCACATCCTCACCAGCACCTGTTTTCTCCTGAGTTTTTGATCTTAGCCATTCTGACTGGTGTGAGGTGAAATCTCAGGATTGTTTTGATTTGCATTTCCCTTATGACTAATGATGTTGAACATTTCTTAAGGTGCTTCTCAGCCATCCGAAGTTCTTCAGGTGAAAATTCTTTGTTTAGCTCTGTACCCCATTTTTTAATAGGGTTATTTGGCTCTCTGGAGTCTGCCTTCTTGAGTTCTTTGTATATATTGGATATTAGTCCTCTGTCAGATGTAGGGTTGGTAAAGATTTTTTTCCCAATTTGTTGGTTGCTGCTTTGTCCTTTTGACAGTGTCCTTTGCTTTACAAATTTTATGAGGTCCCATTTGTCAATTCTTGATAGTAGAGCATAAGCTATTTGTGTTCTGTTCAGAAATTGTTCCCCTGTGCCCATGTCCTCAAGGGTCTTCCCCAGTTTCTTTTCTATGAGTTTCAGTGTGTCTGGATTTATGTGGAGGTCCTTGATCCACTTGGACTTGAGCTTAGTACAAGGATATAAGAATGGATTGATTTGCATTCTTCTACATGCTGACCTCCAGTTGAACCAGCACCATTTGTTGAAAAGGCTATCTTTTTTCCACTGGATGGTTGTAGCTCCTTTGTCAAAGATCAAGTGACCATAGGTGTGTGGGTTCATTTCTGGGTCTTCAGTTCTATTCCATTGATCTATCTGCCTGTCACTGTACCAATACCATGCAGTTTTTAACACTATTGCTCTATAGTACTGCTTGAGGTCTTGGATACTGATTCCCCTATCCTGGGTTTTAGCTATCCTGGGTTTTTTGTTATTCCAGATGAATTTGAGAATTGCTCTTTCTAACTCTATGAAGAATTGAGTTGGGATTTTGATGGAGATTGCATTGAATCTGTATATTACTTTTGGCAAGATGATCATTTTTTACTATATTAATCCTGCCAATCCAAGAGCATGGGAGATTTTTTCATCTTCTGAGGTCTTCTTCAATTTCTTTCTTCAGAGACTTGAAGTTCCTGTCAATCAGATCTTTCACTTGTTTGGTCACACCAAGATACTTTATATTGTTAGTGGCTATTGTGAAGGATGTCATTTTCCTAATTTCTTTCTCAGTCTGCTTATCCTTTGAGTATAGGAAGGCTACTGATTTGCTTGAGTTAATTTTATAACCCACCACTTTGCTTGCTGAAGTTGTTTATCAGCTGTAGGAGTTCTCTGGTGGAGTTTTTTTGGTTGCTTAAGTATACTATCATATGATCTGCAAATGATAATTTGACTTCTTCCTTTCCAATTTGTATACCTTTGACCTCCTTTTGTTGTTTAATTGCTCTAGCTAGAACTTCAAGTACTATATTGAATAAATATGATGAGAGAGGGCAGCCTTGTCTAGTCTCTGATTTTAGTGGAATTTCTTCAAGTTTTTCTCCATTTAGTTTGATGTTGGCTACCGGTTTGCTGTATATTGCTTTTACTATGTTTAGGTATGGGCCTTGATTTCCTGTTCTTTCCAAGACCTTTGACATTAAAGGATGCTGAATTTTGTCAAATGCTTTTTCAGCATCTAATGAAATGACCATGTTTTTTTTTTCTTTGAGTTTGTTTATGTAGTGTATTACATTGATGGATATCCATATATTGAACCATCCTTGCATCCCTGAGATGAAGCCTACCTGATCGTGGTGAATTATAGTTTTGATGCATTCTTGGATTCAGTTGGCCAGAATTTTGTTGAGTATTTTTGCATTGATGTTCATGAGGGAGATTGGTCTGAAGTTCTCCTTCCTTGTTTGGTCTTTCTTTGGTTTAGGTATAAGTGTTATTGGTGCTTCATAGAATGAGTTGGGTAACATACCCTGAGTTTCTACTTTGTGAAATAGTTTCAAGAGTATTGGTATTAGCTCTTCTTTGAAGAGCTCATAGAATTCCCTGCAAAACCCATCTGGTCCTGGGCTCTTTTTTGATGGGAGACTATTAATGACTACTTCTATTTCTTCAGGATTTATGGGACTATTTAGATGATTTATCTGATCCTGTTTTAATGTTGGCACCTGGTATGTATCTAGAAAGTCGTCCATTTTGTCCAGATTTTCAAACTTTGTTGAGTATAAACTCTTGTAGTACGATCTGATGATTTTTTTGAATTTCCACAGTTTCTGTTGTCATGTCTCCCTTTTCATTAATGATTTTATTCATTTGGGTAGTGCCTCTGTGCCCTCTGGTTATTCTGGGTTTATAGATCTTGTTGATTTTTTTTTTTTCAAAGAACCAGCTCCTTGTTTTGTTGATTCCTTGTATAGTTTTTTGGTTTCTATTTGGTTGATTTCAGCCCTGAGTTTGATTATTTCCTGCTGTCTACTCCTCTTTGGTGTATTTGCTTCTTTTTGTTTTAGAGCTTTCAAGTACATTGTCAAGCTGTTAGACTTGGTGTAAGACAAGTGTAAGCTCTCTCCACAGTCTTTTTGGAGGCACTCAGAGCTGAGTTTTCCTCTAAGCACAGCTTTCATTTTGGCATGATGTTTCCTCATTTTCATTAAATTCTAAAAAGTCTTTAATTTCTTTATTTCTTCCTTGACCAAACTATCATTGAGAAGAACATTGTTCAAAGTCCATGTGTATGTGTGTTTTCCATTGTTTTTGTTTGAGCTTAAGACTAGCCTTAGGGCGTGGTGATCTGATAAGGTGCATGGAATAATTTCAATATTTCTATATCTGTTGAGGCCTGTTTTGTGACCAATTATTTGGTCAATTTTGGAGAAGGTACTATTAGGAGCTTTTTGCCTTTTGCCTTTTCTTCGATTGTTAATGTTTTAACAGTCAAATGTTAATGTCAATGTTTTCTATGGTATCTTCTGCACCTGAGAGTCTGTCTTCTATGTCTTGAATTCTGTTGGTGATGCTTGCATCTATGACCCCTGATCTCTTTCCTAGGTTTTCTATCTCTAGTGTTGTTTCCCTTTGTGATTTTTTTTGCTTCTATTTTCATTTTTACATCCTGGCTGGTTTTGTTCAGTTCCTTCACCTGCTTGGTTGTGTTTCCCTGTAATTCTTTAAGGGATTTTTGTGTTTCCTTTTTAAAGTCTTCTACCTGTTTACCTGTGTTCTCTTGTATTTCTCTCTCTCTCTTTTTATTTTTTATATTCTTTGTTTACATTCCACATGATTTCCCCTTTCCTGGTTTTCCTCTCCCTCTTGTATTTCTTTAAGGGAGTTATGTCCTTCTTAAAGTCTTCTATCATCATGAGATGTGAATTTTAATCAAAGTCTTGCTTTTCTGGTGTGTTGGGGGATCCAGGGCTCGCTGTGGTGGGAGAAATGGGTTCTGATGATGCCAAATAGTCTTGGTTTCTGTTGCTTATGTTCTTGTACTTGCCTTTTGCCATCTGGTTATCTCTGGTGTTAGCTGGTCTTGCTGTCTCTGTGGCTTGTTTGTTCTATCAGTACTCCTAGAAGACCAGTTCTCTCTAGGAGGAATTTAGGTATGGAGAGCTGTGGTACAGGTTCAGCTCTGGGGTGCAGACAGAAGCCAGAAGGATCCTGTCCCCAGCTGATCCTTGGTTCCTGTGTCTTGATGGCTCTCAGCCGGTCCCTCTTGGGCCAGGAATTTGAAGAGAAGTGGTGGTCTTACCTGTGCTCGCAGGTATGTAAGCACTCCTGGGAGACCAGTTCACTCCTGATGGTATTTGTGTATGTAGCTCTATGGCCCAGGATCATCTCTGGGTGCAGACAGAAATAGGAAGCTGCCTTCCCAGGCAGCCCCTTGGTTCCCTTGTCCTGAGGGTTCTGGGTGGGTTCCTCTGGGCAGCAGGGGCAGTGTTACTTGTACAGTGCGCAGTTAGGTTAGATGGCTGTTGTTTATGTTTCTCCATACAGTATGCTCAAAACATTCTCACCTCCCACCCCTTTATCCTATGTGTTTTCCTATAGGAGGAGGTGCCAATACTAAAGCCTGGTGCCCTAATTGGTTCTTCATTTGGTCAATAAAGGAGACTGGGAGCCAATTGCTGGGTGGAAGGGACAGGTGGGGATTCCAGGTCCCAGGAGGAAAAGTAGATGTTGGAAAAGAGAAGGGGATTTTTCAGCCAGGCTTGGGAAGGAGAAGGAAGAAACAATCATGTAAAATCTCTGAGAAGTCAGAACCAGTGGCCTCTGCCAATGGTGGATAGCCAAGGAGGTTGGTAATCTGACACTGGCTAGCTGATAAGTCGGGGACAGGAGATTCTGTGCCCAGGGATTGTGCTAGCTGGCAAGTTCTAAAGTAATAATGCTGTCTGAGTGTTTTTCATCCGGGGAGCCAAAGTGGGCAGAGAGAGAGAAACAGGCCAGCGATGGCAGCTTGGTGAAACTAAGCCAGGAGGAACAAGAGAGACCAGAGTGAACCAATGGAGCACAGCAGCTCCCAGGCAAGTTGGAGGTGGGGCTGGGGGCAGCCGATCTCAGATCTAAGCCACAAGGTCCAGAGCACCGGCCTCGGTCACGGGGGAAAAGGCAGAAGCCTGTTTTTAAAAATTACATGCTATATTTCCCTCTATCTCACATCCTTTCCCCCTTTCTTTCTAATTATTAATTATAACTTTCTATAGTTTTCGCAGTCTAAAATCAGAGGATTCAGGAAGTATCTCAGTTTGTCTCCTTGGCTGCTTTATCTATCATTTTTTTTTTCTGAAGAAAAACTATTGAATACTTCTTATTCCCACCCACCCTCCTCCCTTCCACATCCAGTCTTATTCACTAAAATCTGAGTATAGTCCTCTGGAGATGTGGTACTGAAGTCAAAGGTGGGCAGTTACTGGAAACTGGCTAGTACAATGTTTGCATAGTGGTGATTTCTAGAAGCTGTGATTGTATTCAAAGACAATATCCAATTCAAGGGAAAATATAGTTTACATAAGGCTTGGGTGCCTTGGCTGAAGAACTATTTATTTTCTGAAGTACACACTCAACTCAAGACATTCAGGTCTCATTTGAATATAACAAAAACTTTAAGTAAAAGAATGTAGCTGGCTGTCTTATTAGGGTTTTACTGCTGTGAATGGACACCACGACCAAGGCAAATCATATAAAGGGCAATGTTTAATTGGGGTTGGCTTACAGGTTCAGAAGTTCAGTCCATTATCATCAAGGCAGGAACATGGCAGCATCCAGGCAGGTGTGGTGCAGGAGGAGCTGAGAGTTCTACATCTTCATCTGAAGGCTGCTAGCAGAAGACTGGCTTCCAGAGAGCTAGGATGAGGGTCTCAAAGCCAACACCCACAGTGACACACCTATTCCAACAAGGCTACGTCTTCTAATAGTGTCATTCCCTTGGCTGAGCATAGCCAAACCCTAACACTGGCCAAACAATAAACCAAGCAGTAAAATAACACCAGAGGCACAACTGCAAATGCTATAGCATAAAAAAGGAAAACCATGAGAAAACAAGACAACAAACTTATTCAAACACTACTAGCTGGATAGTAATGGCATCTAGAGATAGTGAATTACATGAAGTCTTAAAGAATTCAAAATTAATGATTACAAGTATCAAAACCACAACCAGATAGCTGAAGGAAATAAGGAAAACTGTGATTTGATGTGATAGGAAAGAGGAATTCAGCAAAGAAAAAGACTCAAGAAAGAAATATAAAATGAAAGAAATGAAACCCAGTAAGTCAATTTTTATTCATCTCTGTGAAACGTATCTGCAGTTGAATGAATCAAGAAAAGGGCAGAATATCTCAGTTTGAAGACAGATGAAAGAATTAGAACAATCCAACAAAGACAAATTAATAAGAAGTTACCAGTGGGGCATTTTAAGACATGTAGAACAAAACAAAATCCACAAATTGTATGCAAAGAAATAGAAGGAATAAGGGCTGGGGAGACTAGGAAACTTTTTATTCTGAAAGCATCAGTTTTTAGTTTTATTTCTCTAAAGAATCCCAAGAGTTAGGAAATGAAATGCTAATCCAGATATAAGAAGCACTTAGGACACCAGTCAGACAAGACCTGGAAAACAACTTTTTTTTTGTATTAAGATTAAAACATAAAATGTGCAGAAAAAAGGAAGTCTACTGAAAGTAGCAAAGGCCATCCATCGAAAGACACAGACTAGCAAATTAAATAGAAATGCAAGAACTATCTATCTGTTGCTTTGAAAGAATGGACCTCCCCAAAAAAGACAGCCACAGTACCTCAGTGTGAAAGGTTGAAAAAAGGCCTTCTGAGCAAAGTAACCAGAAACCTGCAGGTGTTACTGTTCTGACCTTTGATAAGATGAACTTCACAAGCAAACTAGTAAGAAAAGATAAAGGCAACCACACTATGATGACAGGAATGGTGACTAAATATAGCTATGCAGTGACACTCTCAAACCTGTGACCTCTAAGTGACCTGGCTTGTCTTCCAGCCCAATATTACATTCTTTTTATGCTGGGAGTATTTTATCCCATGTGCTTCTCAGCTTGAGCCTCCAACTCCTTGGCTTTTTAATCCCTTGAAGGCATTCTGTACTCTCTATTTACATAGGTGTGTATGTAAATGTAGATGATGGACATGTACATAATTCATATGTGTATAGTCTGTGATATGTATTTATATACATGCATAGCACATAATTTTTCTGTGATATATAATGCGTGATCAGAGATTTAACGTTAGTAGTTGATATTGGAAGGAAAGAAGCTGTATTCACCTTGGTCAGTGATATCTTGGAAATCAGGATTCTGGCAGGCTTTTGCCTAAAAGTGTCACCCATCAGGTGCCCTGGATAATCTGGCTAGCTTTAGGTCTGTTTGTCACCAGCTAGAACTATTTTGGGGGAGAGAGAATTTCGATTGAGAAAATGCTCCCACAAGATTGGCCTGTGGATAAACCTGTGATGCATCCTTTGGATTGATGATTGATGTGGATGGGCCCAGATTGTTATGGGCCAGACTCCCCCTAGCCAGGCAGTCCTGATGTAAGCAAGCATGTTGAGAAAGGCATCGAGAGCATGCATGTCCTGACTTTGGGACCGTCCTGTTCGAGTTCCTGCCCAACTTCCCTCAGGGATGGATGAGGGTGTAAAACTGTAAGCTGAAATAAAGCCCAAGTTGCTTTTGGTCATGGGTTTGTCACACCAATAGAAACCCTCAGACACTGATGGACTTAGCACTACATGACTGAATGCCTCACTGCCTGCCGCTGCTATTCCTTTGTTCTGACTCTTTATTGCCATCCTCTGGTCCTTGCTTTTGGAATTTAGTGCTTTCTCCCCAGGTCCATGTATCATGAAATTCTACAACTTATATTAGAGAATCATAGCAAAGAGTTTGTACTGAGTCTCAGAGGGACCTACAGGTAGAGATTTAAAGTAATTCTCTAACTGTTAAGACTATGGGCTCTCTAGCAAAGATGCTCTATGTTTTGCATTGTGTCATGAACAAGTGCTTGTAGGCCAGAGATGGAGTGTGACAATTTGTATGGTTGGTGTCCTCATTTTCATGTGTGCATTGTGACATGGACAAGTGCTTGTAGGCAAGAGATGGAGTATGACAATTTGTATGGTCAATGTCCTCACTTTCATGCGTCTAAAGCTTGGTCATGAATGTAGCAGCATTCAAAATTGAGGTCTTGTGTGACCAGATTATGAGTTATCCAACCTCATGACTCAATGAATAATCCATTTATAGGCTTGCAATGTCTCGGGAAAAGATCACTAATATTATATCTAACCATATTTTGGTTGTTTATTGCTATGAAATAAGCAATTTTATTTCCCAACTTGCTGGCAGTCATTTTTAAAAATACATCTCTGGCAACACATCACATTTATTAAAATTCTGTGAAAAGCACATATGAGACAATCCACTGTGGTGCTCTCTTATTTCTCACCACTATACAGCCCAGAGGAGAGAAAGATGAAGAATTCCAGGAAGAGCAATTAGGTGTGACCCAGTCAGGGATGACAGCTTCTGTCTCTAGAACCTTCTAATGCCTCTCCACAAAAGAGATGCTTGGAAAGGTCAAGACCACTGACTGGGGTCACAGGTTACCAGAGTCTGCTCTGACTAGCGATCCTGCTGACTCCAGGGATATACACCCACTGGAGGACCAGATGAATGGAGTCCCTGTGGGTTTGTGGAACCAAAGCTGACTGAAGTCCCTCCAACTGCTATCCTCACTGACTGTGGGGACCATTCACTGGAGGCCCACAAACCAGAGACCCTGCTGTCTAGGACCTATACTCATTGGAGTCACAGGAATCCTTGCTGAATGGAGCAGCCTGTGACTAGACTTCCCACTGACTGATGTCCCTAGTGGATGGAGAACCCACTGATGGGAATCTTTGTTGACTAGAGTCTGTGCTAACCTTGATGCCACTGATTGGACCCTCTGCTGGCTTTGAGACAGTTCTACTCATCTTGGGAAATTAACTTACCTCTAAGGTTGAAGTGGCCAGACAGTGAAGGAATGCAAAAACAGGAAGTTTTACTTCCAACATGGGAACAATAATTCAGACAACTAAATATATAGATAGAACCCCCAAAATAGAAACCCTGTCTCTTGTTGGCAGTAGAATACCAATCAAGAAAGACTGGGAGAGATATAACCAGGCAGTCCCCATAGTCAAGGAAGAATTGTACTCTGTGAAGGGCAGGTCCCAGAAGCAGCAGGTCCCAGAGGGAGGAACTGTAGATAGGTCCCCTCCACAGGAGCCAGTCCCTCTGCTGCAGCTGTGTGTTGAGTTTTAGTAGAAGGAGCAGGAATGTGCTTGCAGCCTGAGCTGGAGCATCAAGTCTGGGGTGGTTCACTTCCAGAAGGTCTTGACAGCAGCAGCAGCCTCTCTCCTTTCTTTGGCAGGCAGGCTTATGGGTCTGGCTCCGAAGTCTCCATTCTCCACTGATGTCAGGTACCTTGGGTCATCAGCCAGAGAAGCAAGAGCCATTGAGAGGAAGACTGAGAAAATGTAGACCTATCTGCTGATGGGTGTGGCTTCTTGAATGTGCTGGGGTGAGGAGAGGCCAATCAGGACAAAGCTGTAAAACCCAAGGAGAACGTGAGAGGTGTGGCAAAAGTATGTGGGGTGTAACAGCATCAAATCAGAAGGCACACAACATGAAGCTAAGTCGTGTGGGAACAACCTTTCAGGCAGCCACATTGGCATCCAATTCACCTTTCACCTGAATGAGCTTCACTGAGGGAAATTCTGGCTCCCCATTCCCACTATAGCGTTTTTATATCACGGGAAAAACAGCAGTCAAAACTGTGGTAGATGGAAATGGACCTCCTAGTTAGATTCAGAGGATAATCTTATTCTTGGGTTACTTTGCTCTTATTTTCTCCCTGTTCTAGGAATTAAAGGACCAGCCCAACCTTAAAATCTCAAAAAGAGTCTTGTAAACAAATATGCTTTGTTTTGAAGTTTAGGGGGAACTACACTTCAGAGGTGTGCTGGTTAGATTTTTGTTAGAATGACATGAGCTACTATCACCTGGAACAGGAAAACTGCTGAAAAAATTTCCTTCGTCAGATTACCTGTGGGCAAGTTTGTGGGCCATTTTATTAATGATTGAAGTTGAGGGCCCAGGCACTTTAAATAGGATGGCCACTGTAGTTTGCAGTGTATTTGATTTGGTAATCTCTGGATACTGATCATTGGGGGACATGGGGCAAAGAACCAGCTTTGATTAACAAGAGAGCAGGACATTAAAGGGAAACTTTGATGAGCCAGGACAATTGCTGCAACTCATCTTTGTCTGAGACACTGGATGTGATTAAGAAGACAGAGGCATCATGGAGCTAAAATCTTCTCAAAAGCAATTCCTTGGTATATCTCAAGAGGAGTCTGTTTGAATGGTGACAAAGTCTGCTTCTCATGCTGGAAGTCAAACAAGATCATGTGTAAGAATTTCCCGTGTGGTATTGGTTTGGGCAGCCTGAAAGCTGAGGGGTCAAAGGGGAGGTAGAAAACAGCCCCAGCTTGGTGCTGTGAGAGGCCAGAAGAGTCCATTGTTGAAGGTGTAGCCTCATTACAGTGCAGCCCTGAACACACTGGAGATGCCAAGACTCAGTGATAACCAACCATATCAATGATAGGTGTGGAATGATTCCATCTGACAGGAGAAGACAGGATGTGTGGGCTGTGGACAAAAGAAACCCAGAGGGGGTGTGGCCCAAAACCATTTGCATCTCAGAAGATCCAGAGTCCTGTGCTTGGGACACTGAGCTGAGCCACAGGAACTGAGTTACACTAGTGGATTTTGGTTTTTGATTTGATTTGATGGTTTTTTGGTTCTACACTTCTGGAATAAGAAAGTATTGTACTTGTGTTTAATTGTAGGAGGGTCCACATCCCACACTATCTAGATAGAACTAGATTTAAGTCACTGTACTTCATGAACTGTCTATATGCAAATATTAGTAAAAAATAGATACAGCAAATATAAAAATGTACCTGAAAGATGCCTTGTACTTCTTGTCATCTTCGGGGTGTCCTCTCTCTTTTGGGGGCACACCTTCCTCCGGCTTGTCGTGTCAGGTGACATGCAGCAGCAGCATAGAGTCCTGATGCAATTCGAAATTCGTTTCTTCCATTTGGCCCATCCCTGAGGCTGCGGGGGTCTTGGAGTGAACGGTCTCCTTCTTTCTGGCTCACTTGGGGCCTTGTCGAACTGGGAGCTAGAGGAGAAGGTGTTATCGAGGGTTTCGATTACTTCCACGACAGTGTAAGTAGCGATGCAGATGCAAGGGGCAGTCATTCTTCTTTGCTGACGACTGCCCATAGGGGGTGTCTTCTTGGGTGCTACAGGGGCATTTGTCTCCCCAGGACGTTGTCCAGTAGATGACACTAGTATTTTAAGGGAAGGTTCACTGGCCCTTCTCCTGGGAGGCAGAGGGTAAGTGTTGGGATCTGTTGCTGAAGGGAAAGGTGTCACTCCTGGGTTAGTGACATCTCTTTGCACATAAGTGCCATCATCCTGATTTGCCAGGGTTTTCAATAGTTGGTATGTAGCCCTAGTTTCGTCAAACTCCTTGTGTTTTAAAGCTTCTCTTATGTCTTGGGAATGAAAGCCAATGCTTTCCATGGCCCCCATTATATCAGGGTCTGGGAATCTGGTGTCACTGTTGTAATGGAATGTCAAAGTCTTTCCCCCTTGCTGGAGCCATGGATGGCTTACGAGTTCTTGCGCATTTGGCCTCTGCCTTGGGTTGACAGTTAGCAGGAAGCTAATCATGCTCCTAATATCGTCGGAGAGATGATCCGGTGTACGGTATTTTCCATTCATCACCTTGTTGCTCAGTTCCGACAGGGTTCCTCCTCCAAATGGCAGGAATCCGGTGGTCATATAATATAAAATGACCCCCAAGGCCCACATATCTACTTTTGTGCCATCGTAGGGTAGGCCTCGGAAGATCTCTGGAGCAATGAACTGGAAGGCTCCACACAGCCTTTCCAGTTTTTGTCCAGGTAGGAATGTGTCTCCGAGGCTGAAATCAATAAGTGTAGCCTTTCCATCCTCACCCACTATGATATTGTCAGGCTTTATGTCCCTGTGCACCACACCTTTACCGTGACAGTAGCCTATGGCACTGAGCAGCTGAACAAATATGCTCCTAGCTTCATCTTCTTTCAGGCATCCAGCGTCCCGGACTCGTTTAAGTAGCTCTTCTCCTCTGGCAACTTCCATAATTAAGTAAGTTGTATGTTCTGTCTCAATTATTTGCACAAGCGAGACGATGTTTGGGTGACTGAGCATTTTCATAATGTCCGCTTCGGGCACTGTTGGGTCTGACCACCTCTCCCTCAAAAGAGCCTTGACAGCAACTGGGGCACCTGTAAGGCGGTGGGAGCACAGCCTCACATCGGAAGTGCCACCCTGGCCCAAGGTCTTCAACACCGTGTACTGCCTGGTGAACACCTCCTCCTCGAACATGGTGACCACAGTGTCGGACTCTGATGACTCCGAGTCACTATCCGAATACATAGTTCGTAGCAGTGCTACTGCCAAAGGCAGTGAGGCCTGGGGAGAAAGGAAAGGAGATATAAAGAAACTTACAGAGACATGAGGGATGAGAGTAACAAAATCAGTGGGATCCAAAGTAAAAACAAAAGACAAAGAGAAAACTACTGAAACAAGAAGCTTTAACCTAGACCCACGATGACACAGGCAGAGGAACCCAGTCTTGATCCCTAAACCACGACTAGCTCACAATCTAGTAAAATAGACAGACCACAGCTCAGTAATGTACTGGATGCTATCTGATAAAACTGAGAAGAGAACTAGAGTATCAGAATGAACATGAATAGAAGAAAGAAATGATTGAGAAAATATTTACAAAATAACATAAAAATTGAAGACCAACACCTCAAACCAGGCCAACCAATTAAAATACCAAGGAAATCAAAGCAAAGCCAGGACCCCTCAAGTAATCAAAACAGAAAGAGAAGCATGTAAAACTCATTAAATTGAAGCAAAAAAGCAAAAGTCAAAAGCAAGCCAGAGAAATGAAAAGAATTGGAAACCATAACTAACCACATCCAATTATGCCTTATCTCTAGTGGTCAATAACACCACCAGTACTCAATAATGGTTTTTAAAGGAAAAGTTTAAATAAGCCAAAAATGAAAAAATATATTTTTAAAATTTGAAATTTATAGCAAATATCCTGTTATACAAAAGAAAAAAAAGGCCCCCAAACATATTAACCATTCAAGACAAATAAAAGCAGAAGGAAAATAAGAATAGAAACAGAAAAACAAAGAAGGAAATCTTAAAGTAGTAACCCAAGTGTCCATGACTTAGAAAGATGTCTCATTCAGTGTAGAACCTGCTGTTCAAGCCTAAGGTTTGGACTTAAATGCAAAGTACCACTGCCCACCACAAAAGTTAAACAAATGACCCACCAAACAAAACAGGCCTAATTAATGTCCCTCCCTAGTTTGAATCTCCAAACACAGGCAGATCCAGAGGCTCCTTGGTCAAAACATAGCCTATGTGGCAAAAAGAGGCCAGTGAATGACTCTGTTTTAGAAATTAAGTTTTCAACATACCTTTAGCACAGCACTGAACGTTTAGCTAACACTAACACTAACACTAACACTAACACTAACACTAACACTAACCCTAACCCTAAACCTAAACCTAACCTTAAACCTAACCCTAACCCAACCCTTACCCAACCCTAACCCAACCCTAACCCTAACCCTAACCCTAACCCTAACCCTAACCCTAACACTAACACTAACACTAACACTAACACTAACACTAACCTTAGCCTAACCCTAACCCTGGGCTTTCCCTGTAACTGTATGTAAGCTTGTAGATGAATTCACACAGACACACACAAGCAGGTAGACACACAGAACACACAACTAATGTATACACAGACTCACCCTCACACCCACACAGTCTCTCTCTGTCTCTCTCTCTATCTCTGTCTCTGACTCTCTCTCTCTCTCTCTCTCTCTCTCTCTCACACACACACACACACAACTCACAAATCAAACAATCAGAATCTCAAAACCTCACACAATCTCACTAATGTATATCTCACAAGTAAATCACCACTCCACTTCTCTATACCCTCAGAGATCCAGGGTAGGCCTCTCCCTTATTTATATCTGCTGGGTGGACTCTCACAATGGATCCTCATGAGGTCACAGTAGGGCATGCCCAGATCATACTTGTTCAAACTCACAGGGACTGAAATGGCTTCAAAGATTCTGAGTCAGGAGGGCTCTGCAGAGCAACATTTAGGCTTTTAGAAATTAAAGTGGGACACAGTGTGCCCCGAGAATCATCGATAGACAGCTATATAGAACTGCTAAATACCCCACTGCCCCTACTATTAAAGGGCACATGCAGATTCCTAGCAGTGTAGAGGAGCCAGGCATTGATTGGTGTCCTAGTGTCATTCTTTGTTAAACAAAATACCCAGACAAGGTTGGAGAAGGATATCCAGGGTGTCCCCTCCTGAGAGGATGGAAAGGGGGAAGGGGAAGTATTGGGTGTGTGTGTGTGTGTGGGTGGGTGACCAGGAATGGGGGCAGTGAGTGGAGTGCAAAGTGAATAAGAAATCAGAAAGTAATAGAGAAAGAGAGACAGACAGACAGACAGACACACACACAGAAAGAGAGAGAGAGAGAGAGAGAGAGAGAGAGAGAGAGAGAGAGAGAGAGAGAGAGAAAAGAAAGAAGGAAAGAAGGAAGAAAGAAAGGAAGGAAGGAAGGATAAAAGGAAGAAGGAAGAAAACCATCAAGTGTTCCCCCATGGTTCCTGCCTCTCTCTGAATTCCTGCTCTGACGTCCTTCAGTGGTGGACTGTTATGGGGATTTTTAAGCCAAACAAATAATACTCCCCAAATACCCTGACAAAAAGCAACTTTGGAGATAGTAAGTTTATTTGAGGCTACAATTCCTGGTTATTTTCTAGCACTGTGGAAAAGTCAAGTCTGGAACCTCCATTAGTATCATTGCATACACAGTCAAGAGTAGAGGAAAGTAAATGGGTGTGTCCTGACTTGATTGCTTCTGCAAGGCTCCATTTGTCCACTCTTCCATAGTACTGATAGTTTGCTCTCTCTCTCTCTCTCTCTCTCTCTCTCTCTCTCTCTCTCTCTCTCTCTCTCTCTCTCTCTCTCTGTGTGTGTGTGTGTGTGTGTAGTGGCAAGTGTGGGGCTGTCCATCAAGTCTGCTATCAAGTCTGCTATGTAGCAGTCAGTCTGGGGTGAGCAGCAAGACTCGATGTCTCATAGTAGTTGGAAAACTGGTGTGCCACTTAGACTGTTTAGCCATGTATGTGGTACATTTTGGTTGAACTGTGGGGTGTTGCAAGGTCTTCTCTTGAGCACATAGACGTAGCACGAAGCGACAGAACATCAGATACCTAGCAGTCCATGTGGGACAGATTTTCAGGACTATTGTACAGTTCAATTGACACCTAGAAGTTTTTCTGTCCAAATTGGGATGATCATTATGGTCTGTAAAATTGTACTGTAGGCTGAGAAGCCATAAGAGTGGAAGATAAGTCTATCAGTATCTGATGCACTGTGGAGTACTCTATGAAGGAAAGGAGGGGATTTCTAAACAAACTGGTACCTAGAAGTTTATCTAGGGTAGGTTTTGGGTGCTGCCTTACAAGGCCTGATACCTAGTCAAGTTTGGGTAATATATGTGACTGGAGAGCAGTAGTCATTAATGCTAGAGCACTGCATGAGGGACATGGAGTGTGTGTCAGGGGTGACTCTCACAAGACCTGAGAATTAGCTGTGTGTGTGAAGTTAGGGCAGGCGCCATAGGAAGAAAACATTAGCAATATTTTGGATTAGTGTCAGGGCTGTGCCAACAGGGCGTGTTGTGAAAGTGTATTTGGAGTTGTGGGGTTCAAGTGGTCCATAACTGTCTGCTTGACAGCAATAAGTATATTGCTTGGGTCTATGTCTGGCAGGGTGTGAATAATACCAGTGTTTGTGGGGGCAATGGTTTTAGGATGTACACAGCATGGCTGGATATCTAGCACAAAATGTGGCCTGGGTGTCCCTCAAGATGACCTGATTTGTTAGTGTATATGGAGCTGCAGAGGTTGTCCTGATACCATGTGGGCTTTGGCTGTGGGGAACGCTGGCCAGCTCATTTAGCATGTCTATGTAGTGTCTGATAGCTAGCAGTATATGTGTGGGGAGGTGGATCAGAGAGATAGGATGTGGCCCATGGCTGTGAAAACATGATATGTTAGGTGTCGTTGGGTGTGGTAGTTTTCTTTTTGACCTAGCACATGGCATTCAGTGTGGAATAGAGTCGACTGGTATCTGATTATTGTGTGTTTGTGTACCTGCAACAAGTGTGTGTGTGTGTGTGTGTGTTGTGGAACTGCAACATGGGCTTGATAGACATCAGAGGAATGCTATATGACAGTCATTTGTGGGCTGTCTTGCAGGACCTATACCTAATACTGTGGGATCAAATAGCAGTATCTAACTGAACTTGAAACATAGCAATATATGATTCATAAGCCTCACAAGTGTTACATCTTCAGCACAACCTGATTTCTAGCAGTGTCTGTGATATGGTGAGTGGTGGTATGGTGTCTGGAGGGGCCTTATGTATAGAAGTTGATATGGGGCCATTTTAGATGCCATCCAGCATAGCAGGAATATCATCAGGATATGTAAAAGGACAATGGGAGAGGCGATGTCCAGCACATGTAATCTTCCCGGAAGCAGACTGCTCCCAACATTCTCCACTATAGGCAACCATACATAGTATTTAGTAGATCATGTCAAATGAACTGTACCTAGAGAGCCGACATGAACTTAGAGCTACAAATGAAGTGGGAAGTCATGGTTTCTTTAGAAAGTCACTTGTGTTAGATGGTGTTTTGCTGGGACAGACATGGAAGGAGTGTTGTCTGAAGCAGACACAGATGAAAGGAAGCTTTGCTAAATCAAACATATGAAAAGATGCATGATAGAGGATTCTTCTTTAAACACATGCATGGATTGGTGTACCTTACATTGCCTAGCTGAGCTCCATTTGTCATAGGGAGAAATGCACCAAAACCTTCTGGTGGTGTTCTGGTGGCTTCTTGCCACTTCCTCAGACTTGGGCCAATGATGTCACACTTTGGCAGAGTGACGTCAGCTGATACAGACTTACAGGGAGTTTTGCTAAGACAGACTCAGTGTGCTGAGGCAAGAGACGTGGTGAGGCAAGGCCCCTGGAGGACACATGATGTTTTGGAGGGACTATAAACAGGACTGAATGGACAGTGACAGGGGCTTTGCAATGCTTTTTGGTCTGGAGACTTCAATGATCATCCCTTCAGTGAGAGGGGCGTGGCAGGGAAGTTCTGCTGGCATCCCTGGTAGTCTTGGTGACTCCTGCTGACTCAGCTGAGGTCTGGCTGTTCCTGCTGGGTCATGCCATCACTGCTGCCTTGTGTCTGCTGTCCCAACACTACTGAACTGGACGGTTGGTTTATTCATGAAGTGTTTGTGACTAGATTGTGCTGCTGCTGCTGACTACTGTGATGTGAACTATTGATTTCCCGACAATGAAGATGGATTTTGGCTTCCCCTGTATCCTAATAACCTTTCTTTTCCACTGTTGCTGGTATGTTGTGGGCTATAAGGGTGGTTAAACATGTAAGAATCTATATTAAAATAAGGGTGAAAAAAATTTAAGCTTACATGTAAGTTCCTGCTGGTCTTTGCCAGGGTATTTTATCACAGAAACTGAAGTAAAACTAGAGTACTAATTAAGTTATATAATATTGATACTGTGGAGTTAGTGATTACTTCATTTGAGCTAGATACTAAGTAAGGATTTGACATGTGCTAACTCCTTAAAAGCCACGAATCCCATGAAGTAGTTGTATTACCCAAGTTTCAAGGAAAGCAGACAGGCTTGAACATGTTCCTTCTTTAAGAGCAAGAGGAGTGGAACTGGTTGGAGTTCTCCTTACTCTAATCTCAAAGTCTGTTTCTTTAATAATTTTCTCCTTTGCTGTTTACATTTAAGAAAATGAAGTTAATAACCACGAAGTTTGAACTATGTCGATGAGCAAGTCAATTGATGTTCTTATAGCCGTTAATTTATGGTTCTAGATTGTACTCTGCACAGCAAATGGGAGAAAAATGCTCATTCCTGAAAAATCAAGTATACCCAGAGGCAGGTCTGCATGATATTAATGTGACTACATTTGAAGTCAACCTGAGCAGGTTGTTACTGGAGAAACTTGGTGAGATGGAGTTATTTGTAACAGGTGTAGGGTGGGGTACAAATGCAGAGGAGAAAGTCTTAGGGAGGTGGTCAATAAGCCACCAGGATAAGCATCCAGGGCATTTGTGGTTCTTACGGTCTTTTCAGTGTCCTGCCATCTGTGTGTTCTGTGTGGAATTCAGAGAGTCCTTGCAATGTTTCTGCATTATACCATCAGCCTAAATACAAATTTTATCTAACATCTAAAGTCCTATAAAATCCTGTCCCTCCAACTCTTCCACAAAACCATTATATTTAGTCACTTCTCTTTTGGGGAACAGGCTATGTTTTTCTTAAAAAATTAATTCTTGGATATGCTCAGTGGCCAAGCACTTGATTAGCTTTTATAAAGCCTGTGTTCAATCCCAGCCCTGAGAGTTGTAACTTGAAGCATAACATACAAAGAGAAAAAAGAGCAAAGTAGTTGTAGTTCTTCAAATCCTCACAAAGTGAACATGCTGGTAAGCATCATGCAAGGCCACGCAGAACCAAATAATGTTTCCACAGCAAATACCCAGTTAACAGCTCTCATCTTCGAATAATTCAGCGGATTCTCTCACACCTGGTTTCTTTCATTTAATTTTACTCTTACAAAGGTATGGTGTTCTGAATAAGAATGACACTATAGGCCCTAGGGAGTGGTACTATTAGGAGGTGTGGCCTTGTTGGAGTAGGTGTGGCCTTATTGGAGGAAGTGTGTCACTGGGTGTATTAATCTGGGTTCTCTAGAGTCATAGAACGCATGGCCAGTCTCTATATAGTTAGGGAATTTGTTGATGACTTACAGTCTATAGTCCAACTCTCCAACAATGGTCAGCAGCAGCTGTGGATGGAAGTCCAAGGATCTAGCAGTTGTTCAGTCCCAGGAGGCAAGAAGACAAGGAAGAGTGAGTCTTCCTTCTTGCGATGTCCTTATATAGATCTCCAGCAGAGGGTGTGGCCCAGATTAAAGGCATGTGCCTCCATGCCTTTAATCCTAGATGATCTTGAACTCACAGATCTCCTTGTCTTAATCTTCCGGAATTCATAGCACTATGCTTCAAGAGCTCCAATACCAAGATCCAGGTCAGAAACTTATATCTCTGAGCCTCCAAATTAGGATCACAGGTGAGCCTGCCAATTCTAGACAGTAGTTCATTCCAGATATAGTCAAGTTGACAGCCAGGAATAGCCACTACACTGGGGAAGGGCTTTGAGGTTTCCAAGGCTCAAGCCAGGCCTAGTGCCTCACTGTCTCTTCTTGCTGTCTGCTGATCCAGGTGTAGAACTATCAGCTCCTTTTTCAGCACCACATCTGCCTGTATCCCACCATGCTTCCTGCCACGATGATGATCCACTGAACTTCTGAACGGTAAGCCAGGTCCAAGGACATGTTTTCCTTTCTAAGATTTGCTGTAGTCACGATGTCCCTTTACACTAATAATATCTCAATGAAGAGGAAATGCTATTCATGTCGGGCAGACAGAGGTCCTTCTTGTTAAGAACTCTTGCTGCTTCTCTCAACTCTGGCTCCTGGCACCAGCACGGCAGATCACTATTATCTCTGATTCTAGGGAATCTGGCACTATCTTAGGGCCTGCACGGGCACCAAACATGCATCTGGTGCAATACATTCAGGCATGCATGCATTCATATGCATAAAATTAAAATAAATAAATATTTAAAATGTATTTTTAAAATTTATCCATGTTGTTGCTTATAGCTATAGAATGATATATTTTATGACCATCTGTCAGGTGTCACACCCATTCAGTTTTTGCTGATATAGTTTCTAGTTTGGGTCTCTTAGCACTCTTGAATATTCCACGTGCACATGGATTTTCATCCTCTATATAATTAGGGATACAATTTTACAGCCATGGTTCAAATGCAGTCTTAAATTATTTGTGCCAAACTGGGCTTCCAAAGACCTAGTGCCAGTTTGCATTCTCATCAGCGATGGAAGACAGTTCTTGCACAACTTTGCCTGAATGTCCCATTTACTCCTGAATTGTGGATATCTTAGAGGGCAGACAATGGTATGCACTGTGCGTTTCATATACATTTTTCTGGTGATAAACGGCACTGAGAATTTTTCTAAAAGAGTTTAGTTTTAGCCATGTCCTACTTGTATACAATGTACCGTGATTGTATTTCCCTGCCTTACCGGCCTTTATTCTCCCTTTCCTACTAAGCTTTGTTCTTTTCCTAAGAGTTCCCCTCCTCCTCCCATGTCACTCTGTGTGTCTAGATCTCATGCAGGAGCTCACAGCTGCTGTGTGCTTGTGACCCCTGTTGCCATGTGGTGTCAAGCAGGTAGCATTTTATAGGATTCTTTTCTACCCCCTGGCTCTCACAGACTTTCCATCCCCTTTTCTGAAATGATCCTGGTGTCTAAAGTGGGTCATGTAGATGTCCTGTTAGGACTTTGACCAGCTGTGAGTTTCTGCTTTGATTCATTCACAGAAGACGTTTCTCTAACTAGGGCTGACAATTGTATTAGCTTAACGATATAATCATAAATATATAGAAAGTAATTTAACTCTGTCCATATTTTCAGACATTAATAATAGATCGCTCCTGTCCAACCTGTACCTCTCTACAGTGAGTGTACCTTAGATGGCAGAATAGTACTCTTGTTGTGTTACCCAGGCTGGTCTCTAAAACCTAAGCTTAAATAGTTTCTATATGTCAGCCTTTCTACTAGATGCGATTCTGTTTGTGTGTGTGTGTGTGTGTGTGTGTGTGTGTGTGTGTGTGTGTATGTGTATACCACACAGAACAAATATTAACACTTGAACTTCAGTGGTCACATTCAGATAATTTATAAATGAACAAAGAGATTTAAGTAAACAGTTTTAGGGAAAGGGCCAAGCAATATACGAATGGCCAATAAATGCGTACACATCATTGGCTATCAGAGAAGTGTCAATAAACACACACACACACACACACACACACACAGAACAGAGAGAGAAAGAGAGAGAAAATGTATTATATATTGTAGCATATTTTAGACTTGAAGAAATTTTGCCCAATCAATAAACCAGTAACAGAAGGATGAGTATGGTATGTTCTACTTAAATGAAGATTTTCATGGAAAATTATACAAATAAAATGGTGGACATAAAAACTTCTAATGAACATAGGTATCCCTCAACAGAAGAATGGATGCAAAAAATGTGGTCTATCTACACAATGGAGTATTATTCAGCCATTAGAAACAATGAATTCATGAAATTCTTAGGCAAATGGATGGAGCTGGAGAACATCATACTAAGTGAGGTAACCCAGACTCAAAAGGTGAATCATGGTATGCACTCACTAATAAGTGGATATTAGCCTAGAAAACTGGAATATGCAAAACATAATCCACACTTCAAATGAGGTACAAGAAGAACGGAGGAGTGGCCCCTAGTTCTGGAAAGACCCAGTGTAGCAGTATAAGGCAAAACCAGAACAGGGAAGTGGGAAGGGTTGGGTGAGAGAACAGAGGGAGGGAAGGGGGCTTATGTGACTTTCGGGGAGTGGGGAACCAGAAAAGGGGAAATCATTTGAAATGTAAATAAAAAATATATCGAATAAAATTTAAAAAAACTTCTAATAAAATTGGAAAAGGAAGTAGATACTTTTTCAGATGAAATTGGTTATGTCGATGTATAATGTTTCTCATAAAATTGATGAACTACATAGAAAAAAGTTTTAAAATTGAAGATTTTCATGGAAAATCATATAGATAAAAGAGAAGACATAAAATCATTTCTAAATTAATTGAAAAAGGAATTATGAATATTTTCTGATAAAATTGAAGATTCACATGAAAAATATGTGTGAAAAATTTGAAGAAATATAGAGAAAAACATGTTAAAATTGAAGATTTTCATGAAAAAATTATACAGACAAAGTGGCAGACATTAAAATCATTTCTAAATTACTTGAAAAAGGAATTATAAACAACTTCTGATAAAATTGAAGATTTACATGGAAAATATTTCTGGTAAAATTGAAGAATTATATAGTAAAATGAATTTTGTTTTGTTTTGTTTTTGTTTTTGTCAAGACAGGGTTTCTCTGTATAGCCCTGGCTGTCCTGGAACTCACTCTGTAGATGAGACTGGCCTTGAACTCAGAAATTTGCCTGCCTCTGCCTCCCAAGTGCTGGGAATAAAGGTGTGTACCACCCCTGCCCAGCTGTAAAATGTGTTAAAATTGATAATTTTCAAGGAAAATAATTCAGACAAAAAGTATTAATAAAAGACATTTCTAATATAATTGAAAAAGGAAGTAGAAACCCTTTCTGGTAAAATTGACGATTTACATGGAAAATAATTCTGAAAAAAATTGAAGAAATATATAGAAAAATGGGCTAAAATTAAAGATTCTCATGGAAAATTATACAGGTAAAATGGTAGACATAATTAACTTTTCTTTTTCTTTTTTCAAGAAGAAAAACTTAACTTTTATTTTTTAGGTTTTTTTTTTTTTTTTTTGCACTAAATAGAAATATTTCAACAGCACATTTGTTTTTAAAAAGTCAGGAATTTTGCCACAACTACAGACACTGTTTATACAAAAATGAGTACAAAAAAGAAAAGTGTCAAGTGCGCATATCATGTAAAATGTTTACAGTTTTCATAATCTATTATAAAGTTTAAAAATGACCGTGTAAATAAATTGTTTAGTGGCAATAGAAAACAGAAAAACTGAATGCATTTTGGGGAAGTCCATTAAATTAAAGTCAATTTAGTGCATTCTGCATTCTCCTTGTTTGGAGTGAAATAATAATACGAGACTTTATTTATTTATTCCTTTGAGAGCCATGAAGAACAATGACTGGGGTGACTGAGAGGGGGAGGGGACCTGACAGCCAGCATGGAGAACGGATACTGCTGAGAGGAAAGAATTAAGGGAAAAAAATGGGGGAGAGGCTGTAATGGAGACGGAAGGGGAATAAATCAGTTAATTAATGAAAAAGAAAAGAAAGAAAAGTAAATCCTCAGGGAAAAAAGTAAAAACGTAGTTAAAAACAAAAACAGGCACAGAAGAATAGATGGGTCAGGGAAATACAAAATATTACAGCGTTGTACTCAAAACATAAAATATAATAGGCAGGATACTGGCCAGAAATTCCTATACTCAAAGGATAAGCAGGCTGAGAAAGAAGTTAGGGAAATGACACCCTTCACAATAGCCACAAACAATATAAAGTATCTTGGTGTGACTCTAACCAAACAAGTGAAAGATCTATACGACAAGAACTTCAGGTCTCTGAAGAAGGAAATCGAAGAAGACCTCAGAAAATGGAAAAATCTGCCATGCTCGTGGATTGGCAGGATTAATATAGTTAAAATGGCCATCTTGCCAAAAGCAATCTACAGATTCAACACAATCCCCATCAAAATCTCAACTCAGTTCTTCACAGAGTTAGAAAAAGCAATTCTCAAATTCATCTGGAATAACAAAAAACCCAGGATAGCTAAAACTATTCTCAACAACAAAAGAAATTCTTTTGTTTTTTTGGGTCACTTAAGTATACTATCAAATCATCTGCAAATAGTGATAGTTTGACTTCTTCCTTTCCAATGTGTATCCCATTGACCTCCTTATGTTGTCTAATTGCTCTAGCTAGAACTTTAAGTACTATATTGAAAAGATATGGAGAGAGCGGGCAGCCTTGTCTAGTCTCTGATTTTAGTGGAATTGCTTCAAGTTTCTCTCCATTTAGTTTGATGTTGGCTACTGGTTTGCTGTATATTGCTTTTACTATGTTTAGGTATAGGCCTTGAATTCCTGTTCTTTCCAAGACGTTTAGCATGAAAGGATGCTGAATTTTGTCAAATACTTTTTCAGCATCTAATGAAATGACTGTGTTTTTTTTTCTTTGAGTTTGTTTATGTAGTGTATTACATTGATGGATTTCCATATATTGAACCATCCCTTCATCCCTGGGATGAAGCTTACTTGATTGTGGTGAATGATCATTTTGACGTGTTCTTGGATTCGGTAGGTAAGAATTTTATTGAGTATTTTTGCATTGATATTCTTTAGGGAAATTGTTCTGAAGTTCTCTTTTTTTTGTTGGTATCTGTGCGTTTTTGGTATCAGCGTAATTGTGGCTTCATAGAATGAGTTGGGTAGTGTTCTTCTGTTTCTAATTTGTGGAATTGTTTGAAGAGTATTGGTGTTAGGTCTTTTTGAAGGTCTGACAGAATTCTGCACTAAAACATCTGGTCCTGTGCTTTTTTTGGTTGGAAGACTTTCAATGACCTCTTCTATTTCTTTAGGGGTTATGGAACTGTTTAGAAGATCTATTTAATGCTGATTTAATTTTGGTGTTTGGTATCTGTCTAGGAAATTGTCCATTTCCTCCAGATTTTCCAGTTGTGTTGAATATACAAGAAGCCCACAGAACTCCAAACAGACTGGACCAGAAATATCTCCCGTCAAATAATAATCAAAACCCCAAGTGTACTAAACAAAGAAAGAATATCAAAGGCAGTAAGAGAAAAAGGCCAAGTAACATACAAAGAAAGACCATATCAGAATTATACCAGACATCTCACCAGAGACCATGAAAGGGACAGAGACAGTATCCAAATTAACAAAATTAGCAATGAAAAAGGAGAAATAACAACAGAAACTGAGAAAATTCAAAAAATCATCAGATCCTACTGCAAAGTATAGGTTTATTATTTGACAGGAGGTATTTCTGTTCTGGTCCCGTTTGTTTGGAGTTCTGTAGGCTTCTTGTATATTCATGGGCATCTCTCTCTTTAGGTTAGGGAAGTTTTCTTCCATAATTTTGTTGAAGATATTTGCTGGCCCTTTAAGTTGTAGATCTTCACTCTCATCTATACCTATAATCCTTAGGTTTGGTCTTCTCATTGTGTCCTGGATTTCCTGGATGTTTTGGGTTACCAGCTTTATGCATTTTGCATTTTCTTTGACTGTTGAGTCAATGCTTCTATGGTATCTTTGGCATCTGAGATTCTTCTATCTCTTGTATTCTGTTGTTGATATTTGCATCTATGACCCCTGATTTCTTCCCCAGGTTTTCTATCTCCAAAGTTGTTTCCCTTTGTGATTTCTTATTTGTTTCTTCTTCTGTTTTTAGATCCTGGATGGTTTTGCTCAGTTCCTTCACTTCTTTGTTTGTGGTTTCCTTTAATTCTATAAGAGATTTTTGTGTTTCCTTTGATGGCTTCTGCCTATTGACCCAAGCTCTCCTGTATTTCTTAAGTGATTTTTGCATTTCCTCTTTATTGGCTTCTATCTGTTGACCCATATTCTCCTGGATTTCTTTAAATGATTTTTGTGTTTTCTACCTTTTGATTCATGTTCTCCTGTATTTCTTTAAGACACTTATTTATGTCCTTCTTGTGATCCTCTAATATCATCATGCTATGTGATTTTAAATCCAGATCTTGTTTTTCTGGTGTGTTGGGGTATCCAGGACTTGCTGTTGTCAGAGAATTGGGTTTGGATGCTGCCATATTGCCTTGATTTCTGTTAGTAATGTTTCTATATTTGCCTTTTTGCCATCTGGTTATCTCTGGCATTAGTTGTCACTGGCTGGTGCTTGAACCTTCTGTAAGCCTGTAAGGATATTTCCACACCTCTGGATGACTGGGTTTCCCCTGGAACAGATTGCTGATGGGCTGCCCTACTCTTGGGTGCTGTTGGAAACCTGGTATGCCTTGCCCAAAGCAATATTATACTAGGGTTGTCTCTGTGTACCTGGTGTTGCCTGTTTGCCTGTCTGGTCTGTCTGGGAGCGAAGATGGCAGAGGCTGCGGGGACCCTTTCCAAGTGCCAATCACTCTGCAGGGCAAACGACCCAGGACAGGACTGGCACACAGATGGCCCACAGAGCTGCCCAGTCTTTGGGCACTGGCAGAAGCCTGGCAGGCTGTGTCCCAAACAATGTTAAATTCGGGATATCTCTGAGTACTTGGTGTTGCCTGTCTGGTCTGTCTGGGAGCAAAGATTGCGGATGCTGCAGGGACACTTTCCAAGTGCCGATCCCATAATTAACTTTTCTAAAGTAATTGAAAAAGGAATTATAAACAACTTCTAATAAAATTAGAGATTTACATGGGAAAAATTTGTGATAAATTGAAGAAATATATAAAAAATGTTAAAATTGAAGATCTTAATAGAAAATTATATAGACAAAATGGCAGACATTAAAATCATTTCTAAATTACTTGAAAAAGGAATTATAAACAACTTTTGATAAAATTGAAGATTTACATGGAAGATATTTCTGATAAAATTGAAGAAGTATATACAAAAATGTGTTAAAATTGATAATTTTCAAGAAAAATAAATCAGACAAAAAGTAGTCATAAAAACATTTCTAATATAGTTAAAAAAGGAAGTAGAAATTTTTTCTGATAAAATTGAATATGTTGATGTATAATGTTTCTGAAAATTTTAGGAACTACATAGAAAAAGGGTTTAAAATTGAAAATTTCGCTCCCCCCACCCCCGCCGCCACTCCCTCTTTCCGTCTGATGTGGTAGACCTGCACCACTTCTGACACAGGGAGAATCCTATTTCCTGATACTCTCTGGAGAAGGGGAAGGAACAGGGAATTCAGTAAGAATCACCCCACACCCCTAGAGGCCCAGAGCTGCTCTGGGACCCACTACCCAGCATCCTCCAGATCACCACTCCCCTTCCCTCCCTCTACCCCTCCCTTCTCCCCCATCACTGCCCCTTTCCTTCAGATGTGATAGACCTGCGCCACTTCTGACACAAGGAGAATCATACTTCCTGATACTCTCTGGAAAAGGGCAGGAGCAGGGCATCGGGCCCAGAGCTGCTCTGGGACCCACTACCCAGCAACCTCCAGATCACCAGGTCATTCCAGAACTGGCAGCAGTAGGGCATTCGAACTGGTAGAAGCGGGGCATTCGAGAACCAGCATCAGCAGGGTTTTCAAGATCCGGCAACAGCAGAACATTTAAGAAATAGCAGCCTGCAGGGTATTTAACCCTTGCCAAGTCTACCACAGGGGAGACCCCATCACCTCATATTTCCTGGAGAACCAGCTATTTGCAGGGTGTTGGAGAGAAAGGGAATCCCAGGAGTACAGAAGCACAGGCCTGCAGGTCAGAGAAGATAAAGACAGCAAGACCAGCTAACATCTGAGATAACAAGATGGCCAAAGGCAAATGCAATATCATTACCAACAGAAACCAAGGCAACATTGCACCATCAGAACCCAGTTCTACCACAACAGCAAATCCTGCAAATTCCATCATGTTGACCGCCAGCGGCCACATACGAACCAGGTTACCTAGAAGAGAATTCTGAGGGTGATGGGAAGGGGGCGAAAAGAGAGACTGAGTCAAGGCGACAGTGCCGGTCAAGACTAACTTTAATATTTCTATGTCAAGATTTATAGTCTTAGGGGAATAACCCAACCCCTCCCAGATGCTGGTCACATCAAAGGGCAGGCCGAGAAGTCTTTGGCTCCAAATCTCAGTGGGTCGCCTGCTTCCAGTCTGGCAGTGTCTCTGCTGGGTCCCAGGTGAAACCATCTTGAGGCAATGTTGGTAGTCAGGGTGAAGGCACCTTATTGTTCCAAGGAACACAGGCCGGAGGTAACCCATCGGAAGAGTGGGGGTTGCCAGCCGGCTTAATGTTGTGGGGGAAGAGACACCATCACATCAGAAAAGCAAGAGCTAGATTTAAAATCACATCACATATTGCTGATGGAGGACTTCAAGAAGAACATAAATAACTCCCTTAAAGAAATACAGAAGAATGTAGATCAACAGGGAGAAGCACAAAAATCCCTTAAAGAAATACAAGAGAATATGGATCAAAAGGTAGAAACCCTTAAAGAGGAAACACAAAAATCCTTTAAAGAAATAAGGAAGAACATGGGTCAACAGGTTGAAGCCCTTAAAGAGGCAATACAAAAATCCCATAGGGAATTATGGGAGAAAATGGGTCAACATGCAGAAGCCCTTAAAGAGGAATCACAAAAATCCCTAAAAGAAACACAGGAGGACATGGGTCAACAGGTAGAAGCCCTTAAAGGGGAAACACAAAAATTCCTTCAAGAATTTCATGAAAAAACAAACAAGTGAAGGAACTGAACAAAACTATCCAGGATCTAAAACTGGAAATAGAAACAATAAAGAAATCACAAAGTGAAACATCTCTGAACATAGAAAACCTTGGAAAGAATTCAGGAGCCATGGTTGCAAGCATACTCTCTGGAGAAAGGCAGGAGCAGGGCATCGAGGCCCAGAGCCGCTCTGGGATCCAGAAACCTCCAGATTACAAGAGATGGAAGAAAGAATCTCAGGTGCTGAAATTCCATAGAAAACATCGACTCAACAGTCAAAGAAAATGCAAAATGCAAAAAGCTTCTTACCCAAAACATTCAGGAAATCCAGGACACAATGAGAAGACCAAACCTAAGGATTATAGGTATAGAAGAGAGTGAGGATTTACATCTTAAAGGGCCAGTAAATATCTTCAGCAAAATTATAGATGAAAACTTCCCTAACCTAAAGAAAGAGATGCTCATGAACATACAAGAAGCCTACAGAACTCCAAACAGATTGGACCAGAGCAGAAATTCCTCCCATCACATAATAATCAAAACACCAAATGTATTAAACAAAGAAAGAATATTAAAAGCAGTAAGAGAAAAATGTCAAGTAACATATAAAGGCAGACATATCAGAATTACACCAGACTTCTCACCAGAAACTATGAAGACCAGAACATCCTGGGCAGATGTCATATAGACCCTAAGAGAACATAAATGTCAACCCAGACTACTATACCCAGCAAAACTTTCAATAACCATAAACGGAGAAAACAAGACATTCCATGACAAAAGCAAATTACACATTATCTTTCCACAAATCCAGCTCTGCAAAGGATAATGGGTGGAAAATACTAACACAAGGCAGGAAACCACACCATATAAAAAATAAGATAATCTTTCAACAAACCCAATAGAAGATAGCTACACAACGAGACCTTCACCTTTAACTAAAAAGATAACAGTAAGCAACAATCACTTTTCCTTAATATCTCTTAATATCAATGATCTCAATCCTCTATAAAAAGACATAGACTAACAGACTGGATACGTAAACAGAACGCAATGTTTTGCTACATATAAGAAACCCAGATCAGTGACAAAGACAGTCACTATTTAAGAGTCAAAGGTTGGAAAACAATTTTCCAAGCAAATGGTCCCAAGAAACAAGCTAGAGTGGCCATTCTTATATTGGATAAAACTGACTTTCAACCAAAAGTTATCAAAAAAGATAAGGAGGGACACTTCATACTGGTCAAAGGAAAAGTCTACCAAGATGAACTCTCAATTCTGAACATCTATGCTCCAAGTACAAGGGCACCCACATTCATAAAAGAAACTTTAATAAAGCTCAAAACACACATTGTACCCCACACAATAATAGTGGGAGACGTCAACACCCCACTGTCAAAAATGGACAAATCATGGAATCAGAAACTAAACAGAGATTCAGTGAAACTAACTGAAGTTATGGACCAAATGGATCTAACATATATTTATAGAACATTCCACCCTAAAGCAAAAGAATATACTTTCTTCTCAGTACCTCATGGTACCGTCTCCAAAATTGACCATATAATTGGTCACAAAATGGACCTCAACAGATACAGAAATATTGAAATTATTCCATGTACCTTATCAAATCACCATGTCCTACGGCTGGTCTTAAGCTTGAACAAAAACAATGGAAAACACACATACATGTGGACTTTAAACAATGCTCTTCTCAACGATAGCTTGGTCAAGGAAGAAATAAAGAAATTAAAGACTTTTTATAATTTAATGAAAATGAAGACGCATCATACCAAAATTTATGGGACACAATGAAAGCAGTGCTAAGAGGAAAACTCATAGCTCTGAGTGCCTCCAAAAAGAGAAGGGAGAGAGCTTACACTAACAGCTTGACAATGCTCTTGAAAGCTCTAGAACAAAAAGAAGCAAATACACCCAAGAGGAGTAGACAGCAGGAAATAATCAAACTCAGGGCCGATATCAACCAAACAGAAACAAAAAGAACTATACAAAAAATCAACAAAACCAGGAGCTGGTTCTTTGAGAAAATCAACAAGATAGAGAAACCCTTAGCCAGACAAACCAGATCACAGAGACAGTATCCAAATGAATAAAATCAGAAATGAAAAGAAAGACATAACAACTGATACTGTGGAAATTCAAAAAATCATCAGAGCCTACTACAAGAGTTTATACTCAACAAAGTTTGAAAATCTGGATGAAATGAACAACTTTCTAGATACATACCAGGTGCCAACATTAAAACAGGATCAGATAAACCATCTAAATAGTCCCATAAGTCCTGAGGAAATAGAAGCAGTCATTAATAGTCTCCCATTTAAAAAAAAAAAAAAAGCCCAGGACCGGATGGATTTAAGATCTTGAAAGAAATGTTAATAGTGATATTCTTCAAACTATTCCACAAAATAGAAACTCAAGGAATACTACCATACTCATTCTATGAAGCCACAATAACATTTAATATTTATACCTAAACCAAAGAAAGACCAAACAAGGAAGGAGAACTTCAGACCAATCTCCCTCATGAACATTGATGCAAAAATACTGAACAAAATTCTGGCCAACCGAATCCAAGCAAGCATCAAAACTATAATTCACCATGATCAGGTAGGTTTCATCTCAGGGATGCAGGGATGGTTCAATATACAGAAATCTGTCAATGTAATCCACTACATAAACAAACTAAAGGAAAAAATGGTCATTTCATTAGATGCTGAAAAGGCTTTTGACAAAATCCAACATCCCTTCATGCTAAAAGTCTTGGAGAGATCGGGAATATAGTAAACCCATACCTAAACATAGTGAAAGCAATATACTGCAAACTAGTAGCCAACATCAAGTTAAACAGAGAGAAACATGAAGCATTCCCACTAAAATCGGGGACCAGACAAGGCTGCCCACTCTCTCCCTATCTATTCAATATAGATATTCAGAGCAATCAGAGAACAAAAGGAGGCCAAACATATATAAACTGGAAAAGAAGAAGTCAAAATATCACTATTTGCAGATGATATGATAGTATACTTGAGCGACCCCAAAACTTCCACCAGAGAACTCCTAAAGCTGATAAACAACTTCAGCAAAGTGACTTCATATAAAATTAACTCAAACAAATCATTAGCCTTCCTCTACTCAAAGGATAAACAAGATGAGAAAGAAATTAGGGAAATGACACCCTTCACAATAGTCCCAAATAATATTTCGTACCTTGGTGTGACCCTAACAAAGCAAGTGAAAGATCTGTGTGACAAGAACTTCAAGCCTCTGATGAAAGAAATCGAAGAAGAAGATTTCAGAAGATGGAAAGATCTCCCATGCTCATGGATTGGCAGGATTAACATAGTAAAAATGGCCATCTTGCTGAAAGCAATCTACAGATTCAATGCAAGCCCCATCAAAATCCCAAATCAATTCTTCATAGATCTAGAAAAAGCAATTCTCAAATTCATCTGGAATAATAAAAAGCCCAGGATAGCAAAAACTATGGATGTATAGTGTTTCTCCACAACAAAAGATCTTCTGGGGGAATCACCATCCCGGACCTCAAGCTCTACTACAGAGCGATAGTGATAAAAACTGATGGTATTGGTATGCACACAGGCAGGAAGATGAATGGAATAGAACTGAAGACCCAGAAAAGAACCCACACATGTATGGTCACTTGATATTTGACAAGGGAGCTAAAAACATCCAGTGGAAAAAAGACAGAATTTTTAACAAATGGTTCTGGATCAGCTGGAGGTCTGCATGCAGAAAAATGAAAATCAACCCATTCTTATCTCCTTGTACAAAGCTCAAGTCCAAGTGGATCAAGGATCTACACATAAAACCAGAGACCTTGAAGCTTATAGAGGAGAAAGTGGGGATGAATCTTGAACACATGGGCACAGGGGAAAAGTGTTGGGAACCAGAGAGCTTGGCTCAACACCCCCAGCTGAGCTTTTTGCACAGGTTTCTTGAGAGTAAAACATCCCGTGATTCCTGCCTTCCTGCCCGGTATGGTACGGACTTCCCAGGTGCCTGACCTATGACTAGAATTGTTTTCTCCTGTTCCTTCCCTGGCCTCTAGTATATATATTGCTAGTCTCTCAGTAAAGCTTTGGCATTCTCCTTGCAGAATGACCCGTGTCTGTGGTTTTTGTCAACCCCCCAGGCCTACACCCGATACTCGGTACCGTGGCACCGCGGGCGCTGTCAGAAAAGTTCCTGAACAGAACACCAATGGCCTATGCTCTAAGAACAAGAATTAACACATGGGACCTCATAAAACTGCAAAGCATCTGTAAGGCAAAGGACACAGTCAATAGGACAAAACGGCAACCAACAAATTTGGAAAAGATCTTTACCAATTCTACATCCGATAGAGGGTTAATATCCAATGTTTACAAAGAACTCAAGAAGTTAGTCCCCAGAGAGTCACATAACTCTATTAAAAAATGGGGTACAGAGCTAAACAGGGAATTCTCAACTGAGGAAACTCGAATGGCTCTAAAGCACCTAAAGCAATGTTCAGCATCCTTAGTTATCAGGGAAATGCAAATCAAAACAACCCCGAGATTCCACCTCACACCAGTCGGAATGGCTAAGATGAAAAACTCGGGGGACAGCAGATGCTGGAGAGGATGTGAGGAAAGAGGAATACTTCTCCATTGTTTGTGGGATTGCAAGCTGGTAAAATCACTCTGGAAATCAGTTTAGCGATTCCTCAGAAAATTAGACATAATACTATCTGTGGATCCAGCTGTGCCACTCCTGGGCAAGTCCCCAGAAGATGCTCCTACATGTAATAAGGACACATGCTCCACTATGCTCATAGCAGCCTTATTTGTAATAGCCAGAAGCTGGAAAGAACCCAGATGTCCCTCAACAGAGGAATGGATACAGAAACGGTGGTACATTTACACAATGGAGTACTACTCAGCTATTAAAAATAATGAATTCGTGTAATTCTTAGGCAAATGGATGGAACTAGAAAGTGTCATCCTGAGCAAGGTAACCCAATCACAAAAGAACACACATGGTATGCACTCATTGCTAAGGGAATGCTAGGCCAAAAAGCTCAAAATAAACAAGTTACAATTCACAGACCACAGGAAGCTCAAGAAGAAGGAGGACTGAAGTGAGGGTGCTTTGGTTCCTCTGATAAAGGGAACAAAATACTCACAGGAGCAATAAAGGTGACAAAGTGTGGGACAGAGACTGTCCTACCTGGGAATTCATCCTATAAATAGTCACAAACACAACACTATCATGGATGACAAGAAGTGTATACCAAAAGGAGCATTTCATGGTTGTCTCCGGAGGGGGCCCTGCCAGAGCCTTACAAACACAGAGGCAGGTGCTAGCAGCTAAGCATTGGTCTGGGCATGGGGTCCCCAATGGAGGAGTTGGAGGGTGGACTGGAGGAGATGAAGGGGTTTACAGCCCCACGGGAAGAACAACGATGTCGGCCAACCAGACGCCCCAGGACTCGCAGGGACTAAACCATCAACCAAAGGGTACACATGGCTCCAGCCAAAAATGTGGCAGAGGAATGCCTTGTTGGGCATCAGTGGGAGGAGTGGTCCTTGGTCAGGTGAAGGCTCAATAGAGGCCCCAACAAAGGGAAACCGAGGGGGGGAGGTGGGAGTGGGTCGGGTGGAGGGGTACATACGTGGAGGCAGGGGGTGGGAGGAGGGTTTGGGCATTTTGGGGGACAGGGGAAACTGAGAAAGGTTTTACCATTTGAAATGTAATGCAGATTGTATTCAATAAAATAAAATATTCTAATATAATTGGATAAAGAAGTAGATACTTTTCTGATAAAATTGGATATGTTGATGTATAGTGTTTCTGACAAAATTATAGAACTACATAGAAAAAAGATTTAAAACTGAAGCTTTTCATGGAAAATCATATAGATAAAGGATAAAAAAAAATCCTTTCTTATTTATTTATTTATTTATTTATTTATTTATTTTTATTTTCTAAATTCTTTGTTTACATTCCAAATGATTTTCCCTTTCCAGGTCCCCCCCCCCCCATAAGTCCCATAAGCCCTCTTCCCTCCACCTATCTCCCAATCACCCTCCTCCCATTTCTCTGTCCTGGTAATCCCCTACAATGCTGGATCAAGTCTTTTCATAACCAGGGCCCTCTCCTTCCTTCCTTCTTGGGAATCATTTGATATGCTAATTGTGTCTTGAGTATTCAGGGCTTCTGGGCTAATTATATTCACTTATCAGTGATTGCATTCCATGTGTATTCTTTTGTGATTGGGTTACTTCACTTAGGATGTTATTTTCCAGTTCCAACCATTTGCCTAAAAAATTCATGAATTCATTGTTTTTAATAGCTGAGTAGTATTCCATTGTGTAAATGTACCACATTTTCTGTATCCATTCCTCCATTGAGGGACATCTGGGTTCTTTCCAGCTTCTGGCTATTATAAATAAAGCTGCTATGAACATAGTGGAGCATGTGTCCTTACTGTATGCCAGGGAATCCTCTGGAAATATGACCAGGAGAGGTATAGCAGGGTCCTCCGGAAGTGTCATGTCCAGTTTTCTGAGGAACCACCAGACTGATTTCCAGAGTGGTTGCACCATCTTACAATCCCACCAGCAGTGGAGCAGTGTTCCTCTTTCTCCACATCCTCGACAACACCTGCTGTCTCCTGAGTTTTTAATCTTAGCCATTCTGACTGGTGTAAGGTGAAATCTCAGGATTGTTTTGATTTGGATTTCCCTTATGACTAATGATTTTGAACATTTCTTAAGGTGCTTCTCAGCCGTTCAAAATTCTTCAGGTGAAGATTCTTTGTTTAGCTCTGTACCCCATTTTTAATAGGGTTATTTGATTCTCTGGGGTCTAACTTCCTAAAACTCCTTTCTAAATTAATTCAAAAAGGAATTATAAACATCTTCTGATAAAACTGAAGATATACATGGAAAGTATTTCTGATAAAATTGAAGAATTATATAGTAAAATGAGATAAAATTGATAATTTTCAAGGAAAATAAACTAGATAAAATAATAGTCATAAGAAACATATAGCTGTCACCTGGTAGGCAATGCTAGTGCACAGGACAGGGAAGACGGAGAGGGTTGATTGGGGAACAGGGGGAAGGGAGCTGGCTTATGGGATTTTCGAAGGGTGGGGGGAATCAAGAAAAAGGACAACATTTGAAATATTAACTTTTCTGACGTAATTGAAAAAGAATTATATACAACTTCTAATAAAATTATAGATTTACATTGAAAATATTTTTGATAAAATTGAAGACATTTATTTTAAAAAAGTGTTGAAATTGAAGATTTTCATGGAAAATTATACAGAATAAATGGTAGCCATAAAAACCACTCCTGAATTAAGTGAAAATGGAATTATAAACATTTTCTGATAAAATTAAAGAGTTACACAAAAAATATTTCTGATAAAATAGGAAAATTATATAAAAATATGAAAATTTAAGATTTTCATGGAATATTATATGGATAAAATGGTAGGACATAAAACATTTCTAATACAATTGGAAAAGGAAAGTAGATACTTTTTCTGATGAAATGCTGATGTATAATGTTTCTGATAAAATTGAGGAACTACAAGAAAAAAGTTTTAAAACTGATGATTTTCATGGGAAACCATACAGATAAAATGGTAGAAATAAAATCATTTCTACATTAACTGAAAGAATTATAAATATTTTCTGACAAAATTGAAGATTCATATGGAAAATATGTCTGAAAAAATTGAAGAAATACATAGAAAATGTGTTAAAATTGAAGATTTTCATGGAAAATTATATAGACAAAATGGCAGACATTAAAATCATTTCTAAATTACTTGAAAAGGGAATTATAAACAATTTCTGAATAAAAATATTTCTGATAAAATTGAAGAATTATATAGAAAAGTGTGTTAAAATTACCAAGCAAGTACAAGATCTGTATGATAAGAACTTCAAATCTCTAAAGAAATAAATCAAAGAAGAACTCAGACGACGGAAAGATCTCCCATGCTCATGGATTGGCAGGATTAATATAGTAAAAATGGCCATCTTGCCAAAAGCAGTCTACAGATTCAATGCAATCCCCATCCAAATCCCAAATCAATTCTTCATAGATCTAGAAAGAGCAATTCTCAAATTCATCTAGAATAATAAAAAACCCAGGATAGCAAAAACTATTCTCAACACTAAAAGAACTTTTAGGGGAATCAGTATCCTGGACCTCAAACAGTACTACAGAGCAATAGCGTTAAAAACTGCATAGTACTGGTACAGTGACAGGCAGGTAGATCAGTGGAATAGAATCGAAGACCCTGAAATGAACCCATACACCTATGGTCACTTGATCTTTGACAAAGGAGCTAAAACCATCCAGCGGAAAAAAGATAGTCTTTTCAACAAATAGTGCTGGTTCAACTGGAGGTCAGCTTGCAGAAGAATACGAATTGATCCATTCCTATCTCCTTGTATTAAGCTCAACTCCAAGTGCATCAAGAACCTCCACATAAAACCAGACACACTGAAACTAATAGAAAAGAAACTGGGGAAGACCCTTGAGGACATGGGCACATGGGAAAAGTTCCTGAACAGAACACCAATAGCTTATGCTCTAAGATCAAGAATTGACAAATGGGACCTCATAAAATTACAAAGTTTCTGTAAGGCAAAGGACATTGTCAATCGGACAAAATGACAACCAACAAATTGGGAAAAGATCTTCACCAACCCTACATCTGACAGAAGGCCAATATCCAACATATTCAAAGAACTCAAGAAGGTAGACTCCAGAGAACCAAATAACCCACGTAAAAATGGGGTACAGAGCTAAACAGAATTTTCACCTGAGGAATATCAAATGGCTGAGAAGTACCTAAAGTACCTAAATGTTCAAACATCCTTAGTCATCAGGGAAATGCAAGTCAAAACAACCCTGAGATTTCACCTCACACCAGTCAGAATGGCTAAGATAAAAAACTCAGGAGACAGCAGGTGCTGGTGAGGATGTGGAAAAAGAGGAACACTCCTTCACTACTGTGGGATTGCAAGCTGGTGCAGCCACTCTGGAAATCAGTCTGGCAGTTCCTCGGAAAACTGGGCATAATACTTCCAGAGGACCCTGCTATACCACTCCTGGGCATATACCCAGATTATTCCCGGCATGTAATAAGGACACATGCTCCACTATGTTCATAGCAGCTCTATTTATAATAGCCAGAAGCTGGAAAGAACCCAGATGCCCCTCAACAGAGGAATGGATGCAGAAAATGTGGTGTATTTACACTATGGAATACTACTCAGCTATTAAAATCAATGAATTCATGAACTTCTTAGGCAAATGGGTGACTCTGGAAAATACCATCCTGAGTGAGGTAATCCAATCACAAAAGAACACACATTGTATGCCCTCACTGATAAGTGGATATTAGCCCAGAATCTTGGAATACCCCAGACACAATTCACATAGCAAATGATGCCCAAGAAGAAGGAAGAACAAAGTATGGATACTCTGGTCCTTCTTAGAAGGGGGAACAAAATACCCACAGAAGGAGATACAGAGACAAAGTGTGGAGCAGAGTCTGAGGGAAAGACCATCCAGAGACTGCCCCACCAAGTGATCCATCCGGTATATAGTTACAAAACCCAGACACTATTATTGATGCCCACAAGTACTTGCTGACTGGAGCTGGATATAGCTGTCACCTGGGAGGCTCTGCTAATGCATGACAAATACAGAGGGGGGCACTCTCAGCCAGCCATTGAACTGAGCACAGGGTCCCCAATGGGAGAGCTAGAGAAAGGACCCAAGGAGCTGAAGGGGTTTGAGATACTATAGGAGGAACAAAGATATGAGTCACCCAGTAGCCCCAGAGCTCCCAGGGACAAAATGATCAACCAAGGGGTACACATGGAGTTACCCACGGCTCCAGACACATAGGCAGCAGAGGATGGCCTCATTGGACATCAAAAGGAAGAGGAGTCCCTGATTCTGGAAAGGCTCAATGCCTCAGTGTGGAGGATACCAGGACAGGGAAACGGGAGAGGGCTGATTGGGGAACAGGGGGAGGGGAGATGGCTTATGGGATTTTGGGGGGGTGGGGGCAGAACCAGGAAAGGGACATTTGAAATGTAAATAAAGAATATATCTAAGAACCAAAATAATTTCTAAATCATTTCAAAAAGGAATTATAAAAACTTGTTATAAAATGAAGATTTACATGGAAAATATTTCTGATAAAATTGAAGAATTATATAGACAAATGTTTTAAAATTGATAATTTTCCAGGAAAATAAATCTGAAAAAAATGGTAGTCATAAAAAACATTTCTAATATAATTGAAAAAGGAAGTAGAAATTGTTTCTATAAAATTGAATATGTTGATGTATAATGTTTCTGATAAAATTGAAGAACTACATAGAAAAAATTTTAAAATTGAAGATTTTCATGGTAAATAATACAGATAAAATGATAGACATAAAATCATTTCTAAATTAATTCAAAAAGAATTATAAGTATTTTATGATAAAATTGAAGATTCCCATGGAAAATATGTCTGAAAAATTCAAGAAATACATAGAAAAATGTGTTAAAATTGAAGAGTTTCGTTTAAAATTATACAGACAAAATGACAGACATCAAAATCATTTCTAAATTACTTGAAAAAGGAATTATAAACAACTTCTGAATAAAATTGAAGATTTACACGGAAAGTATTTCTGATAAAATTGAAGAATTATATAGAAAAATGTGTTAAAATTGATACTTTTCAAAGAAAATAAATCAGACAAAATAGTAGTCATAGAAAACATTTCTGATATAATTGGAAAAGGAAGTAGAAACACTACCTGGTAAAATTGAAGATTCACATGGAAAATAATTCTGAAACAAATTGAAGAAATATATGGGAAAATGGGTTAAAATTGTAGATTTTCATGGAAAATCATACAGATAAAATGGTAGACATAATTAATTTTTCTAAAGTAATTGAAAAAGGAACTATAAAGAACTTCTAATAAAATGATAAATGTGAATGGAAATTATTTTTGATAAATTGAAGAACTACATCAAGGCCCCCTCAAGGCCGTACAACTCCAGCTTACCTGGGTGACTCTCACAGAGACTATTTCCAAATAACAGTTATGTTCCCAGATATAAGAAGCTAGACCTTGACCATGCCTTAGGACAGGGGTCAGAGTGAAGCGCGGTAACGTGGCACCTTTCCTGTGGGGCGGGGTATTGTGGAGCTCAAGGAAAGTTCGTGCAGTGTTTTGGCCGGAGGCAAGTGGACGATGCTGGGGTGGTCCTTGGAGCCCATGTTTCTAACAGTATGGCGGGGCTTCAGGCTCCCGGTGGTGTGCGCAGCGCCATCCTCGTGGCCCGCACTTGCCTTCGGTCCTCCGTTAGTGACCATCAGTCCTTTGTCTTTTGACTCATAGCTTCTCTTCTTAGGAATGGATGGAGTGCTAGCGTGGACCACGCTCTCTGAAAATCTACGATTCTCTCTGGATTCTAGGAAAGGCGGGTCTTCCAGAGTCAAGAATGGTCTGTTACTCTCCTCATGGTGTGCGGACCCCCAACCGTGAAATCATTTTCTGCTACCTCATCACTGTACTTTTTGCCGATGTTATGAATCGTAATGTAAGATATCTGATATTTGTCTCCCAGGAAAGGGTGTTTGAACCCCGGAAGGGGTCACGACGTGCAGCTTGAGAACCACTGGTAGAGCAGGCGCGCGAATCCAGTAGCTGGAATTGTGCAACGCGAACAGAAAGCTACAGAGCAGGCGCCCCGCAGGACCCTTGCTTCTGGATCTCTCATATTACTCACAAGGCCTGCAGTCCTGAGACAGGCTGCCTGATCTTTGGAAGGCCAGACTTTCCCACAGCTGGATCTGTCTCACAGCCCTGCACTGCAGGAGACGATCAGCTTTCTCAAGCTGTGGTGTCATGATGGCCCAGAAATGAAAAAAACAAAGTTTTTTTTTTTCCCTAAAGCTTAACTAAACAGCCTGTGTGTGATAGCACGCAACAATAATTGCATTGGTTTTTATTTTAATATGTATGAATGTTTTGCCTGTATGCATGTATGTATGTATGTATTCATGGTTGAATATATGTTCAGAAGAGACGATCAAATCTCTGGAAACTGGACTTACAGAGATTTGTGAGCTGCCATACAGGTGGTAGAAATTGAACCCTGGTGATCTACCAGAGCAGCAGTCCTCTTACGGCTCAGCCACCTCTCCTGCCCCTCAGTCTGTGTGGGAGGACACACACACTCCCTGATGGGGATGGTAGTTTTGCGAGTCTCTGTAATGTTTTTTTGTTTTAGAAGCCTGGTCTCAGTATACAGCCTTAGCTGGCCTGGAACACTATGTAGACCAACTAACCTCCACCTCACAGAGAGTCTCCTTCCTGCTTCTGCCTCCTGAGTGCTGGGATGAAAGATGTGTTCCACCACACCCTGTTTGTCTCTGCGATTTGTCAGGGGTTTCAAGAGCTGTGCTTTGCCACAGCCGATTGTGGTAAACCTATCTCTGTCATAGATTATGTTTAAGTCAGATGTGGCATCAGGACTTCACGGGCTACGGCTTTAGGGTGCTGAGGCAGGAGGGGACCTCAAAACCAAAGCAGGGCCTCTGAGATGGGATTGCCACTAAAAGGGTTTGCTATGCAAGCCTGAGCTTGATCTCCAGAGCTCACATAAAAGCCAGATGTGGTGGTGCACATCTGTAATCCCAGCACCCCTACAATGGAGATGGGAGGCAGAGACGGGGATAGCCTGAAATGGCTGGCCAGCTGTCCTGGGGTATGCATTAAACAGCAGAAACGACAAGATCAACGAGGAGAAGTAAGAGAACTCACTACCGAAAGTCATGCCCTGGCCTCCACAGACATGGCATGCATGTATGCACACACACACACACACACACACACACACACACACCAAGGACTGGGACACTACAATCATGACTTCAAAGCCAGTCTAAGATATATAGGGAGACTGTCAATCACTGAGAGCCACAGACTTTGACTTGGGGACGGAGGCCTGGCATTGGGTCCTCGTACCACAGACACTACAAAAAAAGAATGAAACAACTTATACTCAAAACGGTAATAGCCATTGACAGTGCTTCACATAGGCCAGGTACACCTCAAAACATGATAAACAAGTTAAAAGTTACGTACAAAACAGAACACATACCTACGACACTCACAGAACACACAAGGCCTCGGACATGAAAGATAATACCAACCAAAAAAGTAAAGGGACAATGACCAGCTGCAGTGCAGGAAACCCTGTCTGAAGTGTCCTTGTTGTAGCTCCTGGCATCGGGGAAAGAAAAGCTGAGACGCCCTTGGCAAACACTTCCTCATGTGTGGCTTTGGCAAAAAGCAGAATGGTTCAGAAACCCCGATGTTGGCAGGATTGGAGAGTAAAGACTCCCACCTGCCTCTGGTGAACACGTTCTGGCCAGGCCTACGACTTTGTCCCCACCGCACTGTGCAGTTTAAGGTCACTCAGGAAAGCTGTCTAAGTCTGGTGTCCACTGGTGCCATAGATGGAAGGAAGCAGCTTCCTGAGAGCCCTGGGCTTGCAGGGCTCTGTGTTCATGCACCCTACCTGCATGTTACCCTCCCTCTGTGGTCACGGTCTGTGTGGTCTGTCCACACGCACCTACGCCCTCTGGGGCCACTTCCTCATGGCACAGACCCCAGTGTTACCAGAAAGGCAGGGAGTAGGCAGAAGCAGCCTTGGGGTAGACCAGGCAGAAGAGGAAAAGGAAAGAGACTTGCTCAGGACTCAACAACTGTATTTGTGGGGTGTAGGCCCGTACCCAAATTTGGTTGACTGATGTTTGTGGGGCTGGAGATAGAGTCCCGGGACTCTTCATATGCAAGCAGCTGCCCCTTCCTCTCCTCTGGTAGGCAGGGCTCAGTTTGCAGCTATAACTGTTTCTCCTTCCCCTGGGTAGCTTGTCGCCCAAGGGCGGGACTTCTTTCCCAGTCCCACAGTCATGGCAGCTGAAGCATCCCACTGTGTGTGAGTCCAGTCCAGCTTCCCCTACATCAGATACTGTAAAGGGACCATATGGTAGGTAGTTCTCTCAACAAAGACAACTGAGTGTGGAGTTTTCCAGCCAAAATGGTATCTTCAGGAATCAAGGCACTGAAATCTTTTGGCCACCACTAAACACAATATAATCTCACAACTGAACTTTTGTTTATCTTGAGACAGGGTTTCACTGTGTCTTAGTCTGGGTTTCTATTCCTGTACAAACATCATGACCACAAAGCAAGTTGGGGAGGAAAGGGTTTATTGAGCTTACACTTCCACGTTGCAGTTTATCACTAAAGGAAGTCAGGACTGGAACTCAAGCAGGTCAGGAAGCAGGAGCTGATGCAGAGGCCATGGAGGGATGTTTCTTACTGGATTGCTTCCCCTGGCTTGCTCAGCCTGCTCTCTTATAGAACCCAAGAGCACCAGCCCAAAGGTGGCACCACCCACAAGGGGCCCTCCCCCCTTGATCACTAATTGAGAAAATGCCCCACAGCTGGATCTCATGGAGGCACTTCCCCAACTGAAGCTCCTTTCTCTGTGATAACTCCAGCCTGTGTCAACTTGACACACAAAACCAGGCAGTACACACTGTGTAGCCTTGGCTATCCTAGAACTCAATCTGTAGACCAGGATGTCCTTGAACTCAGAGATCTGCCTGCTTCTGCCTTCCAAGTGCTGGGACTAAAGGAGTGTACCGCCACTGCCTGGATGCATCGTCATTTTATTTTTTCATGTGTGTGCATCTGTGTGTGAAAGCATGCATGTGTATGGAGGAGGAGGAGGAGGCTCCCCAGTCACTGTCTACTCATAATTTTTTAAGATTTAGTGTATGTGTGTGTGCATATATGTGTGGGTGCATGTGCATGAGCATATGTGTATTGTGTGCACATGTATATGTGCATATGTATGTGCATGTGCATATGTATATATATGCATGTATGTATGTGGGCACGCATGTGACGTGACAAGAGTGTAGGTCACAGGACAACTTAAGTGAGTCATTCTCTATTCCCCTTATGTAGGTCCTGGGGATTGGACTCAAGTCATCAGGCTTGGCAGTAGCTACTTCTGTCTGCTGAGCCTTCTCACCATCCACCATCATCTTTTCTGAGAAATGGCCCCATACATAACTCCTCAGAAGTGCTGTTGGCCCAGGATGGCCACAGAGCAGAATTCTGTTTGTTTGTTAGTTTGTTTTTCAACACAGGATTTCTCTGTGTAGTCCTGGCTATTTTGGAACTTGCTCTGTAGACCAGGCTATCCTCAAATTCACTAAGGCCTGCCTTTGCCTCCTGAATGCTGGGATTAAAAGCATGTGCCACCACCTCCCAGACCCAGAATTCTTTTTAAATGTCTATACATTCGTGTGTGTGTGTGTGTGTGTGTGTGTGTACACGAGCACACGCACGCGCACATATGCACTCTGCCATGGTATGTGTCAAGGTCCTTCCACATGTAGGTCCTAGGAATCGAAGGTTATCAGCCTTGGCCGTGGGCACCTTTACCTGCTGAGGCTTCTCAATGGCCTACAAATCAAGATTTTCATATCCCACATCCTGGGTCCATCTTAATAATCTTCCCAGAGCTTCTAAGACCTGTTGTCTTGGACCTAAGAGAGTAAGTTTCAAGGCTGGGTGTGGTAGTTCACACCTTCAATCTCAGCACTGGGGAGGCCAAGGTAGGACTGAGTTCAAGGCCAGCCGGGGTACAGCAAGTTCAAGGACAACCTGAAATACATACAAAGACGATGTTTCCAAAAACATAAATGAAGGGCTAGAGAGAAGACCCAGTGGGTAAGCGTGTTTGCTGTGTGAACAGGAGGACCTAATTTCTAATCCCCATCACCAAGAAAGCCAGGCCGTCCTTACTTCCTTAGGACCAAGCTGTGTTCAAAACTCAGCCTGACTCCCTTGCTATATCCTTGAGAAAGTCTTTGTGAGGGCGTTATCTGGGTGTGTGTGTGTGTGTGGCTGCTATACATGCATGCAATCTTTTTTTTTTTTTTTTTGCATTGCTGTAAAACCTCCCAAATTCAGGAAACATAATTCTGAGTCTGTTCTCTGTGCTGAATGGTGGGTGCATTGTGTAGGCCTGGACTTGACCTCCTCAGGTAGAGAAAACTGTCACTCACTCCACGAAGGACAGCATTAAAGAGAGCCTCTGAGCCCTTCTTTAGCGGAGCCTCAACTTCCCTTAGGAGCATCTTCAAGCAGATGGCTTCCCAGCCACCAGGAGTGGGAACCTAGCAGCTGTTCCCGCCCTTTGAGTCTCCTCGGTGCTTTTGCCCTCTTAGACTCCTGGCTGTCCCGGGAGGAGGCGCGCGTTTGTTTTGCAGAGTTGCTGTACTTTGATTTGACTTGGGTGGAGGCGAGAACTTCCTACCTCTCACTGCCTTCTTCCTTTTCTTTTCTCACACGAAGTCTAAGTACCTTTTGCAGCTGAACGTGACTTGGGCAGGAAGTGAAGCCGTGGGCGTGGCTGATCGACTTCTAGCGGGGGCGTGGCCTGGGCACTCTGCCCTCCTTTGACTCCAGCGAGTCCTGAGGGACTGAGCTGCGAGCACTCCCTAGAAAAGAGTCACTGTGAAGGCTCAGGCAGCTGCCCGAGGGACACACCCTGCTGGTGAGTGCTTGTGCTCTGCTATCAGTACCGTGGCAGGCACAGTCCAGACTTTAGTCAAGGGCATGGGAGGAGGGCACGCTAGAGACAGGTGTGCGAGCGAGGACTGCCCTGAACGTGCTGGCTTCTCACACCTGAGACATTCGTTCTGTTAGGTGTTCAAATCATGGAATTACGGTAAGCATCTTTAACTGCCGTTTGATGCAGTGTCTGCCCACTTTTAGCAAGGATTGCTATGTGCGTCTGGGAGAGGATGGGGGCTAATCCAGCCAAGAGAAGTAAACCATCTTCCGTCTGCGGGCTCGGTAGCCACGGTGAATGCTGTGGAGTTCAGGAGTGGACTTTGCTGTACACCTTCCAAGCTCACTAACGTGTCTACCAGTCTAGATGTGGGTTCCGCCGTGTCGGGTTTCCTGGTTGGAGAGAGACCAGGAGCTTCAGCAGCTGCCTGAGGGCTGATGAAGTGATTGCCTGGTCTTAGCCTGCTTTGGCCCATTCTTTGCAGAACTAGAAACCAAGGCTTTGTCACCCAAGATTAGGGAGTGTTCTCCCAGGCCAGATGATGCTAATATGGACCTGGTCATGGATTGGTCTGTGGACCGTGGCTGTAAATGCTTCAAGCATACCTGTAAGTTACCTGTCACAGCAGAGAAGGGGCGGGGGGAGTAAGTTTGAGGATAAACCTAAAGTCCAGGCCAGAACGCTCATGCTCTCCTAACAGTTTGAGTGACAGCAGCGAAGAGACAGAAGCAGCAGAAGTAGCCCCTATCAGTGAACACAAACAATGTATGGATTATGATTCATAATCCATGTGGGTTATAGTGGGTTATGATTCTGCCTCAAACTGAAAGAAAATTCTGACACCACATGGTTGGAGTTTGAGGCCATTAAGGTAAGTTAAAAAACAAATGGTGTCAGCGGATACACATTGTGTGATTCCACTCCTGTTGGCCAAATCCATGGAGGCAGTAGAAAGATGGCATCCGGCTAGGGTGAGGGCAGGGGTGGGGGCTCAGGGGGTGGACTTCAAGGGATGCAGAGTTCTGGAGATGGGCCAGCAAATAGTTACCCAATGTGTAGACTTCTCGCCCATACGGACTATGAGCTTAGAGGGCCTTGTGCATATGAAAGTACAGGGCCGCTAAGATGCAGGCCTAGCCCTCTGCCATATGTTTTTAAATTACAAATTCTCTTTTAAAAAGGCAGAAGTAAGCAGGCCAAAAAAAAAAAAAAAAAAAAAAATTAAGCCCTGTGGGATGAAATTTTAGATTCTCTGTGACTTCCTCAAACTCTGACAAAACCAAACCAAACCACATCTCACTGATAGCTAGATCCACTGAGGGACTGGAAATCTGTGCCAACTCACCAAACATCATAGAGTTGTTGAGAAGCTGGGGCCAGGCTGGCTTTCTCCTCACTATTGTGATTGACTTCAAGTGGCCCGTGGGCCAGGACGGTGCCCAGTGCTGTGGGTTTGCACTACAGGTGGCCACTGGAGGGGTTCTCTGGTCTGGATGGAGAATATCACCATTTAGGAGCTCTGGCACCCTAGGTGACTCACCCAAGGCTCTTTCCCTCAGTTTTCTCAGGTAAAGCGCCACATGAGGAACAAGCTTGTGCTTCCCACCCCAGAAGGAGGTTTCTCTTTCCCCAGTGTGGGAGGCAGCCCCTCCTAATCAGGCAGGGCTGTGCACAGGTGGGATGGGGGGGAGGGGACAGGACTGCTCTTTCTCAAATCTTTATTTTTCATTTTTCTCCTGTTTCAGTCTCTCCTCAATTTCTCCAGAGGCTTTTCCAGGCAGAGAGTGCGGGCTTTTGACTTGGGGAATCTTCAGACCTGGGTTTGCTGCTTTGAGAAGGGACACAGGACGGTTGTGTCTGCCATCAGGTCTAAAGAAGAGAGGGACAGGACACTGACCCTTCTGAGGTCTCATGATGAAATCTGTAAGATTTCGTCACTAATCTTCTGGGCTATCTGGGACTTCCAGTCAAGATTGAGGAAGAAAACTTAGACGAAGCTGTTAAGACTCTAAGATTTTAAAAATAGCAAGGTCACACTTAAGCAGCTGAGAACTAACAGCTCAGAGACACGATCATCAGAGTGAAGAGACTCCGGAGAGCAGAGGCCCCTACCCCTGGCTCCTCCCTTATTTAGAAATCATTTGTCTTAAAAGGAACTAAAGTTGCTGTTGAGGTCCCGAGGGAGAATTATTTTCTGAAGTAGGTGAATTCTTTGTTAGTTTTTGTAACTAACAGCTGTCTAAAAACAGCTGTCTGGTGGCACATGTACCTTTTGAAAGTCTTCTCAGAAAAGGCTCGGTGGCACATGCCTTGCAGGCTCCCCTGAAAGCAAGCGGCCATAGGGAGGGTTCCGCCACCTGCCTGCTCCCCCCATCAGGCACAAGTCTTTTCCTTTTAGATGTTCTTGCTTTTGTCCCACTCAGCAGTAGTGACAAAGTAAGCAGAGGGCTCCTTGTGGGGGTGCTCCTTTGAGGCTGAAGGGAAGCCACTCAGCTGACATTTAATTTTTCCACTTCTGCAACGGTTAATGTGCTACCCCTGTACTGAGCAACTGACTCAAAATAACAAGTTATTTCTGGAACTTACTAGTGTTACTCTCTGCTATTTACTAGCTACGTGGCCTGTTTCCCCAGCCCTGAAGGGAGAATGTGTACATCTAGACTGTTTTACCAATGAGAGAAACCAGAAGTTTAAGTAAGAGTTCATAAAAATGGTATAGAAAACATGAAAAGCCACAGTGGGAACATATACATTTTTTTCTTTTTGTTTGTTTTAGATTTTTGAGAGAGGGTTTCTCTGTGTAGCTCTGGCTGCCCTGATACTCACTCTATAGACCAGGCTGGCCTGGAACTCACAGAGATCTGTGTTCTCTGCCTCCCAAGTATTGGAATTAAAGGCCTGCACCACCACATCCGACTGGGAACCTGAATGTTTCTATCTCTGCTGCTGTCTCTCTGTTGTTTCTTTATCTCTGAAATAAATGCAGGGGTGTACTGAGGGGTGAAGTGTTCACGGAAACTTCCAGAAAATATAACAGTAGCCTGTGAAGAGAACCGATGTTCCAGTTAGGGGAGGATCCCTGTGGGACATGCACACACAAACACACATACAGACACATATACACCCACATATACACACACAGGCACACACATAGACATGTACACACAAACACATATACAGATACATATACACCCACATATACACACACAGGCACACACATAGACATGCACACACAAACACACATACATATACATGCACATATCCACACACAGGCACACACACAGACATGCACACACAAACACACATACAGATACATATACACCCACATATCCACGCACAGGCACACACACAGACATGTACACACATAGACATACACACAGACACACACATACATACACATACACACATACATATCTACACAGACACACAGATATAGACAGACACACACACACACACACTCAAATGTAAACAAACAAAAAGCCAAACCCAAAACAATTGATGGTACTTATTGCACTTACTTTGGGTTTATGACTTACTACATACATTTTTTCAGCCTGTTTTCCAGAGTAGATTAGGAGCAGGTAGAGATTAGAGTGTGTTTTGTTTTGGGTCTGTGGAGCCAGTGTGAGTAGGTAGTCAGTAAGTTTGCTCCGTGGAGCAGGAGGATGGGCCAGTGTCAGTGCATGTGGAGGGCACAGTGGTTATAGACTGTCCAGAAAAGAGAGTTATCGACTCTCTGGGTGTGGAAGTGAGGACTCAAAGGGGAGTATCCCTTTGGGACCCCAAGAGGACGGGGTTCTTTGAGATTTACAACTCAGGGAAAAACGTGTGGGAAGAGAGGAAAACCCCAGCTCAGGCCATCAGCGGAAAACCCCAGCCCACCATCCATTAAAAACAAGAAAAACTATTGAACTAGCTATACCAGGTGTCACTGAGAGACGGTGACTCCGAGGTGACAGGCCAGAATGATTGATTCTCTTGAGAAGAATAACTAACCCGTGTGAGCGGATCACAAGTGTGATATGCTGTGGTAGACAGCTTGGCCAAGCCATCTTGGCTCTGAGGAGTCCAGGAGGCTCCCCCTGAGTGGTACGTACCTTGAAATTTGAAGTACCAAACCAAAACAGAGGAAAGCACATCTTTTTGGGAACATTCTGGAATATCCAGATAAGAGGAAGAGATTGATTTTGCTCTGAGTAAGGACGAGTGAGCCACTGGTAGGTAGTGAGGTGGCCAAGGTCAGAGCCGCAGGGTGACACAGCTGTTCTGCACACTCAGGAACTTGGTGTCCTTTCTGTAGTCACTAGGGGCTGGGGTAGATGGAAATATGGTCAGATTATTGTTAATACAATTCTGGGTCCAAGCCAGAGAGCTTGCACCGAGGCATTGTGGGAGTAAGTATGGTGGCGCAGCAGTAGAGGTCTCTCTGACTAGAAAATTGTATTTGAAATGCTCTGCCCTTGGCAAGCTCTGACCTACTTAGTTCTGTCCCGGTTCCTGCCCTGGAAGGACAGGTCTTCAGAAGTGTGTGACAGCTAACTGGGAGGTTGGCCCAGAAGCACACATACTGTCAAGGATTAATACAGAAGACTGGGTTGGAAAGGTAGCATTGGGAAGTGGGCGGGGTAGTGAAAGGAGCATCTGCAAGAATCTTCAGTAAGCAGCGTCTGTAACAGCAGAAAAATAAGAGGTAGGACTAAATTTGCGTCATTCGGTTGACATGAAAGACTACCGTTTGTTCGTTCGTTTGCTCCTTCGTTTGTTCGTTCGTTCACCATCAAGTTTGATTCTGGGCATATAACAGGCAGATCAAGGAAATTGCTTGGACAAGATGAATTTTAAAGGAGAAAGGCAAGCTGCTAAGGATACATATAGCATGGCGTCATGCGTGCAAAAATAAGCCAGGGACAATCCTAACACCATATCTGTGTGTCTCTATTAAATGCAGGTAGGTGCAGAGAGAAAGCACTGGAGTCCTGCAGACACATGGCCTGCATACGCAGCCCTGGAGGTGTAGACTGTGTTTTATACTTTCTTTCTACTTCTGCATTGCTTGGCTCCTTTGCAACCTTTGCAATCTTCATGAATTATCACTACATTTTTTTTAGATATTTTTTGAATGGTGTCAAGTTTCTGTGACTAGCACCGAGTCCCAGTGTGTCCTGAATATTTCCATTTCCCCCCCTTTGAACACAACTGTCAGGTGCAGGTCCTTCCTTGTCATCCCTTCATAGGGAGGTGTGACAGGCCATGCTGGGTGTCCCCAGAGGAAGAGCCAAACATGAGTCTGGACTGTTTATTATTAAGGTTGTGTGATCTGAATCAGTAATTGAGCTAGAATGCAGAGTTCGGTTCCTGGGTAGCCTTGCCTTTCTGGGAGGGGCTCCTTCTGTGAGTGTTCTCTTGTGGCTGAGCCAGCAGCCTATACTGCCCGCCAGTATCTCTACAACCAGGACGGCTGTAGCCATCTTGGCAAGTGAAGGCTGACACAACAGAAAGTCACTGTCTTCTGGGAGCCGCAAGTTCTGGATCAAGGAGTCAACAATGTTGGTTCCTTCCCAGATCCCACTTCCTAACCTGCTCATAACCACAGGGGTCCCGTCACCCTCCTAAGCTCGTGTGTGTGTGTGTGTGTGTGTGTGTGTGTGTGTGTGTCTGTGTGTGTGTGTGAAGTGCCTGTCTCTTCTTGTACAGCATCTGTTGTAGAGTGAAGGTGTGCCCCCAAGGACCTGATTTGAAAGGTCTTTTTCTCCAAGTACCATGACACCCGGAGGTATTGTTGCTAACCACTTCAGTCCAGAAATCTGGGTAGCATCTTGCTCCTAATAGAGTCTAAGAAGGTTTGCCTGGTGTGGTGCCCTCCTTGGCCTTTGCCACCCTGGGCCCTGGTTAGCTTTCCCCGCACAGGCACACAGGAACAAAGGCATCAGAGAACACACTAAAAGTAAAAGAGGCGTGATTGCATCGGTGGCTTGCTAGCCACACCAAGCTACTGAAAATCCCCAAGGGGACCTGGAGCCACATGATTTCCAGATAACGCCACGAGGGAGGAGCAATCGCAGCCGGTGGCCTGGCTGCCAGGCTGCTCAGCAGACACCTGACGACTGCCTTTTCTTTCTAGCCCATGCCCGTGCAGTTCTGCCAGGAGGAAGCTCGCGGCAGGGGCTGGGCCAAGCAACAGCTGGCACGATATGGAGCGTCGGAGTAAGATGGAGTTTTTCCAGAAACTGGGCTACAGCCAGGAGGACGTGCTCAGGGTGCTGGGCAAACTGGGTGACAGTGCCTTGGTCAATGACGTGCTGCAAGAGTTGATCCAGACGGGCAGCCGCCCAAGGGCCCAGGAGGATCCAGCCAATGGCGCCGGGGTGGTGCTAATGCCCCGGGGATGCGGGGTTCAAGACTCTGCCCAGCAGGGGCTGGGACCCGGCCTAGAAGAGGCTGGTGGAGATCCAGCCAGCTTCCTGCGGCCCATAGTGATCGATGGTAGCAATGTGGCTATGAGGTAAGCATCTTTGGTTTCCTTCATCTTCTTACCGAGTGCTGGGGCCAGAGACTTTGTTATCTGGAGACCTGGGAAGCATTTTCCTCTCTGTGGTTTGGTTCAAAGAGTTTTAGGATCGATGGATGAGTTTTTAAAAACTATTTTACACAACAATAGGTTTTCAGATGACATAGTCATGTATGTATGTCACCTGTCTCTATTGCCTCTCTTGTCTCTTCACCTTTCTTCCCACTGGGCCCCTTCCTCCTCAACAAATGGCCCCCTTATCCTTCCCTGCCTTTCGCAGGTACACAATACATAAACTGAGATTCCATATATAAGCCATCTTCGGACTTTCTGAGTCTGGCTTGTATTGATTAAGATGAATTTTAAGTTTCATTATTTTCCTGCAAACGACACGATCATCACTTTTATAACTTACATACCATTGTATATACACACTGAATTTATTATTTATTTAATTATAAATTATGTTTATTATTTATAGTGATATTTAATTATTTATTAACTATTTGTTTTTTATTTATTAAAATCTATACATCTCTGCAGAGAAGCAATAGTAACTGTGCACAAATATCCCACCATGCGTATCATTTCAAGGCATTCTTGGCTGTGAAAGTAGAGGGTCCCAGATCCAGGCCTACAGGAAAATGTAAGAAAATAGGCTCTCAGTCAGTTCTGCAGACACCTGGATTTTAACCCAAAAGCTCCTCACAGACTTCTGTGGCCCAGAACCAAAACATGTGACAACACGTTGTCAGTCGTGAGCCATCAAATGACAGCAGGTGTTAGCCTGCAGGGAACATCTGGAACATAACTTCTCAATAGTTGCAGGTAGAGGGGCGGTGCCGGGGGAGGGGGAAATCAAGCCTTGCTACCAAAAGTCAGGCTACTGCTCTCTATAAGCAAGGGCCTGGGTGTCTGGACTGACTCTATAACACAAATACCGTGAAGAGGGTTTCAGTAAAGATGGGTGTGAAAGCGTGCTGATGGTGTGCTTCTGGGTATAGACCCCGAGGTGGTGCAGCTAGAGCAACTGCTAGTTCTAAGTCTAGTGTGTTGGGTTCTTTTTCCTCTTCGTTCTTTCCTTCTTTCCTTCCTTCCTTTCTCTCTCTCTCTCTCTCTCTCTCTCTCTCTCTCTCTCTCTCTCTCTCTCTCCCTCTCTCTCTCTCTCTCTCTCTCTTTCTTTCTTTCTTCCTCCTGGGTCAGACTTTCAAACCCCGTTCTAAATCTTGGTAGCTGTGTGAACGAGGCAAATTGCTTTCTGGTTCTGTGACGTGGAACCAACCCTTCCTAGAGGGGAAAAGTGCTTGCTGTAGCCTGCTCAGCAAGTTGACGCTCGCTCACACTCACAGGAGGAGCAGCTTTCTACAGAAGGAGAGAAGCAAGCGGATAGGCAGGAGCCCAGGGCTAGGTGTTGGCAGATTGGGCTCCCTCTTCCGAGTCTGTCCTCAGCCAGCTGCGTTATTCTGGAAAGGCGGAGTCCTCGGTTCCTCTCTGTGCTGAGCAGGCCGGTAGATCTCCACGGTCTCCCTTAGGGCCTGAGAACCAGGTTATGTTCAAAGCCCTCTGCTTGGCGCCCGCCCGCCTGCCCAAGGTGGGCAAGGCTGCAGTTCCCGAGTTAAGGTTGAAAGTAGCGTCGCTGGGGGTCTCTCCTCCCACCTTGAGCTGCAGATAGTGCCAGGCCAGTCTTTGTAACTTGGCCTCTTGGTTGTGCCCAGCTTGATGGCGCGTGTGGTTGCTGTGTTTGATTTGGCAAAGCTCCGCTGTGGCCCAACCTCCTAAGATTCCACGCTCAGTGCTGGGTGAGGAGGGCATTGCGCAAACTTGGCTGAGTTACAGGCGGGCAAAGGGCAGAGCCGTAGGAAATAGCTCACTCTCAGCTATAAATACTGGTACTTCCCCCTTTTAAAAGCTGAGTAGGAATTCCGAAAAGCAGTTATCAGCGGCTTCCAAACGTGTCAACAAGCATCCAAAGCTCCCCCCAGGGATTTGAGCACACTTTGAATTTGGCGCTGTAGGACGGAAGTTTGGAATGGTCCAGCCCAGTGGGTGTCCCCACACGCTCAGCATGGCAGTGTGCTCCTTTTCCTTTTTATCTGCTAAGTTTGCCCACAGGGATAGTAGCAAGGGGTGATGGACGCCCCCCACTCACCCACCCACCCCGCTCCTAACGGGGACTGGGCATTCGTTCTTGCGCTGTCCCTCCTACGCCCCCTTTCGGCAGCAGATGGGAAATCTATGACATTTTGGTCTCTCAGGTGTTAAAGAGACAATCTTCCTTAGGGCATTTCTATTGCTGTGATGAGACACCATGACCAAAAATAATCCGGGGAGGAAAGGTTTAATTGGCTGCCAGGTTACAGTTTATCATCAGGAGAAGCCGAAGTGGAAACTCAGGACAGGAACCCGGAGACAGGAGCTGAAGCAGAGGCCAAGGAGGAATTCTACTTACAGGTCTGTTCTTCACAGTTTTCTCAGCCTGCTTTTTTATACACATCAGGACCACTTGCCTAGGATGTCGATACCCACAACGGTCTCGACCCTCCACATCAATCTCTAATTAAGAAAATTCCCCATAAACTTGCACATAAGTCTGTCTAACAGAGGCATTTTCTCAACTTGTCAAGTTGAGAGTAAACTAGGCAGGACAGGGGCTTGAAAGAATCCAGTGGTCAGTGAGGTGACTCAGCTGATAAAGACTCATGTTCCCAAATCTGATGACCTTGGTTCTCTTCATGAGACCCACATGGTGGATAGAGAAACGGGGAGTCGTGCTAGCTGTCCTCTGACCTTCCCACGGATGACTGCACCAATCAATAAGTGTAAATAATAAAAAAAAATAACTTCGATATGTTTCAACAGCCTTAGACAGTGCAGGGGAAGAGGTGCCTGGCTTCTGCATGATCCGGACAAAGCTTACTAGGCAGTATTGAAAGAGGGTCTGAGGGTCTTGTGTCACTACACAAATCCAAGCCCGTGTCAGCCCCAAGATGGCACGAGTTCCCCAAGTTTGGGAGAAAATACTGGAGTAGCCATATCACAAACAGACTAGTTCAGGATGAAGTGTTCTCCTTGGGGAGCAGAGGACACTTAAAATGATGTGAGCAAGCTCGTGGCAGGGGGGTTTGTTTTGTTTTTGTTTTTTTTGTTTGTTTGTTTTTGTGAGCGGGGTATGGGACTCTGCTGCAGTCTGAAATTCAAACTGAAACCACGTCTTCTATCTGACCATGACAACATGACTATGAAGTGTCTTAGTCATAGTGTCTATTCAGCACTGGTAGTACTATGAAGTATCTATTCAGTACTACCAGTGCTACCCCATCCTACCAACTGTGGCCAGTTTTGTCTTTGCACGCTTAATCTGTGTGGATTGCGAACAGAAATCATCACATGGATTCACCACAAAGAAAGTGCCAAAGTCTAAGTGTTTCCCTGTACTTTCTGTCTATGAAATACCTCAGTTTTGTCTGCGCGTGTCGCGCGCGCACACACACACACACACCTCTTTGCTCCTCAGATCCTAGGGAAAAGCACAAATAATATAACAACTCCTTGACTATGGACTGTAATTAATTTCCTCCAAAGGCCAAGTTCTAAGAGCACAGAGGACGTCTATGCAGACTCTCTGCCCTTCTACTGTGCTCTCCAGGGCTGAGTTTGTTTCCAGGGCCAACCACATCCTCAACCATGAAGAAAATGATCAGAGACACCCCCCCCCCCTTTTATAGAGAATGCAGGATGGAAACTCAAACTTCTGTCTCCTTAGCTACAGAGCACAGATCTTTTTCAAAAAAAATATTTTATGTACATCGGTGTTTTGACTGCATGTGTATCTGTGTGAGGGTGTCAGAGATGCTCTTTGGACGTCCCGCTCCTCTGAGGTTTATAGGATCCCAGACATTGCTACCCTCTGCTTTGAGAGGTGAGGCTGCTGTCTGCTCCTGGGGGAGCAGAGAGAACTTGAAGCCTTGATGGGACATGTGTCTTTTTATCCCTAACCTATAAGAAGTGTGGCTACTGTTGCCAGGGACAACTTCCACAGCTGGCCGTCCTTCCATCCCACGGTGACCCGGGCCTTTGCTTATAGAAAACAGTAGCCTGACTTTTGGTAGCAAGGCTTGTTCACCCCCAACCCTCCAACTGTTGGGGAGTTATGTTCCAGACACTCCCTGCAGGCTAACACCTGCTGTCATTTGATGGCTCGCAACTTGTTGTCACATGCTCTTGTTTCTGGAACATAGAAGTCTGAAAGGAGCTTTTGAGCTAAAATCCAGAGATTTGTCTGCAGAGCTGATGGAGAATCTCCTTTTTAGTTTTCCCTGCAGGCCAGGATCTGGGGCCCCTCTACTTTCAAAGCCAAGAATGGCTTGAAATGGTATGCATTATGGCATATTTGTGCACGTATGATCACTTCTCTGCAGAGTTGTAGAGATTTTCATAAATAATTAAAGGGTCTGTGATCTCCAAAGCATTAAGGACCACTGACACACCATGAGAAGTTACAGATGCACTAAGTCACGTGCCCTGTGCTAATATAGAAAGTTCAAGTAGGGCCATCTGTCTTTGTATCTGAACCTCCCAGCTGCTGGGGAAGAGACTTGATGGGTTTTGAGAAGATTAGCACTTGACTCGTTAGACCCAGCTTCCAGGGGTGCATTTCCAACTCTACTGGACTTCAGGCTGCTTAGACCAGAGCTGCTGGTGATGGCTGGGTCCTGATGAACTGGCCTGGGTCCTAGATTTGAGACTTTTATGAGCAAAGAAGATGTATTTGTTCAGAACACATTGGATTTTGAGAGTTACGAAACACTTTATGATCGTGACTCATCTATACAGAAGGGAACTGAGTGTGTGGAGGTACCCCATAAGAAACTTTAAAAGCCCTCTGTTTCCTCATTTTAACAACACAAGGAGTCCTTTGGGTTCCTCTATGTGGTACTGGTAGCTTACTTTGTCGTTCTGAAGAGAGTGAGTCCAATAAAGAATAAGCCTGAGTTGTAACGTGGTACAACGCTCACTGTACCAGGCCCTGGGAGCCAGGCCTCGGATATTTCCACAGTCCCATGTCCACACGGGAAAACAGAAGGCTAGAGTCAGAAGATAGAGCAGTTCTGTGCTTGGAAGTTCAAGTTCTGAGCACTTGTCCCAAGGCTGTCCATAGTAACTTGTAAGGGTGGAAAGTTCTGGAGTTGCCTTACTGCTGTGTAAGCCATTTGCTACATGTGGCTATGGAAACCTTGGAATGTAGCTAATACCACAGAGGACCTGGGCGTTTCAAAGTAATTTCCTTTTACTTCATTGGAATTAATTAGTAGCTAAACAGTTTTTCAGTTCGGTCTAATGAGGAATCCGTATGAGTTCCAGACCTTGGTCTTTTTTAGAGTCCTGTTTACACAATTAAGAAGTTGAACTAAGTAACTTCAGAAGCCTTTTTGGTGGGGGACAGGTTCGTGACAGGGTTTCTCTGTGTAGCTCACTGATCTGGAGCTTACTCTGTAGACCAGGCTGGTCTCGAGCTCACAGAAATCTGCCTGCCTCTGCCTCCTGAATGCTGGGATTAAAGGTATGCACCGCTGCTACCAGGCCAGGAGACGTAAAAAAAATTCTGACATGCTAAGATTCACGGCACTTATTTTACATGTTCTAGAAAGAGATGAACTCATTCTTCTCATAAAGAAAGGGACTTCTCTTCTTTGGCTTCTCAGACATGCAATGGTTTCCCTAAGGTCACAGAGGAAGAAAACAGCAACTCTAGGCTTTGTACTTTTTACAAAGCTACCCATCACCGCTTCCTATAAGCTCCCCATCACATCTTCTGTTCCCGTCCCTGAAGCTCTCCCCTCTCCCTTCATCTGGCCTGGGAAACAACAGCAGATTGGGCAAGCACATATGCACAGGCCTTTGCCTGGCATCAATGGCATCCTATATGGAGTACAGCACTCTGGGTAGAGTGCCAGCTTTGGACAGGATGTGCCAGGCCCCTATTTCCTTCTCCAAAGATTTGCAGGGCCAAGACCAAGACTCTCTCTGTTATTCCCTGTCCTGGGGTTCCCCACCATCATGTGCATATTGGGTAGTGGCTCTGATAGACTCCTGGGTCAGAATCCAGTAGAGTCCTTTCAATAGGTGTGTGTGTGTGTGTGTGTGTGTGTGTGTACATATGCTCATATGAAGAAAAGGAGGAGAGAGATCACAATGTAAGCTGTATAACTGTCCTCTAGACGTGTGGCTTCAAGACAAATGTCTAGCAATGAATGTACTTTATTTACAGAGACACAGCTTCATGTAGCCAAGGCTGGCTTTGACCTCTGTATGTAACAGATTACCCAGGATTTCTGGTTTCCATGCCTCCTCTGCTGGAGTGCTGACCGACAGCCTCCACTGTCCTTGGTTTTATGTGGCACTGGGGGTGAGCCAGGGCTTCGTGTAGACTGTGCTGGCATCTTCCCAATGAATTCTATCTCCAGCCTACACTTCACCTTCCCTCTCTCTTTCCAAAGCAATCACCATACCAGGCTGGTTTGTTTTAAGACAAAGTCTTGGTATTATGGCCTAAACTGGCCCTGGACTTCATACACCTGCCTCGGTCTCCTGAGTACTGGGATTACAGTTGTTAGTCACTCTGCATGACATCGGGTAAGGGCTATCTTCTGGGCTGGGGTCTTCTACTCCTATTTAAATCCACACCCATTTCTGCCTCATTAAGAGCAGGGCAGCCAGGACAACTCTTGTAATCCCCCTTCCTTCCACTGACCCAAACTGGGTTAGACGTCCCATTGGGCAGATTCAAAGCACTACCGGTTTGAGCCTCCAATAAGAAATGGGGTGGAGGGCTGGAGAGATGGTGCAGTGGTTAAGAGCACTGACTGTTCTTCCAAAGGTCCTGAGTTCAAATCCCAGCAACCACATGGTGGCTCACAACCATCTGTAATGGGATCTGATACCCTCTTCTGGAGTGTCTGAAGACAGCTACAGTGTACTCACATATAATAAATAAATAAATCTTTAAAAATTAATATTTAAAAAAAAGAAATGGGGTGGAAATAGCCTCTCCATCTCAAAGGCCTGAGACAGCTTTGTTCATCCCACCCCATGACCATGACCATGACCTTGTAACCCATGGGCCGTCTTGTGCGCCCCTGACTTCTCCAGGTATTCTTAGACCCTAGTCAGTACTATCCAGTGTGCAAATGACAGCTCCAGTGTGCAAATGACAGCCCTCTCACTGGCTGCTGCAGGCGCAGTTGTCATATAGGCAGAATTGGTTTTGGACACCAACCACTTCCCTTTTCTACACTCCCAATATTCAAAACCTCCAGCCCCTCATTTCCTTTCCCATGGCTCTCCAGACAGCTTGTCCCCAGTGTGTGCTCCTCTCTCCATGGGAGTTGCTTCAAGTGCGACGATTCTCAGTGTCCAAGACTTTATTGTCTGGGCTCCAAAGATTTTTTTGGAAAAGGAAGACTTTGTAGTGACGGGCTCATACAGCTATCACCAGGTCAGAGCTAGGCGTGTTTCTTTGCTTTTGTTTCCATAAGGGTAAAATGGGCTGAAAGTCGTTTCCTCAAGGGAGTAACATACTGACAAAATGAGTCACATGGCTGGGAAGCAGAACTCTACAGTTATTAAAATGAGCTCTGTGCCTCCTGACCGGCCCCCACGTCCCCAAAAGAGACTCCAAAGCCACAGGTGTCCCTTTTCTCTTCTCTTCTTCTTTTTTTTTTTTCTGCTTTTCTTTTTTTGTTGTTGTTGTTGTTTTAAAACAGGGTCTTATATAGATCAGGCTGGCCCCAAACTTCTGACGCAGCCAAAGCTGATCCTGAACTCCCGGATTTCCTGCCTCTGCTCCCTCCGTGCTGAGGTCACAGGCATGCACCGCCTTGACTGACGTACTTGATGCCAGGAACAAACCCAGAGAGCCTTGTGCGTGTCAGGCAAGCATTGTGTCACCCGAGCTGTGTCCTGAGGCTCTGTGCTTGGATCTTTTGAGAAAAGATCTTTCTCTATAGTCTAGGTTAGCCTGAAACTCAACATTAGACAAGGCTAGCCTCAAGGTTACCATTCTGCTTTGTAACCTCCTAAATGCTAGGATTACAGGGGCACCCGTGGTGGGTGTTTTAGCTCCAGCACTGTCTTGTAGTAGGAGTTTGTAAGTTGATACAAAGACAGGGACAGATGACCAGGTGGGCATGTTCCTCCTGAAGGGACCAAGGGTGACTGTCATCTCTTGACTGGAATTCATGGAGAGTTGCAGGAAACAGAGCAATTAATTTTTTTCTCAGAGTAATTGTGGTAGTGACCATTGTATTTGAGAGCCGGCTGGGGCCCGGTGACTCTGTTCAGGAGTTGTGTGTGTCTGAATGTGGAGCGAATGTGGAGGAGGGGGTGTCTGTCCTTCAGAGTATTTCCCTTGCTGGACAGATCTTTCCTCAGTTTTTGCAAAGGGGAGGGGCTGACCTGACATTTGTCTATATCTGTCTGATGTTCCCTCCTGGTCTAGCCTTCTGTATGACTCAGGCTCTGTGGTTCTATCCCTGTCCTGTGGTTACTCCTTTCCCTGTAATCACCGAGGACCTCATCTGTGATAGCAGGGACAGGAGGTTTGGGGGTCTCATGATATGCCACAGGGCATCCTGGTGCACTGGAATTGTAACAAGAATTTTAGGTCAAAAGTTGGGGCTTTGGCAGCTCCAGCAGCTAAGCCTGTCACAATGTGCTAATTAAGGAAACAAGGAGTTGGAGGAAGCAGCCAACAGTCTTAATCAGCGTGCCCTGAGAAGAGGAACAGGTAAAGGGATCCAGGGACCCTAAATTCAGAGTATTGATATGAACTTCAGGTTTAAATAAAGGGGGACTTGGAGCGAGGGAGAAGAGGCATGCGCAATCAGGCAAACCTGGTCAAAATATGGCCCCCTGTTCCAGCTGCAGACTGCTAGAGGTTATCCCAAGAGGTTGTTACATCTTTTGATCACTGTCATCATCAAAGGAGCCTGTCTGGTGTTTATTAGACAACTCTCCTTAGGATGGAGCCTCCAGTTCTGGACGTGGCCTGTGCTGTCCTGGAGACCTCACTGATCCCGTGGTTTTTAGAAAAAGAGTTTCTAAGGCTTCTTACAGGAGCGTCATTTGGCTTAAAATATTCTCTTCCAGCAGGGACCTGTTCCATCAGCAGCTCTCTAACAACCTCCAGGCCTAGGACCTGTAAGAGGTCTGGGGAGTTGTTTCTAGCTACACTGGGGACCACTTTTAAACCGGGCAGCCTGGTTTGGGGAGAGTTTGGACATGCTCCACCCGGGACTTATCAGAAGGAGGAGGCGTCAGGAGGAACCCAGAGAGTGACCTCCTCACCTCCTTTCTTCTTCCAGCCAGTGTGGGTGGAAGGGACTAACTTTCACTTCCTCCTCCTTTCCCAGGGCACCCTGACTGATATCTTCTCCCAACTGTTTGCAACAAGCTTCCTAGAGCAGCCTCTGTGGCTGAGGAGAGAAATGTCACCTTGGGCGGCTAAGTCAGGATTCTTATGGCTACCAAAGCTGAAGAAATTCCCAGAGATAGCTTATATCTGCTGGGAGTCTAGCTTGTGGTCTACAGATTAGTTGCTTCCCTAGACATCCCTTCTTACTCTGTAAACCTGTGTCTGTCCCACACTCCCAGGAATTGGACAGTCACACAATAGATTGCAGTTAGGGAAAGTCAGTGTGGTCTTCAACTGGATGTGAGCTGGCTGCTTCGAGACAACCTTCTAAGAACTATCTCAGGCTGGAGAGGCAGCTCAGCAGTTCAGAGTACTTGCTACTCTTCTAGAAGATCCCAGTTCAGTTCCCACACCAGGCAGCTCACAGCCACCTGTCACCTTCAGCTTTAGATCCAATGCCTCTGGCCTCTTCCTGTTCTGGTCTCTATGTCCCTTGTGCTTCCTCTGTGACTTGTGAGCACAGTGATGTTTTGGGGCTATATCATGGTCTTTCCAGGCAACCCTCCCTTTTGCCTGTGATGCCCCTCTTTCTGCTGGTTATGAGGCTGGTATCTTCTCTATCATGAATCTACTCAGCAGATTTTTAGTAAGCCTTCCCTAATAATCAGGGACCAAACTAGTCAGGCCCTGGGACCTTTGTCCTGTAGAGTCCCCTGGGAGCGTGTGTGTGTGTGTGTGTGTGTGTGTGTGTGTGTGTATGTGTGTGTGTGTGTGTGTATGTGTGTATGTGTTGTTGTTTATTTGTTTGTTTGTTTGTTTTGCTTTCTATTTTGACATGGTTTCCTATGTAAGTAGCCAGTCTGGCCTGCAACTCCAGGCAATTGTTCTGCCCTGGCCTCTTGGGGTGCTGAGATTACAAGAGAGATTGCACTGTGTCTGGGTAGGGTGGATGTCTTTAAGCTCTGGGGAGTGTCTGTGTGATAGACTCTAAGAAGTCAGGGGATGCTCTCCTGGGGAAGCAAGACTTCAGCAGAGAAGCAGGAAGAGGAGTGAATTCAGTGAGAGGACAGGGGTAGCCGCAGCAAAGACCCAGTGACAGCGTCTGGGGTGGGGTTCGAGGCTGAGTGAACAGCTGGAGGGAAAACGGAGAAGTAGGGAGGCGCTGTCACATCCTCAGCTCAGCCTGTTGATTTCCCTTTACACAGTCCCAGATCCAGCCACCTACCTGTCTCTGTACCAGTCCCCAGGAGGGCACTTGGCTGACTCTTTCCTGCCTTCTAGACAACAGCACCCCTGAGACAGGAGCCATGGAGGAAGGGTTATGGCACGGAAGAGAGCTTTCTGGAGGTGGCCCACTGTGTTTGCACGGCTGTGATGGGCGGACTCTGAGAGGCCCGGACCCCAGAGGCTTTGTCTCAGGATTGTTTCTCGCTGCTGATAATCCTTTCCTACCATGATTATGTAACCTAATGATTCCCAGGCAACAGCCTGGCAAATTTCTGCAGATCAATAAGAAGGTGTACTTTCATATAATATAATGCTGTTTAGAGGAATTAATGATTTTATAGAATTCCTGATTCGATTCAAATAATTTTAGGAAGAAAATTTAAGGAGATGGTTTTAGTTGTTTTGCTAGAAAGATATAATGATGTTAGAATCAGGAATAGAATGTGCTGCTTCCTCATAGAATAGTAAGTAAAGGTTGCAAAATAAGGAAAACAATGAATTATCATAAATTGCACTAAGAAGAGAAATAGGCTTGGGATAGATTTATGATCAAGGAAAAACACTCATTCTAGGTGAGGTCCAAGGATGAAGGCACAGGTGTGCACAATGATAAAGCAAGGTCGTGTGAAACTGTTGCTTTGAATTTATAATGAGCTTATAGTATGAAACACTGCTTTGAACTTAATATCAACATCCTTCTGTAACTCCCTTTTTGTGTAACATTTTATCTATGAGGTAATTTCATGAAGAACTTTTGTCTAAGAAGCTGTACAAAGGCTGAGAGAATAAATAGACTGTGTCTGTTGCGGCTCTGCTCCATCATATGTGTGTGTATATATACATATATGTCCATATATATATATGTACATATACATGTATATGTACAATATGTACATATGCATATATGTCTGTGTATCTACATATGTATGTATATAAGTATGATGTGCACTTGTGAAATTGATGAAACAGGTGGTTGGGTCTTGCCTAGTGTGTGCATGTATGTGTATGTATGCATGCATGTGCGCGTGTGTATACATGTGTATACATGTGTGTGTGTGTATGTATGTGCGTGTGTATGTATGACTTTCTCTTTCTCTTTTTCTTTCTCTTTGGCTCATGAAGAGTTAAGTTGAAGAGCCCAAGAAACCAAGTTTCTTTTCTTAATCAGCAGGAGTCAATTGCCAGAGGCTACCAGCTTCTGGCCTCCAGAGCAGTAAGGGAGAGTTAGTAGCCAGAAGTCATCAGCCTTGCTGCATGACCCAGTGACAGCGTCTGGGGTGGGGTGCGTGGCTGAGTAAACAGCTACAAGTGATCTCAGTACCTCAATGCTGGCTGGGACCCTGTACACCTGGTTATTTTTTTCTTGTTCTTTGGAGAGATTCTTTATGTCCATGCTGTGGTTTCAACTCTTGCTTAAACAAGTGTGATTGATCTTCAGCCTTTACCACTCAGATTTGCCCTCTGACCTCTTGGTGTTTACCTACTCTGTCTACTTAGTGATCCAAGTCACTCTATATCTAAAGCCAAACATATGAATGGGTCCTTCCCCCAATCAGAACCCTTCCCAGAATTCCCCTGTCAGTTCAAGGTCCATTGTGCATATATAGGAGGAACCTGAAATGTTTTTCAGTCACTTCCACATCTCATTGTGATGAGGAACATGTATGTCCCTGATACCATCTTTGTCTCTTCCACATCCAGAAACTGAGATCTGGTACCTTCTAGTTGTCCCTGAATTCACTTTCAATTCTCATTTATTCAGCAGCAGCAGTTCAGGCCTAACCTGTGACACTTGTTTGATGACTTCTCTAACTCTTACCTCATGCCTCACACCTGCTCACTGCCCTCCATGGGCCAGTGTAGCGTTGTAAGCCATACACAGGTGCCCCCCATATTCTTATATCTATTTTACTTCAAAGTTAAAGCCCCTATACATCCCTCAGCCCTCTAAGATGAAGGAAAACAATTCCCCCACCCTTTCTTCCATAGCAAGGTCTTATCTAGCCCAGGCTAGCCTCCATGTATAGCCAAGGATAACCATTGACTTTTGATCTTCCTGTTTCTGCCTTCAAGGTACTAGGATTAAAGGCATGTACCGTTATCCTCTGCTTAAGGAAGATGATTTCTTTTTCTTAAGACATGGCCTCACTATGTATCCCTGACTGGCCTGGAACTCACTATGTAGACCAGGCTGGCCCAGAACTCACAGAGATCCACTTTCCTCTGCTTCCTAAGTGTGGGATTAAAAATGTTGTCCCCAGGCCTGGCTAGGAAGATGATTTTTAAGAGGCTGACAAGATGCATCATGGTCTCACATAGCCCTTCCTTTTCTGCAACATGGATGTGTTTTGTGGGATTTGGGGTGGGGCGCTGGCTTCCTTGCTTGGACTTCAGAGTCTTGGCAGAGCCAGTACCATCATCTCTGAGGGAGGGCAATTCTACAGATGCCTAATGTTGTCTATTTCATGTTGATTCTTCTTTTTCCCCCTTCATTGTTGACTCTTATAAGTTCAGCTAAACAGTGGACAGGTCAATTATCCCTTGGAATATTGTCCCACAGCCCTCTACCTTCCATCCCCTGCATCCTTATTGAAAGTGTCCTGGGTTTAGTTAGCAGCTATGGTCTGAGGGAAGAAGGACTGTGTTGAAGTTTTGCTTTTGCTCACTTCCCTCTTAGTTTTGAGGCTGTAACCCAGGATACTTCCAGGGTATTTTTGTGTCTCCTCAGATTTCTCTGTCTTCCATTGTAGTCATGGGAATAAAGAAGTCTTCTCTTGCCGGGGAATTCGTCTGGCCGTGGACTGGTTCAGAGACAGAGGACACACCTACATCAAGGTTTTTGTCCCATCTTGGAGGAAAGAGCCATCAAGGTCTGACACCCCTATCAGAGGTATGCCACCCATTGCTCTGTGGGAGTGTCTCTCAAGATGGTGGTCGATTAGGCATTACTGGTTTAGGGCCTTTCTCCAGTCCTGAGGGCCATGAGAGCACTGACTGTGAACTCTCAGCACTTCCTCAAAGTAGAACAGGCACAAAAACTCATTGAATAGATAAATAATCTCCAACTTTTACTCACCCACTTATAGACAAGCACATCACTTTATCATTTATTGTGAAGCACTTACACTAGGTAACAATCGTGTCCTAGAACATTTAACTCTGAAGACTAGATCTACACTTCACACCCAGTAGGTAGGATCTGAAGGATTTTGTCAGTGTATTTGCTATTTGCCAAATACCTCTCCAATCTCTTTATTTGAAGACATGGAAATTTACTTTTTTTTTTTACCTTGTATCCTGTTCCTCCACTCAGTGCTAGGATGTCATCTGGCTTGAACCTGTGAAGATCTTGTGTGCTGCCACAGTCTCTAGGAGTCCATATGTGTATCAGGTCTCTTGCATCTGGAAGACATGTTTTCCCTCTTAGAATCTTTCTTCCTCTTCTGCATAGATCCCTGAGCCTTGAGGAGAGGAGTCTGACAAAGGCATCCTATTTAGGACTGAGTGCTACAGAGTTTCTAATAATCTGCACATGGTACAGGTGAGGGGCTCTGCATTAATTTCCATCTACTGCAAGAAGAAGATTCTCTTGTATAGGCTGAGGGAGAAACTGATCTGTGAGTCTAGCAGTATGTCTTTAGGAGTCATTTAGTTGCTCTGTTCCTTTGGCAGAATAATAGTAAAAGGTTTTCCACTAGGCCCATGACCTGTCTGGTTGCAGGTTCTTGTCCATGTTAGCAGTGTCTCTCAGCATGGCCCTGAGCTCCAATCAGAAAGTGGTTTGTTAAGTTGGGCCGTGGTGGCACACGCCTGTAATCCCAGCACTTTGGGAGGCAGAAGAAGGCAGATTTCTGAGTTCGAGGCCAGCCTGGTCTACAGAGTGAGTTCCAGGACAGCCGGGGCTATACAGAGAAACCCTGTCTCAAAAAACCAAATCCAAAAAACCAAAAAAAAAAAAAAAAAAAAAAAAAAAAAAAGTGGTTTGTTACTCCCAAAACAGTTGCACCACTGTTGAATCCATTTATCTTGCAAGCATGTTGTAGGTTGTGAGGTTTGTAGCTGGGTATTATTAAGAGTTCCTTCCAGTGTCGTGGATGATAGTCAGTGGAGGGGATGCTACTAGTTAGGTATCAACTCGATGTCTCATACCTGACGATGTAAAACGTTGTGTCTTCAGCAATAGAGGTTTATCATGAAGATGTGGAGAACAGCCGTTAGTCTGTGATGTCTGAGGTTTGCCATGGACCCATTGGCTGATGATGCAATAAAATATAACCCATTCCCAGCCCTGGAGGTTTTATTTGGCAGCACAGGATGTCTACTTGGGGTCTTTTCTCTTCTATCGTTTGGTGGCTCTGTTTAGATTCCTCTCCTGTGTCAGGTGCTAGGAAGCTTCTACAGTAGTGTGTGCGTTTGAGTTTCAAATGCCTTAGCTGTTAGCTGGTTCTCCCCACGCTCCCCTCTTCACCCTTCTCTCCCATCTCCCAACTTATTTAGCTCTCCTCTTCTGCTTTTCCTTTCAAATCTCCATAACAATATATTCTACTTCCTCTTCCTTGGCAGACCCACTTCTCCTTGCCAGTCACTTACTGGATGCCTAACCTCGGTGGTTATTCAGATTCTAGCACAGGTATCGAAAGGCTCCCATCCACATCCAAGAGAACACATACAATCTTTGTCTTTCAGGGTCAGGATTGCCTCTCTGAGGATGATGTTTTTTCTGTCTCCATTCTTTTACCTGTGGATTTCATAATTTTTTTTTGTTAACAGCTGAATAACATTTTACCATGTACATGCACCATATACATTCATCCATCACATCCTCTACTGGATATGTAGTTAGTAAAGATCATTTTCTATTCTATCCATGCATCACTTGATGGATAGCCAGGGTGTTTCCAGTTTCTGGCTATCATAAACAGAGCAGACGTCTCTGTAGCAGGATGTGAGGTCCTTTGGATAATACATGCTCAAGCATGGGTTAGCGGGTTCTTGAGGTAGGTCTATTCCCATCTGAATCTATTCCCATCTTGAACTGCTACACTGTTCAAGTATACAGCCCCAGTGGCTGTACAAGTTTGCACTCTCAGCAGTGGTGGACGAGTGTCCTTAACCCCTGTCCTCATCAGCAGAAGCTGACATTTGTTGTATTGATCTTGGCCATTCTTGATTAGTGTAAGATGAAATCTCAAAGTGATTTTTATTTGCAATTTTTTGGGGTGACTACTTCTTCTAATGTCTCTCAACTATATGGGTTTCATCTGCTGAGAATTACCCTCTGTTTAAGTCTGTGCCCATTTTTAAAGTTTGCTTGTTTTTCCTCATGTTCAAGTTTTTTAGTTCTTTATATATTTTAGATACTAAGCCTCTACTGGATATGTAGTTAGTAAAGATCATTTTCTATTCTGTAGCCTGCTGCTTTGTCCAAAGTGAAAGTGTCATTTGTGGTGCAGAAGCTTCTCAGTTAATGAGGTTCCGCTTATTAATTGTTGATTTTAGTGCCTGGGTTAATGGGTTCAGAAAGTCTTTCCTGGGTCAGTGAGTTCAAGGGTTTTTCTTTCTTGTCTTCTATAAGATTCTGGGTATCGGGCCTTAAGTTAAGGTCCTTGGTCCATTTGGAGTTGAGTTTTGTGCAGGGTGAAACCATGAATATATTTGGATTCTTCCACAAGCAGCCATCCAGTTAGATGAAGATGATGTCTTTTTTTTCCCAGTGTGCATTTCTGGCTTCTTTGTCAAAAATCAGGTATTCATAGGTGTCTGTATTTATCTGGGTCTTCAATTCAATTCCATTGATCAATGCATCTGTTTTTATGCCAACACCATGGTGTTTTTTTCAAAAATAATCTATGTATTTTTAGTTTATGTACATTGGTGTTTTGCCTGTGTATATGTCTGTCTATGTGAGGGTGTCAAATCACCTGGAAGAGTAGTTACCAACAGTTGTGAGCTGCCATGTGGATGCTGGGAATTGAATCCAGGTCCTCCTGGAAGAGCAACTAGTGTTCTAAAACCACTGAGTTATCTCTCCAGACCCACCATGGTGGTTTTTTTTTTATTATTATTACTGTAGGTCTGTAGAACAATTTGAGATTGGGGATGGTGATAGCTCCAGCAGTTGTTTTGCTTTGTTTTTTGTTGTTTTTTTTTTTTAAAATTTAGGATTATTTAGCTATTTTTTGTGTGTTTATTTCCAACATTGTCCTTTCAATGTCTGTGACTAATTGTTTTGATATTTTGATGGGGATTCTCTTTAATCTATAGATTGCTTTTGTCAAGATGGCCATTTTTCAGTATTAACCCTATTGATTCATGAATATGGGAGATCCTTCTATTCTCTGGTATCTTTAATATTTTTCTTAAATGTCTTAAAGTTTTTATTATACAAGTCTTTTACTTGTTAGAGTCACCCCAAGATTTTTTTGAGGTTATTATAAAAGGTATTGTTTCCCTGGTTTCTTTGTCTGTCATTTGTATACAGGAAGACTAATGATTTCTGTGTGTTCATTTCGTAACCTACTACTTTGCTGAAGGTGATTCGTAGAAGTTTCCTGGCAGAATTATTTTAGTGTCATTTATGTATATAACCATATCATTTGCAGATAAAGATACTTTAACTTCCTCCTTTCCTATTCTCATCCCCTTTGAACCCCTTAACTTGTCTTATTGCTCTAGATAAGACTGCCAGGACTATATTGAATAGGCAGGGGGAATGTGACCATCTTTGTCTTGTTCCTGGTTTTACTGTAAATGGTTTGCATTTCTTTCTGTTTAGGTTGATGTTGACTGTGGGCTTGCTGCTGTAGATCATATTTATTATGTTGAGGTATCCCCCCACCCCCGCCATCCCTGATTTCTTTAAGACTTTTATCATGAAGAGATGTTAGATTTTGTCAAAGGCCCTATCTAATGAGATAATCATGTGGTTTTTACTTTCACTCTGTTTATCAGTGAACTGCATTTATTGGTACATTGAACCATCCTGACATCTCTCAGATGAAGTCAACTTGATCATGGTGGAGAATCTTTCAGATGTGTTTTTGTATTTGGTTTACCAGTATTTTATTGAGAAATTAGCTTCTATGTTCACAATTTTCACTTTTCACTGGATCTTTGTGTGGTTTTGGTATTCTGGGCAACAGTAGCCTCATAAAAACAACGAGGCAATCCTCCATCTGTTTCTATTTTACAGAATACATTGAGGAGTATTGGTGTTAATTATTCTTTGAAGGCCTGGCCCTGGGCTTTTCTTAGTTAGGAGGCTTTTATTAAATACTGCTTCTATTTCACTAGGGATTATGGGTACATTTAAACTGCTTATTAAATCTTTACTTAACTTTGATAGGCCATGTGCATCAAGGAATTTATCCATTTCCTTTAGGTTTTCCAGTTTGGTGGAGTACTCTCTGAATTTCCTCAGTGACTGCTGTGATGTCTCCATTCTCATTTTTAATTTTATTAATTTGGATTCTCTCTCTCTCTCTCTCTCTCTCTCTGTGTGTGTGTGTGTGTGTATGTGTGTGTGTGTATGTGTGTGTATGTATGTGTGTGTGTGTGTGTGTGTGTGTGTGTGTGTGTCTGTGTGTCTGTGTGTCTGTGTCTTTTACTTAGGACAGACAAACCAAGGATTTGTTAGTCTTGCTGATTTTCTCAAAGAACCAACTCTCCATTTGATTATTCTTTGTATTGTCTTTGTTTCTTTTTCATTGATTTCAGCCCCAAGTTTGATTATTTCTTACCATCTTATATTTTTATTTTCATTTATCATTTATTTTTGTATTATTTTTTCTTTGCTCTAGAGTTTTTAGGTGTGCTACTAAGTTATCAATATAAGGCCTCCAGTTTTTTCTTTTTTCTTTTCTTTGCTTTGCTTTTTTCCTTCCTTTTCCTTCCTTCCTTCCTCTTTTCCTTCTTTCCTTCCTTCCTTCTTTCCTTCCTTTCTTCTTTCCTTCCTTCCTTCCTTCCTTCCTTCCTTCCTTCCTTCCTTTCTTTCTTTCTTTCTTTCTTCCTTCCTTCCTTCCTTCCTTCCTTCCTTCCTTCCTTCCTTCCTTCCTTCCTTTCTTTCTTTCTTTCTTTCTTTCTTTCTTTCTTTCTTTCTTTCTTTCTTTCTTTCTTTCTTTCTTTCTTTCTTTCTTTCTTCTTTTTTTAATGTAGGCACTTAAGTCTATGAACTTGCTTCTTAGAACTGCCTTAGTTGTGTCCCATAGGTTTATGTATGTTGTGTTTTCATTTTATTCAATTTTATTCAATTTCCATCTTGGTTTCTGTCTTGACCCAGTTTTCAAGACGGTAAGTTGTTCAGTTTTCAAGAATTCATATTCTTTCCTCTGTTTCTGTTGTTGCTGATACCCAGCTTCACTCTGCAGTGGTCAGTTAGAATGCAGGGTGTTATTTCAATGTCCTTGTGTGTGGACGAGACTTGCTTTGTGTCCAAGTCTATGGTTAATTTTGTAGAAAGTTCCATGAGAGCTGATAAGAAATATATCCTTTAGTGTTTGGATGAAATGTTCTGTAGATATCTTCTAGGTCCATCTAATTTATGATGTTATTTAACTCTTTAATTTTTAACCAGATGAACTGTCTGTTATAAAATGTAGGTGTTGAAGTTACCCACTATCAGTGTGTGAGAGTCAATACGTGATTGTAGCTGTAGCTGTGTTTCTTTTATAAACTTGGGAGTTCTTGTATTTAGTGCATAAATATTTAGAATTTCAATATACTCTTGATACACACACACACACAAGAGAATATATATATTCTCTTGTGTGTGTGTGTGTGTGTGTGTGTGTACTTTTTTTTCCTTTAATGAGGATATAGTATCCTTCTCCATTTCTTCTCGTTAAATTTTGGTTTGAAGTCTGTCTTTGTCAGATGTTTGGTTCTTGGGTCTGTTGGCTTAGAATAAAATTTTTCATCCTTTCACCCCAAGGTACTCTCTCTCTATCATTGATGGTGAGGTGTGTTTCTTGTATGCAGCAGAAATATGGATCCTGTTTCTTTTCTAATCCAACTTGTTTTTATTAATAAGTTGAAACCATTAATACTGAGACTTATCCATGAGGAGTGTTTATTAATTCATATTATTTAGTTGTTATGGTATGTATGCATTCCCTCTCCCCCATTATTAACTCTTTTGGGATTATTTATTCCTTTTACCTTCCTGGGTATAGTTAACCTTCTCTTTGATGGAAGTTTTCTTTCTAGTGCCTTTTATAGAGCTAGTGGATAGAAATTGCTTAAACTTGTTCTTTAAGAATGACATTTTTTCCTTAGTCAATAATGATTGATAATTTTGCTGGATGTAGTAGACTTGGCTGCCATCTGTGGTCTCTCAAAATTTGTTGAGTTTCTGGCTTTCAGAATCTCCAGTGAAAATCAGAGCTGGGGCCATTGGGGAGGTGGAGTTCCCAGGGAGTGAAGATGTGGTGTGAGGAGGGGCTCCTGCAGTGAGGCTGCTACAAAACCAATAGTCAGTCTGAAGAGGCTGTAATGGAGGATGGGAAGAACAGTCAGACCTGCCTACCTGTACTCCTGCTGGTCTGGCCACTGGGGTTTCCCTGGTAGAAAAGGTTTCTCTGCCCTGACACAAAGACATGGAGATGAGCTGGAAGGGGAAGCTGAAGAGGGCCAGTGGGGAGACCTAGGGGCCCTGGGTCTGCACCAAGAGGTAGAGTTCTCCAGGGAATGGAGGCAGGGTGAGAAGACAGGCTCCTAAGAGCGTCTAGAGAGGCAGAGATGAAAGGGCCTCAGCCCCACTTTAGTTCTTAAAGCTGGTTGATATCCTTTGTTATAACTAGTGGGACACTATGATTTAAATAAGCAGATTTTTGTTGTTGCTGTGATGATGATGATGATGATGATGATGATGATGATGATGTTGCCACTCTTCACATGCTGGACCAGTGTTCTTCCTAGCCATACTCCCAGCCATTGCTGTTTTCTCATTCTCCTTGTGTACATAGAGTTCAGGGGCTAAGGTAGCACTTTAGCCAAGTCTTGGCTATTCTGGAAAGTTTGCTTAGCTTTTCCTTTCTGACTTTAGCCAAAGATATCTCTCTCCCCCTGTGTGTGTGAGACAATGGCTCATCAAGCCCAGGCTGGCCTCAAACTCTGTATGTAGCTGACAATGACTCTGGACTTCTGATCCTCCTGTGTCTACCTCCATAGTGTTGGGATTACAGATGTGCAACATCAGGCTTGGTTTATGTGGTTCTGGAGGTTAAACCCAGCATCATGCATGTTAGATAAGCACCAACCCACTGAGCCGTCTCTCCAGACTGTTAGTTTATTTTAAATTGCATTGTGGTCACCAATAGCTTCTTGTCACCCATGTATTTGTTTGCTTTTTAAATAAGCCAATATTCTCATGGATCATGTGTTTTCTTGGATATTTCAATGTTAATGTAGACTTTCAAAAAAATGTTCTCTTGATTTCTATTTAATTTTCCTTAGTGTTTTTTTTAATGATTAGTTCTAATTGCTCATTTTAGTCTTTCTCAAAGTTTGTTGATTTGTCAGTCTTTAATGTTCATAGGAAAGCTTTGTTTAAAAGGCACATTTATTTTGTTTGTTTGCTTATATGTGCACATGTGTGTGTACGCATGTGCAGACGTGTGTGTACATGTATGTTCGTGCTCACACATACAAGTAGAGGTTGGAGAACAGCTTGAGGAAGTCAGTTCTCTCCTGTCGTGTGAGTTGTCAGACTTAGCTGCAGGCATCGTTACCCACTGATCCATCTCATCAACCCAGTTTGATCAGATACATACCTGTACACATGCCCTGGCTTTCTTTTCTAGAAAGAGGCTTCTTCCCAGAAGCAGGTAGGACCTTGGGCATTCACTGACAGTTTCCCTTTCCAAATCACCTTCTTGAAACAGACAGGAAGCAAGGCCCCTGGGCCTACCACACACCCCAGTGGAGGGACAAGGAGGGTTTATTCCCAGAGAATAGCACATTGAGGCCACTCTCCTTGCTAGTAATGTCTTCCTCAACACTGTCTCTGCTTTCCGTCTTCCTAAAGTCTGTCAGCATCTCAGATTTGTCTGCTATCTCACAGCCACTTCCAGTGTGAACGCAGCTCTCTTTAGTACCATTCGACTACCGATCGCTTCTGTAGGAATCATGTCCTGAGTCAGATCCAGGGGACCCACAGGGTAGAAGGAAAGAGCCAACTCAATGTTGTCCTCTGACCTCTATACATTTATTTATTTATATGACAGAGCTTTACTATATAGCCATAGGTGGCCTGGAACTTACTTTATAGCCAAAGCAGTGTTGATTCTCCTGCCTCAGTCTCCCAAGTGCTATGTGTACTAACATACTTGGCAAAAAAAAAAAAATGGCCACATTGAGATAAACACTTTATCTCACAAACAGATACCACTGCCAGAAGCAAACAGAGAAGAGAAACCTGAGAGGAAGAAGCATGTAGAGTGTGGCAGGCTGTACCTTCCTGCACGCCTCACCCACCTGTTTCTGCTTTCCAGGGCCAAGTGCTGGCATTATGGGCACAGGCCACCATGGCTTGGTTTATGAAGAGAGGGATTAAACCCCAAGTTTCATGCATAACCGGGAGGCACTCTGCCAACCCAGTCCCTTCCGCAGTCCTACACCTTACATTTTACTCCAAATTAATGAGGCAGGAACAGAAACCCACAGAAAGATGACCTATTTCATAAATAATCCTTTTACATAAGAAAACCATAACTAGGCAATAAAAATAGGCAATGACGCTCGATTCCAGGGATAACCAGAAATAAATGCAAAATAAAATCTTGTAAGGGATCACGTTATGCCTTGAAAGCCAGAAAATACTTTAGAGATCTTCCCCCGGGTGGTTCCCTGAATATCCATGCCAGAGACTCACTGGCTGAAGGTAACTGAACGCGGCCTGACCACGTCACCGTATGGTCAGTGAACAAAGAAACCATTATGTAACTCTGGGTAGGGCCTACTCACTGGGTGAAGTCTAAGGCAGACCACACTGAACATGGTCCTTTCGCATGTGTATCTGTGAAAATAAAAGTGAAGGGAGCTTTCACTATTACGTTTTATAACCGGTTATCTTGGGGGAACAGGGGCTTTGGACCGGGATGGGCAGCAGGGACTTTCCAGTCAGGGCGCACCCTGTTCTCGGAGTCCATGATGCTTTTTATTGCAAGTGCTTTAGGTGTATTGCACTGTGCACTTTTGTGTTGTTTGAGGCAGGATCTCTTGTAACCTTGGCTCCTGTTCCTTCTGCCTTTACTTCCCAGTACCAGGACTGTAGGCATTAAATAGTTAAGTCAGCCTTGGTGGCGAGCGTGATAATCCCAACACTCAGGAGGCAGAAGGGGAAACTGAGATTGAAGCCAGTCTAGACTTTAGTCCCCTAGAAGCTGTCCAGCTCTGATGGGCTGGAACAGGGGTGGACGCAGGTGGCTCAGGGTGGGTTCCTGGGCTAGGAGATGGATGGGTCCTTCCACCGAGCCTTGAGTCGCGTCTCCACCTGTGGCCTCAGAGCAGCACGTGCTGGAGGAGCTGGAGAAGCAAGCTGTGCTGGTGTACACCCCATCCCGCAAGGTAAACGGCAAGCGAGTGGTCTGCTACGATGACCGCTACATCGTGAAGGTGGCCTATGAGAAGGACGGCGTCATTGTGTCCAATGACAACTACCGGGACCTGCAGAACGAAAACCCCGAGTGGAAATGGTTCATTGAGCAGCGACTACTCATGTTCTCCTTCGTAAATGACAGGTAAGGGCCGGAAGCCTGCGTGCTCTCACCAGGCCTCTTCAGGCCTGGGGTCGGCTCTGTCCCTCATGGTGTCTGTCTGTCCCCTAACTGTGTTCCGGGGGATCTGATGCCCTCTTCTGACTTCCATAGGCACTAGGCATACATGTGGTATACACACACATACACAGACAGACAGACAGACAGACAGACACATACACATGCACACACACACACACACACACACACACAAGGCTGTGTGCAATACACTCATACATAAAATAAAAATAAATATAAAAAGGAAAAATTAAAATTAAAAAAGTTATAATGGGGGAGGGACTTCAACTATGCTGCATTTCCTTTTCACGTTTACAAACACCGACTGAGGCTGAGAACGCGGCTCAGTGGTTAAGAGCATTTGCTGCTCTTCCAGAGAACCCGCACTTCCGTTCTTAGCACCCAGGCCAGCCAGCTCACAACCCTCTCTAACTCCAGCTCCAGGGGATCCGATGCCTTTGGCTTCCAAAAGCATCTGTACTCACATATGCAGACATACACAGTTAGCATGATTAAAATAATGCAAACGAATCTTTTAAAAAATACCGATTTAGGCGCTCTTCCATATCCCAGGCTGGTCTCAAATTTATGTAGTGAAGGATCGCCTTGGACTTCCGGTCCTCCTGCATCCACCTTATAAGTATTACACTGGCCACTGTGTCCAGTCTATGCTGTGCTAAGCATCAAGTTAACCCAGGGCTTTGTGCAGCCCAGACAAACATTTTACCCTTTGGTTTCTGTTCCAGGCAAAAACCAATTAACTCCTACTCCAGATCTCGGACAAGCCTTCTGGCATGTGGTTTGAGACAAGGTCTTTGACCCTATAATGACAGAGAATGCCTGTTCAGTCGGTGTGTTCCCAGGAGAAACAATGTAGCTAGTGATCCAGGGATGCAGGGATGAATGATCAATGGCCATGAGGCAGACAAAGAGGGGGCGGGAGGAGAGAAAGAGGCTCTCCAAGTCCACATGAGCCGCTTGACCCCAAAGCCTGGAGGCAGTGTAGTGCAGTGGAAAGAGCTAAGGCTCCGGACTCTATGCAGTGATTTCCTCAGAGGCCCTGCCCTGCTGAAGTAGAGAGGACTCTAGAAAGAACTGTGTCCTATACAGGGTAGCAGTTATTCCTGGGGACAGGTGTGGCCACTCCCCCTCCCACTGCCACCTTTTCCTGCACCTGGGAAGCAATGCCCGCCCCTTCCCCCCACCCAGGACAGCTGCACTGTAGTGACCCCCACGGTCACGTTCAGATTCATGAGCTAGAGGCTTTCTCTGTCCAACTTCGGTCTAAACGAATCTGGCAAGTCAGGAACTGAGATTCCAGAAATCCTCATCGAGGGCTCATGGGCCATGGCTGCCTCTAGCCTGGTGACAGCCAGGGGCCCTGGCCAAGTCCTTCTAATGCCTGGCTCTCTGCTAAAGGGTGAGAGGTCTGAAGGCAGGCGGGGACCCACAGCCTGTGAGGGAGGGAGTGTGCCTCAGTGTCCTCCTGGGCATGTCCGCAGGGCCTCTTGGTGCCCTTGGTGGTTCTTGCTCCTGAGACGGGGAGGGGGTAATCCTCTGAGAACTTTTTTTTTTTTAAAGATTTATTTATTGTTATATGTAAGTACACTGCAGCTGTCTTCAGACACTCCAGAAGAGGGTGTCATTATGGATGGTCGTGAGCCACCATGTGGTTGCTGGGATTTGAACTCAGGATCTTCAGAAGAGCAGTCAGTGCTCTTAACTGCTGAGCCATCTCTCCAGCCCCTCTGAGGACTTTTAATAACTGCAGAGGGCGGCTCCTCAGATTCTTGATCGGGTCCCAACTCCACGAAGGAGCCAGCTGTGTGGCGGGAGCTGAACCCTGGAGTCTGCACTGGGCCAGAGATCACTCAGCTCTCTGCAGGGTGGGACCCAGTCAGCTTTGGGGGAGACATAACTGTCAAAGACAACGCTTCTCTCCGTTTCTTCCACCAGAACTTCCTTAGGGACTGGAAGGGGCTCCTGGGAACAAAGGGATATATTGGAAACGCAGGATCTTAGCAAATGGGAGGGTCTTTGCTTGTCTGTCTTTATTATTTTTTTTCCCAGAGACATTTTGTTTCCGTAGCACTGAACTTTGTGTCCATTTGGTAAGCGCTCTAACGAAGCACATTGGTACACCTCTCCCCTTCCCCTTTTAAATTTTATTATTTATTTATTTGTAAAGATGTATTTATTTATTATATGTAAGTACACGGTAGCTGTCTTCAGACACAGCAGAAGAGGGCGTCAGATCTCATTACAGATGGTTGTGAGCCACCATGTGGTTGCTGGGATTTAAACTCAGTACATCTGGAAGAGCAGCCAAGCGCTCTTAACTGCTGAGCCATCTCTCCAGTCCTTAAATTTTATTTTGAGCTAAGGTCTCACTAAGTTGTTCAGGCTTCCCTGAACTTGCAATCCTCCTGCCTCAGCTTCCACAACAGAGGGATTACAGGTGTAAGTGACTAGTGCCCAGCTTTTGGGCCATTCTATTTTCTGCTTTGTGCCCTGAGCATTTGGAAAACACAGTCCCTTCTTTGTCGAGGCTCTGTGCCAGGGAGAAGGAGGAGCAGGCAGGGGCCAGGCTGGCATCACAGGGCCATGTGGGCATCAGAGGACCATGTGGACAGAGTCAAGACAACCCCAGAAGCCGAAGCCAGGCCCAGAGGTTCCTCCACACCCAGAGTTTGCCAAGGATGGGGCTACTGCTTCCTTTGCTTACCTGCTGACGCCTTAGACTGTCAATATTGACCCTGCATCTGCAGATGCCAGAGAGGAGAGGCCTGGCGTCAGAGGAGCAGGTGGAAGGAGTCTGTCTTGGTTTCTTGGTCTGTTGCTTTGATAAAATACCCTAATAAAACAACTTAAGGGTGTATTTTGATTCACGGTTCTGGGTTGTAGCCCATCGTAGCAAGCGGAAGTCACAGTGGCCAGAAGCTGAGGCAGCAGGCCATGGTACTTCTGCCGTCAACAAGCAGAGGGTGATGAATGTTTTGGCCCAGTTCACCTTGTCTCCGTTACAGACAGTCTAGGATTCTAGTTCCAGGGAATGGCGCTGCCCACAGTGGATGCCTCTTCTAACCAGATAAAGATACTCTCCAACAGGCATGCCCGGGGCCAGTGTCCCAGCTTATTTTCACAAAGTTGACAGTTGAGCATAACCACCATCAAGTCCCGAACCTCCAAGGGGCTGACACAGTTCCCAAGCCTCCCAGGAGCTGTCTGTTATCTCCTTGGACTTTCTCAAACTTTTGTGAGGGTGATGGGGGAGGGTTGGGGGCCTAAGCATCTCGTTCTTGTTTTCCTGCATAAAAATCACCTAGGAAGTTGTTAATATGTAAATTCCAGGAAGGAAAAAAAAACAAAACAACAATTCTGCCCAACTGGGCAGTGCAAAGCTTCAGTGTGCATTTGTGTAACAAGCTGTGAGATGATTCTGAACCTGCCAGCCAGCACCACATCGGGAGAGGCTCATGTGAAGGGAAGTATGGAGCATGTACCCGTGGCCATGCCATCTGGGTATTAATTCTCTGGGGGCTCAGGCCTCCTCTCCCAAGCCTCCATGTAGATACCAGTGTAAGTCCCCTTCGCTCCCCAAGTGGCCCCTCTATGGTTATTTTTCAGGTTCATGCCTCCTGATGACCCCCTGGGCCGCCGAGGACCAACACTAAGCAATTTCCTAAGCAAGAAGCCAAGGCCCCCAGAGCCATCCTGGCAACACTGTCCCTATGGTGGGTAGCACCCAGGGTTTGCGGTCTCTGGCAGCACGGTGGGAAGCTCTAGCCAGGCAGACAGCAACCTGGCTTCCAGCCCGAGCAAGTTCCACCCTCAACCAGCTACCTGACCCTGGGGAGAAACCTAGCATTGCTGAACTGCAGTCTGCCAGCAAGGATACTCTAGGGATGAATTTCTTCCCGCTGTGAGGGTTGGGTATAGAGCCACACCCAGGGGGATACAGATACATCCTCCTCTCTTGTTTAGATCCTCCACTGCCTCCTTGGTACATTATGTTCCTAGGCTGCCCCACTGTCTGGTCTACGCCCACCCTTACCAAGTTGGTCTATACTAGCCATTCAGAATTAAGGGTTTCATCCAAGCCCAATAGCTCTTTCCCTACCGCCTTGTCAAGATATTTAGTGTTCCTGCCTGTGTGCTTATGAACGTTCATTAAGACATGCATGACATTCACAATCATTTCTTGTTAGACTTAACATGATTATTCTTTCCGGCTGGCCCACAATGTCGGCTCGAAGCACGTGGGTTTACATGGTCAATTACTTTGCCCACCCCTGTCAGAACAGGTGTAGGAAGAAGGCAGTAGTTAGTCCAAGGGAGGGCGACCGACATGGCCATTAGCGGTGCTGGACTTAGCGGTGGTGTGATCTTGCACCATCAGCACCCCTACTGCGGGCTCTATTCTTAGGGTCGGGTTCCCCGGGGAGGCAGAAGCTAAGGGTGACAAGACCTAGTCTGGCCTCAGACTCTGCTCAAAGAAGTTTCCCATGGGTTACTTACTCAGCTGACCTTGGGGGTTACAGAGCTCTGAGCACTGTATCTTCCATCCACCCCAGAACACTTTCCACCTCGGTCACCTTCCAGACCTGAGTCTTTCACCGGGTAGAAAGCAGCAGAGTCAGAGGCCTGGGGAAGGGCATGGGCTAGACAGCACAGCCTCAGCTCACCCCGGGGCTCATCCCGCGCCCTCTCTGCCCTGCCTCTTCTAGGCAAGAAATGCACCTACGGGGTCAAGTGCAGATTCTACCACCCCGAGAGACCGCATCACGGGCAGATGTCGGTGGCCGACGAACTCCGTGCCAAGACGCGGGCCTGGCCGGGTGGTGGTGCCGAGGAGCCGCGGCCACCGAGCGCCCGGAGCCGTCCCGCCGCAGCCCGGCTGCTTCCCCGGGACCCCGGCGCGCACAACCTCCCGCCAACCCCGCAACCCGCGGCCCTGGCAGCTCTGAACAGGAGCTTTGCTCGGCTGACCTTCAGCGACACCGGGGCCAGCGGTGTCGCGTCCCGGTCGCGTGGGCCGGACTGGATGCCCACGGGTGGCTCCATGTCCTGGGCCTCACCATCCCTTCGCGCAGGCAGCACTGCCACCACAGGGTCGCCAGGTCTGCGGAGCCTCCGAACTCCCAACAGTCCGCTCTCTCCGGGCGATCTCGGGTCCCCAATCTGTCCACAGGCCCAGCTGCCGGACAGACACCGTTCCAGGGACATGCACAGTGACCTGCCTCCCCAGAGCGGACCGCCGGAAGACCTGGAAGACCCGTTGGTTCTCCTGCCCAGCGCCTATGGCTATTTGAGCCACTCGGCCTGGGTCGAGTCAGCTCGGGACGAGGACAACTTTGGAGGACATTCGGGGTTAGCACAAGCCCCGTCAATGGTGGGGGAACCCACGCTACACTCTGCAGTTTCTTCCCATCTGACCAAGAGAACCCTGTGAAGGCATCTGATCCTCTGCTCTCAGACATGGCTCTGCGTACCCTCCGGCAGAGATCCCAAAAGACTAGTGCTCGTTGGGGGGATCTTAGGGGACAGGTTCATAGCACTGCAAGGGGTGTGGCCCAGGCTTGATTCGCAGCTTGGGCGGGTGGGATACAAGATGCTTGTTAATGTGGATGTGTTATTGCGACTGGACTGTTTTCTTCAAAGGTAGTGGGTAGGAGACTTCTTTCTCATCCTCAGTGGTAATCTTGGGGATGCTCCTTGAAGCCAGGGCCTACTGTACTGACAGGGTGATTTCTGCTGTGTATGGAAGGCATCGTCCAGAAAACAGCTGTTTCTGGTTCCTAAGCATCCACAAATGTTTCAGCTGGTCATCACCACTCATCAAGGTGATCAAGCTGAATTTGAGATAAATTCTTGGTGTGTGTGTGTGTGTGTGTGTGTGTGTGTGTGTGTGTAGAAGTCTAGAAAGCCATGTGAACTTAACATGTCATTGCAGTTGATAGTTTGAAATGGTCCATGATGTTTAACATATGTGTTCAGGTGACGGGAAGGAAGGTATTGCTGTCTGAGTTTTCAAGTCACTATTGATGATTTCACTCAGGGATACCTTGAGTTGTGTAAATTTTACTGTGGGGCTGTCCCAGGGGCAACTGGTCCTAAGGGTCTTCTCACTGGGGCTTTATTCTCTTTGTACATACATACCATATTACCCAAACATCACACACACACACACACACACACACACACACACACACACACACACAGGGCCTTGCTCAAGACTCAGCCTGGCTTTTTTTTTTTTTTTTTTAAATCAGCCTTTCTTTGTGGTGGTTCTACAAACGCTTCTAAATTGCACCTTACAGAAATATGATTCCAATCTACCCACCACCCCCTCTAACAACAACAACAACATCAACAACAACAAAAATCAGCTTCCAGGTGGGTCAGCATAGACCTGGATTCTGGCGATGGTTTATTGCACCTTTACTTAGTTGTGTCTTCTGGGTAACTTTGACTCTGGGTCTTAGGGAGAAGAGGCTCATTCAGTTACAAGGGACGAGAAATGATACAGTATTGCCCGGGCATGGGCCCAGCATCTCGAGGGACCTGAGCATCTGTAGGCAGCCCCCACATGTTCCAGTTACAACGGTAGCCTGCCATGCTGTAACTCATTTGTTCATAAGGGAGTTGGTAGTTCATTCACTTGGTCAGAGAGAGTCAGAAAGGACTTGCCAATGGGAACTCTTTGCCAAAGCCTCCGAGTCCCTGCAGTGTGGTAGGTACATTTTGGAAACACCCCTTTATTACAGTCATGTTTGTTTTCATAGCAAAGGTATGCCTCAGGAAAAATGTTGTTGGGTATTCACGGTAAACTTGACTCCTTGGCACCAGGGCAGCCATATGCTATCTGGTAGTCCTCCCTCTTTTAAAAAACCTTCTTAGCATCGCTTCTTGTAGATCTGTCCCTCACCCCCTATTCAAAGCATATGCTGTGCTCAGAGTTTTGCTTCTTATCTTGAGTCCCCTGTCTTGAAGAGGGTCCACTCTTTCTAGATCCTTTGAATGTTTTCCCCCTTTGTATATGTGTGTGTATGTGTGTGTGTGTGTGTGTGTTTCCTTTCCACAAGACTCTTTGAGCCCTGACCTTGTTCCCTGCTTTGAATCAATGCATTGCAAATTTACAGTTAGAAATGTTTAAACTGCTTCCTCTGAAGACAAGTTTGAGTTTTAGTAAGCTGTAAAGCTAGTTTATTTGGTTCACTGTGATAAGAAAAGTACAAGGGGGGAAAGAGGTGTGTGTTTGGGTGGCGGGGGCGGGGGGGGGGGGGGGAGAGAAACAGCACATCACAGATGTAATCACCTTTGGAAAATTCCAAAGTCTTAGTATGTCCTTGCGACACAAAACCGTGAATGAAAGACATAGATGGACCATCCCTAGTTGCATAGCTGTTAGCATGCTACAAAAATAAACCATCTTTTCTGTACCTGGACTCTAGTGTCAAACCGTGTGCCGATTGATTTCTCTTGTCAGTTCTCGTCTCCATTGTTTCTTCCCTCCATGTTTAACAGGATGGGCGAGATGTCTTGGCTCATGTCCAGTTTCTGTGCTCCCTCCCTGGGGAGCGGGCAGCTGTGATTGGCTAGCGCCTTCCTCCCCCCCCCCCTCCCCGGAAGTAGCTGGACTCACCGAAAGCTAATGAGCAGGCTGTTCCCAAGACCACGGGCTGCTCATCTGTTTGCTAGACCCAGTTCTCATTCCAGATCCACCGAAGAGGCTCCAGAGTTTAGCTCCCTCTTTGAAACCCAGAAGCAGAGCGAGTTCTCAGTGTCTCTCCCCAGAAGGGCCAGGCTACCCTTTCCCCAGAGGCTCCATCTGGAAGGAGGTTTGAGGCCGAATCACAGAAACTAAGTGTTGAGCAGTGGAAGCAAGAAAAGCTGCTAATTTCAGTACGGTTCTAAGTAACGGGAACCCTAGCTTCAGTTTGATGTGAAGTCAGACGGAGCGCTGGGGACCAGATGTTGGCTGGCATGGCATGTTGGCATGGGTAGTGTGGATAAAGCCACGGGGGGGGGGGTTGGGGGGCTGGTAGCTTCTGAGAGAAAAGTCTCCTACGGGAGTAGAAGGGGGAGGCAGAGATCTTAGGGAGGGAAGGGACTTTAAGGAACAAGGAAGGTACAGGATTTAGGGACTTCGAGAGATTCGTGGGCATCACCAAGGGGCCTCCATGGAGCCAGCATCAGGTATGTAATCCATGGGGTCTTGAGCACAGTAAAAGCATAGTGTCTCTTTTAAATGCCTATGAATTTCAAGATGGTGACAGCGAAACAGTAAACCAAGCACGGGGGCTCTTCTAAGTACAGAGTCCTGTGTACAGGACGCCTTCTATGAAACTCTAGAAAGAAGGTAGGCATGAGGAGAGGGTTCTCAGTACCCAGGGTGAGCTCACAGCAAAACACTGAGCGAGAAGAGGTCAGCGCCCCCCCCCCCCTCTCTTTCTCACACACACACACACACACTTGCATGTGTGGTTTATAGCATGCATGCACATGCAAGTACAAATGCACACATGCACTAAACACACACCTTATAGCAAAACCAAAGCAGCAGCAGTAGCAGCAACAACAACCAAGTGGTAGGCATCCAGCGCAGGTGCTAGGGTGAGGGGTCCTTCCCAGGAGGTCTCTGCACAGGTCCCACACAGTGCAGAAGCCAAGAGGCTTGAGCAAACATGCAGGGAATAATGCACATCCAAATGGGCAAGAGCTGCCCACACCTGGCAGCAATTACGTCCTGTTAGGAAAGGACTTGGCCGCCATCCTGGCTTACAGAACCAATTGTGGGAGGGAGGCCGGAGGTGGAGGCATCGTGCGAGGCTGCACAGTCCGCCAGGTGTCTCTTGTCTCCTTTTGGAGCTACTGCTTTGCCTTTCTTTCTTTCTTTCTTTCTTTCTTTCTTTCTTTCTTTCTTTCTTTCTTTCTTTCTTTCTTTCTTTCTTTCTTTCTTTCTTTCTTTCTTTCTTTCTCTCTCTCTCTCTCTCTCTCTCTCTTTCTTTCTTTCTTCTTTCCTTCCTTCCTTCCTTCCTTTCCTCCCTCCCTCCCTCCCTCCCTCCCTCCTTCCCTCCCTCCCTCCCTCCCTCCCTCCTTCTTTCCTTTCCTTCCCGCCCCCCTAGACTTTCCTCTAGACAGTGAGAGCTATTCTACAGGCAGGTTCAAGCTCATGTCCTTTCAGCTAAAGATTCAAGAAGCAGCCTTGAAAAAGTCCCGGGAAGAGTTCTGAGACCAGATGTGGGCCACATACTCATTCCTGAACCAATCAGCCTGGACCTCACGGCCACCTCTGGCTAGCACGTGGTGTTAATTGTGAGGGTTTGTTTCTTCAGAAACCTTGGAAGGAGGGGAGTGAACCCTTCAAAAAGATAGAGGGCCACTGGACAGACAGACACATGTCCATATGTTCAAACCTGAGGATTGAGCCAAGCCTTAGGATGTTCCTAGCAACCTCTTGTCCTGTTTGGTGATCCTTGTATCTGCTTAGCCACGGTCAGGAGGGAGAACACCACTGAACACCCCTATGGCTGTGGAAGAGGCTCTTTGAAGTCAAAGGCTGGCTTTGTTTCCTTTGCCTTACATCTGAGCTGATGTTTCAGGAAACTCTCACTGTCACAGTGGCTAAGTATAATGGGGTGGGGGCATGGGTGTGGGTGTGGGGGCGGGGCAGCTGAAATTAAAGGGCAATGGACGGATCCCCGCTGGGTAAGTAATTTGTTGTGAGTTCCTGGAGAGGAGGACATATAGAGGAGGGACACCTGCCCCAAGTCTCAGAAACAGAAAAGGCGCTGAGAAAAACAGACAGACGGCAGACAAGCATTCAGAAACCCGTGAGTGCCATGCAGAAGTCTGGTTGGTTGGCTGACAGTGACTGGTGTTGCTTCTCTGACAGACAGTGACTGACAGACACTGACTGGCACCACCACTGAGTCACAGCCCCAGTGACCCACTAATGGGTGTCTTTGGATCACCAACACAGACAGATGGACACTGACAGTACAGACAGATGGACACTGACAGTAGGAGGCACCGACACCTTCACTAAGCTAACATTAATCTACTAATGGTGACTACATCACTGACTGGTGGACAAGGATTGTCTGAGTGACAGCGCTTGTGACCGACTGACAGAAAGACAAACTGTTCTGATCCACTGACCCTGACAAACACCGGCTGGCTGGTATTGATCCATTGATCTGTGGACACGGATTATGATTGGCTGTTGTTGAGTGACTGTCGCTGATCATGACTTCCTGGTTGGTACTCAGTTATTGATGGGCGACCAACTGGGCTGCACTGCCTGACTGGCTGTTGAAGACGATTGCTCAGCTAGGATCACTCACTCGTGGTAATACTGATTTTATCTGCATTCAAACGACTCCTGAATACAGTGTGTGATTATGGTAACTCACGTCAGGGACCAAAGTCAGGCAGTTTCTGAGCGAGGCAGTCAGAGTATTTCTCCTCACGGCTTAGGCAGCACCGGGAGGGAGGGAGGCTTTTTGCTGGCGCTGTCCCCTTCTCTTTTCTGCTTGTTTGTGAGTCCTCTGGACTCCATGCTTTGCTGGACCACAGCTCTTCCTCCCCCACACCCCACCCCGCCCCACCCCCAACCCCCATTCCCCCCCACCCCCACTTTCCTTAGTTTCCTCCCTCACCTCCTCCCTCTCTCACACCCTTTCTTCAGCTATACTCCCACAACTCCTTAGCTAACTAACAGCACTGGAATCTCCTCAGGCTCCTTCAAAGCTATCTTTTCTTAGTTTTTTTGCTCCCACATTTCCACACTGCTTCGGGGCACCCTTGCAATGGCTTTGTTTCGAATGAACGGTTGCTTTTCTTTATAGCTAGGCCAGGCTTCCCTGAGCAGGCCACACCCACGGAAAGGGTGTAGATTCTGCCTTGCACTGGTGTTCCCAACTGCCTGGTCAGTCAGGACAAGGGAGGCAATGTTAGAGAAAGAACAGAGCTCAGAGTCTTCTTGTGACACCAGCTCTAACTTGGTCACTCCACAGCACTTCAAGTCCTGGGCAGGGACGGGAGGGAAGGCGCTTCCTACTGAGCTCCTGGAAGACTCTCTCAGGGAAGGGCATTCATTCATCACAAGCAATTTGTGGCGACCAGAGAGAGAGATGCTGATTGACTGAGGACTGTGAGGGGCAGAGGACTTAACAAAAATATGGTTCATTCAATGAATCCGATGTGGTAAATTGTTAAGATAATATTGTCCAACGGTGCAAGTGTTGACCATATATTGTGAAGTAGAAAAGTAGATTCTTTGAGAAAAAGATGTATTACATGGTACGTTCCAGGAAACATTTCCTTACTCCCAGTGTTCTTTGAGTTGGCTCAGCTCCAGGGAAGATTTTTGGGGGTGGGGGAGTGTCGTGTTTAATGGTTGTCCCACGCTTCTGCCCAGCACCCACTCCTTCCAAGTATCTGGTAAAGCATGACTCTTAAACTTGAATAGTTAACAAAATATATTTAAGTATAAGAAACTCCTAATTTTGTAATGCCAATTTACAATGATAAAGTATTATCCTAATATTTCTAACCTCTCCGAAACACCAGAAATAGTCTGAAGACATCTGGATATCTGTGTCTCCTCCTCTGCTCTGCTGTGGTCCACCGAGCCTCTCTCCCCTCCCCCTCCCTGCCCCTCACATCCCTTAGCTCCGCCTCCTCTCTCCCCTCCAATCACTGGCCTCTCACTGCCTCTCTCTCCCCGTCCCTCACATTTCTTAGCTCCTCCTCCTCTCTCCCCTCCAATCACTGGCCTCTCACTGCCTCAATGTGAATGGAAAGGAAATATCTTGCAACAGGGGAGGAGGTTGTTTTCAAAATAATTCTTCAGGATCTGTTTGTTGCAAATGCAGTGATTTATGGTGTTGTAGAACTCTTTTTTTTTATGCGCCAAGTTACTTATTTCTTTATTTACATTTCATTTACCATAAGTCATCGAGAGCAAGTATTATTATTTAATTTTTTTGTCCTTGTAGAGTACATTTTTTTCAGATAAAATGTAAGAAATACATAGAAAAACACATTAAAATTGACAATTTCATGGAAAATTAAAGAGTAAAGTGGTACACATAAAAACATTGCTAAATTAATTGAAATATGAAATAGAAACATTTTATGACAGAATTGAAGATGAGTGTGGAAAATATTTCTGATAAAATTGTAGAAAATGTAGAAAAACATGTTAGAATTGAAGATTATCATGGAAAATTGTAGAGGCCAGCTCACACATCTTAATCGTGGGTTCTCTGGAAGGAAAGATGGGTAAAGGAACAGGCTGCAAGAGAAATTACATGGAGAGACACAAAACAACACATGGCTTTTGGTTCAAGTCTCCATCTTTAATCCCTCTCTCCCAAGAAACAAAGGCAGACCAAGCCCCTCCCCTGAAGGCTGGAAACTGGTTCTTCTTGTTCTTCAGGAGGTGGGTGGTCAGGTTGCTGGCTGCTATTCTTGAGAGCAGTGGGCAGGGGGAAGTCACAATTCCTCCCTTCTATTCTTGAGAGCAGTGGGCAGGGGGAGGTCATAGAAAATTTTATATAGATATAATAATGGTAGGCATAAGAGTATTCCTAAGTTGATTGAAAATGGAATTATAAACATTTTCTGATAAACTTGAAGATTTACATGGAAAATATTTCTGGTAAAATTCAAGAAATATATAGACAAACACGTTAAAATTCCTATTTCATGGAAAATTTTACATATAAAATGGTAGATATAAAAAACTCTGTCTAAATTAATTGAAGGTGGAATTAGAAACATTTGTGATAAAATCAAAGATTTACATTGAAAACATTTCTGCTAAAATAGAGGAAATAAATAGAAAGACATTAAAATTGAAGATTATCATGAAAAATAATGCAGATAAAATCATAGACATAAAAAACATTACTAAATTAACTAAAGGGGAAATTACAAACATTTTCTGATAAAATTGAAGATTTACATGAGAAATATTTCATTAGTCTATGTCTTTTTATTTTTTATTTATTTATTTTTTTTAGTCTATGTCTTTTTATTGGGGAGTCGAATTCATTGTTGTTAAGAGATATTAAGGAATAGTGATCATTGCTTCCTGTTATTTTTGATGCTATTCTTATGTTTGTGTGGGTATCTTCTTTTGGGTTTGTTGGAAAAAGATTGTATATATTTGGTTTTTATCATGGAAGATCTTGGTTTCTCCTTCTATGATGATTGAGAGTTTTGCTGGGTATAGTAGCCTGAGCTGGCATTTGTGTTCTCTTAGGGTCTGTATGAGATCTGCCCAGGATCTTCTAGCTTTCATTGTCTCTGGTGAGAAGTCTGATCTGATAGGTTTGCCTTTAAAAGTTACTTGCCCTTTTTTCCTTACTGCTTTTAATATTCTTTCTTTGTTTAGTGAATTTGCTATTTTGATTATTATGTGCTGAGAAGAGTTTCTGTTCTGGTCCAGTCTGTTTGGAGTTCTGAAGGCTTCTTGTATGTTCATGGGCATCTCTTTCTCTAGGTTAGGGAAGTTTTTTTCTATAATGTTTTTGAAGTTGTTTACTGAGCCTTTAAGTTGGAAATCTTTGCTTTCGTCTATGTCTATAATCCTTAGGTTTGGTCTTCTCATTGTGTCCTGGATTTCCTGGATGTTTTGGGTTACCAGCTTTATGCATTTTGCATTTTCTTTGACTGTTGAATCAATGTTTTCTATGGTATCTTCAGCACCTGAGATTCTTTCTTCTATCTCTTGTATTGTGTTGTTGATGCTTGCATCTATGACTCCTGATTTCTTTCCAAGGTTTTCTATCTCCAGCGATGTCTCACTTTGTGATTTCTTTATTGTTTCTACTTCCACTTTTAGATCCTGGATGGTTTTGTTCAGTTCCTTCACTTGATTGTGTTTTCCTGTATTTCTTTAAGGGCTTTTTGTGTTTCCTCTTTAAGGGCTTTTACCTGTTGACCGATGTTCTCCTGTATTTCTTTAAGGGAGTTATTTAAGTCTTTCTTGAAGCCCTCTATCAGCATCATGAGATACGATTTTAAATCCAACTCTTGCTTTTCTGGTGTGTTGGGTTATCTGGGACTTGCTGTGGTGGGAGAACTGAGTTCTGATGTTGCCATGTGGCCTTGGTTTCTGTTGGTAGCGTTCTTGTGCTTGCCTTTCGCCATCTGGTTATCTCTGGTGCTAGTTGGTATTGTTGTCTCTGGCTGGAGTCTGTTCCTCCTGTGGGCCTGTAAGCCTGTGTCCTTACTCCTCTGAGCTCAGAAGTGAAAGCACTGCTGGGAGATCTCTCTCTCCTGGGCTATGCACAGAAGGCTGTGGAGTTTCCAGGTTCCCTGGTGCCAATGGCAGCAGGAAGACTTCGTCCTAGCTGCTCCACTGATCTTAGACCCTGTGTGATCATAGCTGGTCCCCTCCAGAGAGAAGGTGGAGATCTCACCTCTGTTCTCAGAAGTGAAGGTACTGCTGGGAGATCACTCTCTCCTGGCGGGCTATGCACAGAAGGCTGTAGAGTTTCCCGGCTCCCTGGTGCAAACGGCAGTAGGAAGACTCCCAAGGCAACTCTTATAAAGACAACAGTTAATCATGGTGGGTTTACAGGTCAGAGATTCAATACATTACCATCAAGGAAGAAGCATGGCAACATTCAGGTAAATGTGGGGTAGAAGGAGCTGAGAGTTCCACCTCTTGTTCCAAAAGCAGGTTGCTGAAGACTGTTGTAGAACTCTTGATGTTGGTCAAGCTCTGCCGGGGTCCCTGGGAAGTTTTTTTTGATTGTTTATTAGAGGAATTTAGGAGCTTCAGGGCCAAGAGGCTCCATGTTTCTTTCACTAGAGACCTGATTTCTTGTATTCATTGTCAATTCACACTGAAAGTAGGGCTCCTAGTGTTTGGTCTGTGACCCATCTCAGAAGAGTCCTCGAAGAGACTTTCAGAGCTACTGTCTTCAGCACCCTACAGCCTACGCTCTGGTCTCTTCCCTCCTTTGAGGCACCTGCCCCTTCGCTGCCGACTGGCTGAGAGTGAGCAGAGGGCATAGTTATTATTATTATTATTATTAAATAATTGCCATTTATACTGATAGATTTCAAGAGTCTCTGAGCAAAACCAAGACCTATGACACTCTGGAAAGCTGGACTGGTTTATGAAATAGGGAGGATTGTATGTGTGTGTGTGTGTGTGTGTGCTCTGAGGAACCCCAGGATTCTTTTTTGGGCTTGTAAGGGACTTCCTGACTTAGTACTTCCATGGCATATGAGCGGAAGGAAACTCTGAGATTCCAAGGGGACCCCTTAGTAAAACAGAAAACCTAACCCCGTTTTGCCTTTTCCGTGGTAACACAGCTCAGGGCTGTGCTTCTCAGCCTTCCTAACACTCACCCTTTACCAGAACATTATTTTGTTGCTACTTTATGACTGTAATTTTGCTAGTTATGAATTGTAATCTAAACATTTTTTGGAGACACAACGTTGACAAAGGGGTTGAGACCCACAGGTTGAGACCCACTGCCTTAGGGCATCTAGTACTTTGCAAAACCAGATGTAGCCATGACTGCTCTGTGTCTACACAGAAGAGATCTGAGAAGCACAAACCTCCACCCACAGCCCCATGATGTTCTGACAATTTATCTATGTGATACTGAGACCGGGTAAAGGACGGATACACTCTTCCACTCTCCACCCTTTCCCCACCTATCTGGAGCTTGGTATGGTGAGGGAGAGGTAAAAATGCCCGGGAGACAAGTCAGTATCAGATTCCATGTGGACTCACCTGCTTAAATTTGCAGTTGATTTTTAAAATGTATTTTAAAAAAATTATTACTTTTATTTTTACAATCCAATCATTATGAATTTTAAAAAATTAATACCATAAAATCCAATCAAAATGGATCATAGGCCTTAGTGTGAAAACTAATGCTATAAAAGCTCAAGAAGTGCACAAGAGATCTGCTGTGCCCAGAGCTGATCTGTGCCACAGCTCTCCAGACACAAATACCGCGGGAAAGAGCTGGCCTCCCAGGAGTGCTGACACAGCTGTGAATACAGGTAAGACCACCACTTCTGCTCAAATTCCTGGCCCACAAGGGGCCCACCCAGGGACATCAGGACACAGGAACCAAGGAACAGCTGGGAAAGGATCCTTCCTGCTTCCATCTGCACCCTGGAGCTGATCCTGTGCCATAGCTATCCATCCCCAAATTCCTGCAGGAGAGAACTGGTCTCCCAGGAGTGCTGACAAACAGGCTTGCAGGAGGGACAAGCCACAGTCAGAGACAGCAAGACCAGCTAACACCAGAGATAACTAGATGGCAAGAGGCAAGGGCAAGAACATAAGCAACAGAAACCAAGGCTACTTGGCATCTTCAGAATCCAGTTCTCTCACAACAGTGAGCCCTTAAAGAAATACCGGAGAACACAGGTAAACAGCTAGAAGCCCTTAAAGAGGAAACACAAAAACCCCTTAAAGAAGTACAGGAAAACACAACCAAACAAGTGAAGGATTTGAACAAAACTATCCATAACCTAAATAGGGAAATAGAAACAATAAATAAATGACAAAGGGAGACAACCCTGGAGATAGAAAATCTAGGAGAGAGATCAGGAGTCATAGACACAAGCATCACCAACAGAATACAAGAGATAGAAGAGAGAATCTCAGATGCAGAAGATACCATAGAAAAACATTGACACAATATTCAAAGAAAATGCAAAATTCAAAATACATCTACCCAAAACATCCAGGAAATCCAGGACACAATGAGAAGACCAAACCTAAGGATAACAGGTATAGAAGAGAGTGAAGATTCCCAACGTAAAGGGCCAGTAAATATCTTCAACAAAATTATAGAAGAAAACTTCCCTAACCTAAAGAAAGAGATGCCCATAAACATACAAAAGCCTGCATAACTCCAAATAGATTGGACCAGAAAAGAAATTTCTCCCATCACATAATAGTCAAAACACCAAATGCACAAAACAAAGAATATTGAAAGCAGTAAAGGGAAAATGTCAAGTAACATATAAAAGCCAGATTTATCAGAATTACATCAGATTTCTCACCAGAGACTACAAAATCTAGAAGATCCCGGGCAGATGTCATACAGACCCTAAGAGAACACCAATACCAGCCCAGACTACTATACCCAGAAAAACTCTCAATTACCATAGAGGAAGAAACAAAGATATTCAAATTTACACAAATTTACACAGGAAAAAACAAATTTACACAATATCTTTCTACAAATCCATTACTATAAAGGATAATAGATGGAAAATCCTAACGGAAGGAGGGAAATTACACCCTAGAAAAAGCATGAAAGTATTCTTTCAACAAAATAAGATAGCCCCGCAATCATAAAAATAACATAAAAAATATCAGGAAGCATCAATCACTATTCCTCAATATCTCTTAACATCAATGAACTCAATTCTCCAATAAAAAGACATAGAATAATAGACTGGATATGTAAACAGGACCCAGCATTTTGCTGCATACAGAAAACACACCTTAGTGTCAAAGACAGAATTTTCCAAGCAAATGGTCCCAAGAAACAAACTAGAGTAGCCATTCTAATATCAAATAAAGTCAACTTCCAATCAAAAGTTATCAAAAAGGATAAGGAAGGACACTTCATTTTCATCAAAGGAAAAATCTCCCAAGAAGAACTCTAAGTTCTGAGCATCTATGTTCCAAATGCAAGGGCAGCCACATTCATTAAAGAAACTTTACTAAAGCTCAAAGCACACATTGTACTTCACACAATAATAATGCGAGACTTCAACATTCCACTCACATCAATGAACAGATCATGGAAACACAGACTAAACAGACACATTGAAACTAACAGAAGTTATGGACCAAATGGATCTAACAGATATCTACAGAACATTTCATCCTAAAACAAAATAATACACCTTCTTCTCAGCACTTCATGGTACCTTCTCCAAAATTGATCATACAATCGGTCACAAAAAAGGCCTCAACAGATATAAGAAGATTGAAATAATCCCATGCGTCATATCAGATCAGCACAGACTCAGGCTGGTCTTCAATAACAATAAAAACAACAGAAAGCCCACATACACATGGAAGCTGAACAACTCCCTACTTAATGATAACTTGGTCAAGGAAGAAACAAAGAAATTAAAGACTTTAGAATTTAGTGAAAATGAAGACACAACATACCTAAAGTTATGAGACACAATGAAAGTAGTGCTAAGAGGAAAACTCATAGCTCTGAGTGCCTCCAAAAAGAAACTGTAAAGAGCTTACACTAGCAGTTTAACAGCATATTTGAAAGCTCCAGAACAAAAAGAAGCAAATACACCCAAGAGGATTAGACAGCAGGAAATAATCAAACTCAGGGCTAAAATCAACCAAGCAGAAACAAAACGAACTATACAATGAATCAACAAAACCAGGACCTGGTTCTTTGAGAAAATCAACAAGATAGAAAAACTGTTAGCAAGACTAACCAGAGGACACAAAGATAATATTCAAATTAACAAAATCAGAAATGAAAATGGAGATATAAGAACAGAAACTGAGAAATAAAAAAAAAACCCATCAGATCCTACTACAATTCAACAAAACTGGAAAATCTGCATGAAATGGACAGTTTTCTAGACAGATAACAAATACCATCAGATAAACCATTTAAACAGTTCCATAACTCCTAAATAAATAGCAGTCATTAAAAGTCTCCCAACCAAAATAGCAAAACACACACACACATACACACACACACACACACACACACACACAAATAAACCCAGTACCAGAATTCTATCAGACCTTCAAAGAAGACCTAATACCAATACTCTTCAAACTATTCCACATAATAGGAACAGAAGGAACACTACTCAATTCATTCTATGAAGCCACAGTTGTGCTGTGTATTCTCCCTTGGAGATGGAACAGTTTCTGTCTAATCAGTAACTTGTCACAGTTTCCTTTCATAGAGGACCTCATAAGAGATTTTTTTTTCCTACTATCGTGTTTAATGTTCCAAATAAATTTTAAGAACTGTCTGACTGCATATTGCTTTTAGCTTCAGAAGATATCATTTATATTTAAGAGGCATTTAACTATTATAAATTATTTTGATGACTTAAAACGGCAATACTGAGTTGTATATTTTAAAATAAATTTTATTAGTTTATAAAAAATGAGATCTAAAAGAAAGCAATATTGTGTTCAGATGACTAAAATACAGCTACTGCCTGTATATAGTAGCAAATCAATATTATAATAAAATGGTATTATTAAAAAAAAAAAGAAGGGCCCAAGATGTGACCATGAGTTGAAGACTTTAAACCACAATACCAACGGCATGGTCTAGTGCACGAAATGTGATAACCTGACCTGCTCTCTGGAAGACAGTGTGGAGAAAACAAGACAAGCCACGAGTGGGAAAAACACTTTTTTATCCTCTGTATTCGTTAGAGGACACATTTGTAAGAATACACAGAGAACCCCTGGAAACTAATCACTAAACTAATGTAAACATGAATACATTGCTTTATTTAAGAAAATATGGAAGGGAGATCGCTCAGTGGTTAGGAGCGCTTGCTGCTTTTGCGAGGCACCCGAGTTCAGTCCCCAGCACCCACATCAGGTGACCGACCCACAGCTGCCTAAAACTCAGGCTCCAGGGTGTCCAATGCCCCCGGTATGTAAACCCATACAGATTTACATACACAGGAATACATACAAAGTAATAAAAAGCTTAAGAAAAGATATGAGCTGGTGGAATTGCTCATCAGGGAAAAGGCGCTTGCCACGGAAGCCTGGTGATCTGAGTTCGGTACATGGAATACACACAAAAGTGGAAGGAGGTATTGACTCCAGCAAATTGTCCTTCCGGCTCCACAAGCACTCGGTGGTATGCTCCAGCATAATAAAGAAAACAAGCCGGGCAGTGGTGGCGCACGCCTTTAATCCCAGCACTTGAGAGGCAAAGGCAGCTGGATTTCTGAGTTCGAGGCCAGCCTGGTCCTCAGAGTGAGTTCCAGGACAGCCAGGACTACACAGAGAAACTCTGTCTTGAAAAAACAAACAAACAAACAAAAATAAGTAAAACGTTTTTGCTGGCCATGCGTTTGAAAAGGTGCTCAGTATTCTTAGTTTCTGGCGGAATTTTAATGAGAAACTACTACATATGTATTAGAAAACGTACAATTCAAAAGACAGATCATATAAAAATAACATCTGCCCTAGCTCCTGCAGTTCCCGCTGGAGCAAGGAGGGAGAATATCGCGGTTAGGACCACTAGGTGTCGCTGTTGCAGCATGGCTCGTAGACCTGGGTGCCTCCCTTCCTGCACCTCCCTGGGCTCCCGGGGCAGCGACTTGATGATTGGACAGCAGTTGATGACTGGACATGGATTGTAAAGCCACATTTACCTCCTGACAGATACAGTACAGCATGGATATCATGGATAACTAGAAAGGCAAACTAAATACATTTTCATTTTATATCTTAAGTCAAACTATACTACTTTAAACATATAGAAAACTCGAGAGAATATAGTTACATGCTTGAGTGGAATCTTATGATCTCCCACACGTGAGTTCAGTTATTTAATCCACTAATAATTTATAATTTTCTCTAATCAGATATTGATACACATTTTAATGAAATTACTCTTGGATACCTCACAGTTTTTTTTATTACTATTATTGTTCATATCATTATTATAAGCGTGTTCTTTTTCCTTCATACTTTTTCACTGTTTATTGCCCATACACTGATTTTTGTTTGACTAAATCTTGGATTCCAGGGCTCAGTTCGTCATCGTTGAGGCTAATCTTGGCTACCGAGCTGACTTACTGAGGAATAAGAACCTCAGGCGAGGAACTGCCCTCATTAGATTGGCCTGCGGGTACATGGGATGTTTTCTCAATTGTGGATTGAGAGTCTGGACCACCGTGTGGGGTGCCGCCTCTGGGCAGGCAGTCCTGGGCTGTGTAAGAATGCAGGCCGAATCAGGAAGGAACATTCTTCATCGACACTGACAATGGAAGTTTCTCCTCCACCATATTCCCTGGGAGACACACATGGGCATGTGAGTAGTGTGACCCAGGAACTGAACTTTAATCTTTATTTAATTTAAGTTGAGTATACACATTAACAGTCCCATGTGACTCCTGGCTGCTGTGTCTGACAGAGGATGTCTCTGCAAAGCCCAGCTGTGGCTGAAGTGTGTCCCGAGAGAGGTTTTCTCCTCTGTTCCTGTCACTCAAAGGGGTTCTCTGCTGGTGGTTTATTGAGCCTCTTTCCGGTTTGTTTTTCTGTCTTGGAAAATAGAAGTCAAGACTGCAGATTCCCCAGGGAATTGTAAAAAGTCACTGGTGCTGACATTGAGAAGAAGCCTCAGGCCTTTCTGTCGTCCTCTCTTAAGGGAATTACCCCCTCCCTATCTGTGTATCTACAGGCACAAACACATGCATACAACACACACACACACACACACACACACACACACGCACGCACGCACACACACACACACACACACACACACACACACACACACACACATACTCCGAATGAAAAACTCCTCCCATTTCTTTCTTCAAAGAGAAAATCCACACATTTGAATGTGAAAAAAATACTACAGACAGCAAGATGGCTTCCATGCACAGAGGTGTGAGCTGGAAGACCTGGTTTTCATCCTCAAGATTCAAAAGGTAGAAGGTAAGAAGCAACGGGTGAATCTTTGACTTACACACACATACACACACACTGCCATCAACGAATAAATAAATGCCAAATGAACCTAACAACGGGATCCATGTTTTAGAGGAGAAAACCCAAGAAATGAAGCAACAAGGGAATGATATGATATTTTGTGTGTTTTCTTCTGACGTTCAAAAAGATGTGAGGCGCTTCGTTTTTTGAAGCATGCTTAAAGTCACTGCGCAGGTATAATTTTAAAATTCCTTTTTTTTCTTATTATAATATCATATGAGTATTTTTACCATTCTATAGAGATTACAAACACAATATGGTTAGAACTCCATTTTCCCCGTGGAGAGACAGAAGTTTACTTAATTTGTTGCACGCTATTTATTTATTTTCCCTTCTTTAGGCCAAGAACATAAAAATATCTTGGCCTAAAACTTTCTGGAATTCACCCAAAATAAATTGTTAGATATAAGCAAAGTAACTCCTATTTTACGGGCCCTGATGCTCTTGCCAAAGTGCTTGGTGACAAGCAAGCCCAGCTGTCACTAGGTATCCACCTTCCCAGCGCTTTGTTGGCAAGACTGTATCAAAAACAAACCGCAAACCACGTTAGCACCCGAGCGGCACGCAAGAAAAAAATTAAAAATGTAGTTTAAAAAATTATGTGTTGCTGGGCGGTGGTGGTGCACGCCTGTAATCCCAGCACTTGGGAGGCAGAGGCAGGCAGATTTCTGAGTTCGAGGCCAGCCTGGTCTACAGAGTGAGCTCCAGGACAGCCAGGACTACACCGAGAAACCCTGTCTTGAAAAAAAACTATGTGTATAGGTTTCTTGACCAGGGGAGTCCTGGAGCCTGGCTGCTGTGCTCCCTGAAGAGTCCTCCCTTCCCTCCCTCACAGCTCCTTCAAGTCCACAGCCCCGACTGTCTTGTTCTCCCAGCCCCACTCACTCTCCATTTCCAAATGTCCTGATGGAATGGGCTTGGTATCACCCAAAGAGGACACTGCGGCCTGAAGGAAGCTGGGAAGCAGCCTCAGGCTCTGCAACAAGACTGAGTGACGTCAGAGCCCCCAGAGGCCATGGGGAGAGGAGAAGGCCGGGGCTGGAAGCGGCCGGACCCTCACTCACGAAGCCCCCAGAAGCCCCCTCCTCTGCGCTTGTATGTTAAAGGTTAAGATTTGGAGAGAAAAAAAAAGAGTTCTGTTGCTGAGAATATGTTGAAACCTAGAGCTGTGGGTCAGAATTGGCTGGCATCTCCTCTCTTGCTCAGTGCTAACCAAAGACACAATTTACAAACGCGTTTCCTCAGCGTGGGCTTCTGCTGGGACTGACTGAAGTCGAAGTCTGCAGTGGACCTGCAGTTGTTAGGTATGGCATAGGAAGGAAGGCAATTTACAGAGCTTAAGGGCCACGGTGGCTCCGGGCGTCGGTGGCACACGCCTTTATTTATTTATTTTTAATTAATTAATTAATTAATTTTTATTGAAAAAGGAAGTAAAAACATTTTATGATAAAATTGATTTACATGGAAAATATTTCTGACAAAATTGAAAAAATATAAAGAAAAAAATGTTAAAATTGACAATTTTCATGGAAAACTGAAGAGTAAAATGGTAGACATAAAGAATATTGCTAAATTAACTGAAAAAGGAAGTGGAAACATTTTATGATAGAATTGAAGATTTACATGGAAAATATCTCTGATATAATTGAAGAAATATATAGAAAAACATGTTAAAATGGAAGATTATCATGGAAATTTATACAGATAAATGGTAGGCATAGACTATTGTTGTTGATTGAAAGTAGAATTATAAACAGTTTCTGATAAAATTCAAGATTTACCTGGAAAATATCTCTGATAAAATTGAAGAATTATATAGCTAAACATGTTAAAATTGGAAAATTTTACATAAAATGGTAGGCATAAAAATATTTATTCCCACTGCTTGGGAGGCAGAGGCAGGCAGAGCTCTGTGAGTCTGGGGCCAGCCTGGCCTACAGAGTGAACCCCAGAGCAGCCAGGCTACACAGAGAAACCCTGAGGCCTGCCCAGGTTCAAGCTAGACGGGCCCCAGTGGTGAGAGAGAAAGCCCTCCTACCCTTAACCAAGAAGCTAGCTCCAGTGGACATCTGCTTGTAAAAGAAACATTAATTTTCTTCAGTGGAGTCTTCCTGGGTATAGAAACCCCAGTTAAGGGCAGACCCCATGCAGAGTTGACCAAAACAAAACAAACTCCACGGTATTTTTGTTGTTGTTGTTCTCATATTTTTTTGTTCATCCATTTAAAAAAATATTAGCCTTTGCTAGTATACAAAGGTTTCTGATTTTGTGGTTTTATAAGTATTGTTTTTGTGTGTGTGTTTCTTGTGCTTCAAAAAATTCTGTTGTTATGATTATTGTTATGATGATTATGGATTTGCCTGTTTGGTTTTTTTTTTTTTTGCTTGTTTGTTTGCTTTTTTTATTTTGTTCTTTTTTAGGACAAGGTCTCTGTATTGGTCCTGGCTGTTCTGTAAGTAGCTGTGTAGGCAGATGGCTTCAAACTCATGAAGATCTGTCTCTTGAGTGCTGGGACTGAGGAGATGGACCATGACGACCAGCTGTGATTTGACTTTGCCTTTGCCAAAAACCAACACTGTGTTGTTGGGAAGAGCCTCTCTGTCATCACAGATCTTCCCTTCTGAGTACTTATTTATTGGCTGGTGCATGTATTTTTTTAAACTATGTGTGTGTATGTACGTGCGTGCACATGTGTTCGTGTGTACATGTATCTAGGTGTCTGTCAAAGGAGGCACAAGACGGTATCCGCATACCTTAGTAGTAGAGTCAGAAGACAACTTGTTGGAATTTGGGAGCTGAACTTGTGTCTTCTGCAAAAGCAGTATGAGTTCCTGATTACTGAGCCATTTCTCCAGCCCTCTGCACCTGTGGGGGCTGTATATGTGTTTGTTCATTGTATACATACATATGCATGCAGATGCTTCTGAATGTACATCGATGTGGGGGACATGGGTCAGGTGCCATGTTTATTTTTCTTGCATTTTATTATGTTTTTAAAGATTTATTTATTTATTTTACTTATATGAGTACACTGTTGCTGTCTTCAGACACACCACAACAGGGCATCAGATCCCATCGCAGATGGTTGTGAGCCACCATGTGGTTGCTGGGAATTGAACTCAGGACCTCTGGACGAGCACTCAGTGCTCTTAACCACTGAGCCATCTGTCCAGCCCTGCCTGTTTGTTTTTTAAAGCGACAAAGTGTGACGTTGGATGAGTGTGGAGGTGAAAAGGTCCTGGACCCCACCTGGAACTGTGATCAGGATATGCTGTATACAAAATTTTTCATTAAATAAAAGCCAGAACCAAAAAAGGGAAAACAAAAACCCCAATGCTTTGGCCATGCTGACCCTTAACTGCCTGCCCACTCCCAAGGATGCTTGCTGAATTTTCTCCCAATGTGATCTCAGCACGCTGTCAAGGATAAACCCGGAAGTGGGGTGTGCTGCTCTCCCTGCCAGAAGAGAGTAAGGAGTCAGCTTCGGACAAACCAGGGATGCCAGCTAACGTAGTTCCGTGTGTCCTGACCCTTCTTCATGCTGACATTCCTGTGCTCACTCGCTAGGGTTGATCTGATTTTGATGCCACCCAAGATGAGCTTCTGCCAGTAAGTCTCCCTCAAGCTGCACGCTACACAGCTGGTCTGGGGGCCACTTTCATTAGTCCCGGGCATCACGGGACTAGTTCTTAGACAGTGGGACTGATTGACCCAGAACACCTTGCGACTGCCACTTCTCCCAGACAGAGCAAAGACAGAGCAGCAGATAAAGGGCGGGGCTTAATTTTACCAGATAAGAGAAGACTCAGTGTGAGGGAGAAACAGGAGAGCGGCTTTTGGAGTAAATATCCCGCGCAGGAATGAGCTAGGAAGCTGGGAGCGAGGACCGGAACGCAGGAAACCAGCCAACGCCTTCCTGTTGGAGCTTCTTGAACGCTCACCGAGTCGCAGCACTGTGCAGAGTGATGTCTGGGCCTTGTCACTTCACCTCTGCTCTTTGTAAGGTGATTGGGACACAGAGATGTGTAGAGCCACGGGAATGAGTGCACACGGCTCCCGGCACCTCATCTCGCCAAGAGTGTCCACTGGAGAACCGAGGGCCTCATCAGGATGCCATGTGGAGGGAACTGGTTAGCCACGTGTACAAGAGTAAAACTAGGGGAAACGGCAGGGACGGCTCAGTGCTTGGGAGCCCTGATGCTCTCTTCCTAGAGGATCCAGGTTCTGTTCCCAGCACCTGCATGGTGGCCCAGAACTGTCTGTAAGTCCAGTTCCAGAGGCCTCTGTGGGCACCAGGCATACAACTAGCTCACAGACATGTAGGCAAAACACCCATACAACATCATCATCATCATCATCATCATCATCATCATCATCATCATCAACAACAACAACAAAAGGAGTGTTTGTCTGGAGGACCCATGTTTGTATATGGTGTATATTTATGTATATGATGCATGTGTATGTATATAAATACATATGACATGAAGGTAGAAAGGACACTATGAGGGGGAGGAAGAGATTTAAGAAAAGGGAGTGGGGGACAAGGGGAGGTGATAAAATCTATGTGTCACGAGAGCAGAAGGGACTAGGAAGACGGGCGTGGATAGGATGGGAAAGACAGTGAGAAGGGCTAAGCGGAAGTACGACGGTGTGCAAGCTTGGAACTGTGGCAAGGAAACGGGTGTCTGTATGCCAATACCAAGACAAGATCGGGGTGACAAGAAAGACGAGGGTTGGGAGACTTGTGGGAACCCTCTCCCAGCCAAGCATGGCAGCTTGTACCTGTAATCACACACTTGGAGAGCTGAGGAAGGGGGATTGCTGTGAGCCCCGGGCCAGCTCAGGCTACATAGTAATCTCAAAGAGCCAGAACAAGAACATTTCAAACCAATAGTGGGCTGTGGTGCAGCACGGGGAGCCCTGCCCCGCTTCCCCTCACGAAGGGACCACACTGTGGGTTTTCTCCTGACTTGCTTTTAAAAACACTCTTCACTTGGGCTCGCACTCAGAAGAGGGGACTGGATCCCCTGGAACTGTAAACCGTGAACCACCATGTGGATGCTGGGAACTCAAGCCACTGCAAGAATAGCAAGTGCTCTAAACCCCCGAGTGGCTCTCCAGGCCCATCTCCCCAACTCTTTTATTGTTGTTTTGAGACAAGGTTTCTGTCTGTACCCTTGGCTCCTAGAACTCACTCTGTAGACCAGTCTGGCCTCAGACTCAGAGATCTGCCTGCCTCTGCCCCTCTGCCCCTCTGCCCCTCTGCCCCTCTGCCCCTGCCCCTCTGCCCCTGCCCCTCTGCCCCTCTGCCCCTCTGCCCCTCTGCCCCTCTTCCCCTCTGCCCCTGCCCCTCTGCCCCTCTGCCTTTGCCCCTGCCCCTCTGCCTCTGCCCCTGCCCCTCTGCCTCTGCCCCTCTGCCTCTCTGCCCCTCTGCCCCTCTGCCCCTCTGCCTCTGCCCCTCTGCCCCTCTGCCCCTCTGCCTCTGCCTCTCTGCCCCTCTGCCTCTGCCCCTCTTCCCCTCTGCCCCTCTGCCCCTCTGCCTCTGCCCCTCTGCCCCTCTGCCCCTCTGCCTCTGCCCCTCTGCCTCTCTGCCCCTCTGCCCCTCTGCCCCTCTGCCCCTCTGCCTCTGCCCCTCTGCCCCTCTGCCCCTCTGCCTCTGCCCCTCTGCCCCTCTGCCTCTGCCCCTCTGCCCCTCTGCCTCTGCCCCTCTGCCCCTCTGCCCCTGCCCCTCTGCTTCTGCCCCTCTGCCCCTCTGCCCCTCTGCCCCTCTGCCCTTCTGCCCCTGCCCCTCTGCCCCTCTGCCTCTGCCCCTGCCCCTCTGCCTCTACCCCTCTGCCCCTCTGCCTCTGCCCCTCTGCCCCTCTGCCCCTCTGCCCCTCTGCCCCTCTGCCCCTCTGCCCCTCTGCCCTTCTGCCTATCTACCCCTCTGCCCCTCTGCCCCTCTGCCCCTCTGCCCCTCTGCCCCTCTGCCCCTCTGCCCCTCTGCCCCTCTGCCACTGCCTCTGCAGTGCTGTGATTAATGTACCACCACCATTCGGTTTGCCATTCCCCCAACCGGACTCAGGCTGGTGCACAGCGGTGCTCTAGAGAAGCCTCTTCCACTCCGATTCTCTGCTTTTTGGTGATGTCTCTAGTGGATGAGGGTCTATTAAAACCTTAGACATCAGTTCAGACTCAGAGAAATTCTATATACCACGCACATCGCCTTCTTTCTCTAGATTACGGGGCAGAAAGCAGTTACAGATCAGGGGCGACTGAAGCGGCCGGTGTGAAACAGGCCTCGGAGCTATCCTGGCTCCCCAGCACTCTCTGCCGCTGGTCAGGAGAGCTTTTCTTTTTCTTTATTTTGGCCAGGCTTGAATCTAGACTGCTCTGGTTGGTACGCACTTTTCTCATTACAGCTTTGGGAAGTTGAGCAAGGAAGGTCTAACTCAGGCTCCCTTGCCTTGGAATAGCCATGAGGTTGGAGAGGAAGGATCTCGGTCTCCTGTAGCCCAGGGAACAGCTCTGTTTCGATTTTCACCTTGTGGCTTCTGGCATGGCCCCATAGGTACAGTGTAGACTCAGATCCCTTCACTCCCCAGAACGTACAACGGAGGAAGGGCTGTGCAACCTCTTCCCAGAGATCTTTTCCTCGAGTCGGCTGATGCTGTTTTTTGGAGTGGATCAGTAGGGAAAACCCTCCGCTCTAATGGAAGCCCTCCGCTTTTGGACCGTAGCAATATTGACCTTGTAAGACGATGTTTTTGGAGATCGGACTGAGAAGGACTTGCTCAAGTTTTTCTCTTTCAATTTTTCCGGCCAAGCAATGTTTTTGACATAAAATGTTCCCTTGTAATTATGCTGTCTGCTTTTGAATTTTTCCCTGCTCGACTTCCGTTCTGTTTAGTCAGCAGTTCGGGGCTCAGGCCACAATACCCAGCCACGGTTGGAAGACAGCAGCGGGTGTGTGGGGGAAGCCAGGACTCAGAGTGTGGAGGGAGAGCGCAGGCACCATGTCCTCCCCGCGGCTGAGGTGCTGTATTCTCCCCCTTGCCTGTTAGAGGGCACACAGACAGAGTTCAAGAGAGAGAAACGGGAAGTGATGTCAGCTGCAGGACTCCATCCAACTTAAGTGGGAGGCAGGAGGCAGGTACGATCAGGCAGACCACAGCGGAAGAGGCAGCCCATCTGGGGCAAAGTTTCCAGCCCTCAGGGCACTGAGGCACCCCTGACTTTGAATCTGCCTGCGCCCCCTTTCCAGCCTACTTCAGCTACAGTAGCAACAGCCTCAGCAGTGTCCAGCTAAAACTAGAACCAAGGTGACTAAGACTAAATTCTTGAGCATTTAACTATGAGCCTCAGGGTCTCTATAGCACAAAAGATAGACACCTAAAATATTCGAAAGAGGTTTCTCTTTGTTGCTGTTGTCTTATTTTGTTTTTCCCCATTAAAAGCACACACACTTAGAATTGTATATTTTTTTTCTCTGAATTTGAGTTCTTCGCTGAGACAGTCTCGTGTAATCTAGCATGGCCCCCAACTCCTTAAGTAGCCAAGGATGACTTGGAAGTCTTCACCTTCCTGCCCCTGTATCTCCAGTGCAGGAATTAAAGGTGGGTACCACTTCAGCTGCATAAAGACGCATTTTTTAATTTCAAATTGAATTCTTTCAATTCAGAGACAAGGAATCTCACAAAGTGGGTGGCATAACGTTAGCCCAACAAGGCTACGCCCAGGAGGTGACGATGTGTTTAGAATCACAGCCTCTTAGCCCCTAGATCTGCAACTTTGAATCACTGTGCAGTGGCGGTTCTAAGTGAGGGTTTAACTCCAGTGAGCTGAGACATCTCATCTGCTCGTGGTTGGGAACTTCCTGGGCAGGCATCCATGCTATTATTTAGGGAACATAGCTGGTGGTATTTTAGCTATAGAAAAATTGACCGATTTTTGTGTTTTGGAAGGACTTTGGAAACAGAACAGCTAAAGTTGAGAAACAGCTTTGTGAAGAGAATCTGAACGTTGAGAATGCCTGGCCCAGCGCTCATATCCCTCCCTAGGGAGAGCCAAGACTGGCTGTGTAGGGCCACGAGCACAGCTCTAGTGAGCATCACCTGTCAATAAAAAAACCAACGACCAATGAGCTGAGGCAGAAAATAGTAGGTGAAGCCGGGCGGTGGTGGCGCATGCCTTTAATCCCAGCACTCTGGGAGGCAGAGGCAGGGGGATTTCTGAGTTCGAGGCCAGCCTGGTCTACAGAGTGAGTTCCAGGACAGCCAGGGCTACAGAGAGAAACCCTGTCTCGAAAAAATCAAATCCAAAAAACAGAAACAAAAACAAAAACAAAACAAAACAAAAAATAGGTGGGACACTGGCAGGAACAGAGAAGACTCTGGGAAATAGCGAGAGAATAAAAGGAGAGGCATAGAGAGATAGATGGAGGGGTGGAGCTTGGAGCAAGGCCAGGGGCTGGGGAAGACTGGAAGGGAGAAGGGGGGCAGAGACTGAGGAGAGGTAACTATCCAAGTGGTAGATATAGAATAGTTTGAATAGGTTAAATAAATTATGAGCTAGTCAGGGAATGAGTCAAAAAGCTTATGGCCTAGGCATTTATAAATAAATAATTAGTCTCAGAGTAGTCATTCTGGGAGCTGGGGCTCAGAAAGGAAAACTTAGAATTGTTTTTGTACACACAATGGGGTGATGAGGCTCCTCCTACCGATTTAAAAGAGCAATCCTGTGTGAGCTGAAGCCTAAGGTTCTAGGAGAGCAAGGGTCTGGGTATTTGCTGCCATATTCATATGGACAGTTCCAGAAACTGGATATAACTCATGTAAACACAGTGGAGGGGGTGGTTTATATACTACTATATACTAACGCAAGTGAAGTTTTACATAAGACGTGTTAGCGACAGTAAAGATCATGGTTGTTCCTCTGCAGGACGGTGGCCGTGCATTCTAGTTGTCCACGGAATGGGGCCTTATTCTATTGGCTGGTTCCTCTGGGATCTCTGGTTGGTGACTTGTATGCTTCTGAGCCGCCCACCCCCTGGGGGTGCTGTGTGTGTGTTTTTCTCATGGGTGTTTGTTCTGCATAGTAAACAATTCTTTTGCTAAAGTTTCTTTTAAAAAATATTTATGGTTTTAAAGTTCTGTACATTATGAATTAATGTTTGTGTCTCTATTGTAAGTCAGGCTGTGGAATCTGATCACCAGGGCTCCCGGGGTACCTTTGCAAGGTAATTAGGTCACAGGGCTGAGTGAATGGGATTGTGCCCTTGTAAGGGGCCTGGCATCAGAAATGCATAATCCCTGCACTTGGCAGGCTAAGGATGATAGCGAATTGGAGTCCAACCTGGGCTACATAGGAAGACCAACAGAGTAAAACAATATAAAAGAGGCCCAGAAGCCTGACTTCCTCCCTATGAGGGTACAGCAGGAAGAGTCTATGATTCTGGTACCGTCTTTACCCAACTTGAGTCAGCCATTATCTTGGTCCTGGGCTTGTATATAAACTGTGTAGTTTATATACAATAGTATGTACTCACCGTGAGGTTTACATGTTTTTAATATTGCACTGTGTGTGTGTGTTGAGTGGTTGCTTGTATATACTTGGCCTGGGAGTGACACTATTAGGAGGTGTGGCCTTGTTGGAGGATATACAGTTTGCATGAGTATATGTTTTTATATAGAGTCCATTCCATGTGCTTTAACACAATAAATAACATTTCTCACAGTTTTAGAAGCTTGGGAAAGCCCAGAATCAAGCTAATAGCTGACTCAATGTGTCGCTGTGGGAGGTGGGCTTTGAGACCCTCCTCCTAGCCACATGGGAGCCAGTCTTCTGTTTGCCTTCAGAACAAGATAAAGAACTCTCATCTCCTCCATTGAGATGCCTGCCTAGATGCAGCCGTAGTGTTCCTGCCTTGACAACAACAGACTGAACCCCTGAACCTGTAAGCCAGCCCCAATGAAATGTTGTTCTTTGTAAGAGCTGCCTTGGTCATGGTGTCTCTTCACAGCAATAGAAACCCTAACCACGACATCACAGAGGGAGTCAGTGCTCTTGCAACGAGTGGGCACTGGAGACTGACTTCAGTCGTCAGAGCAAGTCCAGTGCAGTGCAGCCCATGTTACTCACCTCCAACGTCGGTGTGTTTCCCTCTGCAGGGAGTCCTGTCTTCTAGCCTCTGCTTGCTGCCACCGTAGAGTGCTTCGGCCTTTCCTCCGATGATACTAGACAGGATGGGGTCTTCTGCCCTTTGTAAGGCCAGCTGCATTCCAGTGTATAGGATGCTTCGGAATCTACCCGCCTGCCCCTGCCTCTTGATGGAGACATTTGGTTCATTTCTAATTTTTAGTGCTTATTGACATTTGTGTGAGTCTGTGTCTGAGCTGATATATTTTCCTCTCTTGGGCAGCACGCTCTCATTTCTTCAAAGGCAGCGCCTACCAGCTGTTGAAGGCTTGGGTGGAGCCAGTTGACTTTAAATTCTTGTCCAGGTGCTATAAGCTGGGATCTTAGTCCCTCTGGGTTTCAACTCTGTATGTTGTCTGTTCTTTGAGCTGTTTTTTTTTTTAAGATTTATTTATTATATATAAGTTCACTGTAGGTGTCTTCAGACACACCAGAAGAGAGCATCAGATATCATTACAGATGGTTGTGAGCCACCATGTGGTTTCTGGGATTTGAACTCATGACCTCTGGAAGAGCAGTCTTAACCCCAGAGCCATCTCTCCAGCCCCATTCTTTGAGTTTTGAAGATTACATGAGCTAATATCTGTGAGGCATCAGTCAGTACCTAACACAGCTCCAGTCAGTGCCCTGCTTATCTGCTGATGAGATCAGGCCAATGTGATTGCTTTGGTGGAGAGAGAGGTCTGTGGAATGCTCAGGGGTCACTAAGCAACTGAGGTCACAGCCACTTTATAAGTTGTCAGCATCTCGACATGATGTCATCTACAAAGTTCAAAGTTCATGTCTGAAACCTAAACTGAGTTACAAAACAAACAAACAACAAACCACCTAATGTTCTGAATATGTTTACAATTTTGTGTTGGTTGCCATTCATAGTTATCCTGGGGTTCATGTGGCCTGCAGGCCCAGGCTAGACACAGCTGCAAGGTGAGAAACCCCAAAGTGAACTCAGATGCAGAGCTGTTTCTTCCGCATCAGTGCCAAGACTGTCACTCACTGCATGCCACGTGAGAGGCAGCACCGCTCTCTCTGCTTGGCTCCTGTGGGCAACACAGGCAGAGAGGAAATCGAGTCTCAGGTGTGTTGGTGAGAGCCCCTGCAGGATGGAATATTCACACCAAAAAAAGAGTGAAGCTTAACTGAAAGCAGTCAGAGTAAATAGCCTGGAGTTAAAGGTACTGACTGAGGAGCTAAGAAGAAGAAACACAACTGGACAACCATGGACAGGGTAACTGGAGGCCAGCTGAGCCCACGGCACCCACGGGAAGGCCAGGCCCATGGCACCCACGGGAAGGCCAGGCAGAACACTATTTGATGTCCCTTGGTAGAACAGCTCCCGTATGTTGTAGCAAGGAATCAGAAGCACACAGCGTACAAGTCCAGAAACCAAGCTGTAGCCTGCTTCCCTAGTAAACCAGCACACCCTGAATCCCTTGCCGAGCGGTAATTTATAAGATGTGGTGGGCAGCTGGGCCCTCAGAAATGGAGAGCGGATTGTATTCGGGAAGACAAAGTTGCTTTGTCCAGAGTAGGAAGAAGGAAAACGCTACCACTAAATTATATTCTTTGAGGATAAAAGGGAGCTTTTTCTTGGACTCTCAGTGTCTTGCTTATTAGATCCTGGAAGAGCAGCTAGTGAGGCATTAGGTAATCAAACAGCCTGCTCAGGGAATGGCGAGCGAGCGGGCAAGCGCTAGGCACAGCAAGGCCCTGCCAGAATCTCATTCTAGGGTCGTCAGGTTCCTGTGCTGGGGAATCGCAGTTGGCCTCTCAGAATGCAACCAGGAAGCCAGCACTCTCTGCCCAGTGCATTGTTGACTAGGGACGGAGAGAGGGGACAGGCTGTGGTTACCGGGGATACACAGGAAAGCCTACTGTACTCTGGCCATTAGAAACAGAGCAGCTCACATTCCAGGTCGCTCATGACCTGGACAAAATCCCCTTACTCTGCGCTGCAGGGAAATGCCAGGTGTGCCTCTCACTAGTTCAGCAAAGCTTGGCTCTCCGGATTCGCGAGTGCCTAATGCATACGTATGTGCTGCCCTGTTCTGAGACGACTCTGGCAGTTTTGCACAAGGCCATGGGAAAGACTTATTAAAACCACAGAGGTAGTAATTAGGACTTCAAGCCAACTGCTATAATAAGCCGCAGGCCTGTTTCATGTCACATATTACATGGAGTCTTGGATACGTGAACTCAGTGTACAAATCCACCTGTGGTTGCTGCTTTTTGTCTGACACCCATCTGTCTGTCTTTCCTGGGACACAAGTTATCACACACTTGGCATTCAGTTTTTTCTTCTCTTTTCTTGACCACTTTTCTTTGTAAAAATATCCTCTCCTGACCCTCTCTAATTCTCCTTACTCCTCTTTCTTAAAAAACCCTTATGATATCCAAAACACAAGAAGCCTCCCAAACACACATCCACAAAAAAGCAAATTTCCAGTTTTGAAATAGAATCAATTAGACATAACCAGACTTCGGGGCCGTAATTCCAAATGGCACCTCGTGATTGTTTTAGACTGCCCACAGGCATGCACTTCTCACAGTCACAAGCCATGTAACAACACTAATAATCAACTAATAATTAGTAATTATTAACTACTGACGAATGCCATTGGTACGCTTATGGATCCCACTCTGTGTATATCAACATTCCATTAGTGGTCTAGCCTGGGAACCTATCATTTATAAGATTGCTACTATGGGAAAATACATGAAGCTCCAAAAGGCTGCGCTCACTGATGACGTTGAAGACGTTGGAAACATTACTTGGTTCTCAGATTAACCATCATCACCGTTGCCAGAGAGAGTTGGCGCACGCCTTTAACCCCAAGCATTCAGGAGACGTAGGCAGCTGGTCTCTTGAGTTCGAGGCCAGCCTGGTGTACAGAGCAAGTTTCAGGACAGCCAGGGCTTCACAGAGAAACTCTGTCTCAGAAAACTTAAAACAGGAAAGAATCACTACCATCAACAATTGCCAGTCTCAATGTCCCTTACTCTGCCAGGGAATAAATCTAGGGTCTTGTGCATTGGTGGGCACATCACTAATTATATATCCAGCTGACCTCTTAACATGCATGTGCGTGTGTGCGTGTGCGTGTACTATATCAGAATACATGTAAATGAAGTTGTCAGAACACTTCAGGGATAGGAGGGAAGGTGCAATATGGAAGGCCCTCACCACTTAAAAAAACTTTCATGTGGTGTGTGTGTGCACTTGTCGTGATGTAAATGTGGATGTCAGAGGAATGCTTTAGGGGATCAGTGTGTTCTTCCACCATCTGGGTCCCAGGGACTGGTCTCAAGTGCCCGGGCTTGGCAGCAGGTGACTTACCTGCTAAGCCATCTTGTCAGCCCAACCTTTGATTCAATCTGAATGAGACAGCCAGCCCATGTCGGAGAAAGCAAACAGGGCAGAGCAGGGTGGGGAGGTGCCAGGTCTCTTAGGGAAGCGACAAGGCCAGTTTGGATGTCAGAGGCTTTTACGGAATCATCCAGCAGAGGTGGCAAGGCCCAGTGATCACCCAAGGACAGGAAGGGCTGCTGGATCGGAGCCTGCGGATGAGGCTGAGGCGTTCGCTCAGCCTGTTCTGTAACTCACTACAATGCTGGAGCAGCTTAAGGCCCAGCCGTGGAGTAGGGAGCCAATCACAAGCCTACTAAGCCATGGTGGCTGGGTTCCCAGGTGGGACCAGCGGATGGAGGTAAGGAAATCTGCAGCAAGAGGCAAGGGAGTGTTTGTTGGATTTTAGGCCACAAAAAAACAAAACAAAACTGCAAATGGGCAACCCCCAGAGTGTCTTTTGAATTTGTCATTTGTCACCCTGGAAAAAATAATTTGTTATACTTATTAGAAAACACAGACTTCCTAAACAGCTGGACAAGCAACAGAAACACACGTGATCTTAAGGCCGGCCTGACATTAAAAAAAACAAAAACAAAACTCTGTAAAACAGGCTGGAGGGCAGCTGTTGGTAAGGTGGTTTCTTTGCAAGTAAGAGAACCCAAATTCAGTCCCCCAGCCCCCACCCCGCATCCAGGTGTGGTGGTCCACACTTACAGCGCTAGGGAAGCAGAGGTGGGTGGATCTCTGAGGCTCCATTGTCCTCTGGCCTCTGTGTACATCCCCCCCCCCAACCCCAATCTCTACACAGCAACCCACCTTTGACACTGTGCCGACTTCAGTCTCCCTCCGTGACTGAAGCACCGACGGATCCATGGAGATGTCCTTAAGCAAGTGACAGAATGAAGGGCATCTCACCTGTTTGTTGTGCTGTGGAGAAAAAGGCCTTGAAAGGCAGAGGAAGCTCACACCGGGGACCCCAATCCCTCTGGGCTCTGTGGGCACTGCTCACACCCACCACACACAGACACACATTACACGTAATAAAAGGAAGCCAATAGCTGGGTACAGTGGCACACAGGCTGGAATTCCTGCCCTTGGGAGGCTGAGGCAGGACAAGGAGTCTAAGGCTAGCCTAGGCTACTATGAGCAAGAGTCTGTATGAAAAAGCTACGCAGTGCTGGGCTGTGCTGGTGCACATCCTTCACCCCAGCACTCGGGAGGCACAGGCAGGCAGAGCTGTGATCAGGGTCAGCCTGATCTACAAAGTTCCAGGATAGCCAGGGCTACACAGAAACCCTGTCTGGAAAAGAACAAACCTAAACAATAAAAATGGTGACTTGAGAATTTTACTTTTGTTTACAAAAACTTACAATGTGGATCTCTGAGTATTAGACATGGTAACAGAAGGTATCACTGCCTTTAACTGTGTGTATGTGTGTGTGCTTGTGAGTACACCGTACCCATGCAGGGTAGTTAGATTTCTACTGGGAACTGGTCATTTTTCCCACCATGTGGGTTCTGGGGACTCAACTCTGCCTGCTGAGCCACCTCACTGGCCCTGGCTAAGGTTTCAGCAAGTTCCCCTAACCTGGAATAGCGCATCAGTGTCTTAAGGATGGTGGCATATGTAAGGCTCTCAGGTGTGACACTCTTCAAAACAGTCATTTCTGAAGTTGGCTTCCAGACCACTGTCGTCTTATTCTTTGGCAAAGAAAAATTTTCTGTCACTAGGATAGAAAAAACTCAACATGAGTCTTCACACAGAGACACGTCAAAGATACCAGCAGACATACATGACTTTGCTTGTCTCAAAGTCCGACTGTGAGAGTTCCCTTCAGGAGAAGCACCACTGTACACATCACGGGGCTCAGTCAACATGAACTGACTCCTAGGCCAAAGGGCCAAAGGAGTCACATGTGTTTTGAACAGCAGGGTAGAGTTTTTAAAAATTAAAGAGAAACAAACAGCTAAAGTACACCATGAAAAGAAGCTCCCATCCACCTGGCTCAGGTGAAACCTGCTTGCTTTCATCAGTTCAAAACTGCCTAACAGCCAGACATGGTGGTGCATGCCCAGAATCACAGGGTTAGGGAGGCTGAGACAGGGGGACTACAAATTGGATGGTCTTATCTAGTGAGACTCAGCTTGCAAGAACAAACCAGGCAACTAACTAATCGAGACACCCCAAAGAAGCCGGCCTGCAGAAACTGCAGGATCCAGACGGCATGCTGGGAGCTCCTGAGAGACAGTGAGGGGCTGCCTGCTCCAGGCTTCGGGCAACTGTGGGGGGCATTATGCTGGGTATAAACTGTCCCACAAACTTCAAAGACAAGCCACAAAATCCACATTAGAATATAAGTTTTTTTAATTTTTATAAATAACTTATCTGTTACAAAGATAGTTTACCCAGCTAAATCACAAAACCATCAACTCAAGATATCCAAATTACGTTTTATTAATAAAACAAGTAAAAACTGATTTATCAATCTTCACATAGAACTGCAGAGGAAGCTGAAAAACAAGGCCTGCTTTTAAAACACAATGCATCACTGTACGGTTTTGGGGTGTTGACTAGTGACCCATGGGTGCTGTATCTTTCCATACTGATGGCGCGAAGCCTGGAGGCAAGGCTCTGACCTTTGTAACGCTCATCTGTAATAATCCTGTTTATTTAAAACATAGCCACCTGTGAACATTTACAGTGGGACAATCTACATTATTTCCTTTTTTTTTTGCTATATTTCAGCACTTCCCTTAGCCCCATTCCAAGCACTGATAATTTTATAATTCTTTTAAAAATGCATACTGTTATTTTTTCTTGATTTCATTTAGTTATATACATTCCTGATCATATGAATATTTATTTTCCTTACAAAAATATATCATCAAAATAAAGAGATGTCTGAGGTTGCTTCAGTGTTCAAGTCTGCTTGTTTTCTTTCTTTTTTTCCAGCTTTTCTTCAGTTGTCCTAACATGACTATGTTTTATAAATACACGGCTGTCGCAGTTCGGCAGCGACCCTCTTCCCGGGAGGACGGCTGCGGGAGCGGCGGCTGAGAACGGCTGCTTCTCAAACCATACTTTGCCAACAGGAACCTCCCGTGGAGTTCTATGGGACACCACACAGATGGGGCAAGACGGCAGTGGTAAATACTTGTTTGCTTTAAGCTGCTGGAGAAGAGAAGATGACAGTCTGGTCACCCACTGCTGAAGTCAGTGTACAGCGTGACCGTCTGACATGCCTGCAGTGTTTCCTGCAACTCACATGCAGCACCTGCATGTCTTCTCAGAGCACTGGCACCAAGGAACAGAGGGGAGGAGGGGAAGGGGGAGGAGGGGGAGGAGGGGAAGGAGGAGGGGAAGGAGGAGGGGAAGGAGGAGGGGAAGGAGGAGGGGAAGGAGGAGGGGGAGCTCTGCTGTGCACAGGCTCATGTTTAATGCTCTCTATCTTACGGCATTGCTTTTCTCAGGTAAGGCTTAAAAAGAACATGATCGTGCTTACTAAAAGGGAAAAAGAACATTAGTTAACAAATCTATTACACTATACATATAGAAATATAAGAAGATACTGGGGAACTCCAGGCAGACGTGAGAGATCTGTACAGTAGGAACGGCGGGGAGCGCACTGCGGACGTACAGACAGACACACTGCTTTCCTTTCCTCTCACACCTAGATGCTGGCTTCACAGAGGCGTCCTCAGAGAAGACAGAGGACAAGGCCAAAAGTACCACAGATTTGTGACATTTCCACATCTACTGGCACTATGTGGCAGCAGAGTTTTTAGTCAAATCTTGTTCCTTCTCTTTGTGTATGTAGTGTTTCACCAAAAGCTTTAAAAACACAAAAAGCGATCACCCTGTTCCTTCCTCCCGTCAAGATCAGGAGTGACAAGAGGGAGAAGTCCTGGGAACGCCTAGGCATTGACACGGTGGCACTGGACATGCTCAGGCAGCAGGTGGCCAGGTCTCTCAGGTCACCTTTCAGGTGATGATGAACCTCACTGCCTGTGACATTAGACTGAGGTATCTTTAGCTCTGTGGGCTGACACTCAACACAGAACACCAGCGTCTCGTCACACCGTCAACTGGACTAAGTCCCGTGTGGCAGTGAAACACTTCCCCATGACAGGCGACATTTGTGAACTTTAGATGTGGTTTCAGAGGAGGGCGGGGCCTTTGGCTCAGAAATGCCTCGGCATCTCACACTGTTCACAGCGGATTAGGGCCGGGTGATTGAGAAACGTGCATGCAGTGCAATTCCACTGAGCGCCCTCCTCATCCTCTGTGTCTTGGGTCTTTGGTGCTTTGATGGTGGACCTTTGATCTGTAAGGAAGGAAAGAAAAAACAATTTTAAGTTAAAAAAAAAAATCACAAAGTCTACCAAACTGGTGAGCAGATGAAATACTGAACTGAGGGTGCTTCCCGTCTGGGGAAGAACCACGTGACTCAACACAAAGGCGTCCACGGCTAAGGAGGACACGGCCTCACAGTTCCCAGTGCAAGAGCCGGAAGGAAGGGTAAGCCCTCACCACCCTCCCTGCTGACTGTCACACACTGCGGAGTGTGACCCTGGGTTCCCAGCCCATTCCAGCTGCGTTTATATATATATATATATATATATATATATATATATATATATATATATATATATATATATATATATATATATATATATATATTTTTTTTTTACTAGGAATACAACTTTCCATTCAATGTTGTTTTAATTTACTGAAAAAAACCAAGTCTTTGTAACACAAAGGACACACAGCTCTGCCCTTCTCCCATTTTGTTTTTGAGGCTGGGTCCTACCTTGTAGCCCAGGCTGGGTCCCACCTTGTAGCTCAGGTTGACCTTAAATTGCACCAGCCCTCCTGCCTCACTCTCCTGGATATCAGGATTCAGTGTGTGCTACAACTCTTGTTTTTAAACAGCTAATTTCTAACACTTATGGTTTACACTTATAGCTGTAAGATGCTGAAAAAGACAGAGTCAAAAAATCATCCCATTTTCTTGTTGCAATTTTAAAACTCAGACACGGTATGAGAGCCCCGAGTCTGGTTTAGACCAGTGGGGAGCCGTGTGCAGTCTCAGCCCTTTGGTCTCGGCAGGCCCTCGGCTGCCATATAAACACTCGCCACCCTGACAATGCCAAATGCTTCCATCTACCACGATATGGCTTGTAATTAAATGTATAATCTAGTTAATTTTTTTACACCTATGCATTTTGTGTATGTCATGTGTGAGTATGCACGTAACACAGCATGCACACAGAGGCCACCTTGAGGGAGTTGTTTCTTTCTTTCTGCCATGTGCAGCCGGCCCGGGGAGTGAATTTTGGTCACTGGTTGGCCAGCACCATCATTCCAGATATGGAGGCGCGGCTTCCCAGCTCCTTCACTGACAGCCCCTGGAAGGTAGGGGTGAGGACCCCGCCTGTCCCATTCTGTCCCTCTGCTGTGCATGTCAGGGGCCATGCTCACGTCAGTCCTGCCCTCTTCTCACCACGGTGCCTTTGCCATCCGCTTGGAAGCAGGAGTGGGCTAGCTCCAGCTCCCTCCCCACGCAAGGTGCTAGTTCCTACGTCAACTTCCTAGCTGAAGTTTACAATGTCACTGGAATTTTGACAGAATGTGTAGATCAGGGCTGAAGAGATTGCTTCAGCTAAGCACACTGGCTGCTCTTCTACAGGACTAAAGCTCAGTTCCCAGCACCCGCATGGCAGCTCACAACTGTCTGTAACTCCAGTTCCAGATCTGACACCCTCACACAGACACAGGCAGACAAAACACCAATCACATTAAAACAAAAACTGTAGATCTTGGGTACTGTAGGTAGTTCAACAGTATAATTTTTAAAATCCATGAACATGAATTTTTCTGACAATTTCCTTTTTCAGTGTTTATAATTCTGGTATAAAATTCTTCTGCCTCTTGGTAGAGTTTACTCCTATTTTAACATTTTGATTGTTACTGTGAATGAAACGTTTTTGATATCTATGAATTTCTTTTACATAAAACTGTACAAAAAATGTAACTTTTTGTGGGATTTTATATACTGCAACATTAATGAATTCACTAAGTAGTTTTTAACAGTAAATGCTTGAATTATAACTAATACTGATACTGTTTTCTCTGTGGCTAACTAATAAACAAAGCCGCAGCTGCAGCTGGAGATACACACGGCCATCTTCTCTGCAGCGAGGGACTCTGGTAGGGACGCCTCTGTTTCTTCTTCTTCTTACATAACTGCTCAGGCGAGGGCAGTGCACCCCAATGAAAGCAGCAGAAACTGAGGACTCCTGTCTTGTCCCACCTGTGGGCTTCCGGTTCCCCCACCATCACGTCATCTGTGTGGTTCTGATAATGGCATCTCTGATGTCGAGGTTAAATTCCTTCTGCTTATTGACTTCCTTCCTCTTTATTTGTGTGTGTGTGTGTGTGTGTGTGTGTTTCAGTTCTCTCGCTCCCCTGCCGGAGTCCGGGGACCCGGCTCCCAGGAGCACCTGTCCCCGCTAATGCGGCTGCGATTTTATGCTTTCACCACTTTGAGCGGACAGACTTTCACCCTGGTCTGTGTGCATGTGACACGACATGGCTTCTTCTTCAGCTGGTGTCTACCTGCTGTAGTCCACCTTGCCATTCTACGTTTCTTATAGTCAGAATTTGCTTTCTTAATACTGTACATTCATTTACAAATTATTTATTTTACTTCTCTTAGGGCTAAAAGCAAATTATGTATCATAATTAATAGTGAAAATAGTGACCCAAATAGTCAGGTCTGTATATTTAACTTCAGCCAGTCAGACTTATGTACACAATTTCATTTGTACACAATATCCTAAAGCCTGACTTAAATACACAGGCATATTTCATGTCTTAGCTTAACACACATATTCTGTTACTTTCAAGGCTATAAAATGTTACTAGATGATACTTTTTTGAAATTTACCTGGAATTCAGGATATATGAGTACTCAGAATTATACAAAACACTGTTCTCAAAAAACTGACGTTCTCTAAAGTGCTGGCCTTATCACTGTTCACAAATTTAAAGACACAACATCTTTGTACTTTGTTTTAAACACAAATTTCTGTTTTGGGAGTACACAATGGCTACTAAGGTCTCAAACATAGTCTAAAAAGTGAAATACACCACATCTTTATATCCTCCCCAAAGCCCAGAACGTAAATAAAAATAAGCAGACGCCTTCCTGATGAGTCCACTCCAGAACACCAACGCTGGGAACACTCCCAAAGTGGAAGGTTGAAAAAATAAAAATAAAAATTTTCTAAGATTTTGCTTTCCAAATGTAACAGTCTCACATTAAATGGATGCACTAACCTTTGGGTTTTGGTGGCACGGGGCCTACAAATCCAATATTATCATAAAAGTTATGAATAGCACTGGGGTTAAAATGTGGTCCTGAAATATATAAAAAGGAAACATATCAATATTTATAGCTCAGAAATACTTAATTTTACTTTTTAAAGTAAGCATTTCTTTCTAAAAATAAGCAGAAGAAATGCTTTAAATGATACCCTCTTAATTTCAAATTATATGTAAGACTTCAAAAACATATCTCAAAATACAGATATAAGATAGTACTCATAAACAGAGGAAGTGATAAAATGGGAGGAAGTGCAGGTGACACTTGTAAGGAAGATCAGGAGCAGACCCCTGGCTCTAGGTGACAAGGTAAAATGACAGCTTACCGGCATGTTAACGCCGATTTGAGAAAAGCCATCCCCTTCAGTTTAATGGATGCTGGACTAAACACAGAAATGGGATTCAAGACTTCTTTGCTAAGTTTCCTTTTTGTCTTTAAATTTTGTATTATTTCTATGCCCTCCCTACCCCTGCCCACTTCAGAATTAGGTTTCAGTGATAAAATTTTATTTATGTTTTCTATGGAACGAAGTTAAATCCTTTTTACTACAATAAAAAATGAATGCTGGTTACTAATTGCTTGGAAAGTATCCAGTCCTATCGCTGTCCACAGAACAGAACTATACTTTCTGTCATTTTCTGTTCTATCGACCACGGCAGAGCCATGAGATGAGGACATGCATTCTTGAAAGGACACCGGGAAGGGGGAGAGCGAGCGGGCACACGGTGACGGAGCCTCTACCCAGAAGCCAACCTTCTGACATGCAGCTAGAAATACAGCCACCGTCTTCCCCTGCCACTGCTACAGCTAAAGGCTGCGCTACTGCGTGTCTCTGGTTTCCTGGTTTGCTTCTTGAGGGAAGAGGGCTGAAAAGCCTACTGGCTCCAAAGCTAAACACTCTGAGACAGTGACTGGTAAGCCACAGGAAAAGACTCAGCAGATCAATTCAATGCATTTCAGCTAAGAATGCACTAAACTTTACCTCGAGCTTGAAAAAGATCAATTTCTTTGGTTAGGCAGTCAATGTCAATCTGGAGTTGTCTATTACAACTTCGCAACTGCTGCATTTCTTCGAGCTGAAAAATAATGCCATGTAAAAAGGTTTGTATTGAATTTCTGTGGGGTTGGGGGGGGGGGGAGGATGGAAACCAGCATGGATAGGGCCAGCGTCTGCAGAGCGCGAGGCCCGGCCTCTGCACCACAGCCGACTCCCTGCTCTCCTGGGCACGCGCAGGCCACAGCAGCTGCAGAAGACTTACGGAAGGTATTTGTGATATGGAATTTGATCTCTTCAGGCGCCTTCGAGTTAGATTATTTTCCATCTCATTGACCTCGGATTTGAGTTTATCCAGCTTTTTCTTCTGCATCTCGAGCTCTCTCTGAAGCCGCTCCATCCTGGCCTTCTGGTGTACCAGCAGCGCTGCAACAGAGCACAGTGTGAGGCCCTCCCACTCCAGCACACAACTCTTCAGCACACAAGCATTTCTGTGACAGCCTGCTAAGACAAGAGCTACACGACAACAAAATATTTGGGATACACTTACTTAAATTTTCAAAAATTTTGACTGACCTGGAAACTTTTAATTATTTAAGTAAATTTTGCACACCTAAAAATTTTTTCCTGGTTTGAATGTACGTTATGGCTTTGAATTTGATTATGGCTGAAGGCAGAGTCTGTTATTTTTTAAAAGGTTCTAGCTTACTACACTAACCTAATCTGCTCTTCAGTAGTTCACATCTGACTTGTGGACAGGACAACCCTCGTTCCTCCAGGGCAACACCGCAGCCTATGTTCGAGATATTCTAACATGATAATTTTACAGACATTGTATACAGGAATATGGAATGGGACAAATAATTTTGATTATAACAAATGACTTCAAACCACATGAATATTAACAAATTGTTCAAACTTCAAATTAAAAAGTGTCATTTAGATAAATACTTTATTTTCACATTCTCAGACCAGTTTGTGAAGTCACTTTAGCAGGATTTCTAAAAGAAGCAATACATCTTGTGGCCTCAATGCTGAGCGGTCTGGAAGATCGTCGAGCTGTATATATATCCCTGGGAGCCAGTTCTGAAAAACGGAAACCTTGTCTTTTAGGACACTGGACTGGAAAGACACCTTGGGATGACGCTACCCAGAAAATAAACTGATGTGAAGTACCTCAGGCCTACAGTATTTCTAGTGCTCCCTTTGTCTGGATACACACAGATACTCACAGATACTTAGCACTGTATCACAACTGTCCCAAATACCCAGTACGGTGACATGCCGCATAGGTTTACACCTCGCAGTCAGCAGGTCACCAGGTCCAGGTCTGCAGTAGCGTTACCATATTGGTCTGGGCACGCCATGGTAATTGTATGATAAATGGACTGGCTACATGGCACATGTTCAGACTGGACTACTTCCTCAATGTTGTTTACTTGCTCATTTAAAAAGGAATTCCAGGGGCAGGCAGAGTGTGCGGAGAAAAGCCAAGATCTGAAGAATACTGGTTAAAAATGTCCCCAAATTGAAGAAGAAAATATAACTCTAGAAGATCATGGAACAATTTGTTCACCTAACTAAATCATCAAAGAGTACAGATGAATAAACACATTGCAAAGTCTGGGAGAATGTACAGGCACCAGGCAGCTGCTGAAATAAAGAAACTATAATGACAAATGACAAAAGCTGTCTACAGAGAAAACCAAAAGGCAAAGACTCTCTCTCTCTAAAAGTGAGAGAGAACGCGGGAGACGGTGAATGCAAAGTGACACTCGAGAACCAGGAAAGAGGGGACTTAGGAAGGACGACATCCGAGGCGCACGCCAGGGTCAGGGTCTTGGAAAGAATGCCCGACCCAGTGAGCCTTGTGCCTGCAGAGGTCAGAAGAGGGGTGAAGCGCCCCCGGAATGGCTGCGGCCTCCATGCGGGTGCGGGTCCTTGAATCCAAGTCCTCTTTAACAGCACTGCTGAGCAACCTCTCCAGTCCACAAGAGATTTTACAAACTAAGACCTATGCTGTTTGTAACAGAAACATTCCACTCCCTCATTCTTCTAACAAGCTGAGAGGCGATTACACTGTAATAACCCAGGGACAAAAAGCAAAGGCAGCTCCTCAGCCTGTGGAGCGCACAGTAACGGGTGACTAGGGCAAGAGGGCGGCAACACCAGGACTCCAGAGAGCCTTAAACAGGTGAAAGGGTGTGCGTGCGCGTTACTAACACATTCAGTGCTTCTTTTTGTCAAAATTAATGGACAAAAGTAATTTAAGCACCCCACCCCTCCTGCTGCTGTACCCACCCAACGGAAGCTGCTGGTTACCAGGCTCCCGACTCTGCTCTGGAGTCCAGCAGTCCTTAGAAGCTGCCCTGACTCAACCTCTGCCAGATTTGGATGGACACAAATGTTTCTTAATTTTATTAAAAACTGTAAAGACACTTCAAGTTCTAGACAGTGTTAATTTTAATACATTTACACAATGTAAATAATATCTAGTTCTTATAGAAACACAAAACTCAAAATTAATAGAGAATGCACTTATTTAAGGCTATCCATTGTAAAATTTCCCCTAGGTGATAACGATTTTAGATACTTTTCGTCACTAAAATGTAGTAAGCCCTTATTTCTCACGTTTAAAATTTATATGATTTAATGTGCCTAAATTAGGGATATAACTAAGCCATATTCAAGCTAGAGTGAAGAAAGTACAATGTCAGCTTTTAAAATAAACCTAAATTCTTCTCACTTCCAATGTGTTGGCAGCAGAGGTTGTATCACTCTGTATTAGTGATTGCTGTATCACTAATAGACATTTACTTGGTGACTGAATCACAGAAGACCCAAAGATGGCAGGCAGCTTTTTAAAGCTTCCTGTTTTCATTTGTTTTGCCATCAAACAACAAGGAAACTGAGCCATGCACACCCTCTACACTCAGCACTGACAGGACGGGGGTGAGTCTTAACACAACTGCTGTGGCCTCTGCCAGGGACTCACTTGCTGGCATTATCTGTAATAACCAAGGCTCTGCGTGCAGTTTTACAGCACAGAGGTACACACACCGTCTAAAGCTTGCTTCAGAGCCTGCTTACAGCTTACACAGAGCTCTGCGTTAGAAGGAGACACACGGCAGTCTTCACGTTAGTGATGCAACGTCATGAAGACAGTCCTTTGTGGTTTCAAGGAGTCTCACCATAACCAGAGAGAAACAGGACAGCACTGCTGCTGTCTGCTTTTCCTAACTGTGGAACAGGAAAGGTTTTCTAATCATGATACAAATGCCAGAAACTAGAAGGGGAAGAGACCGGCCAATGTGAACACACAAAAGTAAAGCATCTAAGACATCAGTGAGCACAGTACGCGGCACAGCAGGTTACAGGAAAGCAGACTGAGTCCCTTAACAGCAGGCACTTCACATACTAAGAACCACGGTGCCTCCTGAAGACACCTGTGCTCCCTCACTGACAAGCTAAAAACCTCCACACAGCACCTTTCTATGTGACAGAACAAGGAAGTATTTTCCTTATTCACTTGATAGAAGGGAGAAGAACACTCTTGTGAACACTACTGTGAAAGAGCCCTCTGCTCATAAATGGGGCACACGGACTAGTACAAGAGGTCTACAAAACTTCACACAGGGAGCAGCCACATTTCTTGTGGCAGTCACATGGTGGGACGCAGAACTGCAGTCTACTTAGAGCTGGGCCTGACTATGGGACCTGCTTTATCAAAAGACGCCGCCGCCGCCACCCCCCCCCCCGCCCCCCCCGCCCCAGGAGTGTGACCGATCATCTGCTAGCATTTCTCTCGTCACAGAGCAGAGATGAACTTTTGCTATCTGGTTCTTGGGTAGGGCTGGTGCAGAACAGAGCCCACCAGCTAATCTGGTGATGCCACAGCAACTGCGATAGGGAGCTTCAAGTCACAGCTTATTTGGGCATTATAGAGAAAGGACCTGGCTCAGAAAAAGAAAAAATGTTAACATCTGCATAAGCACATCTCTGGATTATTTGTGATAATATCTAATATATAAACATTACACAAACAGCAGTTATACTGTACTGTTTAGTAAGTCTGTATGCCTGCAGTCTAGATGCAATCCTGACAAGTCCAATTTATCAACTGTGGTTAGATGTGACTTAACCCATATATTTATAGATATCCATGTGTACAGTGTGCACTAAAAATGTGCTTATATGTGTGCCTATGTAGTTTTATGTATGTATATTTATATATGAGTGACTATAAGGAGAAAGACTGCTAATAGAGATTGTATTTAACAGTTAACTGGTTAGAGGTGGAGACCTATTTACTGTATCTTTTTAAATTTGCAAACTACTTTTGTAATACTTTTAAGATATCATTTTTCTTTTTGTTTTTTTCAAGACAGGGTTTCTCTGTGTAGCCTTGGCTATCCTGGAACTCACTGTATAGACCAGGCTGTTCTGTAACTCATAATTATCCACACGTGAGTGCTAGAATTTTAAAGGTGTGCACAACCAACGCCCATCAAGGCATTGGTTTTAAGACACAGCTAGCTTGCTAGGCAGAGCGCTCCAAAGATGGACCATGCTGTGCTGGAAGGAAGCTCCTAACAGATCTGCAATCACTGTCTACTGCGCAGGATGGGGAGGGAGGTGGACTGCTAACCTGGATACAGTGCTGCACACTTAAGGAGTGTCTTAAAGAGTGACACCAAACTAGCAAGTAGTTCTTTTAAGAATGGAAGAGCAGACAGGTGGGAGACTCACTTGAAAAAAAAAATCATAAGCCATTTGATATCAACTTGCAATTATTGAGAGGATTATTTATTAAGGTGATTACAATGAACATAAAACAAAGTTCTATGGGAGGCACTTCATAAAATTAAACTAATTTAAAAACTGTAATTTAAATTATATTTCCTTTTGAAAAAAAAAATCACTGAATTTGTATCACAACCAGAGTTTTATTAGCTCTCCATAGGAGTGCTGTGACTTGTAAGGAAGTGCTCATGAGAAACGACAAGGAATAAGAAACACAAAACTCAATAAACTTTTCAACTCATAAGGTTATTAACTTGAATTTCTATTTTAGGCTGAAGTCAGGCAATTAATAGTTCAGTAAAATCAATGCTTCTTTTGGTATTAACAAGATGACGGAATCACAAATATGGCTGGAGATGACACTGAAATTATTAAAATATAATTTGTGTGTGTCCATCCAAATCATTCTTAGAGAGGTTGCTTGGAGAAGAGAGGCTGAGTGCTATCTGCTGAGCCCTGGCTTCTGTGACAACAGCCTTACTGAGGAGTGTCAGCCAATGACAGCATGCCGCTACGGGGAGGAGGAGGCCGCGCCCCGGCTTCAGCAGCTTCTCCATCAGGGAGGAGGAATGTGGCTTATGGCTCAGGGGCTCTCAGCAAAGCCAGGCACAGGACCAGTAGTAAGTACAGGGGCACCAAGGGCCTCTCCTCTATGCAACCTGCAGAGAGCAGAGGAGCTAGACAACAGAGCAGAGGAGGTACTGGCTGCAAGGAGAGGCGCTGGCTGAGGGCAGCAGGACAGTTCCGTGGGCAAAGCACTTGTGGCACTCATGACTTGATAACCTGAGACTGATCCCCACAAACCTTGTGAAGTTCACAGGAGAAACTGACTCTGAGTGACCTCTGACCTCCACTCAAATGCTGCAGTGCATGCATTCCTACCCACATATGGAAGCACACAAGTATGCATGTGTGAACATAAACATACTCCTAACCACACATACTCATACTCTAAATAAATGCAAAAAAAGAAAAAGCCAAAAAGTAGATGAGAAGGCAAGGCAGGCATGAGAGCTTTCACTGTGGAGAGACAGCTGTCACCTGCAGTGACAGGACCTGACGTAGTTCTGAACAGTATCTCTCCGGCTGCTGGCTGCTGGGTGCACGTAGACCACAAGGAGGCAAGGGTGAGGGCTAGGTGCTAATACACTGAGAGGTGGTGGCATGTATGAGGACAGGGACTATGTGAGTGGGAAGACAGGACTCTGGAGAGACTTAGGAGGAGACGTGACAGATGTGGATGTGAAATAAAGGCGTCAAGTACGTCCCGAAGGTTATTCTAATCGTCAGAAAGCTCAAGTGCCAGCATCTAAGGGAAAGGAAACTGTGGCAAAGTCAGAGGCTGCTTCACGAATTGGTCACGCTGAGAAACCCACGAAACATCCCAACGCAGGGCTGCTGCGCAGACAACGTGCCTTCACCTCAGCGAAGAAGTCTGGCTTCAGAGTTACCAATTTAAGGAATGTATTATGTTATTTAAAATAAAAGGCCGGAGCTGGGCATGGTGGCAGAGGCCCATAATCCCAGCACTCGGGAAACTGAGGCAGAAGATTTTTGTCATTGGCAAAACTGGACTAAATAAATAACAAAAATCAAGAGATCAAATGAGATACTCAAAGAACAGATAGGAAAAGAGGTTAAGAATTTTATTAACTGTGAGCCAGGAGACTCTGGTCTCACTAGAACCAAAGAAGAGGAGGAGCAAAGAACTGAGCAGAGGCAGGGGGAGACTCCACAGGAGAAGGCAGGGAGGACACTGAAACAGTGCTTCATGGATAAGAGGGTGGCTCATCTCCAGAGAACGGAGAGAAGGCTCAAAGAGGTCTACTGAGGATGTAACAATGCCATCACCAAAAACCTTGACAGTAGTTTTCTGGGTGACTGCAATGGGGGAAACTTGATTGTAGTAGATTCTAGAGAGAACGGGAAGAAAAATATGGAGACAGTGTATTTAAAGAAAATTTTGTTTTCTTGTTTAAGTTAAATACAAATAACTAATATTTAAAATGTCCAGTTAAATGCAAATGCCTACTTCATTGTATTTTATCATCATAAGAACTTTGCTCCACATTTAAGAATCAGCAAATGCTCAAACATAGAGAGACCGCCATTCTGCCAGGAGAGGCAACTAAGACCGATGGAAGAACTTAGTTACCGAGACTCAGGCACCGGAGAACCAGTTTCAGTCAGTATTGGGGTGGTATCAATTTTAACATAATTTCTAGTACAAACAGAATTACTCTACAACACACATGTGCATCAGCTTACTATACCAAGATGCTAACTGCGGAAAATTTAAGCTGGGCCCTGGTCACCTGATGTTTTAAAATCTCTATACAGGATTATGGAATGGAAAAATACCATAGCCAAGCATGGGAGAAGAATCACTTCATATTCATCAGTTTAAAACAAAACAAGACCAAAGAGTCAGAGTGCTCTAAGGGAGCACCCTCATAGAAACCGGGAGAGGGGCAAGGGGAATACGGAGGGGAAACCATGAAAGGGAATAACATTTGAAGTGTAAATAAATAAAATAGCCAATAAAAAAAGAAACTTAGTAATAAAGTCAGTGTATCAGAAAAGGATTAAGGGGCTGGAGAGAATGCTCAGTGATTAAGAGCACTTGTTGATCTCACAGTGGACCCACATGGTGCTCACGACCATTCTAACTCAAGTTCCAGAGGATATGATGGCCTCCTCTGACTTCTGTGGGTACCAGGCAAGTATATGGTACAAAGACACAGAGGTAGGCAAAACATTATTCAAACTGTGAAACAAAATAAAGACAAATATTTAAAAACAAGCCAAGTTGACTTTCTGAAGTGCTAACAACTCCACATTATAACCATATTAAAATTTACATGAACATTTTCAAATATTAAAATACTATTATTCGAGACATTTAAAGAGCTGGGCCAGGGCTACAGCCAAGTGGAAGAACACTTAGCAAGGCCAGTACTGCAAAACAAATTAAACAGATCAGCGGGCAGGTGCGCGGGCGTGCGGGCTAATGCCCACTGCGCCGTGAGGTCACAGTACAGTGAGTGCGGCATGGAGACCGCCCACCCCCTGGACATTGGAACATCAGCATTACCTTGTGTGTACGCAGCATCATCAGATCCCATACTCAGTTTCCGGGCTTCGCTTATTCTATCCACATGTGCTAAAGCAGGGTCTGTGAGGTGCTGAATGTTCTCTGTTTCTACATAATGGTCAGGATGATTTAGAAGATTTGTAAGTTCAAAGGTGGGGGAGACCACCCCCGGGGAAACAGCAGGGGGCTTGTTGGGGGAGACTGTAATTTTGAAAGTGTACTTTGTGTTGGGTTGAGTGACCACCACTCGAGGAGAGGTGGCAGAGTTGCCGCCTAGTACTCGGCTCTTGGGAGGATGGTGATGGATGAAGGCCGGGCCCATGCTCACTTGCCCAGACATGTTCCTGGAGGCTGCAGATGCCCCAGAGTTTGTAGATATGAAGAGTGTCGGTTGATTCCGCATGCCCTGCTCATCTCCTGTGGTGGCATTGGCTGAAATATAGACCTTGGGTTGACTACGGGAGATCATCTCGTCAGTACTTGGAGGACTGGCAGCTATGTAAACAGTGGGCTGATTTCTATTTAAGGTCTGGCTGTTGACCAATGAGGAAGTGCTGGCAGTTCGAGGTCCAGAAGAACGTAATTTTGAAGAACTGTTTCTTTGTGGGGGTTCAAGTTTGATTTCTATCTGGTTTTTTCGAGGTCCTGTTGAAATATTCTGAATGTTATACTGGCTATGGGCAGAAGACTGAGAGCTACCAGACGAGTGAATGGTTGGCGGTTGCGGAGTAGTTGGCGAACTGATAGGCATGTAGACATGAGAGGTCTGATGGCCCTGCTGACTCAGCTGCTGGGTTGAGGTATGTGGCAAAGGACTGGATGCAGGATAAGTAGTCCAAGGTCCAGGCTGTGAAGGTTGATAGGCTTGCTGAGAGTTCATGGGATTAAACTGAGATACCCAGCCAGAATGTTGTTGTGTCTGTCGAGTTGTACCACTAGGAGTTGTAATATAAGGCCTAATATAGATAGAATTTCCCTGTGGACTGTTCAGTACAGGTGGAGGTACACCATGTATGTGCAAAGATGTAGGGGTACTGCGGCCAGTCTGTATGTTTGGGGCTAAAGTTACCATAATAGGATTAAACCTGGGAGTTTGTTGAGAGAGGTTCGATGTCCCTTTGCTGCCTAGGTGAAATCCAAGATGTGGTGTTGAATTTGAAGCACCGGATGTACTGGGCATTCCAAAAACATTAAAGCCTTGAGGAACGTGAGCTGGTGCTGTCTGTGGTTCCTGCTGAAACAGTTCGCTATTGGACTGCCCACCTTGAAGCTGTCCATCACTAACGCTGTGTGTTAAAGTCCTGCTTCCATTCACTCGACTTCCTTCTCTTCCATGGTGGTAAACATTCTGTGACTGCAAGTCCAAGTTGAGAGAAGTCATGTGATTGCGTAGACCAGAAATTCCAGACTCATCTGAAAAGTTCAGGTCTCCTTCACCATAAAGATACCTTGTGCTCTCCTGAGAGAGCGCAGCACAGCAGGCGTCCAGGTTGTTGTTGTTCTACAGAGCAGAAGAACAACAGGTTCATTTTAGTCATGAGAAGTAACTGCACAGACTATCAGTACACAGAAATCCCACCCCACTAACTCGTGAATAGAAGACATACTCATAAAAGAGAGCTTTGACTTGAGAACTATATTATGTTTATTAATTCTCACTATTAGTATAATGGAAAAATTTACTAGTAACAGATACATTTAAACCAAATCATTGTCAAAGAAGCCACTTTGTAAAATGGACTCATCCAAATACAGTAAAAATGCAGCCTAATTAAAAATACAATTTTTACAATGAACAAAGTAGTCAGAATATAAGGTATAATTACATTTCTTTTAAAAGTGAATTGATAAAATGCAAAGTTCTTCAAAGCACTTAGAAAAGAGGCAGTATCTATAGAGCCAACTGCTACACGGAATCTTATCATCTCAGTTCTACATATGCTTCCTCGTGCCTCCACAAATGAAATATAAGCTCGAAGTAGCCAACAAAAGAACTGAGTCCATGCCTCTGCCTTTAACAGAGCATGACAAAAACCCACTCCAGAGCAACATGCAGACAAAGCAAAACCCAAAACAAAGTGTTTTTAAATAAAGTACCACACTATTGGTCATAAATTCTCCAGAAAAATACTTATTGGAAACCAATCATATATGCAGCAATCTCTGAGCTCCTGGAAGACTTAATGACAAATAAAAGTGAGCTTTCGGAACACTAAAGAGCCTGTAACGCCATCAGGTGGACAGTTTTGGGAAATGGCAGTAGTCAGTTCTCTCAGGCCTATGACCTTTCCAGCCAAGGACAGGTAGCTAGGTTTACAATACCTCAGCTAAATTCTATTATACAAAACCATAGACAGGCTTGGCTCTCACTCCTCCATCAAAGCAGTTTCTTTTTGCAGCAGACAGAGACCATCATAGAAATCTACAACTTGTCAAAATGCAGAGACTAATCAACTATGGGGTGCCCAGCATCGCTGACACATCTACAACCCGACCTCTACACCGTGGAAGAGAGGATGATATTAGGAGCCAGCAGACCTGGATGCCTGTGTGAGACAGTGTCTTCTGGAATGACAGGGAAGCTGCCCATGAAATCCTAACAATATGGCTGTCTAAATAAAAGCTGCACAATAACAACACTAGTTAACACGTCAGCACTGGCAGGGAAGCTATATAAGGCCCCATTCCTAGATGAGGAGCTATAGGCAGACAGTGGCTGCCGAGAGAGGGAGACTTCAATTCCAAGTGGTTGTCCTAAACACATGTAAACACATGAGCAAGACTAAAATTAGCTTAGTGACCTGTTCCAAAAAAACAATATGGAAGCTCCAGAAAACAACAGTAGAGGTTTCTCTCATCTCAGGCCCCTGCTGATGCACATGTGTTCGCATACTTGCACCTATACACATTAATGTACGTATACACACACACACACACACACACACACACACACCTGGATTAATGAAGTAGATATAGCTTGATGGTTCACAGGGCACACACAAGTTGGATGAGGAGAATACAGACAACCCTCCCCCAAACAAAACCAAAACTAACATAGAAACCCTAGGTTCTTGGTGAAGGGAATGGAAGAGTTAGGTGAACTATGTTCCAAACCCAGTGAATGAAGCAACTCTAGCTGGAGTGAAGGCTCACAGTGGGAACTTCATAAAAGGCAAGGCTGGGCTTCAGTAATGGAGGATCTGAAGAACTGAACAGCATTACAGTTATTATAAGCAGCTGAGAGTGCTCCTGAACACAGATCAACAGAGAAGTAGCAACGAGAGTATTTGGGGAAGACAATTCTGTTAATAAATAAGATGTAAGGAAATAAATATTCTTTCGACAAAGCAGCCAGTTAGAAGGCAGGCAATACTATCTGATAATGCACGCAAGTAACAAGAGACCAACTAACACAACTTAGACATGGGAGAAAAAAAAATCAGAGCACTGGATGGAAAATAAGAAGCCAGAAAGATATCAAGGCGTTAAAATGTCTACAAGCAGTCAGATAAATCATTCCGGAACTCTCGCTGGGAAACGCAGGTCCACACATAGCATTTGAACAAGGAGAACAAGCAAGAAGAAGGAAATGGCTGACATACCACCCCCTCCCCAGTGCTTCTGCCTCTGGAATGCTTGGCTTGTCTTCTCAATACATTAAGATTACACTCAAGTATACATCAGAGCTGTTTGGTTGTTTTTAAAGATTTATACCATATGTAAGTACACTGTAGCTGTCTTCAGACACTCCAGAAGAGGGCGTCAGATCTCATTATGGATGGTTGTGTGACACCACGTGGATGCTGGGATTTGAACTCAGGACCTTCAGAAGAGCAGGCAGTGCTCTTAACCACTGACCCCTCTCTCCAGCTCCATACATTAAGAGTTCTTTATTTTTTGAAAATACCCTAAGCAGTTCTCTAAAAGACTTTATGTTTCATTCCTAGTTAACTGATTTTAAAATATAACAGTACAGTGGCTCATGCCTTTAATTCTAGCACTCAGGAGGCAGAGACAAGTAGATCTCTTAAGTCTGAGGTCAGCCTGGACTACATAAACTGTCTCAAAAAAAAAAAAATCACTGAGCTGTAAGTGTTCTAGATAGTTCTTTCAATATCAAGTCTGTGAAATTTATTAAGGAAATTACATTATTTTTCTATTAGTTTTTCAATGTCTCCCTGAACACCCTTAGTATAGTTTTATTTTCCTACAAATTTCTACCATCTACTTAATTAAAAAAGTTCACTTGGGTTCTAAGCCTTGGCTTACCGTACCCCTCTTCCTGGTTTCTCCTCTTTTCCTACCTCCTTAATACTTTGACTCCTACTCTATTACTTTTATGCTGCTTAGTCTCTGTCTACTTGACACAAACCTAGACATCTGAGTGGACACCTCAGTTAAGGAACCAAATCCATCAGATGGCCTGTAGGCAAGTCTATGGGGTATTGTCTTGATTAATGGCTGCTGCTGGAGGGCACCAGACCCAGGCAAGTGGGTGGTTACAGGGCTTAAGGAAGCAATCTTAAAAACCAACAGGCCAGTGAGCATTACTCTTCCATGGGATTTGCCTCAGCTCCTGCCTAGAGTTCTTCCGTTGGTTCCCTCAGTAACAGACTAATCTGGAAGTGTAAGACGCAATTCAACCCTTTCCTCCCCAAGTTGCTTTTGGTCATGGTCTTTATCACAGCAACAGAAACCCTAAGACACTTCCCTTTTCTCCTTTTTTCCCCCCGTTACATTCTACATTGATAAATGTGAACTAACTACTGATTCATTCATCAAATATTTATAATGGGGAACTTCCATTACTGTTATTCTTTAGACCTGCGAGTCATGCATCCTAGTTAATTTACCTGGATTATACTTTTCTGTGAAGATTTTTATTCCCATTGAACAGTAAAGAAATGAAGTAAAAATGAGGCTCATAGATGTTACTGTTGGCAAGCATTAAAACCTGAACTCAAGTCTGCTTATTCTAAAACACACGTTTAACCACTGTATAAAAGAACCAGGTGAGGATGAGGAAAAGGGGACAAGATCATAGCAAGAAGAACCCCTGTCTATAGGGCAGACAAGACCTGTGTTACGGGCAGGCAGAGAGAGCCCCATTTTGGCAGAGGTCATGTTACTATGAGACACCAAAGAACATTTTTCATTACAGCACAGTAATACTAACAAAGAGTTTTTCTGCAATATCTAAAAAACAGCAGGTTAATATTATAAATTGTATTGTATCAATAAATCTAGAAATCATTGAACACTAACCTGTAACATGCACCTGGATACAACAACTTCAGGCACTTCAGGGAATTTTTGTCGCAGGTCATGTAAAACCTGAAAATCAATTTGGTGGCTTCCTTGGGCCATTCGTATGTCGCCTGCTCAGGACTATGTCAATGGGCAATTCTAGGCCTCAGTGGAATTAGTACTCATCTCTTCTGGCCAAGCATTTTCTGTGAAAAAAAAAATTGAGAACTGTCTTTAGAATGAATGTTGCTATGGATTTATAGTCACAGCCCCTAACTATAATAAATGTGTTACTTACGTTTAATGATTTTCATATAGCTATACATACTTTCTTTTCTAACAGATAATTTTGAAATGATCTAATTCCTCTGTATTTGTATGCTCTACAATGGCAGAAGATGCATCCAATTAGGAAACTGCTGTGAGGTTGTCTTGTTCTCGATCTTTTAGGGAGAACCAGAAACCCCTAACCTTTCTTAATGAACACACAGGAGAGTCTTAGGCACACAATCTTCCTCTTTTTACTTAAAACCTTTAAGAGTATAAATGTGGCTCTAAAAGACCATGTGGATTTTATGGAAAACTTACTGCTACTATCTATATATTGCTTTATATTCAGTTGTGAAATGCACAATCAACTCCTCTCCACAAAATCACTAAGTGTTTTGGATGTCAGCCCTGTCACCACTCACATGGGCAGGCTGCTGTTCACATAGGTCCTTCTCTTCTTCCACGGTCATCTACCACCAAGTCTTGTGCTTAGTTGCAAAAGTATTTTGTATCTGACAATTCTTTCTCACCCCTACTGCTTTTTTTCTGGCCACCTTACTTCCTCTTAGCGATTGCTGTTGAGTTTCCTAATGGTCCCGTCTCTACCTCTGCTCTTTGTGTCAGTTTGTTTCCCTGCCTACTTTTTCCTCTGAGATTAACTACTATATTCCCAAGACTAAACCAAACCTAGGTTCACAAAAGATGCAACATCACTAGATCAAAGTCTTACTTTAAGTTTCTTTTCCATTACAGTTTCTAAAGCACATTTCAAATGACTTAAACTTAGAAAAATAATTTACATGCAATATTAGGAATAGGAAAATAAACATCTAAATGAGAATCACCTTAATTAATTAAAGATGAAGAATGAAAACAAATTCTAATCTCTTCCATTATTAAAGCACACACAGTGTGTACCACTGGCTTGCCTTTTTAGACACTGAGGACACAAATGAGAAACATTATTCAAACACGCAACTAAACCTTATGCCTACTTTCTGAAAGGACAGGGCAGATCATGGAGACAGCGGGACCTGAATCGGAAGGCTAATCTTGTGTACTTTGTGTACACTGGGTTTGTTCTCTCAACTACATATGTGAGCGAGACACTTGGAACAGCCAGGTTCAGGCTGAAATGACTCACCTGAGATTCTAGGGCTTAGAGTCTGGATTCAGCATAGCTAACTGTCTCCTAAACAAAGTGTCACTATCCCCTAGGGAACGTGAAAGAACCCAACTTCCTACATGCCATCCCTGCACGTAATTATATCCTAAATGACTAAAATCAATAGGGAAAAACTAATCCATAGTTTACAAGAAGGCCACCAATGGAGAACAGGCCCAAAATGACCTGGAATGAGCAAGATGGACTTGAAAGTATCTCATGGATGCAAGGGTGAATATATTTGGACTTCTCAGGAAATAAGTAGAATATATTTTTGTATTCATATATATGAAATTTGTATATAACATTTTTCTATTTAAGAACTAAAATATGTGAAACAGAACTTCACTGGACATGCTTATCTAGAGTAGAAGAGAAGAAAATTCAAGCAGTGTGGAGGACCGGCAGAGCTGTAAGTGGAATGGGGCTTCCAGACCCTTGGGGTGCAGCAGGAAGAACCAAAAGCTTTAATGTCTTTGTAATTAGAGACCAGAAACCAGGACACATGTAAGTAGGTGGATAAAAACAATTGTGATTACATTTTTCTCAAGTTAGTAAATGATGCAAATTTACAGAATCAAGGAAAATCATACAAAAGGCCCAATATTGTCTAACTGATATAAAGCAGGGAAAGAAATCTTAAACACAACTGGAGAAAAGATACCTAAGGCCAGTGAAACAGCCTATTTATAGACAGGGCTCACGATCTAGCCCAAGGTAGTTTTGAACTTGGGGAAATCCTCCTGTCTCAGTTCTATCTAAAACACACAGTCAAGAGCAGTGCTGCAAAGAGGAGGAACCATGACCTCTGGTGAGCAGGAGATATGCACACAGGACTTTTTGGGTTTTTTTGTTTTTTGTTTTTGAGACAGAGTTTCTCTGTGTAGCCCTGGCTGTCCTAGAACTCACTCTGTAGACCAGGCTGGCCTCAAACTCAGAAATCTGCCTGCCTCTGCCTCTCAAGTGCTGGGATTACAGGCATGCGCTGCCCAGAGCATACAGAATTCTTAAGACACCGAGGGTACTATGCTCGAGTTAAGGAGGAACAACAACAAATTCAGTAATTCCAATCTTAAGACATCTATTTGAGTCGGGCAAGCATGTTGGCGCACGCCTTTAATCCCAGCGCTCCGTGGCAGGTGGCTCTTAAGTATATTTCAGCAATATTACTGTTGTGCAGGAAAGTAAGATTTTGGTGGAATATATTCAAGGAATGCTGTTTGAGGGTCCCTTTACTACTGTAATGTGTAGTATAAAACACAGGCAGCAGTGATAAACAAGACACAGAATTTTCCTGAATTCACCGGAGCACCACCATACACTGGTATCTATCTTCTGTGGAGACACCCAAGGGAAATACTGCCATACTGACAGGCCAATTGAAATGCAGCTTCTCGGTCAGTGGAGCTTAGCCAGGAGCCCAGGAGCCCTGCTATCTGCTGCCCACCACTGGGGGGTGAGGTCCACACCAGCAAGTCTACACGTTTCTATGCGCTCTAGTACTGAACTCAGACGGAGCCACCCACCCAAGCTCCCAACAAGCCTAAAAGCCTTAAATAAAAGGAAATGGTAGCCGGGCGGTGGTGGCACACGCCTGTAATCCCAGCACTCTGGGAGGCAGAGGCAGGTGGACTTCTGAGTTTGAGGCCAGCCTGGTCTACAGAGTGAGTTCCAGGACAGCCAGGGCTACACAGAGAAACCCTGTCTCGGAAAAAAAAAAAAACAAAAAAGGAAATGGTAAGGTTCCTCCTGTGAAATTCTTAAGAGATACACATAATGTAACATGACAAGTATTTTTTTCTATTAAAGCAATAAAAAAGCTAACAATGGTAGATGAGAAAAGAACACAAACTTTCCTAAAAAGTAGAATTTTCTAAGAGTAAAAGAAACAATATTCAGCTTTAGTCAAGTTAGTTTCTAAAGTTTTGGTTTTTTGTTGTTGTTTTTTTTTTTTTTAGTTAAAAAGGGTAAAGAAACAGAAAGAAAAAAAACCATGTTAATAGTTAAAAATGGAAGTAACCAACACTATCTCACCTCAAACTAAATGAAGTAACAACGTATATAGAACACATATATCTAACATACAGTAGTTGCTAAGTAAAAACTCTGAGGATTCTTGAAATGTCCTCTTAGGCAAATCACTGAATCTCAATACTTCAGTTATCCTCCTGTATAAAATGATGACAGGATTCAACTATCATGAGAATCAAATGTTAATCAAATGTTTAACAACAGCTAAAAAAACCAAAACCAAAACCACACACACAAAAAAAAAAACCCCAAATATCAATAAAACAGTAATACTATCATTTTATTTTTATAGAACAGACAAACAACTCAGGAGTTTATAAGATTACACAGTGTAAGTTAATTATATTATTAAGCCTCTCTAGCATAAAGCAAAAAAGTGTAAACAGGTAGCAATAATGATTATTTATTTTGAATATTGTGGGTTCTCACAAGATAGGAAGGAGCCACATTTTAGTAATCAGGGCTTCATGCTACCCTGGCTGCACAATTTTGAAGTTGATCTAATCTTTAAGGTATTCCTTTTCAGTCTTCATAGAACAAATGATTGATGAACGTTAGAAAATCTGCGACAGCTAACTGCAGAGCCCATCAGTACGTGAGCCTGGGCCCAAGCTCTCAGAGGCTGCTGGGTAAACTGTGCTGTGTGTATTCAAAGGGATCTTCACTGAGGGAGCTGGAAACTCATAACGTACAGCCTGTGCATGACGTCACAGTGAAGCAAGACCATCAAGTAGGTGGGGTCGGCCCTGGAAGTGATGAGGAGGTGGGGAGAGTTTGAGGCCAGCCTAATCTACAAAGCAAGTTTTCCAGGTATAGTCTGAGGGTTACACTGAGAAACTCTATCTTGAAAAACCAAAAGCAACCAAGAGAACAGAACCCCTTCCCAAAGTCTCCATGAAGTGCAGCGCCCCGAGGACATGAGTGCTGACCACTGCTTCTGCCTCACCACAAGTTTTTCTTAAAGGAACACAGTTGGCAGCTGATGTTTTGTGGCTTTGTGGTGGATGCTGCCATTTTCTAAGGATTAAGGAAAGTACAATAAATCTGAGACAAGCATATTATATAATTGACTATTTTGTGTGTATCTTCCACTTCATATCTTATTATTTTCCAATATGTTAGCATTGTACTATAGAAACGAAGTTACTTCCCAGGGTCCTCTTTCACTTAATGTTTTGGATAATCTATCCTGATCATAAATATTTTTAAAAGAAAACAGGAACTAAGCATGTTAATAAATCCTTATTTATAGGTAAAGAGAGAAATGAAAAACTCATGTCCTGGTCTTAGAGTACAACCATAAACATTTATACAGAATGAATTAACCCGATGAAATACATGAAAATTATGACTAAGTTGAATATTAATTTATTAGCACATGGCGGTCAGATGACAACTTTCCAGAGCTGGTTTCTCCTTGCACTATTTGGATCTCTGTGATCAAACTTCTATCATCAGGTTTGGGGACAAGGGCCTGTCTTTAACTACAGAGTCATCGCAATGCCCCTCCCCTTCACTCCAAACAATAATCACCTTCAAGGAGAAATAAATTATTGCATTGCCACATTAAGGAAAATCATGAGCTGTTTCTTAGCAGAATAAGACATCGAATTACTAAATACAAGAAACTGATGGAGAATGTCGAGATGCAGAGTCCATGTATACTATACATTTGTTGTGGCTTCTTTCAAGCAATCAAGTGATACATATTTGCATATATATGCAAGTTAATTGAAACACAATTGAATTCAGGTAAATATACCATGTAAATAGAGAACTTGTTTTTATCTATAAACAACAAACCCTATCATTTCAAATGACTGGAGAATGTGTTAACTTCATGTGCACGTAGAAAACAGAGCAGTTAAGGACACTGGGGGTGGGGGGGGTCCTGCTTCACTCACTTGATCCTGGAGAAGGATGGTGTTTATGTGTACTGCTCCATGGAGACAGTGTGCTGCTATTCTGCAGTCGCAGGACTTGATTCTACAGCCCTTCCACACCATTCCTCTTACTCTGCTTTTGCAGTAGTTTGCCACTACTAGCAAACAAGCTAAACTGGAAAGACTCAGGCAAAAGTTAAGCTACAAGTTAATGCTAGCTAGCCGTGTGTTACTGGATGTTAGGGAGATTTCCATGCCACCCAGGTGAAAGCAAGGGAACTAACGGTAAGCTGGGAACTGGGTGTTGTTATACATCACACAGCCTAAGCTTGAGTGCCCCGACTTTTGCATACCTGGAAATAGAAAAATTCAAACTGTAGCTGTCCTTGGTTGGCTCGTTTGCAGTTTACAAATGTTTAAGTAACTGCAGTGAGCTCATCTCTACTGGATACTTCTTTTCCAGAGCAGGTCCAGGAACTGGGTCTGGAGTCTTGAAAGCAGAAGAGAAACTACAGTAAACCTAGAGGTAGGCAGAATAGGAACTGTGGAGCAGAAGGCAGGAGGTCTGAAAGCAGTAGTCTCACAGCCTCAAGCAGAAGGGCTTCTTCCACACAGCTTCCAGGGAAAGCCATTTGCTTCAGTCTTTGCTTGCCCACGCCTCAGGATTCCCCACCCCAGGAGGTGGGAAGGAGCCTTTAAGAAGTCTCTAATGGTTCCTAACAGCAGCCAGTGTCTGAGAGCAGTGTACACTGTAACAGGGAAGTTGCACGGCCTGTTGTGACTGATCAACTTGGAGTTATAAAGTCTTCATTTCCAGGTTATTATTTACTCTTCCCTCTCAATATACTGTGTTTCCTGTCATCTTTTAACTGCTCTATTTCCCAAGGTTGGAAACTTCTTTGAAAATACTTTAAATATAGTCAAGCAATGAAATGAATTTCAAGTTCCAACTTTCTTTTGTTGTTGTTGTTGTTTTTCAAGACAGGTTTTCTTTACCCTGTCTGTCCTGGAACTCTGTAGACCAGGCTGGTCTCAAACTCAGAGATCCACCTGCCTCTGCCTCTAGAAGGCTAGGATTAAAGACACTGGTTCAAGTTCCAATGCTTAAAGGGAGTGGCAGATGACAGTCATAAGATGTGCTTCTTAACCAATTGAAAACTGTTTTTCTGTTACCAAAAAGGAGTCATTTGCTTTAAAACATTTCTATGCCCATATTAAAACAGAAACAAGCTGGTAACTCTAGAAGTTAGACAAACAGTAGGCTATTAAAAGTGGTAGCCAATGTACTAGTTAAGTTTCTAGGGATCAGGAAGGATGTCCTTGTGCTTGATTCTCAGTAGGCTGGCCCCTTTAGAAGTTCCTCTGAAAAGTGAATCCCACACTCACTAAGTCACTGAAATCTCTGCTCTATCAAACATAACTGACAAAGATGAAACAGTGAACGAGCGCCAGTACAGGTTGAACAAGTAAACCCCTTGCAGTTCTAGTACAAACCAATCTAGCAAAAACACAGTAAAAGATAGTGTCCAACCCGGGGACACCATTGTGATGGCACGTTGTAGAGAAAAGAGCCCTAGAAGCCAGGGACCTTGGTTTGAATCTCACTTCATTATGGCCTTGAATTAAAATTTTCCCGCCCAAAGTTTCTGGTCTAGCAAATGGCAGACAACTAGCTATTCATTTCACTGGGCTGCCTTGAAATTTCACTGTGTACACAAAGCACATATTAAGTTTCCAATACATTGTTTTGCATCACTAAAAAATGAAACATATCCTTTTCTGTTTGCGTTATTTCTGTTCTAACATGGAGGTAAACTTAAGCTTTCATTTTCATAAACACTAAGGCAGCAGCCATGTTTAATAAGCTTTAGGTGTAGTACAAGTACATCACAATCTAAGAGATGTAAGTGATTTATCACACTGGCTTCAGAATAACTACAAGAATGAATATATGAGACAGTTCAATTCTCACACTCTAGATAAACAAAGATGTAACAATTTACATTAAGGATACAAAGATAGTTGGTAGAAAACAAGATTTTCTTTTCCCTTTCCAGGAAAGTAGAAAATAGGTCTACCAACAGTCTTGTTAGAACTTAACTCTAGGATTCAGAACTTAAAACAATAACAAAATACCCAGGAAACTAATTAATCCATGATATAACATGATTCTTATAGAGTTAAAGAAAAGAATAGCCTTCTACCACATATGGGTAATAATTTCCCTCTTACTGATAGGACAGTGGGTTCCACAGATAATTATTATTTACCAAATATGGCTTTAAGATCAGATTACAACTCCTCTGCCATTTACCAAGTACAAAGCAAGTGTCACGAGCCACAAGGAATTTAAGAAAACATTTCTTTACAGTTACTCAGAATGTATTCATGCCCCAACTTTCTTTCAGAACAATTGTAAACCTTGACATGGAGGCGTGGCACTCAGGCAGGACTTCATCTGTCTATTCCTCAGACAGGGGAAGTCATGAGAGGGCCCCGTCACCAACTCCTTGAGAACTTTCATTAAAGACTACCATGGAGGGAAAGAAAGCACTGTAGATAAATCAATATAATTTTATAATTAGCTATCATATTGAAATCTCATTACTCAGTCACATTTCAGCTTGTTTCCATGTGTAAACACTATGATAGTAAGCCTGCCGCGCCCCCAGCCCCCCCCCCCGCCACGCCCCGTTTTATTTACTTACTTTTGGTCTAACTGTTCTATGGAACACGCCAGGACAACGTTATCTGACAGTGCTGTGGCTAGGCAGGATGGCGGCCAGGTCTCATGACGCAGCCAAGTCTCCTTTTGCCTCAGCCTCCTATGCAACTATAGGCAGTATCCCAATAGACTCTGATTTATAACTTCTTAATAGGAAGTTGGCATTTTCCTAAATACTAAAATGGGAACTCTAGCATCTTACCATTTCTAGTACCAAAATGGTGGTTTCTGGTCTGAGATGTGAAAACTTAGGAATAGCGCTCTATTCTTCTTTCACTAAGAACTCTCAGTAACATAACTGTTGAAATTCCTCTCTTCCACTTTTTGATATCCTTTAGGTTTTCTATACCAGTGTTCACCTAACATTAATTAATCTACAGTATTATTACAGTGATATAATGCTGGAGTCCACTTGATAAATTCATTAAGCATTTTTTCACCAATTTTCCGAGACTGGTCTGTAGACTTTTATTCTACTTTACTATCATGGTACGTTTAGCTTTGTGAAAAGAAAAAACCTCACAGTTTACCTTTTCCTCTCTATGTTGTAAAATGGTTACCTGAGGCTTGAAGTTTAAAAAAAAATATTCACTGTTTAAAATCCCCAAGGTCTGGTTACTCTGTGTAGGGAATGTTTAAGACCAGACCTGCATTTTGTGAGTCCAGATCCTTTCACACTTCCTTCCCCCTCCCTCCCTTTAACGTATGAACATGTAGAAGTCTTAGTCATCTTAAACACACTGCCTCGTGCATACACCAAAGTTGCCAGGAAAGTCTGAAAGTCATTCAGCAAGTACTAATTCACACAGCAACTTACTGGAACTGCCCTCTCCACCTGAGTCTAGAAGAAGCATCACAGCCAGTGTGTAAGAACTGAAACAGCACAGGTAAGACCCGCCATCCAGCAGGCTCCGTTCCTGCTTGTCCCTCCACTGACACCCACTCCAGGTCGCCTTCTCCAGTCCGCGTCTCTACAGCAGGTCAGGAAAGCTACAGTTCTGCATGCATAAGATACCTACGATCATGTTATTTTGAAAATGTAATTTGTCAAGTTCAATGTGGCAAGTCCCAATACGGCCTGGAATAGAGAACAGTGATTACACTAGAGATGAGGGGAGCGGTCAGTGGGTGAAAAGGAAGTTGTAGAAGTCCAAGATAAACACGTAAGGGAAGTATGGTCGAGAAGCAGCACAGCTACCTTAAAAGGGCAGGGCTGTGCTCTGCTGTGTAAAACCCCAACCTTCACTTACACAACCTTAGGTATCTTTAGGGTCATGTGATTTTGATTAAAACCTATTAAATGTACCTTTAAAAGAAAAAAGGCGGAGTCTCATATATCCTAAGCTGGCCTCAAGCTCTGGGTGGTTGGCCTCTTGCTCCCGCCTCCTAGTGGCGGCGTAACTACAGGTGTTCACCACCATGCATGGCTGTGGTATGGGGACCTGGGGCCTTAGGCAAGCTAGGTCAGCATTCTACCACCTCTGCCATTTCCCTACTGCACATTTGCTTACTTTAAGTATTTTTTTTAAGTTTCAAAAAGAAAATCCTTGAGCACAGTCACTGCCACGGCCCTGTTTGAGCACAGTCACCACCGCGGCCCTGTTTGAGCACAGTCACTACCACGGCCCTGTTTGAGCACAGTCACTGCTGCGGCCCTGTCTGAGCAGTCACCACCACGGCCCTGTCTGAGCAGGGCAGTTAGACACGTGCATTCGGAACACTGAGCACATCCCAGGCCTCCCTCCTTCCCTTCCCTCTTTGCTCCCACTACAGTTTTAATCTACTTTTATGTTACATACAAATACATGGTTTGACACCTTTTCATCACGTCTAACCACTAAACGTGAGAATGTATGTGGCATTTGTCTTTCTGAGACTGGCCTGACTCACTCCCATCCACTGTGTTCTTCTGGGCGGAAAGCATCCCGCGTGTGGACATGTACCACATCTCCTTACCTCTCCACTCCTCTGCTGGACCTCTGCAACTTCACTTGGAGGCCTCTGGGCAAATCCCAGAGTGTCAGGGTGAGTCACTGGGTAGATCTATTTTCAGGTTTTTGTGAAGCTTTCGTATTGATTCTCACAGTTGTTAGACTACCTCACATTCCCATCAGCAGTATACATATGGTTTTCCTTTTGCTCATATCCTCGCCAGCATTCATTACTATTTGTTTTCTTAAAATTGATCTACTTTTATTCCTATCGGTCTATATATCCGTAGGAATCCATTCAGGCTTTCTGAACACATTCAAACCCCCTTTCTTCTCTCGGTGAGCAATGTTCTTGCTTAGAATGCGATTTCTCCACTTCTGACACATTAAAATTACTTCTTCAAAATCAGCTCTAGTTTGAGCTCCTTCTTCAATCCTCCCCTGCTTCAGTCCTCATGGGCTTGATACTCAGAATTACTAATGCTCCTGTGGACCAATAAACATCCCGAGTCATCATTTTTCTTATACTGTTCTATGTTTTTGGTGACATGGACTATGTGCTTAAATATAGGACACTGCCTATATGCATTATCGATACATCAAGTGTACAAAATAAGTAAAATGTTCTTAATAAATCAAACATTAGACTTTTGTTTTGTAATTTCAAATACCAGATAATACATTGGGAAAACCAAAAGTCCACTAAGAAGCTGAGGTGGTTTGAATATGCTTGACTTAGGGAGTGGTCCTACTTAGAGGTATGGCCTTGTTGGAGGAAGTGTGCCACTGTGGGTGTGGGCTTTAAGACCCTCATCCTAGTTGCCTGGAAGCCAGCCTTCAGATGAAGATGTAGAACTCTCAGCTCCTGCACCATGCCTGCCTGGACGCTGCCATACTCCTGCAAGCCAGCCCCAATGAAATGTTGTCCTTATAAGAGTTGCCTTCGTCATGGTGTCTCTTCACAGCAATAAACCTCTAAGGCAACAGCTAAAATGGATATTCTAAAGTCCCAATTAGAATCTAGATACTCATTAAAAATGCACAAACTTATTTACTGAGCAGTAAGGAATTCATAAATTTATTAAGTTAGTAAATTAGGGAAGGAATACCTTAAAAGTAGGAACAAAATACTTCATTTTAAAGTATCTACTAAGAACCTACATCATACACCTAGACTCTATGGACTAAGTTCTTAATGGCAGGCCTTGGATTAGAACCTGGATTTTTGACTCATTCTGAAGCTATGAAGCAAACACTGTTTCTGTCTTCTACAAAAAGGTTTAATATGCAAGGTAGGTACACGTGTATGAGGTTTCTTATTTCAGAAGGTAGTGAAATATGACATATAAAGAAATAGACTTAGAACTAAAATATACATTTATTAATATAGATCTATATAACATACATGATGTAGTTTAAATCTACATATAAAATTCATAAATACAAATTTGAGGGTTGTTTTAATTATGCAAGTAATTTTACCTAGTGATATAAATGATGCATGATTTACTGATTACTATTTGAATTGTAAACATAGCATGTGGTTGCAGTTTTCTAACAACTTAATTTCATATATAAAAATATAAAACCGAATCTCTCCATGGCCTGGAGTGGGGTGAGATGACAGTAATGGCACTGGCATAGTCACCAAGTCATCTTCATACAGGTCAGAGAATACCTCGAGAGGACAACAGGAGTGAGGGAGGAAATCAGATACTGCTCTTCGCACATAAGCTCTGCTGGTGATTATGATGACTAAAAAGAACATAATTTCTCCTAAAGGGAAGCTCTTAGATTAACAGCAATGGAACTCTGACAGTGTGAGAGAGAAAGGGGGGGGGGGGTCTAGAACAAGTAAACCAGTATCCTGACAATACACACATACTACAAGCCTTAACAACATAACTAAAACTCAATTCACTGGCTCCTAACCAAAAATGCATTGTAAGCAGTGTGGCCGTGAAGCCAAGAACCTCATGAGTACTCTCTGATTCTTCTCTATCTTAACACAATCAATGGCGAAGTATCACTGATCACTACCACCAAGGTTTCTTGCATTCATTTCTCTATTACTACCTTAATATTCTGGTTCTGCTATCTGTTAACCTTTATAACCTATCAACAACAACCTCCTATCTGATACTTTGTCCTAATCAACAGCTTTTCTGAGCTGTGTTTTATAATAGCAACAGGCCTATTAACTACCCCAAATACAAACTGGGTCATATCATATTGTTCCTATGAGAAGGAAGGGATTTTATAGTTGACTGATATTGACTTTGGGTACACATCCTTGACGCTGATACAAGAAATGCAAAGGAGGAAAGGTAAGAAGGGAACTTATAAAACAAAGCCAAGAAAGTTAGTGTGAAGGTTTGTATATGCTTGGCCCAGGGTGTGGCACCATTAGGTGTGGCCTTGTTGGAGTAGGCCTGTCACTGTCCTCATGGGCTTTAAGACCCTCATCCTAATTTCCTGGAAGTCAGTTTTCTTCTAGTGGCCTTCAGATGAAGATGTAGAACCTTCAGCTCCTCCTGCACTATGCCTGCCTGGACGCTGCCATGTTCCTGTCTTGACAATGGACTGAACCTGTGAACCTGTAAGCCAGTCCCAATGAAATGTTGTCCTTATAAGAGTTGCCTTGGCCATGGTGTCTGTTCACAGCAATGGAAACCCTAAGTTAATTAGGTACATGAACTGGCATCAAGCTCACTCCACCTGCCCATCCCTGTATTTCAACACTTGTAAAATCCAAGGCCAGCTTAGGTTATAAAATAAGATGCTATTCAGAAAGAAAAAAAAAAAGTTACCAAGAAGGCCAAATGAAAAGAGAAAATTTAAAACTTTAATAACAGTGTCAGGTAACTGGGCTAAATGATTTACAATGTGTTTGCTCATTTAATGCTGCCAATAATCATGTAAAACAGGTACTTGGTTCAGGTGAGCACATACTGTTTCATTTACATCATTAAAACAAATATGAGTTTTTAATATAGCTATTTTCTCTTATTCACAGTGCTTAAACCAGGTTACTAAGTTTTCTTATATTGGCGTCAACAGTATCAGAGAGCATCATATACATTCTATTGGTTTGTCATAGACTGACTGTATTTATCTGTATATGAGTATATAAGGATATGTACAAACGTATACTCCATATACATACTAAGCATCTGGAAATAATACTTTAGTGCTAGTAGACAGCTCATTTGGAGGGACCTGAGTTTGATCCCTAGTAGATATTTTTTAAAAAGCCGGGTGTGGTGACCTGTATAACCCCAGGCTTAGTTGAATCAGTAAACTTCAGGGCAGTGAGAGATCTTGGCTCCTTACAGGAGGTGTTCCTCTGGCCTACATATGCATTTGCACCCATGCACAAATAGTATTTAAAAATAACCTACCTTCCTGCTATTTAAATGTACAATAGAACAGTAAAGGTTCACAGTGGTTTTGTCTTATAAAACTCAAAATGAAAAAGAATACGTAAATGTTTTGTAAGTATACTAACAGAAAAATGAAGCCTATACCTACTTCCATCCTCACCTTTGTAAACAGAGAGGGCTAGATAGAAAGTAGATCACAGACATTTCCTAAGAGACATGCTCCTATATATTCAATGAGCCCAGGCTACTATAAGCAATGTGTAATCCATTCAACAATGTTCTGGACCAAAACGAAGATGAATCTGTAGACCCACTAGCACTAGGGAAAAATGATAGCACAAGGCAAAATACAAGCTTTCCCAGCTTTGGCTGGTGAAGGTGTTGTGGTGCATTCTCCAGCAGTGAGATACAGATTTAAATGCATCAAGGTCCTCCTACTCAGAAAGATACCCAAGTGTAGCCTGCACTCTTAAATGCATTTGTTTTCTTTCTTTTTTTATTAGATATATTCTTTATTTACATTTCAAATGTTGTCCCCTTTCCTGGTCCCCGCCCCCAGCCCTGAAAGTCCCATAATCCATCTCCCCTCCCCCTGTTCCCCAATCAACCCTCTCTTGCTTCCCTGTCCTGGTATTCCCCTCCCCTGAGGCATCAAGTCTTCCCAGGACCAAGGGCCTCTCCTCCCTCTGATGTCCAACAAGGCCATCCTCTGCTGCATATGCATCTGGAGCCATGGGTCTCTCCATGTGTACTCTCTGGTTGATGGTTTAGTCCCTGGGAGCTCTGGGGTACTTGGTGGCTCATATTGTTGTTCCTGCTATGGCACTACAAACCCCTTCAGCTCCTTGGGTCCTTTCTCTAGCTCCTCCACTGGGGACCTTGTGCTCAGTTGAATGGCTGGCTGAGTGACCCCCTCTGTATTTGTCATGTACTAGCCCAGTCTCCCAGGTGAGAGTTATATCCAGCTCCAGTCAGCAAGCACTTGAGGGCATCCACGTTAGTGTCTGGGTTGTGTAAGGTATATGGGATGGATCCCTAGGTGGGGCAGTCCCTGGAGGGTCTTTCCCTCAGACTCTGCTCCACACTTTGTCTTTGTATCTCCGCCTGTGGGTATTTTGTTCCTCCTTCTACGAAGGACCAGAGTATCCATACTTTGTTCTTCCTTCTTCTTGAGCTTCATTTGATCTGTGAACCGTGTCTTGGGTATTCCAAGCTTCTGGGCGAATAGCCACTTATCAGTGAGTCCCATTTGTATTCAAAGTCAAGAAGTGTACTTACTAGGCTTTAAACCTTGGTAGCCTGTGTCCATTATTCATTCACAAATATTTACTAATAGCCTATGTGCTAAAGCACTGTGTTACAGTGTTAAAGGATGACTGGACAGTTACAGTAACTGGCCTGTTACTACCATGCCTGGTATATCCTGCGGTATATCCTGGTATATCCTGCGGTATACCCAATGAGCTTTCCTTTTCCGAATGAAAATGTTTAAAACAACTCAGTACAAAATACTGAAAAATTAGGACAATTATAACAAGTTGGTAAATCCTACAAATAAAGCAATGTTAACCACATATAAATCACCAATAAGAAAGTATCATTAGAGCTAATGATTAGTTACAGCAGAAAAAGGTGATGTTTTAAAAATATTTTCCAGAAGTTAGTTAAGTGTAAAGCAAATCTGAGTGGGACCCAGAAGGTGTCCCACGCAAGGCTCCTGCTTTGCTCTCCAGCTGAGTCTGCGCTGCGTCTCTCCTTGTCAGCTACTGCGCACCCCGGTTCACTGTCTCTCTGCATGGTTTTATGGACAAGAAATGAGGACAGAGAATACCATCTGAGGACTGATCATGTCAAGCTCTTCAAATACTCACAGGACTACTTCAGTTTATAAAGGCTTGAACAAAGCTCTGAATTATTAGTAAAGAGCTATTATGAGATGACTAATATTAGAACCACTCATCTACCAAATAAGTATGGTTCAAAATAAATGTAATCTTTAAAATATCCATCCTCAAAATAATCTCCCAAGTGTACAATTCCTGGCATCCTTAATATTAGATATCCAACTGTTTGTTGATAAGTAGAATCAATCTACACTTTCACAAAGTTCAGAAAGGAATTACAATTCACAACAAATCTCTATTTCCTCAACTGACAATCTTCTATCTCTAGCCTCAATCTCATCCCTAAATTCCACTTTAAATATTGAATAAATTACCTACTTGATGTTATGAATTCTCGGTCTAGAAGGCATTTCAGAGCTGATGTGTTCAGAGGCAAGTTCCTGATCACCTAGCCAAGTCTCGACCCGCCATAGCCGTCCTCTTCCCAACTCAGTCAACAGCAGCTCCAATGCTTCTAACCCCTTGGGAGTCATTCCTGAATTCTCTTTCATGTCTCACATACGACTGATTCATCAGCAGTTCCTGCCCACACAGGACTTGAAACACATCCACAATCTGACCTTTTCTTACCCTTTACTGTTATCACCCTGCTGCCAGCCACCACTGCCTCTCATCTGGATCAGTGCAACCATTTTCAATGATTTTTTCCCAATCATTTTCTTTTCTTACATCTTTGTTCTAGTTTCATAATCTATTCCATGCACTGTTATGTTTGTAAAAAGGAAGTTACCCGTTTAAAGAAGACTATATATATATATATATATATATATATATAAAATAATCAATGATGTATAAAAAGTATGACATCATCCAAGACCCAATCGTGATAAAAAATTTTAATCAACTAGAACTAGAACTAGAAAGGAACTGATAAATAGCACCTACAAAAACCATTCAGCCAGCACATCCTCCAGATCAAAAAACTGAATGCATCCTGAGATCTGAAAATAGCTATCAAGAGCAGTAAAACAAGGAAAAGCACACAAACTGAAAAGGAATGAAAATGGACTGTGCTCACAAGTATACTGAAAACTCACAGAACCTATTTAAACAGTTTTCAAAAGTCTCAGAACACAATGTGTATCCCCAGAAATCAACTATATTGATATATGTTAAATTAAAAGGCAAAATTTAAAACATAACAGCCACTTACAACTGCTTGTAAGGCTTAGGTATAAGTTTACAAGAATGTGTATAATTCATATGTTGGAAACTACAAAGTGCTAAAGAAGGAAATAAAAAACTAACCAGAGAAAGATACTATGTTCGTGGACTGAGCTAATAAAAGAAGAATGTAAATTTTCTTCAAAACTGACATACAAGTGTAGTGTAATTATGACCAAAATCCGTGATACATTTTTAATATGAAAAGGAAACAGAATAGCCAAAACAATTAAAAAGAATAAAGTTAGAGAAGCTTGACAATTTACCATGTAGTTACAGCAATCAAGATAGTGTAATACTAGTGGGAAGGACAGATCCAAAGAACAAAAGAACAGAAAATCCAGAAATGGACCCTTGCAATTCCAGCCATGTGACTTTTGTCAAAGTTGTAAAAGCAATTCAATTTATTTTCAAGCCAAAAAATTCAACCCAAACATCAGACCTTAATATAAAAATGAAATACATTTAAAGCTTTTAGAAAACTTTTTTAATAGGAAAAAAATCTTTGAGAACAGGTAAGTTAGCAAAAAAGGTAAAATCCATAGAAGATAAAACGAATAGAAATAATATCTAGACTTCATCAAAAAAAAAAAAAAGCTTCTATGTAAGACACTGTTAAGAGGATAGAGAAGGAGAAAATTTGCAAATCAAATCACCAAACAAGACACTTTGATCAGGATGGCATAAAGAAATCTGTAAACTCAGTAAAAGAATATAAAATATACATAGAATCTAGGCACCACACCAACAATACATCATTAGCAAAGAAGCACACGAAAACATATTTACATAACTAGTTATTAGGGAAATACAAAATAAGCTACAATGAGATATTACCTATTAGGCTGGCTGAGATGAAAAAACTGACAATACTAAGTGCTGGTGAAAACACAGAGTAACCAGATTCTTTCACATTTCTAAGTGCAATGTAAATTGGCACAATAACCCTAAAAAGCAAGCCAGCCAGCCAGCCAGCCAGCCAACTATCTTTACTTTTAGAAACTAAAGGAAATGAAACATCATTTCAAAAGGAGCTCATACCAAACAATGGTCAAAGAAGAATCACCTATTCTATGCATTTTCTAATTCCCTTGATCCAACAAAACTGTTATATGTTTTATTTATAAACATATAATTTATTCCTTGTTAATTCTGATGCTATACTGTTATTGGATGTACTACAGTTTAATCATATACTAATCTGAAGGATTTTGGAGTCTCTAATCTGGGGCTATAAATATTCAGCTGAGAGTTGTGTTGTATTTCATATACAAACTCAATGTTAAAAGCCTTAATGATGGCTTCCCCCTCACATTCTTTGTATTCAGTCCACATGCCCTTACATAAGATAAGCATCAGACTTGGGATGACCTGATGGCCACAGCTCGTTGTTAGTGAGAATAGTGGCCTGCTCACTCAAGTAACTAGACAAAATCTGGCTACTTTCAAGAAGCAAAAAACCGTTTGCAATCATTAGTCTTTTCTGTTGAAATAGGCAAGGTGTCTTTTGCAACAAATGGTACTTCTGTCCAGCAACACAGAGAACAGAGAGGAAACCTCAGAATCCTCTGCATAAGTGAGAACCATACTGATTCAGCAATTCCTACCCTGTTGCATTCACATGCACACCCAACACACAACTCCCTGCTCTTGTTCATCATGTCAAACTGGAGAACCCAAAGTCCTTCAAACTAATGAATGTTTTAAAAAATTATAGTACATCCTAACAATATTATGCTTTTCAGTACTAACAAGGAATGAATGTTGATTCATATAACAATCTGCATGGACAAGGATACTAGAGTCAAAATGAAAAGCTAATCGCAAAAGGTAACATAATGCATGATTCCATTTATGCAACTCTCAGTGATAAAATTCGTATTGTTAGGGAACAAATTAGTGTTTATCAGGGGTTAAAGTTGAAGGAATGGTTAGACTACAAAGGAACAAGACAAAAGAGTTTCTTAATGATGATTAAAAAGTTCTGTTCTGACATTAGTCTAACTATAATGACTACCTAAATCTACATGTTATATATACATATATATGTGTGTATATATCTATACACACACAAATACCAATTAATAAACCATGTTCTAAGATGTAAAGAAAAGCAAATTAAATTTTATCTTAAGACTCGTTTGCTTCCTATCTCAACTTGGGTAAAATCTCGAGTCTTACCATAGTCAGAAGCCCTACAGGGAATGTACACACTTAGATACCATTTCCTGTTTCCCCAATCCCTCACTCAGGTTCCTAAAGGTGCTCCAGCTCCTTGGAAAATAGCAAACAGGCTTCCATGCACAGGTCTCTGCATTTGCTACATCTTGTATTTGGAAACCCTTACCTTCATTATTTCATATTCAAATACTGCTCAAATACTATCTACACAAAAATCTGTTTTCTTCCATGTAAATACAAATCATGTCTTTTTTCCCCTACAAAGGAGTCTTAAGGCCATTACACAAAACTCAAACAACTTCCAAACGTCACTGTTTGCTTAGTCTGTTCTGTACTGGTGAACGATGCAGGATCACCAGGACTCAGTCCAGGAGTATGCATGTGCTCCCTACCTCTACTTCACACTCAGTTTTCCCTCCTCAAGTCCATCACCAACCCACTCTTTAATTTCACAATCTGAATTCTCAAACCTGTCAACTATAAAACAGCACGAAGCCTGTCTTTCCCCTCTAATCCAGCAATTACCTAAAGCATTCATTCTCTCCACTGTAGCATTCATTCTCTACTGTAGCCAGTCTTTCCAGAATGTTAGTTAGTACTGCGTTCCATCAATAACAAGACAAAGCCAAAGTCATTTTTATAGAGTACACAAATATCTTCTGTTCTCTTCCTAATTTTCCATCTTACAAACCATTAGAGCTTAATGTATCATGGAACTATACACAACTTATAGACCTTCCTAACTCCATGTTTAAGGCATACCTTTGCCTATGTGAAATGAAATCTCTACCGTCAACCTGTGTTTCTCTCCTTGTCTTTCAGAGTAAGTACAAACTCTTTTATGTTCGCCTGTTTAATTGCCTACTGAATCAGGCATTCCCTCCTGTAGATTCCTAAAGGGCTTTGTTTAACCCCGTTATAGCATTTGTCATAATGTATCACATTCTTCTGCACACATCTCTAGAACAATGGCATTTTAGTAATCTCTCCATCCCCTTCACCTAGTAAGTACCTGATGCACCTCAGGAATCTAAAACTACTGAGTTAGTCATTATATAAGGAGTTGCAAGACATCTATGGGTAACATATTTTCAAAAAAAGTATAGGAATGAGACACCATGGAAGAACTCCAAGATTTCTTAGCACAGGTGTGAAACTGAACAAATAAACCCTGAAGGGTCTTCTGGTTCTTTTAGTCATGTGACACTATAAACACATTGATTTGTACCAAGGTTTAGTTATAAGATCACTAACTCGATTTCCCATGGACCAGATATCTTTCTCAAAGGTACTTCTCGGTCCACTTCCACACTGCAACAATGGTGCATGACAGTCATCCTCCAAATCTATGGCACTGTTCATGAGTGGAAAATCTCATGAAGAGAATGAGGATGTCTCACTCAGGGCAACCAAGCACTTCAGCTTAAAATAAGTATGCGAGTAGACTTTTTTATGTAAGAAAGCAGAATCACCATATGAGGAAGTGGAAATTTACTTTTGAAATCCCCATTTCCACTTAGATTTTCCCATTTTCTGGGAAATCATCAAGATAGCAGGTTAGCACTTAGTGAGTATCACTGTGCTACGTGCCAGGGGCAGAGCGAACGCTAACATTACCCTCGGTGCACACACAGAATGTGTTTGTGCTCAGTGGTTTTAAACTGAACATGTGATCTGTTCTGAGTTCCTTCTTTCCTCTTCAGACAGATCTTACGTATTCCAAGCTGGACTCAAGCTCCCCATAAAGCTAAGGATGACCTTGAACTTCTGTACCCTCATGCCTCCACCCCCAGGAGTGGGGTTACAGAGAGTCTTTAAAAATATTTTTAATCAAAACTGTGCCTATATTGCCTACTTCTCTATAACTATACCTACTTATATGCACCAATAGAAACCTATAATCCATAAATGTTAGTATAAAATAAAAACAAAGACACAGTCTACAGAACACAAAGAATAAAGTAGTGCTGGAAAGATGATTTCCCTTAAAGGCTAGACTTATAACCAAAAAAAGAATATGGAAGCAAATACACACACACACATACACACACACACACACACACACACACACAAAAGAGGCGCTATGTACAGTTGAGTTCTTTTTAAAGGCACAGGATTCATTTTATGGTTTTGGTGCTACTACTCATAGACACCAACTAGGCTCCAGATAGATACTGTGCCAGGTAATGTAACAATTACAGAAAATACAGTTACAATTACTGTGTAAATTAGCCAACACAATATACATTTTGTAAGAGAAGTCTTGTGTATACCCCCCCACACACACATAATACAAAACGAAGTCTTTTAAAAAGTTTGAATAACAGCAACCGAACTCCAGTGATAACAGTTAAACAACAGTATTTACTATCTCTGAGTAATCTGAAATTAGACTCAGGTGATCTTAAATCCAGATTTTTTTTTTAATTAAACCCCCAACACACTGAAATTAATGTACTTAATTGCTATGACAGAGACTGACAATCTGACAAGTTAACAAACAGATCAACTCAAAAGCAGCATTGTCTCCAGTTTCTGAGATGAATAAGTCAGGTGACTTAATTTTCTACACCTGTAACGTCAGCTTATTAGATTTAGACTTCAATGGTTTCTCTGCCTAAAAATCTCCCTGATTAGTTCTGCAAGATCAAACTGTTCAGATGAAATTGTTATTTCTATTCCAAAGTATTTTCTCTCACTGGTAAAGCAGTATCTTTGAACCATACAACTTAACAAACAGGAAGCCAACATGGTACACTCAATCCTGCTGAAACTATAAAGTTAACATTAATATATAAAAGGTCAAATGAAAAGTCATTAATGCAAATACATGTGTGTAAAATGCTCACACTTGAAGTTACTGTCTTATTTAATAACTTACTAATCACAATTACTCTATAATGGACCCATGCCTTGGAATAATTCTTTTACTGATAATGAGCATTCATACAGGTCCACAAAACCCGTATGTTTTACATTCTTGCCTTCCCTTTTCTCTCTTCCAGGCCTTCCCAACTCTACATTAGTATTTAGCTTCTGGGACGTCAACTAGAAGGCCTTTAATTCAGTCACTTTTGTTGTTGTTGGCTGAAACAAGAATGCCACGTTCTTTAATAAGGCAAATAACAAGAATCCATGTTCTTACATTGCTCTCCTCTGCTGGACCTATCTGTGAGTCAGACTTTCTTCCTGGAGCCCCAGGAGCTCTCTCCACAGTTGATGAGCAGACAAGCAACAACAGAATCACAGACACTCAACTGCCACTTCATTTATTTCCCAAATAAGAGCATAGTGCGCCAATTTCAACAGACAAGTACCCGAACTGTGAGGCTGTCTGGGGCATGTCTGTGAGTGCATGCACCTACCCTGGTGTGTCAGGGTCTAGACAACACGCAGGACTAGGTTTCCTCCTACTGTGGTGGTCCATGGAAGCAAACTCAGCCTGCTGGGCTTGGCCAGTGGCAATTTTACCTGCTGAGCCATCTCTCTGGTCCAGTGATAGATTCATCAATCTTTCTTTCTTTTTTGTAATTCAAGAAATACTTTGTGTAAATGGCTGGAGGATTTTTGGCCTATTCAGCTTTAAAATGTGAGGAAATCTAGAATCATTATTCACTAGGTAAAGGACAGCTTTCCTCAGGAGAAAGTGGAGTGTCCACATTGAACACTGAGAGAATGGTCACTGCTGGAGAGTGCTGGGCATTTCCCCCTCTCTGTGCAAACAGCATTATTCTCACGTCAGGAGTTGAAGCAAATGACTGGGGCCATCTAGTTCATAAAGTGAGTGCAGATCAACTGCCTTAAAGGGATTAAATAAATGACCTTTAAGTTAGTTAAGGTATAGAATTATACATGAATTATCTTTCTGTTTTGCCTTTAAAGGCTACTATATCCCACAGGATGTGGGAGCACATGTCTGTGACCCCAGGTACTTTGAAGGCTGGGGCAGAAGTACAAGTTAAGAGGTAGGTCAGACTGGACAACTTGGCTAGACCTTGTCCCAAAACAAAAAAACAAAGACAAGATTGGTGTGCTACCTTAGTGGTAGACCACTGCTTAGCATGAGCTGAGCTTGGCTCTCCAGGCGGCAGGAGGAGGACTATCCCCCCACTTGACTCTCCAGAAAGGAGGACTATTTCCCCACTTCATGTTCATGTCAACAGCCTGAGTTAACCAGCCTAGCTGCAAATATAATTAATCCATTTCCTTAGATTTCTAGCATTCTTTCTCAAAAGTTTTGCTAGACTTAAAAAAATGAGTTATTATAAGATTTTACTTAACAATTTAAGCTATGCAATTAAGACTAGAAGCTCAGTCAGGCTTATATCTACATCATAGCATTGGAGAGGAAGGACTGAGGTGAGCTCTAGGCCAACTTAAGGTACAAGGCAAACCCCTTCCTCAAAACAAAAAAAAACTCATACACTCAAAACCTTATGTCTAGTGTAACCTATAACCTTTCAGAACCAAGAGTTTGCTAACAAAGAGTAGCAGTGCAGGGCACGATAGAGCACACCTTTAATCCTAGCACTCTGGTGGCAGAGGCAGGCAGATATCTAGTGTGTTCGAAACCAGCCGGATGGCCTAAGTTTTTGAGACACCATCTCAAAAACATACAAATAATAATGGTGGAACAAAAGACAACCATTACAAACCACTCAGCATCCACCTGCTGAACTCCTAGCTCCAGGCATGCCCTCCCCAACATGTGAGGAAGGAAGGCAGGCAGAGGAAAGGAAGCCATGCTCTGTCTATCCTGAGGAGCTCAATGTAGTCATCTCCCATGGTTACAAAGATTTGCAGTTTGCATGGCTATTCTGTTTTTCTTCAAAATCTCATTTACAAGCTGCACATTTCACCTTTGTAAATGTTTTCCTTAATATTTTGTGAGGTGTATGAAATACTCTATAAGGGAGAAATTCTATGTGCCATATATACACTGTGCTACATGTCTCAAGTGTCTGCTCTGCATAAACTGGCATTTTATTCAGTTCTTGCTGTCCATTTGTCAGTGTTTAGATCCAGTTTATCAAGCTGAACGACAGGCCCACAATGCTCCTTCACCAGAAAGCTGTAATGTCCTGTGTTAGACTAGATATGATACAAATCAACTCTCCAGGAAGCGCCAGTGACACCATACTGCAGATGGGCTGCTGTAAGTAGGAAAATGAATCAGAGATTTAACAGTGTCCACACGGCACAAGCAGAACTTGCTGCAGTTACTAATGTTTATTGTGCAGTGCTCCAGAAAGGCAGCAAACACACTTTATCCACACTCCACTGCGTGTAACTCCACTGCATATAACTCCACTGCGTGTAACTCCACTGCATAGAACATGTATTTAATGTACCACTGAATCAGCAGAAACCTTAGCCAATATATTTTACAGATTAGAAAGTAGGTTCAGAGAAGCTAAGAAATCCTAACTGGCTCTAAATCAAGTGGCAAAGCAGAAGGTGGCCAAAACTAGGATTCAAACAAGGGTGGTAAATTCCAGAATTTTCTACTGAGTCACAAAGTAGCTTTCTCAAGTACTAACAATAGGAAATCCCTACTAATTGAAACTCTGTAACAATTTGTAATTCTGAAGCACAAATACAATTTTGTTTCCAAGTTATAAAGGATATTCTTAGTCTAAGAAAAAAATGCCACTGGCTACTTCTATTTTCTGAAATAAAGACTGGTACTCTGCAGATTTCAGGTCAATCAGTGTCCACAGCTCAGTGTCCCTGCTTTCTTTCCTTGTGTTTCCCCCAGACACATGTTACTCATTCCTTACATCGTCTACTAAGTATAGACTATATGAGAACATTTCTTATACTGTCTACTAACGTATAGACTATATGAGAACATTTCTTACATCGTCTACTAACGTATAGACTATATGAGAACATTTCTTACACTGTCTACTATATGAGAACTGACAATTTTGTCTGTGTTCAGTACTGCATCTCCAGACTAGGTATCCCAAACACTCCAAGTAGCACTTAATAAAAATTTGAGAAGTGAATGAGAACTTGGTATCCCATAGGAATTCAATACTCAGTAGCTGCTCTCCTTACTAACCAGGACACTGTGTAATAAAAACTCTGAAATGGAAGTGCTGATGAACACGAAGGAGGCCAGGACGCACCTGCAAACATTGCATTGGGAGTTTGAGGCCAGCGCTCAAACCAAGACCCCCATCTCAAACAAACAAACAAACACGGTTAATAAAGTAGTTACATTCAGCCAAAACTTTATCAAATACTACTGGAAGATGGAGGTAAGGATCTACATAAATAAATTTTGAATTAATGTACTTTTCAACTGGCAGAACCTAAAAAATATCTTACAGAAATCGTCAAACACTAACCTGAAATATGTAATTCCCCTCCCACTTCCTTTAAAAAACAAAAACTAGGAGGGTGAATGTGGGTAAAGCACCACTTGTAATAAACAGGCTGTTCTGAGATGAGGACTCAGAAAATGAAAGACAGAGCCTTCCCCTAATACTGGCCTCTGTTACCAAGCTCACAGCTAAGTTTAGTGATTAACCAAAGAGAATGCACAGCACCTAGCAACTCTGAGAGGACTTAGGATTTGCCTTTCTGAGTAAGTGTGAGTTCTTGACTTTTTAAGAGTCAGAATAACCAGGACATAAAGTATTAAAATACTGGTAAATCCTTAGGGGGACATAAGCTTCAGGTCAACAATGTGAACCATATATTTAATTTTCATTTTACTTCAGTATCTCCAAATTTCTTACCATCTGAATACAGTGCTAAGTGAAGACAACACAGCTTGAGCGCCCACCAAGGGAAAGCACTCTCCTCCATGCTGGCAGCAGCCCCTGGCCTGTACTAGGAGGCAGGCTTCTGCTACCCACGTTCCCAGATTCCTGCAAACTCTTCACCCAACCCTCTACTAGCATCTTCCTTGGCAGACCTGTCTCTGTTACTACATAATCCTGATTTTAAAGAGTTCTTATTAAAAAAGAAAGCATAAATCAATCAAAACAAAAGTGTTACTACTGTTCTCTGGGGCGTGTGAATCTGGCCAAGCAGAGATATAATGAAATTGAAAACTTTAATCTATGATTTATAATCTATATTATATTTCCAGGAATGTTTTAAAAAGATAGGAAAACAAAACTTCGTTTCTAAAGTATAGTAATATTCATAAAAATAAGCATTTAGTGTGTGTGTGTGTGTAACTTCAATTTCAGAAGAGTCATCCTACAGGGCTTTGCTATCACAGATTCATAAACTTACCGATGATACTATAACATATGCTTACTTCTCCAAGTGAAGGTGGCTCATTGAACCAGTTCTTTTGAGAAATTTCCTTACATAAAAGAGGAATAAAGGTTTTATTTCTATCAAGGCACAAAGCCAATCAATCAATCATGTTAAGACCTTTGCCAGAGTATAAAACACTCAGTAAGGACATAATTGGGAGTCTGGGCAGTGCCCACCTAACTACGCAGAATTTGCCTCATTTAAATAGTATCTGTAACTAGACATCTTAGCATATCCTTAGCTAAAGGTAAGCACGTCTTTCCACAGAGTATTTGAAACAGGTGGCTCCTTCAATCAGGTGTAGTTGACTTAAAATCTGCTCTTCGAGAAGCAGTATTATTTGCATCTTTGACCACTTCATCTACTTATAAATGAATTATACAAACACAGGTTCTGTTATGAGAGGTCCCAGAGGAATAGTGATATTTCCCAGTGTCCTTTGGAAACCATTCTAACTCAGGAAAAGCTATTTGATAAGACAAAAGGAAAGTTGAAGCAATGGCATATATTCAGTGGATAACATAATAATTACCATACTCAGCTTTCGGTTTGATTCTTTAAGACTGAAAACATAAAGCACTCTCTGTTACACACTGGTGTAGAGGCAAGCAGAGGTTCTGAATCACTGGAATTTTTGTTCTTTTCCTGCTAATACACAGATAGTACCACCATTCAACATATCCATTCCACATACGATTTAAAAGCTACAGAATCCTTCCTGGACTATCTAAATACTAACTCAACTCATGAATCTAAATTTTTTTCCTAAGAATTTGAATTAAAGTAGCTAACTAAAGCATATAGAAGAAAAGGCAACTGTTCATTTATTAGAAATATGTATGGTTTCAAAAAGTTGTCAAATTGTGTAATTTTAAAAGTAACCATGGATTCACCTTGTTAAGGGTGTTTTTGAAAAGGTGTCAAAACTCTTTCTGTTCCAAGTGTGGTAAATGGTGATAACTAAAAGCACCCCTCCTCTCCATCCCCCCAAAAAATCCCTCATTTCTACCCAGAGAAATTCCTGGCAAAATCTGAACCTGCATAATGAGCAACATCTTCTTTGAGTACGCTAGGACATGAACTAATTCCTTTTGTAAAATGGCTATCAACCTAACCCTAACGTTTGGCACTTTACTAACTTACCTAGAACTGACAAAATGGATGCAAAGCTAGAGTGCCTGGCTGTTGCTTCCAATACTGCATTTGTGTCCAAGAACTTTCCAATGAATAAAAGCCCATCGACCAACAGCCTCCAGTGCTTTGGGGAGTTTCACCAGACTAGAATAAAAGCTTCACGTGGCTGCAAATCTCCACCACTCTCCTGAAAAACCCTCTTATCAGAACCAGTTGAAGAATTCCTCCATAACAATTAAGCTAACTGGAGTGGAAACTTAGCATCTCGAATAGACTATATATGGAATGAATCTTGGCCAAACACGTAAATACAAACTCACACGCTCCCTGACACTTTCGGTCTACAACTCTGAGCCAAAAATTCTACAGCATCAGCAACAGACAGATCCACCTGTCACCTGTCAGCAACACCCAGAGACCCTTGTTAAGCCTCCCGCTTTCAACCACTATCTCATGGTCGGCCTGGTGAATCAATCGGCCAAGGAAATCAGAATAGCTCGGTGGACTCGAAGGGGGCCACCTATTCACAGCGGGGCGTGCTGGCCATTTCGAGGAAGGCTGCAGAAAAGCAAACTCGGAAAGGAAAGGGACCGAGGTGCTTCCTCTTTACCCTGCTCTGAACTTCCCCGGCTCTCCCTTAACTCGTGGGCCCCGAAGTCATCGTTATCCAGACCTGGGCTCCCCCAAAGGCGTCTGGTTCCCTCCCTCCCACTTCCAGACCACAGGCCTGGGGGCGGGCCGGGGGCAAGGCACCCCCACCCCCGGCTCTCTCCGGCGCCGGGCTCCAGGGCAGGCCCGGTCCCCCTCCCCCGACGCCCCGGAGCCCAGGCCAGGCCCCGGACTCCCCGCCCCCACCCTCCCTGCAGGACTTGGGGGGCCTCCCTGCGCCTCGCCACCGCGGGCAGGACCCGGGCGGAGCGGGGACGAAGGCGAGCGAGGCGCGGACGCCCCACTAGGGCCTCGCGCGCCGGGCAGAGCCGGTCCCCGACCCCAGCGCCGGGGCGGGGAGCGGGGCTGGGGATCCCGCCGAGGCCCCGCAGCGCCGTCCACTTACCCTTCGCCGCCGCCGCGGCTTCCCCCTCCTCCTCGTCCGCCGCCGCCGCCGCCGCCTCTCCCACTTGGGCAGCCGTCTCCCCCGTCGCCGCCGCCGCCGCCTCCGTCACCGCGGCCGCCGCCAGCGCCGATTCCACCCGGCAGGGGGGACACCTCAGCCCTCCCTCCCTCCCTCCCGGCTCAGCCCCTCCGCCCGGCCGCCGCCGCCAACTCCCTCCGGCCGCCGCCGCCGCCGCTCGCGGCTGAGGGGGAGGGGAGGGGGTCGGCCTGGGGCGCCCCGCCGCCGGCGCCTGCCGCGGATCAAAGCGATGGCCCGGGCGGCGTCGCCGCGGCCCGCTGCTCGGCTCCGGCTCGCACGGCCGCCCTGCCTCCCTCCGCCCCCACCCCCCGGCCGCTCGCCTGCCCTCCCCCCACCCCCCCAGTTCTCGCTCGCTCGCGCCGCGGCTCCGCCAGCCCAGTCCGCATCAAAATACGGCCACACAATATGGCGGCGCGGCGGCCGGCAAACACCGCGAGATCTGAGGCGGCGGCCGTGACGAGGCCTCCCTCCGCCGGGTGGCGGGGATGCTCTGTCCACGCCCCACCTCCGGCACCCGCCGTCCCCACGCCCGCCCGGCTCGCCGTGGCTGCAGGGGAAGTGTCCCGGCGCGGGTCTCCTGACGCTCGGACGGGCCGCGCTGGAGGGACGGAGGGAGGGGAACTGAGCGCCGACGGGTGCACCCGTCCCCGCCGAGGGGCTCGCGGGTCCGGAAGCGGGTGGCGTGCTGTGCGAACCGGCGGCCCCGCTCGGGGTGACGGGCGGGACCCTACAGGCCCGGCGAGCCGCGGGGCTGGTGGGCCTGAGGCGGAGGCAAGCGCCTGGCCTGCGGGGCCTGCGGGGCCTGCGGGGCCTGCGGGGCCTGCGAGCCGGACACACCCCCCTTGGAGCCCGGGGGCTGGGCTGGGCCGCGCCGCTCTGCGCCGAGGCTGCGAGCTACCGGGTGACCCGGGAGGGACCGCGGGACGGACGGCCCGGGCGGTGCGGTGCGGGATTCGTCCTGGAAGCCGCGGGGACGCGAGCCGATGTTTGGCTCGGGCGCTGGACTTTTCCTTGAGCGGCAGTCGGGGGCCGGAGAGAAAATGATCTAAATAATGCAAGGGAGTTGTTTCGATTTTGACTGCACGTTCCTAGAAGTCCTAGAAGCAGAGCCAAAGACACTTAAGGTTTCTATCTTCTTAAAGATGTGTTCCGTTTTCCCTCGGGGTGGTGGTGGTGGTCAACGTTCAGAAGTTTCTCACAACGTAAAATATTTTTAAAAGAAAAATTTGGCAATTTCATATGGCAAAAAAAAAGGCTTTTTTGTTCCTGACCCTGTCTAAAGTGTGCATGTCGCCGCTACCAATTTCTTCCTTGAAGAAATTCATACCACCGAGAAAAACCTGAAGAACTATTTTTTATTATTCTATTATCAGTATAACCTCCATATTGATTTTAAAGCCTCTTTTTTAAACACTTAAATATAACCCTTTCACTTCCTTTTTCACACTCAGTTTAAAATACCTGAAATATTGGGGTTTAACTCCAATTTTAAAACTTTTAGCCCTTCAGAAGTCAGAGTGCTACTGATTGACTACATTGGAACTTTTAAATTTTTCTCTTGGTTGGAGATGACATTAAGAGAGTAAGAGTATAGCCGGGCGGTGGCGGCGCACGCCTTTAATCCCAGCACTTGGAAGGCAGAGGCAGGCCTGGTCTACAGAGTGAGTTCCAGGACAGCCAGGGCTATACAGAGAAACCCTGTCTCGAAAAAAAACAAAAAAATAAAAAAATAAAAATAAAAGTATATGCTTTGAAAAAGTATTTTTTGTGTGTGCGAAGTAAAAGTAAATTATAATTCTCATAGTAGATGCTGTCTTCATTAATTCACAGTAACAAGTCATTGAACCCTAATATACACAGTCCTCCGAGGAATTATTTCCATAGTATGATTTTAGATAAATTGAATAAACTATTAAGTAAACTGTACTTCTCTTAAACTGAGGCACAATGCAAACATATCCTGCTGAAATAATAGAAGTGGGTTAAGTAAAAAATAGTTTCTGTTCAAAATTTGTTTTATGAAATGTACATGTATGAGGGCTAGAGAGATGGCTCAGCGGTTAAGAGCATTGGCTACTCTTCCTAAGGTACTGAATTCAAATCCCAGCAACCACATGGTGGCTCACAACCATCCATAATGAGATCTGATGCCCTCTTCTGGTGTGTCAGAAGACAGCTACAGTGTATAATAGATAAACCTTAAAAAAAAGAAATGTACACATTTTAATAGAAGTATATAGTATTTTCCATATAAACTTAAATGTAATGGGTATGCGTAAAGGAAGAGAAGATGTAACCATATATTCTTTCCCAGATTTTAAAAGCTTGGGTCTCTAATGAAGAGAAGCCTCAGACAGCTATGCAGTGGACAATTCTATGAAAGAACTGATGCCTTTAAAAAAAATACTCTGGGGATCTTGTAAGAATCAAAGACCCCAGATGAAATGCTGAAGAACACGACATCTTAATGCAACATGGAACCCCAACGTTCATCTCTTTCTGGAAAAGAAAAGGTTACAAAGTATTTTGTATTGGGATAATTGGGTAAAGTTGGGTATGGACTAGAGATAGTATTAGTTGACATAAAGGTTACCTTTAACCTTCTGAAATTTGTTCTGCATCGCAATATTCTTAACACTGCAGTGTTAAGGAGGTAAAAGAACACAATGTATAAAACTTTCCCCCAAGTGGCCCAGAAAAAAGTATATTCTATATGCCATCTCTATAGGAACGTATACTTCATATCTGCCGTACACATAGAGAATGATGATAAGTTTTAAATCTTGGTCAATCAGAGGCATTTTAAAAGTCAAACTTGGTGAATCTAGGTCATTTGTAGTGTCTTGAAATGTTTTGAAAGTTTGGTTGTGAGTGTGGCCTTTATCGGGCAATATCTGTCCAGTTCTCAAAATCACTTAAACCCAAAAGACCTTGCAATTTCTGATAAGCATGACATTATTACAAAACAAAGACTTTTAGAAAACCAACCTGAGCTGGAGACTAGTGTAGTGTGAGGCCTGGGCTTCAGCCTCAGCCCAGCACTAACAGCAGAATAGAAGGACTGTCAATTCCTAGGGATTCCTTAGCTCAGCAAGAGGAGGCGTATAGTGAGCTGAGACAGATGATCCGTCCTCGTATTTTCTCCTACAAACAGACTGGAGGTTTGGGTTATCTTGGTATGTTTTCTAACATTTTCAATCTATTTGATTTGGAACATAAATAGCTAGGAATACCTTTATATTGTTGATAAGTATGATTTCTGTTTATAGAGTTGGTGGATACTCATTTTTAGCCACAGACTGTACTGAAAATAAGGGCGGACTGTCTTCCAAGTATTCTCTGTAGTAGCTACAGGAAACTGGATAAAATCCCATTTGGCATTCAAAAATTTTAATGTAGTTTTGCGCTTTCTGACTCAGTGAGCACTAGCTACCTGTGATTATTTAAATCAAATTAAAATTCATGCCCACAGTTGCACTGCCCACATTTCAAGTGCTTAATAAACCATGCTTTCTGCCTTTACAGAAAATGCTGTCCAACAGAACTGGTAGCAGACGAGATTACACTGTATAAACAGCATCTGCACAGGGTGGACGGCGGTAGTCGCCATCGAAGCTTAGGAGAGAGAGGAGGTTGTACTCTGCAGGGCGTGAACACAGGAGAAGCACACGGGCAAGTTTCAAGAGGAAGATTACATGTGGCAGATGGAGGCAAGGCCAGAGGGTTCCAGGCAGCTGCAGCCTCAACAACGCAGGAGACGTGGGAGAAATGCTTGATTCGGTGTATCTATAGCCACGAAAGATGTAAAGGGGGCAGAGCTACATAAACCCGCAAATGCTGAGCCTGGCCTGTTCTTCAGGCCATGAGAGCGACGTGTGTTTAGAGCAGAGGAAGGACATGATTAAATAAACGGTTCCTTAAGATGGATGTCCTTGCGGCTGTCATACACCTCACCCGGCTTTTGCTGGACAAACCTGAAGATTAATCTCTAGGCCCACATAATAAAACTGAGGCAATAAGGCATGTGTCTCTAAGCCAAGCAAGGGAGGAGCAGAGAGACTGACCCCTGGGGTTTGTTGGTAAGCTATGCAGGGCGTTGACCCCTCCCCCACCAAGGACACAGGATTAGGGGTGGAGCCGCAGCTGATATAGCAGTGCAGCAGTCCAAGTGAGAGGCACTGAGCGGTTGCGGTGGCATGATCTGTTATTTATTAATGATCATTTGTAATGGCATTTAACAAGTCTTGACTTATAAGATGGCGTAAGTAATGAGCTGTGATGTGCGCTCCTGGAATCCTCGCACCTGTGAGGTGCAGACTGGCCAGGCGTTTGGCAGCATCCTCAGTTCCGGTTCCATGGTGACTTAGAGGGCAGTCTAACCCAAAACATCTCATTAAATAAAATAAAAATCCACACCTCACAGATTTGGGGACTTCAAAACAGGGTAGATCTCAGTCTGAAAGACTTTCAAGTTCAACAATACAATCAACATCCGGGTTCTTTCCATTCCTGCGCTGATGTTCTGGGCTTTCGGATCTTCAGGCTAAGAAGATGTCCTATTAGTGGCAGGCGTCTAGGAGGGGAGGAGGAGGAGGAGGAAGGGAAGGAAACGAGAGGAGGACATGTTTTCCAAAACAGCTCTCCTTTTTCTTCCTGTGATGGTCAATCTCCATTGTCAGCTTGATGTGACTTAGACCCACCTAAGAGACACGTCTCTGGGCATCTCTATGGGGGTTGTTTCCGAGAGGTTTAACTGGAGGAAAGCCCTACCTCAATGTGGCTCAACCAGAATGAGACAGTCACCTGCAGATTTCCACAGAGATCTGGGGGGTCTGGCCAGGTGGAAGGGTGCAAGTGGAAGGGAGAGGGGAGTTGGATTAAAGCTTGCCTTCTGGGCGCCTCTCTGAAAGACCAGATAGGCCTGGGCAGCCTCCAGCAGGGAGAGCTGGATTCCCCAGGAAGTGTTACCGCTCTATTGTGACAGAAGCTCTCAGACAGAATGATGGAGTGATTCTCACACTTTATTCCTCCTGGTTAGGGTCTTATATACATTTTGAGGTGAGTTTGGATTATATACATTTTGAGGTGAGTTTGGATCTGACAGCAGATGGTTTCTATTGGCTTCGTCTGAGACTTTAAGGATGCCTTATCTGCATGTGGAGGGGCTTGGGGCAGTGCCCCTTGCTGACTGACTGTCATGATCCTCTCCACGGTTATGTAACAGGGGCCTGATGGGAAGCGGGTGACACACCTACCGTCCTCTGGTATGAGGTTCCGGGGCTTCCAACCCACTCAACCTTACCAAGTTTCCTGGCACGGCCCACTGCCCCACAGTGACCTGAGCACCGACGTTCTGCCTCCTGACTGGGTACACGGTGACCAGCCATGCTTTTCTTGTAAAAATGGATTGTACACTCCGGCTTGAACCAAAAACCTCCTCCCCCTCCTTTAAGTGGCGTTTATCAAATATTTTGTTATGACAATAAGAAAAGTAACTAATATAGCTCATTCTCCCAACCCGTTCCTGTCCCTTCCCCTGGGTCATGTTTGAACCACAGACTAGTCCCTGGTTCTCACATTGAAACAGGTTTTGAATAGTAAAGACAGGGAGGTAAGAGTCAAAGGTACCCTGAGGGCTTCTGCCAAACGACTCAGGACCATAGAAAACGGAGCAGATATGAGCAGACATGTGGTTCTTGTCACGACTCTGGTTTGGGGGTGGCAGAGATGAGAAGCAGGAGATGGGGGTGGGAGAGGAAGGGGTGAAATAATGAGTCTCAACCACTCAAGGAAATATATAAGGATAACATCACACACACAGGAGGAGTGCTTGACTTAGGAGAAGGGCTACTGTGTGCGCGTGAGCGTGAGCGTGCACGTGCGCGTGCACGTGTGTGAGAAAGCTGTTCCTAAGGTTTCTATGGTGTGCAAAGGCCTAGAATAATGAGATGATTCTGAAGAATAAAGCTGGAAGACTTACCCTACAAAATTTCAAAGTTCATTCTGAGGCTCAGTAATTGAGACAGTGTGGTATTGGCAGCAGACTCGATGGATATACCAAAGGAGTATAATAGAGAATCCAGAAATAGAACTCGGGAGCTTGATTTACGGCAAAGTCACTGCCACAGTTCAGCGAGGAAAGGATAATATTTTGAACAAATGGTGCTGGAGCAATTGGCTACTCATCTGGAAAGAAAGGATATGTGACTCCTACCTCACTCCATATACACTAATTAGTTCAAGATGATCATAGACCTAAGCGGGAAAGTTTTTAAACAAGCTTGTACTAATCAAAAGATATGATCAAGAAAGTGGGTTGGGAAGAGAGACTATGTTTTAATACACACATCTGGATAATGGACTCATATCCAGAATCAGCAAAAATAATTCTGTAAGTCAGTAAGAAAATCAAGCAGATCAATTTTTAAAATGAGAAAGGTGGTGGTTCTTATTAGAGGTTTTTCTTTTTCTTTTTTTTCTTAAATTTGAGACAGTGTCTTATGGCCTGTTATGGTCAGTTCAATCTGGCTTTGAATTTGCTGTGCAGCCAAGACTAGCCCTGAACTCCTGAGCCTCTCACACATGCTGGGATTGTAGACAAGCCTCGCTATGCCTATCTAAGAGACTTCAGAACAAGTGCTTTACTAAGACGACTTCTAAACGCCAAGAGATACCAAGGAAATGCTCAATATAACTCCTCCTGAAAGAAATGAAAACAGCAATGGGAGATACACAACAGCCCAACATTATTGGTTTAGTTTATCCAGAGAGCTCTAATACATCTGGCTGTCACTTGTCCACTAAAAACACATGCATGACTATTCATAACACATTAATTCATGACAGCAAACCCCAAATGTTCATAGCATCATTACCTGCTGAACCATCTTGCCGGGTACCTTCTTGTTCTTTTTTAAAAGATATGTGTATATATATGCTTGTGTGTGTAGCTGGCAAGATTGTTCCACAGGTATGAACATATGTGGTCAGAAGGTAACTTTGTCGAGTCAGTTCTCCGCTTTAACCTTTGCCTGCTGATTGAGCTCAGGTTATCAACAGACTTGAACAGAAAGCACTTTATTTAACCTGAACCATCCTCCCAGCCCAGCATCCTTATTTTTTAATTGCCCTAAGTTGGCAATGACACAAGTATTTGTTAAGAGAAAGATGAATAAATTGTGGTATATTCATACATTGAAATATTACTTAGAAATAAAACAGAACTGACTAATTCCTTTATCAATAATCAATTGATCTTTCAAAAAGGTTGCCAAGAAAATTCAAAGGAGCAATAGAGAACATTTTCCCCCTTCAAACAGTCACACAGAGACAATGGGTTTTCAGGTCATCTATAAAATTAACTCAAAATGGGTCGTGTAAGACCTAAATGTAAGAAACAAAAAATATGAACTTAAAAAAGAAAACCAGATAGGTTGGGTTGGGTTTTATCAAAACTTTAAAAACTTCTTAATAATCAAGATAAATAATAGCATACCACCATCCAAAAATTTGAACACAATTGTTTGTAGTATCTTTATTCACAACACCAAGAAGTAGAAATAACTCAAATATGTATCAACTATTGAGTGGATAATAAAATGTGACACACCCACAGTAGGCTATTATTTTATAATAAAGAGAAATGAGGTACCAACCCATATTACACCTTAGACAAATTTGAATAGTATTCAACTAACTGAAATAATATTCAGTCAAATTGAAAAATATGAAAAATAAAACATTACATATTGAAAACATGTTGAATGATTCTATTTATATGAATTGTCCATAATAGGTCAGTACACACACACAGAAAGAGAGAGATTAGTAGTGATAAGAAGCCAGAAGAAAAGAAAGGCTAATATGACTATTCATTAATATTGACTTTCTTTTGTCTTTTTTTGGCTGATAAAAATGTCCTAAAATTATATGTTGGTTATACATACATATGTACATACATACACACACACACATATGTGTGTGTGCATTCTTTATATATGTATAGTCTTTACATATATTCTTTACAACTCTGCAAATACTAAAACCCTCCGAATTTTATGCTTTAAAAAGGTAGTATTCTACCAAAATTATATCTTAATTTATTCCACATTACAAAGAATGAATTAGTAAAATATTCAACAAAATAAATGCCATTTAGACCTCATGAGGAATTGGGGCAAGCTAGATAAGAACAACTTGATCCCAATGCTGTTCCACTGCTGTGAAGAGACACCACGGCCAAGGCAGTCTAGGAAGGACAGCGTTTAACTGGGGGCTGGCTCACAGTTTCAGAGTGTGAGTCCACTAACATCACGGCAGGGAGTGTGGAGACAGGCAGGTGTGGTGCTGGAGAAGCAGCTGAGAGCTATGTCTGTCTGCAGGCAGCAGAAAGAGAGAGACACTGGGCCTGGGGTGGGCTCTGAAAACCTCAGAGTCCACCCCCAGCGGCACCCGTCCTCCAGCAAGGCCACACCTCCTTGGAATTCATCAACTGGAGATCAAGGATGAAAATTATATGAGGCTCCAGGGGCTATTGTCATTAAAAGCACCACAGTCCTCTAAGTATGAAGTTCAAGAACAGGCAAAAGTAATGATGGTGACATGTCAGCCTAGTGGTCACCTCCGTAGGGTACAGGATGAGAGGTGTAGATCCAGGAATGTCAAGAGGAAGCCAACCAGAATACAGACATGTTCTGCCAGTCCCTCTGATATCTATGTTATCTATGTTTATAGGAATGCAAAAGTTTATTGAATTATACCCTTATGGACAAATGTGATTTGATCATTCAGGAAGAATGAGTATGGAGAGTAACAAGATAGTTAAACTTAGGAAAAGAGGGATGATTATAAAAAGATCTTGGTGCTGCCATCTTCTTAGATGTGTGGGAACGAGAATTTCGTCCTAGTCTTAGGACAGGGATTGGGATGTGTGGAGAGAGCAGTGTGGCAGGGAGTTGCCCACTCATCCCTGCCATTGGCTTTAGGATAGATCTCAGGACTGACACGCACACATCCTCTAGTGTGTACACAACATGGGACATCTCAGCCAGGCTTTCTGTTGCTGTGATAAAGCACTGTGACCAAAAGCAACTTGGGGAACAATGGGTTTATTTCATCTTCTAGCCTGTAGTCTACTATCCAGGGAAGTTCAGATCAGTAACTCAAGGCAGGAACCTGGAGGCAGGGACTGTGTTTAGAGGCCATGAGGAATGCTGTTTACTGAGTGGCTCCTTGTGACACACCCACTTTGGTGTCTTATCCACCCCAGGACTCCCTGCTCAGGGGTGGTACCTACCACAGTGAACCGGGCTCCTCCTCTGACATCAATCCTTAATCAAGAAAATGACCCACAGACTTGGCTACTGAGCAGTCTTACGTAGGCAATTTTCTCAAGATTCATCTTCCCATACAACTCCAGCTTGTGTCAGGTTGGCTATTAAAAAAAACACCACCTAGACACAGTGTGTCTGTTTTGTGATGTCACTGTGGAGAGAAGTATCAGAGATTGTGCTGAATGAGTTTAAAACTTTAGAGAATAATAAAATTAGGTCCATGGGAAGTCAATAATCCCCTTTGTCTGTTAGCTCCTCTTAGGAGTAGACCGATTAGAAGGACTCATCTTTCTGTTTTGGTCTTTCTTATCCTGCATGTCTTACCCACTTTCATGACAGGTTTCATTTGTGCTGGTTTCTATCCATATAAACAATGGACCACAGGTTACAACTATCACCTCTCTGTAAGCTGAACTCAAGTGCTAAATATGTATGCTTGCATTTGATTGGTCAAGAAAACTTCCTGACCCTCAATGTCTTTAGTTTCAGATTAGAAGAGATTCTAATCATTGACATTAGTGTTAGCAATTGCTCTATAATTTGTAAACACTGTTTACCGTGTTTACTGTTTCCCCCGCTCCTCCTTTCACATTTGTACATAAAACCCAGCACTAGGGGGATGCAGGCAGGAAGGTGAAGAATTTGAGATTAACCTGGGCTACATTGTGAGGCCTTGTCCCCAAAACAAAAAACACAAACAAAAAACAAAAAACCAAACCAAAACAAACTACCATCAACAACAATTTTTGAAATATTACGGATAGAGCCCAGAGTGTTGTAGATGCGATCCCTTAGCTACACCCCAAGTCTATGAAACCCAAAGAGGCTCTTCTCTCAGTGAGTTGCTTTGGTAATGGTGTTTTATCCCAGCAGTAGAAAAGTAACAAATGGACTGCATGGTCAGAGGGATAAAGACAGCAAAGAAGAGCAAAATACTGAGTTCCTGATTGTCACTGTTTGGATTTTTGGTGTTGGGGTAGAGCTGAGATTTGAACTCCAGAACTTGTACATGTTAGGCAAGCACTCTACTGCTGAGCTACACTGAGAACAGGCTTCTAGAGGAGGTATAGCTGGGGTCTGGAGATAGGTCGAGATGGGTGTGACAAACTCTGTCAGAAGCATGGAATGACAGGATGCACTTAAGTGTCCTAGCAGTTCTTGGCCTGGGAAGTGCGCCATGACTATCTCTTGCAACTTCAGAATCTTCCCACGGCAAGTTTATGACCTGATCTGCAAGGACGGTATTGATAACATGTGATATTTAAGAACTTTTGTAAGGAAGAATGTGGTTGTTGTTGCTTGTTCACGTTTGTATTTGAGACAGGGTCTCACTCTGTAGGCCAAGCTGAGCTGGAGCTCGTCATGTAGCCTCAGACGTTTAACAATTCTCTTCTCTCAGCTTCCTAACTACTGAGATTACAAGCATGAGTTGTTATGCATGCGTGTGTGTGTGTGTGTGTGTGTGTGTGCATGTACGTGTGTGTGTGTGTGTTTAAGAATAAGGCTATATACAGCAAGATAGCTGTATATACCTATTTAAGAATAAGGCTATATACAGCAAGATAGCTCAGCAGGTAAAGATGCTATCTCCAAGACCCATGTAAGGCTGGATGGAGAAGGCCATTTCCCAGAAGTTGTTCTCTGACTACCACATACACCCTCTTCCTACATCATGCATACTCACATACAATAATAATATTAACAATAAATTAAAAATAAGCTTAAAAGACACGTAGCACACTGACACACCGATGGCAGGGTCAGTCATTCTGCACACACTCTGAGTATCTTCCTTAGGTTAAGCATCACGGTGGAGTGCGGTTCTCAGCCTGTGGACTGCAGCGTCCACAGGAGTCACATACCAGACAGCCTGCATATCAGATATTTACATTATGATTCATGACAGTAGCAAAATTACAGTTGTGAAGGAGCAATGAAATTCTTTTATGGTTGAGGGGTCACCACAACATAAGGAACTATATTAAAGGGTTAGAAAGACTTGAGAACCACTGAGTTGCCTGTATTGTAAAGAAGAAGCTGATTTGGGCCTTTGTAGAAAGACCGAATAAGAACCCAAATTAAAAAGGTTATTAAGATTATAAGGAAAAAATTCACAGGCCAACAAGAAACTCAAAGGAAAGAACCGCTGGGCTGGAGAAATGGGTCAGCATTTCAGAATGCTAACTGCTCTAACCGGGCTTGCAGGGGACCTGGGTTTGGTTCCTGGCACCCATACCGGTTGTGTGTGAGAGAGAGTGTGGGAACTCACATACCCAGTATAAATCAGCTGTAACTCCACCTCCATGGGGTCTGACAGTTGTTTTCTGTCCTCTGTGGGCACCAGCATGCATGTATGGGTGCACACACAGATACCCAAACACGTGTACATATGCATAAATGAAAAATAAAGCCATTTTATATGTAGTAGAGGATGGCCCTATCTGACATCAATGGAAAGGGAGGCCCTTGGTCCTGGGGAGGCTTGATGCCCCAGTGTAGGGGGGCTGCTAGAACGGTGAGCTGGGAGTGGGTAAGTGGGTGGAGGAGCACCCTCATAGAGGCAGTGGGGAAGGGGATGGGATGGGGTTTTGTGGAGGGATAATCAGGAAGGGGGATATCCTTTGAAATGTAAACAAATAAAATGATTAATAAAAATAAAAAAATTAATTAAAAAAATTTACTTCTCCATCTCTTAGATCCTAATTCTGATCAGCTGAAAGGCTTTAAAAACAAAGCAAAGTTAGAAAGAAAATATTGCTAATGGCCAATAGAGAACAATACATTCAGCTGCAGGAGTCACTTCCACTGATGTGGAATTGGAGGTTAATTTGTTTGTCTGTTAATGGTAGAGACACATTCTGGAGACACAGGCATTCTTATGTCTTAGTAGTGGGAGTGGGAGTGGGAGTGGTCTCAGCTTCCTGCTAGGCAGTTTAGCAACACACATTGGAATTTAAAATATGCAAACTGTTTAACATAGAGAATCTATTTTAGGGAAGGAAAAAAAAGTGGGTATGTATTTGGAGATATGACCTTCCATATTGCTTATAATAGTTGAAAAATAAGAAGGAAATTATGTATCTTATTAGGCGATGAGTTAAACTTCATGGATGTAATGGAATATGATGCAGTGGTGAAAAAGGAACCATGCACGCTGGCATGAAAAGGTGACACACTGACACACTATTATAATGAGTGAAGAAGGTAGGTAGATTTCACAATAGATGGAAGAAAAAAACGCGGTATGCTCTGGTCCCCTGAGAGGGGTGACTGTGTGTTTGAATGGGAATATGTATGGAAAAGTCTAAAAAAGTTCTAAAACATAAAAGAGATTCTCTTTGGGTAGAACCATTTCATGGTCATCTTTATTTTTATACCCTTTATTTGGTGGCATTTTCTCAATTTTTAGTGGTGAATATGATTATGTTTAAGTCAATTAACAAAACAGAACTATCCAGACGGTGTTTCTTATACCCCTGCCCACCCTACAGCTTTTGTTTAACCAAATTGGGATGCTAATTTTTTTTTTTAAATTAAGACTCGAGTCTTCATATTCACATTCATATTTTTCCTGCCCTAAATCAGTAAGGAAACCTTTGGAAATCAAAAAATATTCCAAGAATTTGGAACAAAATGACAATCACAGAGGACCAACCTCATTTCCAAGATGGTTAAATAGGAGAGGAAGGGAAAGAAACCCTGGTGGGATCTGAGACAAGAATTTGAGAAGCACTGGCGTCACAGTCTGTTCCTTGGAGGGGGCTGGTGGGAGAATTAAAGGGAACCAAGGGGACTGCTGCCACTGTCTTGTCCCCAGACACCAGACATGTCTGTACTGCTAGGCTCCAGGGTCCCCAAGAGCAACAAGCCTTTACCATACTGCTTTCTTCCTAGCCTTCCTGGATGGAACTAGATGACCTACAACCACTATTGGCAGAAAAATCCACCGACTCAAATCCACCCACCCTACACACTCTCTGTGGGTCTCAGGGGCCTGTCATATTTTAGACAGAACTGTTCTGTGACTCACAATGCTACCAATGCACAAAGGAGCAATGAGCAAGCCTCCGATCTTGGTGCCTCGGAGGAGGAGGCAGACTCGGTGGACTGTGGGGTTATTGTAAAGAATCTATCATTTCTTATAGGCCCCAAGCTAAATAGACAGAGGTACAGTTGCTGTTTGTGAGGATGCGCGGTTTAAAACAGTTGGATTAAAAGGGAGCTCATACTTTCAAAAACTGTTTACAAAGTACAAAAATGGAGACCAATAAACGTGAATTTCATGTGGTTTCTCTCTCTCTCTCTCTCTCTCTCTCTCTCTGTGTGTGTGTGTGTGTGTGTGCGCGCGTGCGCGCACCATTTCCTCCACCCACTCCTACTGTCAGCTGCATACCCTGGCCACCCCAGAAGTGTGTGTTCAGTAAGACTGTTTAGTTCCAAGTCCTTAGACCCGGAGAGTAATCACCACTCTCCACTATTTCTCCTTATTTCTCTTAGAATAAGATTCCAATGTAAATTTAAAAAACATGAAGGCAGTCTTTGCTGTGGTGTTTGGGGGTGGAGTTAAGGAGAGACACTAGATCATTTTCATGTGTCTAGACCTAATTATTGCTTTACTTACTAGGAAAATTCACAAACTTTTCTAAATGTCTTTTTTTTTCAAAATAAGAAATGTATGTTATTGTAGCATGGAAAAGTTTGTGAATTCTGAAGAATTTTATAATAATA